>NW_020664464.1:23690332-23821972 GCF_002925995.2 Terrapene triunguis | reverse complement strand
CCCCCCCCCCCCCCCCCCCCCCCCCCCCCCCCCCCCCCCCCCCCCCCCCGCCAGCTCACCTGCCTGCCCGCCGGTGGCCTCTTACCTTCTGCTGCTGCTGCCCCCGCCCCCTGCCGCTGGCTCACCCTCACTCCCCAGCCTGCCACTGGCCTCTTCACCACCCTGCCCACCCACCAGCCAGCCGTTGGCTTGCCCCACCCCACCGCTTGCCTACTCACCCCCCGCGGGCTGCACAGTGCACATGCGGCCTGTGGGCCGTATGTTGTGCAGGCCTGAGTTAGACCCTGAGTGCATGAGCAAGAGCCAGCCAACCAAGCACCTGAGAGAATGCACACAGAAAAAGTGCAGTTTTTCAAAAAGCAAGATACCAACTTTCATGGACTACATTAAGTCTTCATGAAATGTAATGACATTTAATAGCCTATACCAACAAAACAATACTTAATAAGATGCTACACTTGGACACTTTTTAGCTTGCTGGAACTTTCAACTTTGTAATCTTTCAAAAGAAAGGATAGTTTGTGAATAAACTGTCTACAGAAACAGCTCCTCAAGGACAAGCAGAGTAACCAGGAGCCTGCCTGCAGTGAAATAAATTAAACCTTTAAGAAGTGGGCTTGAAAAGGAAAATAATAAAGTCAAGGACTCAACAACGGGAGCGGGTTCTCCATACTAAGAGCATTGTTTTCTCTGGAACTTTTTTCTGGGCAAGGTCAGAATAAGGAGAAATGTGCATTCCTTTCCCCCTTAAGTTTGTAATTTTTCCTCCTACCTGCTTCTGCTTGACTAAGGCTATGTCTTCACTACAAAAAAAAAAAAAAAAAATGCTAACCATGTAAAAAGGTACCTATCTCAATGTAAAATCCTAGAGGAGACAAAAGGCACAGATAGTTTTGACCTAGCTGAGGTCAATTCCAGCTGGGGAGTACATGATTGACTTCAACTCCCTACAATGATGTAAAAACTATCTGTGCCTTGTCTCCTCTAAGATTTTATATAAAGATAGCTATCTTGATGTAAAAAAGAACCAAATACCGTGGTGTTGGGGGTTTTTTTGGTTGTTGTGATGTTACAACTTACGTCATCTTCACAAAACATGTCCTACAAACTACCAGATCACAGAGTACTGGGGGAGGAGGGGAAAGAAAAGGACTCAGAAGAGGAAGAACTGGACAGTCTTTCAAGAAAATAGTACTTTAAAAAACAAATAAAAAAAGTTGGGTCCCCTTTCCCCTAGGCTTGTGAGTTTTCCCTTCTCCCTCCTTTCTCAGACTTCTGCAGGCTCAGCCTGAGAGTGCACAAGAGCAGGCCACTGTTCCACCAGTCTCATGTACCCATTGCTACCTTGGTGAAGTCAATTCCTTAATTATTTATATTATAATAAATAGTGCCTACAAGCCCCAAATTGAAATGGTTCATATCCATCCCACAGGCATATCCATCTCTATACATTCACAGTAAAGGGGGGGGGGGGAGAGACTGGTTGAAAAAAAAATGCAGAAATTCAAGTTTTGTGAAGACTGAAAGACAGCCTTAAAGTGACAATCAACTAGAAATCTAGTCATTTTAAAAAATTCAGAAGTTGTCTCAGGTATTATGTTCCCCTTCAAGTGTCCCTGCCAATTTCTGTGTGCTTAAAAAAAAGTGTGCCTCTCTGTCTTGCTGCTATATCAGATTTGCACAAACAACACAGGAAACTGTGAAACTGACTAACCATAAAACAGTGTCAAATGGGAAGTAAAACAAAAATATAGGTAAGCATGTTCCCATCTTTGTTACGGTAGGTTCTATGTAACCATAAAGGGGTAACCATTCAGAAAGTATGATTTTTTTTATTTTTTTTAAGCTGTGACCTTCCATTTAATCATCTGTAGTAGTGAAGATATTGTGGAGCAAATTCTGTACTTTTTATATGTAGGCAAGTCAATGCCAGATATAACTGAGGGACAAATTTAACCCTGGAACTGAAGTTAAAAATTCTGTTGACCCGTGAGCTAGAATAGAATCCAGCTCAGCCTTCTGTTGATGTATTGGCTCTGCAGTGCCAACAATTATAAAATATTTTTAGTCACCAATGGCCTGATTTTCAAAGATGCTGAACACCTGACGTTCACATGGACTTCAACAGGATTTGCCAGTGCTCACGACTATTGGAAGTCAGGCCATACAGCAAGCATATGCATCCCAAATTACAAAACAGAGCAGAACTTTCTATTAAGTAGGTATCATTCTTACATTTTCACTTTTCAGAGTTCAACTGGATTTATTATTATTTGGGACACAAAGTAAAAGGAAAAAAGGAGTTCACACCTCTTGTCTCTTTGTACTACTACTTGTCAGGAAGTATATTCAATAGCCTGGTCTACTCTGCCATTTTTCTTTAGCTTTATCACACAGGAACTGCGATGATCAACTTGGGCTATGGCTAAACTGGCACTTTACAGCGCTGCAACTTTCTCGCTCAGGGGTATGAAAAAACAGTGCTCCCAGCGCTGTAAACTAATCCCCTCGGGGAGGTGGAGTACCTGCAGCGCTGGGAGAGCTCTCTCCCAGCGCTAGCGCCACGACCACACTCGCACTTCAAAGCGCTGCTTCGAGAACGCTTTGGAGTTTCGAGTGTAGCCATGCCCTTGACCACCAATGATTTTTACTACCAAGTTACTTAGGTCTGCTCTGAGCTTGGTTAGACAACACGGTGGTCATGCAACAGAAGATGTTAAGAAAGTGACCAATAATATTACAGCTTACATTAATAAGCCTCTCTAACAACCATAGGGTTTTGAGAAGAAAGGTGTGAATTAGTTTCTAAAAGGCTACCAAAACTCATTTAGCATCAGATACCTCTCTCTGTCCTTTGATTGTGTTTCTGGGGATGGAAAGAAAGACTGAAATGACATAGTAAGGGTTATTTTTACATTATTGTAGGATTCAAAGTTGAGAGAAATTGTTTGAAACAATATAAAGGAGACAGACAGCTACATCTGTTTCAGAAGAAAGAATCCAAGGCAAGGTGAAAAAGCAAAAATGTGGGATTATAGAGAAAACAAGAAGGAAGCTATGTTAGGCCAGGAAAGCTTCATATATAGTTTAGAACAAACATGATGCATTTTACTGTAAAACGCTCAATTTTTTCACTTTATGAGTGACTACCAAATGTGTGCAAATAAATTCCATTCTAACTGGGGGGAGGAAGACACCTATGGCTGATATGCAGCTGCAATACAATAATCTAATACAGATATGTAATTTTATGAATACAGAATGTTATCTAGTCTGTGAGGTAAAGTTACAGTATAGTTAACTGGGTTACCAGTTTCTTGTGTCAATATATTTGTCTAGCTCAGTAGCTCCCAATCTTTGTTTCCCATCTTCAACTGCTGAGAAGTGAATGGATGGAATATCAAGATCACTTAACACAGTTTAACAGGGAGCTGCTGGAATAACAAGCAGGAAAGCAACATAATGGAGCTAGATAAGCAACCTCTCAACAAACAGTTGGGAGGGGGGATAGTTCCACAACAATTGCCTATTTCCAGGCTCTACCCCAGGGGTTCTCAAACTAGGGGTCGGGACCCCTCGGGGTCGCAAAGTTATTACATGGGGGGGGGGGAGTCACGAGCTGTCAGCCTCCACCCCAAACCCCACTTTGCGGCCAGCATTTATAATGGTGTTAAATATATTAAAAAGTGTTTTTAATTTATAAGGGGGGGGGATGTCACACTCAGAGGCTTGCTATGTGAAAGGGGTCACCAGTACAAAAGTTTGAGAACCACTGCGTCTAGCTAAAGTTACACAGCTGTTTTGCCAAGGCTGGGAACAGAAGAGATCAAAGGTCACTAAATGGGTACCACCGCTGCCACTGCTTCTGAGGAGTGGAACTATAGGTACAGAAAATAACTCTGGCCTGCTGAGGTAATCATGGTTTGTACTTTGGACTGACACCTAAGGCCAACTCTATGTGGTAAAGATCATGTGATTCTATGCAGAGAGAAGTGAAGGTGAGATCTGACACCAGGAGAACTTGAAGAGATCAAGAAAGGTCAGAGATGCAGATAGCCCAATAACTATGACAGCACATTCTTCCCAGATTTAAGTGTAATGATGTCACAAGTCACCATCATGCAATCACTCAATGAACAGAAAAGGCCACTTTATAAAAGAAAAAAAAATTAAATATGCCAACATCATTCTCTGCCTGGTATTTGGTGGTGGTGGTGGGGGGGGGACCCAGGCCCTTCTCCAATGAGATTACAATCTAAGTGCCTCAGCCCGCACACATCTGCTATCGAACACAGTGCTGCATTGAAGTCGAGGAACTTCTGATAGCAATAAGTACTACACTTGACAGTAAACACTTGCACCATCAGGCCCTAAACAGTAAGCATCATTCAGCAATGATGGATAGTACAGGAGTGTTATAGGATAACTTTATTAAAACTTTATTAAACTATTTTAGATGTTCGCAAAACTGTCAGTGGTTCTTGACCTTAGCTTCTTGAATAGTAAGCTAAAGTAGTATCTCTAAAAATTTCCCACAATGTAACAGTTAGTTGAAAAATACATAATTGAAAACACTGAGATGTCTGGTCTTGCCACCTTCCTTCACAAACCCAAAAAAACCATCTACAACTCAATAATGTCTCAAGCATGCTTCAGGAAATAAATCTCTAGTAGAGCATTGTTGCTCTTTTATAGTTCACTTACAACTCCCCATGTCTTTTCCAAATTTACTCATATTGATGTAAAATTATTCTATAGACATCAGTAACCACCTTGCTAAATTCTGCAGATACTGGGACCTTGTGTTGAAGAATAAGATATTCTAAAATATAAGCTTTTGCCACCATCCGTGCCTGTGACTAATGCATTGTGGCAGTTGGACTTACCACTACACTAAAAAAATAGTTAAAGGTAGATGGAGGGAAATATGTATGATCTCACTTAGTATGGAATTACACCAGTTTCATACCATACACTGTTGAAGAGGAATATAGAAAGAGAGTCTCCAGTTAGGAAAACACTTTCAATACTTGTCAATTTCACTTTTAGAAGAGTCAATTACATTCTTAAATTCAGAATTACACTGGCTTAAAGGATCTGGCTTCCTGTTTTGGTTTAATATGTAACATTCATCCATATGGTAAAAGCGGTCCTAGATACTGCTAGTAATTCAAGTAAATGCCTTGGTTGAGACTTTCAAAGTAGTTTAGTGGTTTTAGACACATCTTGTATTAAACTTTAATGGCATATCTGACAAATCCCTAGGATGCTTTAAAAATCTCATTCTTCACTGTATGTTGAGGGAGGAGTAGGATACAGACATTTACTCATAAAATGAATTCTGATTCTTCATGATCTTGTTATGCAATATGTTGATGTTTAGGTAGGTTTCTCTTGAGTTAAAGAATGTGCAGAAACTACAAGCTAGTAACAGATCAATAAGAAACAGGATTACCACAGAGCCATAACCAGAGATCTTTTAAATCATACATAAAAGCAAGTTGAATGATTGACATTTTTCTTCTAAGTACAAGCTGCGTGTCTATGCCAACTACTTAAAAGAAAGAGATGAAGATGAGAAAATAAGTCAACTTAGAAATCTTCTGTAAAAGTCAGGTTTTCACATCCAATATAGTAGTTGGTTTAAAACCACCCAAAGTGACATAATGAAAATAATATAAGAACATTTCAAAGAATAAAGATGAATCCTTTACATACGGTATGAAAAAAATTGAGCCGATCATAGTATTTTATTGCTATTTTCATCTGAAAGTTTACTTCCTCTCAGGTCTTCTAAAGCACCAACACATTAATACTACAGGGTCAGCAAGACACAAAATAAGCCTCCATGTTAGCCATTTTTCAGATAACATCCTTTAGACACATCGACATTAGGATATTTTGGCCATGGTCTAAAATTGTTACATACAAAATACCTTCCTGCCCATACTATCAAGCAGAGTCAGTTTCGTCTTCCTAATAAGTTTGTGAGTAAAACCAAAAGCACAACTTTAATGGCAAAGATAAGCTGTTCTGTTTTGCTCTTCAAAATCTTAATCCTATTTGGCAAAACAAGTTGGAATTTAATGAAGTTATCTGTAATGCACTAAAATATTTTAAAGCAAGTTTGACAGACATTGCATCAGCAAGATTTTTATCAATCTCAACATGGCAAGGAGGGTTTGGCAGCTATTACTGGGGGGAAGGTACCGAATAAGATGAATGATGGAAGGGTAATATTCACACACCCTTATGAACAGCTAAAACAGAAGAGCTGTAGGAGTTCAAGTGGACGTGAACTAAAACCGCCTATTACCTTAAGAGTTCATTTAATCATTTGTGAAGCTCTGTGCTAAAATGAAGAATCACACTCTATTATGGTTTGCTGTTTGTACCAAGATCCACTGATAAAAAAATGTTAATAAAGGGTAAATCAGTTTATAAGTTTCCCACTTTTCACCTCCTCCTGTTAGCCTACCTGTACAATAGGTGTTTTACAAGTGCTTCCTCTTTCAGTCTTGTTTTACAATATGGTTATATTAATGAGTAATGATGTCATCTAGTCCAACCCCCTGCTCAAAGCAGGACCAATCCCCAGACAGATTTTTGCCCCCGATCCCTAAATGGCCCCCTCAAGGATTGAACTCACAACCCTGGGTTTAGCAGGCCAATGCTCAAACCACTGAGCTATCCCTCTATCTTGATGCACATTGTTCTGCTCTATGTTTTTCTATCAACACGATACTTTGTCTTTTAGGCACAATAACCTTGACAGCTTCTTGAATTTTATATTTCATTGTCTCCCAATCCCCAATATACAAGAAGTGGTCCTCCAATGGCACCCACCTGCTCTATTTGTACTTGAAAAAGAGATGAAAATTGAGAGGATTCTCTGGGCAAATCCCTAGGTCAGACCAGTTCCCTATGCAACACTACTGAGAAAGATCAATGACTTCCATTCTGGGCTAGGATTCATCTGTACAACTAAAAAAAAAATCATGTTGTAAAGTGCACAGGGTATACAAAATTACTTATAGGATACCTACAACAGTACCAAGCAACCATGAACTGAATTTATTCAACTGCAAGAAAAGTTAGTTGCTAGCTTTATAGAGCAAGATCCAGTTCCAACATAAATGACAGTTTTAATTGATAAATTATATGGGTAAACATTTTGAATTCACATTCCATTGAAACAGTTACAATATAAGTCCACCATTCAAGTTAGTTTTACTTCTGCAACGAGATTGCAGCTGCATATCAACAGGACTAAGGAGGAGAGGGGACCTGAACACACATAGTACACTTGCAGGATTTTCATATAAAAAAAATTAATAGTTTTGAAGTGTGGTTGATATGTAATGCACAGCAGTCTTCAGAGTATTTACCTGCTACTATTAGAACATTTTAATGGTTCCACAAATATTACTAAAGAACCTTGTGAGGTTAAAGGAATAACTGAATATCGCAATACCTCCATTGTATGAAGTATAGCGGACATAGATACACATTCCAAAATGATCTTCTAATTTGGACCTCACCTCTACTCAATTTACATTTTGTAATAGAGATGCAAATGGTAGAATATTTATACAGCCAGTATAACACATCATACCTAATTCCAACACAAGAAATATAATTCCACTTAACTATCTTTCAAAACCTATACAAATGCAAATATACCAGTCTGTTTCTCTTCTAGAAACTACCAGAAGCTTCCAAAGCAAAGAAGGCCATCCAAAACTACAAAAGCTAAAATGTTACCTTGGAGCACAACTCAGATATTAATGGAAGTTAGGCCTATCAATAAGTTACTGCAATGATTCCATACAAATCTGCAGTGTATGTTATCCAAGTCAATGAAATAATTTTAGTTTTACCTACGTTAACTTCATTTTAGACAATACACCAGCAGCATTATACTGTAAATTTAAGCTTTGAAAATGAAATGTTTACCACTAAAGTCACAAAACATGTAGCAAGAGGCCTAGGAAGCACTAAAAAGTGACTATTAAAACTAACCTAGAAAAAAATTCAGCTCTACTCCAGGTCACTTTAGAATGGGGAAAATATACACAAGAAATTGCCATCAAACAATATTATTTTGGCATCTAGTTTAGAAATTCATCATCATTTATACACTGACTTCAGGACATTCTTCTGGAAGCCAGAAGGGGGGACTGTGGATAACTGAGGCCTGAGGGTGTGGGACTGAATGTTAGCCCAGTGCTAGGACTCCATCCAGAGTCCAGGAGCAAGTAGGAAGGAAACATGCTTTCTTGTTGCAGTTCAGCACAGCACACTGAAGTTCACAATTCTTTTCAGATTTCTGGCATACCCAGCATCATGTTTCTTTTATAAAGGAAACATCCTTCAGCCATGATGTGGTCATCACAAGGGCAAATAGATTTGTACAACAAACCTGGCATTGCAAAAAAGGATTCAGCAAGCCTCCATTCCAGTTCTGGATCCTATGGTATGAAAGCTCCTCAAGATATTGATACTGTATTGGAGAAGGTACAGCCAAAAATTCCAAAAGCCTACATTATGATTTTTATCCACCCAACACCCATTCTGACCTAAGTGATCTAGTTCTTTTTCAAGTGACTGTATTGGGTTGATACCTTTATAATGAGCCACATTCTAAAGAAAGAGAAAAGAAACTGCTCTAGAGCATTCTGCAAGTGCAACACAGAGTATTTCATCTCTGCCAACATTTTGGTGCATCAGTTTTTCTCCCCACCCCCACCACCTCCCTAAAGAGAAAAAGACACGCACATTCCAATCAAGCCTCTCTCAGCAGGGCTCACCCCATTCACCTCCCTCCCCCTCCGCCCCAGACCTTGCCAGGCTCCCTCTGATTTTAGGTTTCATTTTGTTGTAAACAGCAAAGCGAAAGGAGAAAGCTTCCAAAGCAAGGATCCTTACCCTTGAAATCCCGCCATGCGCGCAAGGAGGGTGAATTGCTTTTCCTCCTTTTTTGGGGGGGGGGAGATGGGGAAGGAGATTAGGGATGGGGAGAGAGACAGAAAAGCACGTACGGATGAAACATTAAGAAACGGAGAGAGACAGAGAAGGAGAGCCTGGTGGAAGAGCAGGGCGAGCGTCAGCCATGTTGTGTGTGTGTTGGTCCAGTATTTACAAACCTGCAGCTGCAGCAGCGCTTGGAGTCTGGGAGAGAGGGGAAGGAAGGGAGGGAGGAAGGGGGAAGGGCGAGGGGGCGGGAGGGAGAGAGGTACCGAGAGAGGGAGGAGGGGAGCGCGGCGGCAGCAGCAGACAAAGGAAGCCAGCAGAGCCCGAGCCAGGCGCGCTCACATACGCGCACACGGAGTGTCTCAGACAGCGACAGCACCGTGTGTCGCTCCGGTGCAGGGGGCCGGGCGCAGTCCCACCGCAACAGCTGTGCCCCCAACCCCCGCGTACCCCAGTCGGGCACCAGTCCCCGTCCGACGCACCCCCTCGCCCGGCCACATGGAGGGCCAGGAGAGACACAGACGCTACAGCACAACAGGGAGGGGGGCTTGACTCGGGGGCTTTGCCAGCGAGGGGGGCCCTTCCCCCCCCCGCGCGGGGCCCCCCGCTTGCAGCCCGGCAGCGGGGGAGGAGGGTGCAGCCCGGGGGGGCGGTATTAGGGAGGGCAGCGAGAGGACCCCTCCCCCGGATCCCAAGGGGGCGGGGCAGGAGCGGTCACACCGGGGCCTTCCCCCGCACACCCCAGGATGGAGCTGGGCCCCGAGGCTGAGTCGCAACAGCGGCGGCCGGGAGGGGGCCCTGGGGCGGGGCCAGCTACGAGTGAATAACTAATGGCAGCCCCGGGGGAGGGGGAGGCTGGGAGCGGCGGCTCCGGCTCCCCCCACAGCGACTCCCTCCGGCTCGGCCTGGTACTGGGCCAGGCCAAGGGCGGCGCGACAGGCTCCCCTCGGCTCTCGCTCTCACCTGCTGGCCGGACGGGGCCCGGGGGTGCCAGGCGGACGGCCTGGGGGTGCCAGAGCGGCAGCTGCCGGAGCCCCCCTGCCTCGCCAGGCCGCTCAGCTCCGCCGCGGGGACAGCTGCGCCCCTTCTCTTGTGTGCCCCCCTCCTCTGCCGCCGTTGCCTGCTGCTCTCCTCTGCCACATTTGGAGCCACCGCTCCCCGCCTTGCCTTTGCTGCCAGGGTAGAGGCCTCCTCACCTTCCTGCCAAATAGTGAGCCACCCGCATCCAGCCGTTCAAAATACAGCCCCGCCCTCCTCCACCTCCCCAGCGCGCAGGCGCACTCAGCCTGCCTAACTGCGACAGGAGAGCAGGAAGCTCCCCTCCCCGTCTCTCCATGCCCGCTTGCTGCCTGCGCTGGGCAGCAGTGCGCCTGCGCGGATTGAGCCTGCCTCATCCCCCGGTGGCTGTGGTCAGCATTCCCTCGATGCGCGGACCCTCTGCCCGCTGGAGACGGGACCGCGGGGCGGGCCAGTGCTACGTCTCCCCACCACGCACCTACTATGGGGTCTCCTCGGTGTTACCTGGCCCTGCCTGTCCCTAGCGGCCTTTCGAAGGAGGTGGCACGTGTCAGGCCGGATGCCTCCACCTTTGATGGCAATGGGAACTTCGCCGTTGAGCCAACGCAGCAAGGAGGCTAAAGCTTCCTCATGTATCCCATTGATTAACGGGCGGTGATGCTAATTCTCTGCAGAACTGTCTGAAACGTTGGGGGAAATCCGAAACGTCCACCAGTGTGTAGGGGCACTCCACCTGTAGGGCTAGATCTTGTTCCTAACTGAAATCAAGGGCAGAATCTCTAGTAATTTCAGTGGAAATAAGCCAGAAAAAATATATATATAATGGAAAAATCAGTTGCAGAATTAGAGAAATACAACCCTACTATAAAAAAGCAAGAATTCCCCCCATTCCCCTTCCTTAACAGGGCAATGTTTCAGCATCCCTGTTCATTCATCTCTAGAACACAGTGTGAACATTAAGATGTGTGCAAGGCTGGCTGCCTTTCAACCAAAATGAGCTGCCATGTAATGTTCACATCATAAGAGTAGAATTAATTCAGTGTTGTAAAATATTACTATTTCATTATACAAATACACTTGCTCCTTCTCAAGACCTATGAAAGCAACTGCTTCATTTCTGATGAAAGAACTTCTCTACACACATACTTTTGAAGTATATTGATGTTGGCCAGTTATTTCTAGTTCCCAACTCTGTTTTCACTCCTTGATTCTAATGCAACTACATATATCGCATTCCAATACAGTCACTGATGTAGTAGTATCCCAAAAGTACTGGATGCAAGAAGCCAGGAATTATTATTGTGAATATCAAAATCTAAGTTTAAAACTTTTTCATATTCATTATTGCATTGAAATGATGAATTTTACATAGAAATTGCCCAACTGGGGAAATTGGGAGAGCAGAAATGTAAGTCTACTCCCAGCCAAAAATCTTTATTTTTATTTTGAATTTTATTTATTATGAAGGTTCTGAATACATTGACACTTAAAATAACAGCAGAATGTTTAAAAAGAAAATCTAAATGCTAGAAGCTCAGGAAATTTGCAGGTATGTTTTCCTTATATTTCTCAAAAAGAACAGGAGTACTTGTGGCACCTTAGAGACTAACAAATTTATTTGAGCATAAGCGTTCGTGGGCTACAGCCCACTTCATCGGATGCATAGAATGAAACATATAGTAAGGAGATATATATACACATACAGAGAACATGAAAAGGTGGGAGTTGTCCTAACAACTCTAAGAGGCTAATTAATTAAGAGAAAAAACTTTTGTAGTGATAATCAAGATAGCCCATTACAGACAGTTGTGGATACAGACTAACATGGCTGCTACTCTGAAACCTTATCTTTCTGTTCATCTTCCACAAAGAGGTTGAAGTCCACCAAACATGTCCTATTCATGTCATTCTATTGAACCCTGTACTAGGCTATTAAAGTCATATTCAGGGAATCAAAGTAGTATGGATCCCGGAGTGCAAGGGTCAGCTAACAAGGGATCCTAGGTTTCAGACTCAGAGGTTGAGAGCTGAATGAAGGGGTGTTGAACAGTCACATTGAGTTTGGTGTGATCTCTGCATGAGCACCCGAAGAGAAGCTCTTGGGACATGGAAGTGGTTTCTTACCTGGAATCCCTGCAAAAGGTAGTTGTCTACATGCAGTTTGTTCCTACTACTGTCCAAAGAAACAGGGCTTGTGTAAATTTTTTAAATAAATTAACTATGAAATTTCTGACTCCACATCACCAATTTCAGCTCCAAGTGGGAAACTTCCCTGTGAGAGCCTTGAATTTCACCTATGACTCAGCCAGGAGGCAACACCTCTTGTGGAAAGTGACATATAATCCAATGGATAGGACCATTGTTTTACATTTCACTAGACTCACAGGGGAAAATGTCGCCTATTGAATCATTAGCATCACTTCCTGCAGTACTTCCGAGTTCCCTGAAAATCACTCCAAACATTAGTATGACCCGTCTATTTAATTTATGTGCACAAAGTAGACAGCTAAAGGCACGATAAAAGTTTTCAAGAGGACAAAATTCAAGAACATTTATTATGACAGAAAAATTACTCAGCATAAACCAGTGTGAAAACATAATCCTCATACAGCCAGAAATGAAAACAAAGATTTTAGATGAAACCGTATACAAATAAGAACACATTATCACCTAATCATAGTTAATTTTCCCTTGCTAATTCATCCAAGGATATAACATCAAGACCTTTTCACAGCCTTACACATGCAAGCAATACATGGAGAACATCAGCTGATCAAACATACTCTTCTCTGCCAAACAACCATTGCTCTAATAATGAAACTGGGTGAATTGGTGAGGCAGTAATCTGTGAACCAGCACTGTGACAGGATCTCAGGGGTACAACCTGGAATTGTGGGACCGCTGTGCCCCCTTAATTCTCCAGCCTGGGCTGTCTCTCACAATGCTTTGCCAGTGACAAGCAGCAAACCCTTCCAGGCACTATCACTCAGCCACCAACATGCAGAGGCACACCCAGCTATGTTGCATGAATGCTCTCCAAGCCACTCATGAACTATACGCAGGGAAACACCAGCAAGTCTCCCAAGCCCCCATCCTTCCACCGAGAAATATACCGTCTAGCACTGCTCAAGACCTTCTCTTGAACATTGCAAACTTATTAATTAGTTTGCCACTTCATCAAAGGAAAGTGGACGTGTACCAGCCTTTGTAACCTTATCAGATTGCCCAAGTACTTCAGACAAACTTACTGGTAAGGATAAACCATTAAAATAAGTTTATTAACTACAGAAAGGTAGATTTTAAGTGATTATAAATGGTAGCCATAAAGATCGGAGATAGTAACCAAAGAAAATAAAAAGTAAGTACACAGTCTTAATCCTAAACCTTATAAGACTTACCAGTGTTTGGATCAAGCAGTTTTTCTCACTGCACTGGATGTTGCAGGCAGGTTACAGTCCTTAATGCACAGGCTGACTTTCCTTCTCAGCCTGGGACCAGTCTCCTCAGCTCAAGTCTTTGTCTTCCCACTGTTCTTGTTGCCTTCAGCGTAGGTGAGGGAGGAGAAGTAATCTCATGATGCCACTGTCCCTTTTTTTAATATCCTCAGTCCTGGAAAGTACTGGTCCAGACATATTCTGTTGGCCTTGCTGAGTCACAGAGTTGAGCAAGCCCCATTGTGTGATGCTTGTGCAACTCTCCTACAAAATTATAAACCTCTTGTTTACAACTTCCCTGATCATTAATGGTCATTTAACGCCCGCTTGGGTGTGGATTGTTGGGATGGTGCCAAATTGGTGTGGCCAGGCTGAATGAATGGTGAGAGCATAACTTGACATGACTTAAACATGGCTGAATGGCTGCAGAGGATCCTGGGAGCAGGTTCCCTTTAAGCAGAAGCAAATTTGATAAAGGACTGGCAAAGACTGTGTGTACGATCAATGTTGAACCTATTAGTCAGCAAATATGGGCCCATGCAAAAATAAATATCACGTGTATAAAGTTCCAGCATGGAGCACAGGTCGACCTGGTTATAGTGACCTTACAGCAGGAATGTCACGCAGAGAGATAGAGTGAATGATTGATGAGTAAGTAAATGTGGGTGATCTTCATTCGGTACCACTACCACCCAGCCCCTTCTAAAATACTAATCAGGTAAAAATTAGTAACCATACGCCCACTGGGCATGCTTTTAAGACATGTGTCTCCTTTGGGGAAAAAGAGTATAAGAATCAAGCAAAGTAAATTACTGTGGTTGGGATTCCTTAATTAACTCTTGAAGAAGCAACATTGCTAGACAGAGTAGCCAAACCTCTGCTCTGTGGGCTCGAGTAGGACTGTGAACCAGAGGGCTCTCAAGGCAACGAGGGCTTTGCCTGGAGGGAATCCGAGACAGACCAGAGGGCTGAGAAGAACAGACCAGGAGAAAAGAAGCCATATATAAAATTGGTAACCACCTTCTCTGTTTGCCAAGCAGGAACTGCGTGAGGCTAGAGCAGGGCCTGTTTGTGTATGTTTGTGAAAGAGAGACTTGTTAAGAGAAATGTATAGCTCTTAATGTATAGCTCTTAATGTCTAACATAGGAGTTATGTGCTTAATATAACCCTTTACTGCTTGTGTAATTCCTTCTCAATAAACTGCTGTGTATTGAAGATAATTACTGTGGACCTTTTTCACTGATATGACAGTAATCTGCTCCACCGGGAGCCAGTAAAGATCCATTTCAGGGGTAGTAGCACCTCCTATTGTCAACATGGGTCATTCCCTTTGTTGTCACTGAAGAACTAGCAGTGGGCGACTCCCAAACTCACAGCATATTTCAATAACAACCACACAACAACATCTGATAACTTCATACACACTAATGATATACATATTTTGACAGAACAATTGGTTTCAGCATATCATGACCTTTCATATGATATATTATAAGGCATGCTTTGTATGAAATATCACAACCATATTTGAACAATGAATTTAGGGGTTACAGAGTACTGCTTTGAGGTATAGTATCAGAGGGGTAGCCGTGTTAGTCTGGGGGCAGGTCTACACTAACCCCCCAAGTCGAACTAAGGTACGCAACTTCAGCTACGTGAATAACGTAGCTGAAGTTCGAAGTACCTTAGTTCGAACTTACCTCGGTCCACACGCGGCAGGCAGGCTCCCCCGTCGACTCCGCGGTACTCCTCTCGCCGAGCAGGAGTACCGCAGTCGACGGCGAGCACTTCCTGGTTCGACTTATCGCGTCCAGACAAGACGCGATAAGTCGAACCCAGAAGTTCGATCGCTCGCCGCTGAACTACCGGGTAAGTGTAGACATACCCTGGATCTGTAAAAAGCGAGCAAGAGTCCTGTGGCGCCTTATAGACTAACAGATGTCTGTTAGTCTATAAGTGCCACAGGACTCTTTCTCACTTTGAGGTATAGGGTGTCACAGCCTCATTCTGCCTTATCTGAACTTTTGCAAGCTTGTGTTTGACAGAGATAGTATGGCAAAATGATTTAGCTGGTGTTGACACAGTAACACAAGTATCAAGGCACAAAAGAAGCTCTGTCACATCTCAGGGGAGTGAAGGAGAGCATGGGCTAGGGGTCAAATTTACTGAAGTTTGAGGTTAGAACCCAAACTTAATCTAACTAATAACCTTTAACAAGTCATCTTCTAGATCATTAGCCAGACAAATATATATCCAAGTCCCTTTTAGTGTTTGAGGTACATACAGGGTTTGGATAGGAGAGGAATGGTTGAAGTCTTCCAGAAGCTCCACATATAAGTCTTGAAGGATAAAACTAAGGGTAAATCATGTGAAAAATGGACTATCTGACAGTGGGAATGCCCCACCTTGCTGATTTTAGAGGAACCTTACTCCGTGCAAAACAAAAATTTAGCACATGCTTTTGGGATGAATTGGATAATAGCACCACCAAAGTATACTATGATGGAAAGAATTGTGTTTGTATTATTGCATTGGAAAAAATTGTGTGGTAGGAAAAGTATACTCAAAGGCCACCTGTACAACAATTATGTGCAATGTAACAATATTTCGAACCCCCACCATGACTTACTATTTTCTGGTTCATGAAGATAGGGATGTTAACTAGTAGATGCCAATAATGCCCTGAGTTTTAATTTTTCTTTGGGGGTTAATTGGACCAACTCATACCAATGGCTAGCAGGGAATAAGCAAATGAGTCAATTAATTGCAGCAACCCAGACAAAAGTACTAACACAAAGTCTAGCTATTTTGCACAAAGGAACTGAAATTCTAAAAGTATCCACACAAGCTCAACAAATGATGGTGCACCATTGGTATGACATTTTTAGAGGCTGGTCCCCCTCATGAACATCAGTTTTAAATATTATGATTCATCCCATAATTGTTTTCTTTGTACTAATTGGAATAATGTTTGTCATAATGTGTTTTATGTGCTGTTGGATTAAGAGAACGTACCTCAAATTAAAAGCACAAGCCCAAATTGCTTCATAATACGTTGCCTTAAAGTAATTACACAAGATGTGACCTATTTAATATATTGATATTAAAGGGTCAAAGTGGGGACAATGTAGGCCAAAAGCCTAATGGGAAGAAATTGTCTCAAGTAAAATTGTACTCCATTTTGCTTATTTTGCCTTATACTCCATTTTCCTAGCTTTGAATTAGTAAGAAGAAATTGTTCTGAGTTTATTTTTTGCTGATTGTGTTAACATTTGTTCTTAGGAGGATAGAAGTTTTATCTCTGCAATTGCTTTATTTACTGTTTGGTGTGAGTGAAGAATGTATGGTAATTAACTGAGAAAGGACAACTGGGCTAGATGGTCAAGAAGGGAGTGGAGGAGCCAAGAGGCACCAATTTTATTATCAATCACCCGGATAGCAGATTGACGACACTAAAGCAAAGGCATACACCCCGAGGACGAGATAAGGAGTTGAGCCAAAAGGATGAGATAAGAAACAGCTGTGGATCCTCCCGGTAACAACTCAAAATAATGCTAATTAAGAGCAACCTTGAATACCTCATGATTGACAGCTCTGGTGTGACACAGCAAGGTCCATAGACTTATATGGGAACTTATCACTATAAAGAAGGGTGTATTGCCATGGGACTTTGGATTCGTTCTGCATCAACATCGGCGCTTTGAACAGAGGCCCAGCTCCCCTCCCTCATGTGCAGTTTCAACTGGCCACTGGAACTGACCGAACAACAGTAAGGACTGGTAACTATAAAATCCATCCGCAGAACCTTTTGGGGTGTGTGTGTGTGTGTGTGCGTGTGTGTGTGAGAGAGAGAGAGAGAGAGAGAGAATGGAAGCATATGCTGATTTTAATGCTTAAGTTGTACTCTCAATAAATGCAGTGTATTGCCTTATTCCTTTTAGAAAGATTCTGTGTGCTTCTTATAAGCATAACAAAACAGAGTCTGACATGGTGCCCATTTGCACTACAAAAACAGGTGTCTACTACCAACGTGGATATTTCATGGCCTGGTTACAGCATAGTTAAGATATGTCATGGGGATAGAGCCTAACTGTGCTATACCGGGGTTCCCTGATTCAGTTGTTTTTGGTGGTATATACAGACTCATTAAGTGGCACTGTGGCAGGCTTCAGAAATAATACCTCAGTGATATGAATGGAGCCAGTTGATATTTCTCTAGTATTTTAGGATATCAGTCTGCAAAGTCACAGAAGTGACTTTCACATTCAGAAGATCTTCACAGCCAAAAGGGCCTTGGCCCAGTCCACAAAAGTATTTAAGCTCCTAACTTACATTGAAATTAATAGAAGTTAGGAGACTAAATACTTTTGCAGATCTGGGGCTTTATTTTTTAAATGAGAGCATACATTCTGCAGAAGCAAGTGAATAAGGCCAAACTTTCAAAGGAAAATGCCCTATTTCCTGTTAGGGTTGCCAATCCTCCTGGTTTGGCTGGGAGTCTCCTGGAATCGGAATTGATCTCCTGCAGGCTACTGAAGCCAATCTGGGAGATTTTAGGCTGCTAAAAGTCTGGTGGCGCAGTGAGGCTAAGGCAGGCTCCCTACCTGCCCTGGCTCCACACTGCTCTGGGAAGCAGACAGTATGTCTGACAGCGGCTCCTAGGCTCGGGTTGGCCAAGGGGGTCTCTACATGCTGCCCCCGCCCCGAACACTGACTCTGCAGCTCCCATTGGCCAGGAACAGGGAACCTCAGCCAATGGGAGCTGTGGGGGCGGTGCCTGCAAGCAGGGGCAGCGCGCAGAGCTGCCTGGCCACGCCTGAGCCTAGGAGCCGCTGCCAGACATGCCGCTGCTTCCGGGAGCCATAGGCGCCAATTTCGTGGGTGTTCCGGGGCTGGCGCACCCATGGGGAAAAATTAGTGGATGCTCTGCACCCACCGGCAGCCAAGCTCCCCACCCCGCCCCCGCACCTCACCTCCTTCTCTGCTTCCTCCTCCTCCCCTGAGTGTGCCCCTTCCCCGCTCCTCCCAGCACTTGCTACTGCCAAACAGCTATAGCAAGCTCTGGGAAGGAGGAGTGGGAAAGCGGCGCGCTCAGGGGAGGGGGCAGGGCAGGGGTGGAGTCAGGGCGGGGAGGGGGCAGAGGGGGTCGAGCACCCACCAACGCCATTAGAAGTCGGAGCCTATGCTGGGAGCCACCCGAGGTAAGCACCGCCTGGCTGGAGCCTGCACCCCACACCCCCTCCCATACCCCAAACCCCATCCCAGCCCCCTCCCACACCCAAAATCCTCCCAGAGCCCGCACCCCAAACCTCCTCCCACACCCAACCCCCTGCCTCAGACCCCTCCCGCACCCAACTTCCTCCCAGAGCCTGCACCCCACACCGACTCCCGCACCTGGGCATCACATAAACCACTGGCTGGAGGAGGCTAGCCCCCAGCCCTGCCCCTTCCACCCAAGGCCCCGCCCCTTCTGCGCACCCCAGAACCCAGAGTTCCCCTACTGTAGCTGCCGGCCCCCACCCGGGGCCGGTGCAACCCATTAGGCGACCTAGGCGGTTGCCTAGGGCGCTACAATTTGGGGGGCGGCGACCGCGGTGGTATTTCGGCGGCAGGACCTTCTGCCGCCTAGGGCGGCAGAAAAGCTGGCAGCGCTCCTGCCGCCGCCCCAGGCTGGCTAGTGCCCACAGCCCCCCCAGCCCCGGAGTGCCGGGAGGGAGAGTGCACAGTCTCGTTGCAGCCCCCCAGTCCCGGAAAGTGGGCGGCATGGCCCCAGCCCCTGGAGCCGAGCGGCACTGCCGAAATGGGGCCCTGAGGGCGGAGAGTGGGCCGGTCTACACCTGGCTGTTTGGGGAGGCACAGCCTCCCCTACCTGCTGCCCATGCTCCCACACCCCAACACCCTGCCCCAGCCCAGTGAAAGTGAGTGAGGGTGGGGGAGAGTGACTGACTGAGGGAGGGGGGCTGGAGTGAGCAGGGGCCTGGCCTCTGGGAAGGGCGGGGAATGGGTGTTTGGGTTTGTGTGATTAGACAGTTGGCAACCCTATTTGTTGTGGATGAGCAAGTGTGTTTGTAAGGCTCTGCCTATTCCAAAATCTCTCTTCTCTGCCAGCACACCAAATGACTTCAGATCAACAGCCTCAGCCCCCAGAGAAATAAGGTTGCAAAAACTCACTGCCTTATCTGGAATGAAAAACAGAGAATCCCTGAACCTGAGGGGGGAAAAAATCAACTAAAGATGACTCACATTTAGAACCTAAGCATTCACATTCCTTCTGCGTTGGCCTAATTCATCCATCAGTGAGTTCAAAAGACTGGAGTGAGTTCCAAAAGTGACCAAATGCCAGAGAAGTGGTGGATTTATAGCAGAAAATATACATTGTATAGGGCCAGATGTTCAGTCCCATCAAGGCCTGGTCTACACTAGAAAGTGATACTGGCAAAACTAGCCATTTTGCCATGGTTTATTTTGTCTCCTACTAACTTTTTACAGCATAGTTATTCCGTTATTCCCTTTTGTAAATAAATGGTCTTCTCATGCTCTTAACAGATACCAGCTAATGACAAGCTAGTGAAAAAATAATCTAATAAAAGTGTCAGGAGAGAAAGTCACTGATATTAGCCAGACACCCCTTTGAAACATAAGTGACTATTCATCATGCAGAGGGGTCTCATCTTTCAATAGACTTTTTCCACTCATAGCAAGAGATAGTCCTGAATGAGTGACCCTTGTAATGCAGGTATAGTATACATTATTTGCTTGCTGGCAGACAAATTATGGCTTTTGTTTTGGTGGCTTCCATGCAAATAGGGACAAATGCTGTAAAGATCAAAGTAGGAGTATATTTCAGGTATATGTATCCTCTTCCTTATTTCCTTTACAATGACCTTATAATCTTAGCAACTTAATTTTCACACAGATAACATTTATTTCCACCTTGAGAATTTTTGTTGAACACCAGGCTAGGAAACATTTGAGAGACATGTACCTTCTGTGCTTTGTGTTTTATAGCTCCCCTGGGGAGTCTAACAGTGATAATATAAAAAGAAACATAGCAGAAAAAAAACCACTGGTAAAGAAATCTGAAAGAGACAGAGATGACCTCCCTACTTCACATCCTAATAGTTCCAAAAGAAAATATGAACATTCTTTTCTTTCAGAGACACAGTACTGATGATGGAGAAGAGGAGAGTCTGAAATACTGATTGAAGATTCTTAACAAAAATTGTAAGTGGATTTTCCCCTCTATATAGACATGAGAAAAACATCTTTATAGATAAAGCTTGTGTTTTTGCCTTCCGTGACTTTTAGTTTGTAACTATTTCAGAGCACTTTAAAATTATAATAAAACGTATCATACCTCATTAAATTTTGCTTTAATCTTGTGTGTGTGTGTGTTGAACAATTTGCTCTCATTTATTGCATATTCACTGTTCCTGTTATAGGATCTTCTTTCCACATTATTAAGTTTGTGCAGCTCTGTCATACTATTATAATTAAGATGATATCATCACTTCTGGTTAAGGCCCATTTTTTAAAATTTATGTCTAGGCTATATACAAAGAAAATAATCAAAGCATCAATCCATTTTGAGTTTACACTGAAGGAAAAGTACATACATGCTTAATTTGGAAAAGTAACTAAGGCCTGGTCTACTCTACAAAGTTAGGTTGGTGTTAGTCACCTTGTGTTGACCTATGTGTGCAAGTGTGTACACTCAAATTTGTCTCCGGACGACATAAGCACTAGTGACACAGTAAAATCTCCTCCCCAAATGGCGTAGAGCCATGGTCGACCTATTAAAATAGTGTAAAGGCTGATCACCTGTGTTAATCCTTAGCCCTGGTTTACACTATGAGTTTAGGTCGAATTTAGCAGCATTAGGTCGATTTAACCTTACACCCGTCCACATGACCAAGCCTGTTTTGTTGACTTAAAGGGCTCTTAAAATCTATTTCTGTACTCCTCCCCGGCAAGGGATTTAGCGCTAAAATCGACCTTGCTGGGTCGAATTTCAGGTAGGGTGGACGCAATTAGACGGTATTGGCCTCCGGGAGCTATCCCAGAGTGCTCCATTGTGACTACTCTGGACAGCACTCTCAACTCAGATGCACTGGCCAGGTAGACAGGAAAAGCCCCCAAAACTTTTTTAATTTCCTGTTTGGCCAGCGTGGCACGCTGATCAGCACAGGTGACCATGCAGAGCTCATCAGCACAGGCGACCATGGAGTCTCAGAATCACAAAAGAGTTCCAGCATGGACCGAATGGGAGGTACTGGATCTGATCGCTGTATGGGGAGAAGAATCCGTGCAGGCAGAACTCCGTTCCAAAAGACGAAATGCCAATATATTTGCCAAAATCTCCAAGGGCATGATGGACAGAGGCTACAACAGGGACACACAGCAGTGCCACGTGAAAGTTAAGGAGCTGAGGCAAGCCTACCAAAAAACAAAGGATGCAAACGGTAGCTCCGGGTCAGAGCCCCATACATGCTGGTTCTATGATGAGCTGCATGCAATTCTAGGGGTGGCCCCTACCACTAGCCCACCACTGTCCGTGGACACCTGCAAGGGGGGAGTCTCACGCAACAGGGATGAGGAGTTTGAAGACGAGGAAGATGAGGAGGAGAAGGAGGTTGAGGATAGCGCACAGCAGGCAAGCGGAGAATCCCTTCTCCCCAGCAGCCAGGAACTGTTCATCACCCTGGAGCCAATACCCTCCCAACCTTCCCAAAGTGGGCTCCCGGACCATGAAGCTGGAGAAGGAATCTCTGGTGAGTGTACCTTTGTAAATATAATACAGGATTTAAAAGCAAGCATGTTTAATGATTAATTTACCATGCCAAGCCAGTAGCAAGTAGTCTGGAATCATTGCAGAACAAAACCTTGCAGCGAATGGGCCCGGGCTTTGGCTGTTTGCCTTTGGCTGAAAATAAATCATTCCTGCTGTTAGCCACGCGATGGGGGGGAGGCCTGTTCATGCTAAACTGTTCACATTTGTCTGACAGGGATCTTCCCTGATACTAGACACGCGGTTGGGGAGCGGGGGGAGGTGAAGTGATCATCCCAGAGAATTGGGGGGTGGGGTTGGATTGTGCTGCACATTCACCCTAAAACCACAGCCCCTCCTTTTAAGGCCAACCCAACGGGCTTTGCTTGGTATGGGAAAGGAGGGTGCTGCTGTTTAAAACCGTTCCCACATATTATGAAGAAGCTGAAACCCTTTGCCTTACCATGGCTGCCTGCAAGCCGAATTCTGTTGCCCAGCCGAGCGTGTGTGATGTCTCACACCAAACTGGCAGGCACTCAATATAAGAGGCAAAATGCGACCTTGTAGCAAAAGCACATGTGCTATGTAATGTGAATCGCTTGATTCAGTGTGAAATAGTCTTCCCTTTGTTCTCTAAAACTTATCTTTTTTAAATACTACTCTCCTTTTTTTTCCTCCCGCAGCTGCAAATGTTTCTATGCTCCTCCTATCATCTCCATCCTAGAGGCTAGCGCAGATTAGAAGGTGAAAAAAAACACACTCACGACGAGATGTTCTCAGAGCTCATGCAGTCCTCCCACACTGAAAGAGTTCAGCAGAATGCGTGGAGGCAAACAATGGCAGAGTCCAGGAAAGCGTTAAATGAACACGATGAGAGGAGAGAGGAGCATGCTGAGAGGAGGCTGGATGCAATGCTGTGGCTAATGGGGGAGCAAACTGACATGCTCAGGTGTCTTGTGGAGCTGCAGGAAAGGCAGCAGGAGCACAGACCGCCGCTGCAGCCCCTGTATAACCGCCTGCCCTCCTCCCCAAGTTCCATAGCCTCCTCACCCAGATGCTCAAGAACGCGGGGGAGGGGGAGAGGGAGGCTACAGGCACCCAGCCACTCCACCCCAGAGGATTACCCAAGCAACAGAAGGCTGGCATTCAATAAGTTTTGAACTGTAGTGTGGCCTTGTCCTTCCCTCCTCCCCTCATCCACCACCCCACCCGTGCTTCCCTCCTCATCCACCCCTCCCAGGCTACCTTGCGAGTTTTCCCCCTATTTGTGTGATGAATTAATAAAGAATGCATGATTTTGAAACAATAATGACTTTATTGCCTCTGAAACCGGTGATCAAAGGGGGGAAGTCGGTTGGCTTACAGGCAGGGCCGGCTTCAGGCACCAGCGAAGGAAGCAGATGCCTGGGGCGGCCAATAGAAAGGGGTGGCAGTCCATCTGTTGTTGGGGCGGCACATCCGGGTCGTCGGCAGCAGCACTTCGGCAGCAGCTCAATCGGGTTTTTCTTTTTTTCCCACTGCTTGGGGCGGCAAAAATGCTGGAGCCGACCCTGCTTACAGGGAAGTAGAGTCAACCAAGGGGGCGGGTATTCATCAAGGAAAAACAAAGAACTGTCACACGGTAGCCTGGCCAGTCATGAAACTGGTTTTCAAAGCTTCTCTGATGTGCAGGGCACCCAGCTGTGCTCTTCTAATCGCCCTGGTGTCTGGCTGCGCATAATCGGCTGCCAGGCGATTTGCTTCAACCTCCCACCCCGCCATAAATGTCTCCCCCTTACTCTCACAGAGATTGTGGAGCACACAGCAAGCAGCAATAACAATGGGAATATTGGTTTCACTGAGGTCTAACCTAGTCAGTAAACTGCGCCAGCGAGCTTTTAAACGTCCAAATACACATTCTACCACCATTCTGCACTTGCTCAGCCTATAGTTGAATAGCTCCTTACTACTGTCCTGGGTGCCTGTGTATGCCTTCATGAGCCATGGCATTAAGGGATAGGCTGGGTCCCCAAGGATAACTATAGGCATTTCAACATCCCCAATGGTAATTTTCTGGTCTGGGGAGTAAGTTCCTTCCTGCAGCTGTTCAAACAGACCAGAGTTCCTGAAGATGCAAGCGTCATGCACCTTTCCTGGTCATCCCATGTTGATGTCGGTGAAACATCCCTTGTGATCCACCAGTGCTTGCAGCACCATTGAAAAGTACCTCTCGCGGTTTACGTACTGGCTGACAAGGTGGTCCAATCCCAAGATAGGGATATGTGTTCTGTCTATCGCCCCACCACAGTTAGGGAACCCCATTGCAGCAAAGCCATCCACTATGACCTGCACATTTCCTAGAGTCACTACCCTTGATAGCAACAGCTCAGTGATTGTACTGGCAACTTGGATCACAGCAGCCCCCACAGTAGATTTGCCCACTCCAAACTGATTCCTGACTGACCGGAGCTGTCTGGTGTTGCAAGCTTCCAGAGGGATATCGCCACTCGCTTCTCAACTGTGAGGGCTGCTCTCATCTTGGTATTCTTGTGCTTCAGGGCAGGGGAAAGCAAGCCACAAAGTTCCATGAAAGTGCCCTTACGCATGTGAAAGTTTCGCAGCCACTGGGAATCATCCCACACCTGCAACACTATGCGGTCCCACGAGTCTGTCCCTTAGGAAAGAGCGTCTGTAAATTATAATCTTCTACAAACATATCTCTACACCTATTGCCAATGGTAATCTGCTGATTGGGAAAGAATGTCCCTGCTTGCAGCTTTCTGAACAGTCCTGCGTTCCCAAAGATGTGTCATACACCTTTCCTGAGCAACCCACATTGATCCACCAGTGCTTGCATAACCATAGAAAAGTAGCCCTTTCTGTTCATATATTCTATGGCAAGGTGGGCTGGTACCAAAATAGGGATGTGTGTACTGTCTGTCACCCCAGCACAGTTCGGACACTCCATTGCTGAAAATCCATTCACTATTTCCTGCACACTGTCAAGAGTCACAATCCTGCATAGCAGGAGATGATTAATGACCATGCACACTTTCATGACAATAGGCCCCACTATGGATTTTCCAACTCCAAAATGATTTCCCATTGACCTGTAGCAATCCAGTGTTCCAAAGTGTGATTGCCACTGTCAATGCAGCTTTCATTCTCGTGTCCATGTACTGGAGGGCTGGGGTGAGCTTGGCACACAGATCCAAGAATGTGGCCTTTTGCACCCGAAAGTTCTTCACTGACTGCTTGTCATCCCAAACCTGCATTACGATTTGATCAACAGTCGGTGCTCATTTCTCAGGCCCAGAAGCAGAGCTCTACCATCAGCTGCTGCTCCATGAACATCACCAAGTATCTTGAAATTTTTTTTGGCTAGGTCCTTCAGAAACTGTCCTCAAAGAAATCCTCCTGTCGCCCCTGTGGGTTGCAAATACAGGAGAGTCGTGTATCCTGTATTTGCAATGTTCATGAGAATAATGCAGAGCTCTGCTTGCTCTGTACTTCTGCCAGAGATGGCAGACACTGAAAAGTGCCTCAGGGCTTTGTAGGATTTTTTAAAGAAGTGCAAAAATTATGGGGATATGGATGGCATGATGGGACAAGAAAGTTGCATGCTGGGAATTTGATCCCTCGCTCCCAGAGATCCCTGAGCAGGTCATTACTATCTCACAAAGTGTTGCAAAAAGTATTCCAAAAGGCATTGTGCTGGACAGCAGCTCATGGCACACTGGAATACCTACCCATGATGGACTGCATTTTAGATAGACACAAGAACCCCTGGTGAATATGTGCAGCGCTGACACAAGCAGCCAAGTATGCACACACCTGAGTAGTATACAGACTTCGATGGCTGTACACCAACACAACTTGCATTGACCAAAGTTTGTAGTGTAGACATGGCCTTACAGTAGCTGAGGCTCCTTGGAAGCATGAATGCTTATCTGATGCTTTTCAAAGTTCTTTCATACTTCCGAACATGCTTAACTTTAGATCCATGTGTCTCTCTTTTTTCACATGGTAGAGATGTATTTTCAGACTAAAGATTGTGCATCTCTGGAGTTTGTTTCATTTTTAGTAGCACAAGTTATTTCATAGCTTGGATGGAATAATTAACTCTTAACTGTCTCCTCTGAGGTGGAACCAATATGTTGGTATTGTAAAAAAAAAGTTCATAATGCAAATTTCAGTGCAAGATGAGGGGCTCATCACTTTATAGAAGGTCCTCAGCACCATAGGCTAAGTCTTTCTATTGACTTGTATCAGACCCTTAGGTTTCAGTTCAGGAAAACATCCCTACTCAGGACAGTACTTAAGTGCATGCTACAGATTACTACATGTACCAAAAAACTAAATTACCTTAGCAGCCATGTATGGTATATCACATAACTCTTTCATATTTAACTAAGTAAATACTGCAGTAATATGATTAAACAAAATACAGGGATCACATGAGGCACTTGTTCCAGTAGTTGTGGTAAAAAAAGAGCAAGAGCCCCTCTTTCTCCCCAGAGAGGTTGATCTAAGTGGGGGGAGAAGATGCTGTTATGGGGATGTTCTATAGGAAATTAGGCAACCAAGGCAGAAGCATGGGCAAAAAAACCCGCAATTAGAACACACCAAAGGATTTGTAACCAGGGTTCATTTGAATGCAGAATCATAGCAGAGTGGATGCTCCATGAGGGAATCTGCTGTAGCACTGTCTACCTTAGTAGGGTTAGCAATTCAGTCCACCCTGTACTCTGGTGCTGGCAACCCATCCCCCAACAATCAGACAACTTCACAGATCAATCTTCACAACCCTTTTACAGTTACCTCAACCTTCAATCTTGCCACTACCAGATGTGGTTAAGGACAATACCGCTAGCAAGTCCCCCAGTGATATATATGCCTGTCACTGCAACTTGCTGACAAAAGTACACTCTAAGTTGATCTCAGACACACACATGCTAAAAGGCTATGGGAAAAAAATAAGCACTTCTCCTATCCCTCTCATTGGAATGCTCTTTTCCTTTGAACTTCCTGGGATTTTCTTCTATAGCCCAATATGTTTTTGATAAATTTCACATTCACATCACACACAACACTTAACTTTTAGCTCTTCTTTAATAAAGTTTTTTTTTAATTTTAAGTTAATAAAATTACAGATGGGTTTATACTGAACACCAAATCCACAGCCCACCAAACTTTGGGGAAGTTGAAATTCAGATCTAAGTTCAGACCTGAAGTTTGCAATTTGAGCCCACCTTTATTTAAAACATGCCCTGCTAATTTGCTCCTTTGTCCAACTCCCTGCATCCCACAGAAAGATTAGTAATTTATAAAGACAGTAACAATTCGGGAACAAACTTGAATGGCTGCTACATAAGTGTCTTGTTGAGGAAGGCATCTTACAGTCTAACCAAACCCAGAATTTGCTCTGGGGTTCTTGGAACTCACCTGGACATTTTTTTTAAAAAAAATTCTTGCTGTCTTTAACATTAATATGATTTTTCAACCCACCTCTGTGGTGGTGAAAAATCTTGCCTAAAGTCAGATGAAGACGAAAGTTAATTGCAAGGTTAATAAAATCCCATGAAACCTCACGGATATTAAATTAGTATTGAAAAATGTGAGCAAATTGACTCAAAAAAATTTCCAACTGCTCAGTTCAGTTCTCAACGAATCAAGCAAATCTGAATTTTAAAACCCCAATGTATACATCGTTATTGGCCTATTTCTAGGTTTTAAAAGGTTTGACTATTCCAAAATACAGTCCCCACTTTATTTCCTTGCAAATAGCAGCAAGTGAACCAACTGCAGCAATGGCAGCTGATACTAAGCCAATGGAGGGGTAAAAGAGATGAAAAAGATTGAGACAGATTATTCCTATTAGGCATTGACCCACAAGAGTTCATCTTCACTAGGTGGGGAAAAAAGGTGTGTTCTTATCACCCGGTAATTAACCCGGAGAAAGATCCAGGAGGCACTGTGTCTCAGGAAGGCACAGTTCCTCTAAAAGCACTGTTAAACTGTGTTCCTTGTCCCATCCCTGAAGGAAATACAACATGTGCTTCCTTCTGCAGCCATTAAGTTTCTTTTCCCTGCCCTTTCTTAGGGCAGATCTATGCTATGCAGGGCTAAGTCGACCTAAGTTACATAACTCCAGCTACGTGAATAACGTAGCTGGAGTCGACATACCTTAGCTCGACTTATTGTAGTGTCTACACCGCACTGGGTCGATGGGAGAAACTCTTCCCTCGACTTACCTTATGCTTCTCGTTCTGGTGGAGTACCGGAGTCAGCCAGAGAGTGCTCGACCCTTGGTGGATCAATCGCCACGCGTCGATCCCCCTGTGGAGACAAGCCCTTAGGATGGCTTGGAAGAGGCACTAACAGAAAACAGTCCCTGCTCTCAAGAAAGCATGGCTGTAATTATGGTCAGTGTTGCAAGATGTAGAGAGAAACTCCTTGTATACCTCCATGACCTGCTGTTTGCATCCCAGCGTAGGGGCCAACCACAATCTGTCCCTGCACCTTCAATTTTATGAAGGTGAGCACATAGCTGGGTTGATAATAATCTTTAGGAAATACACTAATATAATGGAAAGTGAGAACTAGACAAGTGAATTGTACAGAAAGTGAAAGAACAGTAGTGCTAATACATTTCATTCACAGAGGTTAAAATAACTACTGTTATTTCACTACTGGCAGCCTGTCACATCCAAATCACTAGAGAAGTTTGTTGAAGAAGCTACAATTAAGCAAATAAGAGAATAAGTTTGGTGGGTATAAAATTCAACCATATCCTTATTAATATTTGTATATTATTATTCAGCCTACCTCCATGACCAGGAATCAGAACAACACTGTGATCAACAGGGCTTAGTAAGTACCACAGAGTCATAGGACTCAAGCAAGCCTGAATCCTGCCGGAATATCACAGCACATATGCCTTAGCAGTACAGGGCAGCCTACTTTGCTGTGCTTTAGAAAGGCAAGCATTCTGTTACTACATTGTTTAAGAACCAAGTAAAAGAGGTTTTAAGTGGTTATGCATCCTTAAAGAACAACTTGAATTTGTTTTTGAAACTGATGTATATCTAATTGGGTTTAGCGCTGAGCATGGTTTGTTTTAACTGATTTTGAAAATAGGGACAGCCAATGCTAATCTCATCTCACAGAGGCATACCAGAAAGGGCAAACTTTAAAAAGGATTTCTTACTTTATTATTTTCAGTAACTCACCAAAAATTTTCCCTTCTTCTTGAGGAAGATCTTCAGAACCTTTTAAAGATAAAAGTGACACTAAGAACAACAGAGAACAGCAGTCAGCTCATACAGTGTTACAGATTACTTTGTTGAAATCCCAGAAGACCTTGAAGTAATAGATTGCTGAGCACAGAGTAAGAAAACAGACTCATAATGAATATGCAGAAGACAAACATATTTAGTGTAAATGTTGTGAAAGAAAAGATCACATCTGATGAGAAAGAATTAGAAGCTATTAAGACAGATGTCTACTTGGAGAAAATTACATGCTTTCTCCTAATCTGTAAGAGGAGGTAAAGAGAACACACAATGGAGAGTCTTTCAGAAGGATGACTATTACTATGAACTGCAAGATCCGTAACTGTGGATCAAATGGGTTGTCATAACAGTGTGGTTTCTTGACACATAGTGCAGAAACAAGGGCACTTAGGAAGAAAGTGATTCAGAAAAGCTGAACTATGAAGTAAAGAGAGGCATTATATAGAGAGAGCGAGATCAAAACAAAAGAACAAATAAATGAGCAAGTGAGCCTGCCAATGTAAAGGACATTTTTACAAATCTGAACATTCTGAAGTGGCAACAGACTGGTCGTATCACAAAAAGAAGAAATAAAAGGTGGGTCACACTACTTTCCAATCTACCCATCACCAAAAATTAAGATTATGTAAAGCAGTCAGTCTGAAAGATTATATTCTCCACTCTTTCTTCATATTATGTCATGAAAGTGCTCATCGATTTAAAAAATATTTAATGTATTAGTTATATTCAGGAAAGTGATGCCACACCATTCTTTAGGCCAGTTATTGTGTAGAATCTATTGTGAAGAGATGCCAATGAATGAATGGTTAGTTCAGTGATGGTTACCAGTAGTGAAAATGGAAGGTTTGAGATACCACAAGAAAATTTTGTGATGAAATAATTGTGAAATGGCATTGAAACTTATTTTTCTAGCTTAGTTTTGTGGAGGGAACTGTAGGGGAAGGCTTGTGTAGCTGGGCAAGGGGAAAGAAATTGAACAAGAGAACAAAGGGCTAAGGTTTTCCGAAGTACTCAGCATTGTCCTGACTGCTACCATGGAAGTCAATTCCTATTGAGCTGGAATTGCACCCATGCAATTTAAATCCATTCCCATTGACATTAGTGGGAGCAGAGTTAGGAACAACACTGAACATTTTTGGAAAATCCCATCCAAAAGCTGTTTATCCCTGCAGTAGTAATAGAGACAGTGAAAGACAAATGAGATTTTAGAGAATATAAAGAGAGAGACTGGCTTGGAAGTGAACAAGAGGTAATGGACCAACTTATGCTTTTATTCACATGGGTGCGATTCCCACTAAATCAAGAGGGACAAGTTGAACAAGTGGGACAGAACAGAATTTTGCTCATTTTTTCTTTTTTCAGATATGAACATGGGACCAAAACTATAAAAATAAATACCAACATATACAGTTGCACTAGATTAATATCAAAACTACAATTGCTGGAATTTGGGGATAGTTGTACTAAATTTAAAAAAATTGTGTATTTTATATTTTAAATGGGGATATATTAATTTTATCCCAAAAGGGGAAATAAAAAGCTTAAAAACAGATAGACAAGAAATAGAGTTATGTGCATTGCTTTTCAAGAGTACTTCTGTACAAGTATTCTGCCTGCCTTTTATTAGTCACAAGTCAGTTTCAAAGAGAATAATCATAATTCATTGACCCATAGGGCTGAGAAATACCTTTGACAGACAGCACAATTTAAAAATGGCAATAGGAAAGAAAGGCATTCTAAACTTGAAAGGGAAGACACATTTTGATATAGTTCTTACATGGGGCAATTAGGACACAGTTCACAGACCACAAGAACAAGTAGTGGAAGCCAAAGGAAAAATAACATTGCCTAGGATGGAGAAATACACTTTGTGCTTTTCAGATGTCCTTGATTTACAAGGATAGCTACTATTTTATCTGAAATTCTCTTTTGCTCCAGTTTAATATGACCAAAGTGATTATCTGTATTTCTTCAATCAATTTCAGTTTTGCAGAATTGCACAGAGAACAACAGGATGAAACATTCATGTCTTACAAAGCTACCAACTCCTCATAAGATAGGAGAGAATGTGCAATAATAAGAGGCATACAAATGCTACTGAAGTCTGTTTTACAAGCCATTTCAACCACTCCTTCTCTAATCCTAGAAGAGATACAGCCAGGGCCGCCAACAGCGGGTTCGGGCCCCGGTGAAACATTTTTTTCGGGCCCTTCAGCAAGGGCGGACTGGCTAAACAGGGCCGACGAGGGGGGGGAAGCCGGGCCCTGGGCCCCCTTCCAGACTGCCGGGCCCCGGTAATTTGTACCAGCTTTCCCCCCGCTCGTCGACCCTGGATACAGCATATGGTCCCAAATCTGCAAACATGTGAATAGTTCCTCTGTCAGTGGACTACTTACATGTTTAAGTACTTGCATGATCAGGGCCTATAATTCTATATTTAATCATTTGAACCAATCCTACTCTTCTTATTCAGGCAAAGCTCTTATTGAAATCAGACATTTTTCCTGAGTGATAAGTGGAAGATCCTGCCCTATTACTTTTAAAAAGAACTTGTGCCTCTTACTGCAAAAACAACTTGGTCTGAATCAGGGAATGGGAGGAGAATCACTATATAGGAAAAAAAAATGATCTCCCTCCAATGAGTTTTTCTTGTTTACAATGTGAGATGCTCAGGGCTGGCTCCAGGCACCAGCTGAGCAAGCTCGTGCTTGGGGCGGCAGATTCTAAGGAGCGGCATTCTGTCCAGTCCTAGGGTGGCATGGCCACCCTTTTATTTCCTTTTTTTTTTGGTTCGCCGCTCCAGCCGCCCTGTAGGGGGTGGAGGAGGGGAGCACCCTGCTGGGAGCGGGCTGCGCGCTTCGTCTGCCCCAGCCGGTGCCAGGTCTGCAGCAAGCCCGGCAGCCCGTGTCCTTCCATTCACCTGCAGGCAGCGCGGCAGGAGGGGCCAAGTGGTGAGCGCTCTGGCTGAAGGAAGCCCTGGCTACCCCCTTTCTCTCTCTCCCCCCCGCTCAGGGGTGGCTCCAGGCACCGGCGCACCAAGCGCATGCCTGGGGCAGCAAGCCACGAAGGGTGGCGTGCCAGTCACCATGAGGGCGGCAGTCAGGCTGCCTTTGGCGGCATGCCTGCGGGAGGTCCGCCGGCCCCGCGGTTTCCGTGGCAATTTGGCGGCGGGTACGCCGAAGGCGCGGGACCGGCAGACCTCCCGCAGGCATGCCTCCGAATCCGCGTTACCAACTGCCGAAAGCCACCTGACTGCCGTGCTTGGGGTGGCAAAATACATAGAGCCGTCCCTGGAGATGCTCTTCCATGATTCATAATGTAGGCATATTTTTAAAGGACGTTAAGTTAACACCTCAGATGTTTGTAACTTACAACAGTGGAAAAATAGTAGTTATGTGGGTCTGGGAAATTTGGATGAAGAATGAAGGAAGTCCTGTCTGATTAGGAACAGCTGAGATTTTATTGCCCTGTCTCGCATAAACATTTGTTACAGAAGGAACCTGAGAGAACTCTATTCCCCTTGGGTGAAACAAAATAATATTAAGTTGTCACAGCTGTACTATTTAAAACCACAATGTTTTTTATCCACCTCACTTACATAAATGTAACACTATTGAAGTCAACATTCACATGGATACATTTGGACATTTTTCAAGGAATGGCAGAGCACAAAATATTCCTATGTTAGTGTTTATTAAGGTTACTCTGGGGCTGCCAGCACAAAGATCTATGCACCATTTAAATCTCATTTAAGCCCAACTAACACTCTCTCTCCACACTCTCTCTCTCACACACAATTTTCAAAGAGTTAATATAAAGAAAAATGTTTTTAGGACAACTTAGTATATTTTAATATAACACAGGTGGCTTTTTGTTTGTTTGTTTTGCTTTATTTATACTTTCTGTGGTGTTGTGAACCCAAACAAAAGGGCATTTAGCTGGTGCGCAAGATTCAGTCTTGCCAGTTTCACTATCTAATTTTGTTTGCCAAGTTTCACTTGATGTAAAAAATGTAGTAGAAACAAACCCAATAAGGCTCCATCCTCAAATCTAGACATACCATTGGATTTTTGTTTTTAACCTTGAGTGAATGGATTTCCAGTTAACCCAAGGTAGTTAGCATGGTTACAAAGGATAGTGTGGACACATCACAAATGTTTATTCCAGGATACAAATATTTGTTCTAGGTTGAAATCAGTCTTTTTTGGAAGTTCTAGGAAGTGTTAGGCAACTTCAGTATAGGGGTCATTGCCACTCCTCCACAATAACGTGTGTAATATTATCAACTTGCATTAAAAATTATCCTGCTTCTTTCAAGACTCCAGCAAACATATATCCTACTGACTGACAAACTATATGGAGTCAATCACTTTGTATTGATGTAAAGGAAAAGCACACAATATAATAATTTAATCTAAAAACTATTACTGTTATGGAATTATATTTAGGACAACTCCCATTTTTCAGCAATAGTAAAATAAGAATCTGAGACAATTACATAGAGAGATTTTAGATTGTGCACTTACCATAGACCTCTTGCTCATATTTTGCCAGCTCAAATTATTTAAATATTCAAAAGGCAATGATTAAGACACGTTTCCAAATACTGATGTGGAGAATGAAGGAGTTATGTATATGATTTTTTATAAATACCAGGTGCATCTCAGTTTACCTGTATGATATTTTTCTGCCTGAATGCATAGTGTTAAATCAAAAGCAGGCTGCAAGGAGGATCACATGGGAAAATATTTGTACAATGTAGTGAGAAATGTATATTTATTTGGTTATGGGAAGTCTTATTTACTGTTTGAAGTTTGAAATCAGAAGAGTTTATAATGGATACTCCATCCAGGAAGTAGGTGCCAGAATGTCTCTTGGTCACTTGAGAAGTGACCCTGCTTAGTTCTTTCTTTAATGCAGGAGCGATGTGGATGAGGAATGTGCTTTTTTTTTTTTAATTTTTTTTTTTTAAATCATGTGCACCTCTGTTAATCTGTGTGCTACTATCTTGCCTGAATGTTTTTAGTTAAATTAAAAGGAAGCTATAAGGAGGAAACCAACAGGAAACAAAATAAGGGCAAAGGTCAGGTGCTATCATAGGGAATATCAAGGGAGAAGCTATCAAGTGGGAAATATCCATAAGCCCAGCATCCACTAGACTGGCAAAGTTTACTCTTCCCACACCAAACCTAAGATCAGAGGAAGTATTAGAACCTTAAAGATGCTAGTTTTGTCAGGAAGGTGTGGGGTGTTAGGGAAGATTGAGTGAGTTGTCAGCAGGCTGACCCCCAGAGGCACAAAGACCGAGGGAGACACAATGAGCACGTTGCCACAGCACAGTCTGCATCTCCAGCCCAGACATGGAGGTGCACTGGGCTGAATGGAGATGCTGTGTTGAGGAGAACATACCACAGCTCACAAAGAAAGATTTGGGTTTAGCTAAGGGGAAAATATACAGATAGGCTTTTATTGTTATTATTAACTCTTGACTCTGATTGCTAGGTGAAAGAATATATAATGCTTTGTTTTGAAAAAGCTGTTTGACTCACTTTAATCAACCACTATCACAGGCTTTCAGAGGAAAAGAACTCACAGGTACCAAACACAGCTGGGCCTGATGGGTTAACACAGCTGGGGAACAGATGGGCTGCAGCCCAGTGCTCCTGTATAAGGGTAAATACACCACGTTGTTCCACCCTTTCAATGAGGTGCAGGAAGTCAGGTCGGTCATCTGAGAGGTGCCCTCAAGAAAGGCTAAAAGGAGCCTAAAAATGCAGCTCACCTGGTTTTTGGTAGCCTCCCCACCCTCCATCGAGAAACTACTTAGGATAACTTACAAGTCAGCAGTAGTCATAGAATCATAGAATATCAGGGTTGGAAGGGACCTCAGGAGGTCATCTAGTCCAACCCCCTGCTCAAAGCAGGACCAATCCCCAACTAAATCATCCCAGCCAGGGCTTTGTCAAGCCTGACCTTAAAAACCTCTAAGGAAGGAGATTCCACCACCTCCCTAGGTAACCCATTCCAGTGCTTCACCACCCTCCTAGTAAAAAAGTTTTTCCTAATATCCAACCTAAACATCCCCCACTGCAACTTGAGACCATTACTCCTTGTTCTGTCATCTGGTACCACTGAGAACAGTCTAGATCCATCCTCTTTGGAACCCCCTTTCAGGTAGTTGAAAGCAGCTATCAAATCCCCCCTCATTCTTCTCTTCTGTGGACTAAACAATCCCAGTTCCCCCAGCCTCTCCTCATAAGTCGTGCGCTCCAGCCCCCTAATAATTTTTGTTGCCCTCTGCTGGACTCTTTCCAATTTTTCCACATCCTTCTTGAAGTGTGGGGCCCAAAACTGGACACAGTACTCCAGATGAGGTCTCACCAATGTCGAATAGAGGGGAATGATCACGTCCCTCGATCTGCTGGCAATTCCCCAACTTATACAGCCCAAAATGCCATTAGCCTTCTTGGCAACAAGGGCACACTGTCGACTCATATCCAGCTTCTTGGCCACCGTAACCCCTAGGTCCTTTTCTGCAGAACTGCTGCCTAGCCATTCGGTCCCTAGTCTGTAGCAGTGCATGGGATTCTTCCATCCTAAGTGCAGGACTCTGCACTTGTCCTTGTTGAACCTCATCAGATTTCTTTTGGCCCAATTCTCTAATTTGTCTAGGTCCCTCTGTATGCTATCCCTACCCTCCAGCGTATCTATCACTCCTCCCAGTTTAGTGTCATCTGCAAACTTGCTGAGGGTGCAGTCCACGCCATCCTCCAGATCATTAATGATGATATTGAACAAAACCGGCCCCAGGACCGACCCTTGGGGCACTCCGCTTGATACCGGCTGCCAACTAGACATGAAGCCGTTGATCACTACCCATTGAGCCCAATGATCTAGCCAGCTTTCTATCCACCTTATAGTCCATTCATCCAGCCCATACTTCTTTAACTTGCCGACAAGAATACTGTGGGAGACCGTATCAAAAGTTTTGCTAAAGTCAAGGAATAACACGTCCACTGTTTCCCCCTCATTCACAGAGCCAGTTATCTCGTCATAGAAGGCAATTAGGTTAGTCAGGCATGAGTTGCCCTTGGTGAATCCATGCTGACTGTTCCTGATCACTTTCCTCTCCTCTAAGTGCTCCAGAATTGATTCCTTGATGACCTGTTCCATGATTTTTCCAGGGACTGAGGTGAGGCTGACTGGCCTGTAGTTCCCCGGATCCTCCTTCTTCCCTTTTTTAAAGATGGGCACTACATTAGCCTTTTTCCAGTCATCTGGGACCACCCCGGATAGCCTAACAGTCCAGGAAATAAACAGCAGTTCAAGCTGTAGGGCTGACTCAAGTGTCTTGATTCATTATCCTAAATTTGCTTTTCGTGTGGTACCTGGAACACTTTGTCGTATTTGCTGGGTGTGAAATTCATCCCTTAGCTTTCCTAATACATTGTGAAGGGGTTTGTACCACAATCAGGCCCTGAAGGGATTAATGTGGGCCTGAGGGGCCAGAGCGGGTGCCTGGTTGCACCTGGTGGGAGATCCAGGTTTAACTGAATAAGAGGCTCAGCTGGGCTGGAGTAGGCTGGATTATAAAGCCAGGATGTTTACAGCAGAAAGAGACTATAGGAAGAGAGTCTAGAGTCAACTCTCCAGGAGCAGAGTGGAGAGAAAGTGAAAACCCAGGAGGGAGACTAAGCCCCAGGGTTCGAGACCTAGAAGAGACTGTGCTTGTTCAGGGTAGCTGGCTTTCTGCTCCTTCTCTTCTTCTGTTTCTCCTGCTTTTCTCTCTCTCTGACCCCTCCCTCTACTAAAATCCAGTCTCTATGTTTGCAATGAGGGCCAGGACTCAGTCGCAGCAACTTCTGTGCAGTCGAAAACCAGCTTGCTCCTGGGGTAGGCTGACATCCACATTGGCTCAATTTGGTTCAGAACGAGGGTAGGTGATGCTCAAGAGGGAGACTGGACTATAACTAGACAGGTAATCTGCAGGTTTTTCAGGCTTTAGGAGTGCAATAACCTTGACTTCTGTCCACACACTGCAGATTTCACCAGTCTCCAGGATGTTGGTGAAAAGCTGCATCATCCATTACTGTGCCAGTGGACCCAGGTTATATAGGAACTCAGGATAGATACTTTCTTTTCTTGCTGCTTTTCCCAATTTCATGGCTACAATGGCTTCATAAATCTCCTTACTTGTGAATGGTCCAAATCATTGGGATGATGGAGCACATGTGGACATAACCTGCTAGAGCTGATGCCGGACTTGGTTGTAATACTGTTTGTCCATGGGCTGTTTTGATGTCCATAAAAATTTAGCAGCAATGGCATTGGCTTTCACCTGCAGCCTAGTGGCATGTGTGAGATTTGCAACCCCAAGGTGTTGCAGCAGACTCCAAGCGCATCTGCTCTAGCCACTGTTTCCACCTTGCTGCATCCACTGATGCCAGGAGGGCTTTTCCAATTTCTGAGTCTCTTCACTCATCATATTTGTGGAGGAGCTCTTGGCGCTCTGCAGTTCACCAAGGAGTGTACCACATGTGTCCCTGGCGGGGTAGGGGAGGAGATTCTTCTTCTTTGTGGCGGAGATTAGGAGCTCAGTAAAATGGTCAAAAGTCTTCCGTGTTGGGGGAATGTGGGAGGTTGTATTGTCCACAGTCCTAGTGAAAGGGCCCAGTCTGCTTTTTTGAAGTTCCAGTGCAGCACTGGTTTTGAGTAGAGAACTGGGATTTGAATGCCAATATGGGCAGTACTGGTCTGTGCTGGCTGTTCAGGAAATCAGAGGACGATCTGCAATGTGGGTATTGGTGGCCCTGGTATCATCTTTAGATATGACATTCAGGTGAGGGCAGTATCCTCTGCCCCATCTTGCAGACTGGAAAAGACATGCCCTTTCACATAAAAAAGGAGGAACATATAATCTGCGGATGCCCAGCATGTCAGTTCTTCACCTGCAATGTGGTTTGCTGCATAGCCCCACTGGGTGAGGTGACTATTACAGGTGCATGCAAATACAGCAGGGTCCTGTGCATTCTGCAGAGCTGGCTGAGGGCACTGAGCCCCAGGTGGTTGATCTATATTAGCGATGGTAAGCTTGCCAATGTGTTGTTTGTTTGTGTGCTGTTGGAGACAGAAACACATTCACTGAGCTCCTGCTTTATGTAAATTGCCAGCCTTTATTTTGAGTGGTAATTGCTGGAGCTGTGTTTATAGCCATTGATTTTGTAGCAACAGGCTTTTTCTTCCTTTGGAACATGGGTCTCCTGGAGGGAGCGGATGTCTAGGATAGCAGTCTTCAGCATTTTCTCCAGGTAGTCACACTTGGACCAACCGAGAGAGGCCTCAATATTCAATTGGCAGATCTTTACCCCCGGTCCAATCTGCCTAGAACATTGACCCTGACAAGGTAGACTTATTTTGTTGCTCTTTTGACTGGGAGGTTAGATGTTCCATCAACAGTTTGATGTTAGTCATTATTTCCCACTTAACAGGGTGGACTGTGTGAAAGTCATCATCTTCCACCCCAAAAAAGCAAAATAACCATGAAACAACTATTTTCTTAATGTCATCAGCAGTGTTCCCTCTAATTTTTTACATCCATGTGTGGGATGAATTTTGTTATATGTACCAATATGGAGGTGATGTGTGGCGGGGTGGGGCTGAGGGATTCGGAGTGTGGGAGAGGGCTCAGGGCTGGGGCAGATGGTTGGGGTGCGGGAGGGGTGAGGGCTCTGGCTGGGGGATGCGGGCCCTGGAGTGGGGCCGGGGATGAGAGGTTTGGGGTATGGGAAGGGGCTCAGGGCTAGAGCAGAGGGTTGGGGGTGCGGGGGAGGGGGATTAAGGGCTCTGGCTGGGAGTGCGGGTTCTGGGGGTGGGGGGATGAGGGGTTTGGGGTGCAGGCTGCCCTGGGGCTGCAGTGGGGAGAGAGGACTCCCCCCACCCCTCTCTTGCCACAGCAGCCCGGGGCCCGATGAGAGGTGCCTCTCCTTGGCCATGGCAGCCCCATTCCAGGGCTGGGGGAGAGGGACCTCTCCTTGCCGCGGAAGCCCTGGGGCTGGGGCCGGGGGAGAGGTGCTTCTCTCTGCCACAGCCCTGCACACCCCCTACCTCTCACCTCTCCACTCCACTCCAGGCCCCTAAGGCTGCATGCCTGCATGCCCTTGATAGCCTGCTGCATGGTCACGCAGCTTAGAGGGAACTTAGGTCATCAGTTATTAGCTCTCCTGCCCTGCTAAAGAGAGGCCCTATACTTTCCTTCATCTTTCTGTTGCTCCTAATGTATTTAAAGAATCTCTTCTTATTGCTTTTTATATCCCTTGCTACATGTAACTCATTTTGTGCTTTAGCCTTTCTAAGCCCTGGTCTACACTACGAGTTTAGGTCGAATTTAGCAGATCGATTTAACCCTGCACCCGTCCACACAACGAAGCCATTTTTGTCAACTTAAAGGGCTCTTAAAATCGATTTCTGTATTCCTCCCCGACGAGGGGATTAGCACTGAAATCGATCCTGCTGGGTCGAATTTGGGGTAGTGTGGATGTAATTCGACAGTATTGGCCTCCCGGAGCTATCCCAGAGTGCTCCATTGTGACCACTCTGGACAGCACTCTCAACTCAGATGCACTGGCCAGGTAGACAGGAAAAGCCCCAGGAACTTTTAAATTTCATTTCCTGTTTGGCCAGCATAGCGAGCTGATCAGCACAGGTTACCATGGAGTCCCAGAATCGCAAAAGAGCTCCAGCATGGACTGAACGGGAGGTACTGCATCTGATCGCTGTATGAGGAGACAAATCCGTGCTATCCAAACTCCGTTCCAAAAGAAGAAATGCCGGAATATTTGAAAAAAATCTCCAAGGGCATGAAGGACAGAGGTTATAACAGGGACCCTCAGTAGTGCAGCGTGAAGCCTACCAAAGAACCAGAGAGGCAAACGGCTGCTCTGGGTCAGAGCCCCAGACGTGCCACTTCTATGATGAGCTGCATGCCATTCTAGGGGGTTCCCCTATAACTACCCTACCCCGTGCTTCCCTCCTCCCCCACCCCTCCCGGGCTACCTTGGCAGTTATCCCCCCATTTGTGTGATGAATTAATAAAGAATGCATGAATTTGAAACAACAATGACTTTATTGCCTCTGCAAGTGGAGATCAAAGAGGGGAGGGAGGGCAGTTGCCTTACAGGGAAGTAGAGTGAACCAAGGGGGCGGGTTTTCATCAAGGAGAAACAAATAGAACTTTCACACCGTAGCCTGGCCAGTCATGAAACTGGTTTTCAAAGCTTCTCTGATGCGCAGCGCGCCCTGCTGTGCTCTTCTAACCACCCTGGTGTCTGGCTGTGCGTAATCAGTGGCCAGGCGATTTGCCTCAGCCTCCCACCCTGCCATAAACGTCTCCCCCTTACTCTCACAGATATTGTGGAGCACACAGCAAGCAGTAATAACGATGGGAATATTGGTTTTGCTGAGGTCTAACCGAGTCAGTAAACTGCGCCAGTGAGCTTTTAAATGTCCAAAGGCACATTCTAACACCATCCTGCACGTGCTCAGCCTATAGTTGAACTGCTCCTTACTACTGTCCAGGCTTCATGAGCCATGGGAGCAAGGGGCAGGCTGGGGTAGGTGCAACCGCGCGGTACTGCTGACTGGGAGAGCAACCTGAGGCAGAAGCCTCCAGCTGGCATGATATTCCAGGCAGGACTGAATCTCCATTAGACGAAACTTAAAGAAGAGAATGACCTGGAGTCATTCCCATTTTTGTCCAGGCGCTCCCGACCAACCTAACCGAGGTCGGCCAGGAGCACCCACGGGACGATGACAAGGGCTAGCAGTCGTATTGCACCATCTGCTGTCCGCAAAGCAAGGCAAGGCAAGGGGATGCTTCTGTGTAGCACTGCAGTACCGCGTCTGCCAGCAGCACCCAGGAAACATACAGCTGAGCGGGCTCCATGCTTGCTGTGGTATGTCGTCTGCACAGGTAACCCAGGAAAAAAGGCAAGAAACAATTTTTTGCCATTGCTTTCATGGAGGGAGGGAAGGAGGGGGGCCCTGACAACATGTACCCAGAACAACCCGCGACAATGTTTTTGCCCCATCAGGCATTGGGAGCTCAACCCAGAATTCCAATGGGCGGCGGAGACTGCGGGAACTGTGGGATAGCTACCACAGTGCAACGCTCCGAAAGTCGACGCTAGCCTCGGTACTGTGGACGCACACTGCCGACTTAATGCACTTAGTGGGGACACACACAATCGACAGTATCAAATCAATTTCTAAAAAATCGACTTCTATTAAATTGACCTAATTTTGTAGTGTAGACATACCCTAACTTTATTCCCCCTTGCTTGTGCTATTCATAGGCACCAACTTCCCCTCTGGCCAGTGGGTGCTCAACCCCACAGCCCCTGCTCCGCCCTCGCCCCACCCCCATTCCACTCCTTCCCCAAGTCCCCGCCCCCTCTCCCTATTGTGCTGGTGGAGAGCAATGCATATTTGCCCTAATGGAGGGGATATTCAGGCCCTTGGTCTTCAGATGCATATAAGTAACAATAGGAGTTGCCCATGCCTATCTGAGGGAATAAGTAGGCCCATAGATTAGAGAGTACACACCTTAGGGTATAGATAAAATAAAGAACAGTATTGCACATTGTAAATTAATTGTAATATTCCTGCATATAAAAGGGAAATGAAATCAGACTTGGAAAAGATTTGATATATGTACAGTAGCAGCCTTCTAAAAAAGGATTAGCAGGCTAGTAAATACTAGATGAAAATGTTTTCTATTATCCTGCTCCCCATCAATCCCCTCAGTTACAGCCCTACAATTTATTGTAGTGTCAAATGCATCCGTGATCTATGTTACAACTTATTCAGCTTTTTCCACCATTACACCTCTTTCTAGCACCATGCGCCCTTTCCACCATCACATCCTCCTGGTAGTCTTCGGCATCGGTACTGAAGTTGGTTCTTACTGTAAACACCCATCCTGAATCTCTATAAGCAATTCAGTATGGATCAAGTAACCAGCCACAGCGGTACCTGTAGCTACATTTTTAGCACAAATCCATAGCAGGAAGCACTTCTCTGTGTTCTTACTTTACTTTTTTTAGAACTCATAGCTCATGTGAAGAAAATGTGAGCTCATTAGAGCAATTACCGTATGAATAATGGGGCATCTTGTGCTGGCCAATATAGATCTCAAATGTGAGATCTCACCAAGATTAAAGCCGAAGGCCTACGTGGGCTCCGATTCCCGTGTGAAGAAGTACTGGGGCCAGACAAAGATCACTTCTTTATGCTTTATCACTTAATCACATTCATCCTTTCATGTATCCTAGTTAAAAAAATGGGACATTTAGGCTTCAAGGCCAGCAGGCTTGTATAAGTTTGTTCTGTCCTTTGAGTTAGCAAAGATATCCTGCATTTCCCCCTGAAGTTATTTCCTTTTTAAAACCTGTTTAAAATTTTAAATTGTCCCCATTTGGTTCACTGATCCTATTGCTGCCCCTGCTACTTGTAATTGTTATTGTGTAAAGCAACTCCACCTTCTTTTGTGCCCACTTTTCCTTAGCTTAAGTTGCTGCCCTCTCCCTTTCTTGTAAGTGAGAAGAGTGGGAGAGAATCCTGTCAAGAACCCTAAAGTGATCAAAACATGTCTAGGGATTGTGTGGAAATTGAAAAGACCTAACAAAAGAGTCACCCTTATAAATGGAAGTAATGCACAGACCTTAGAGCAAAAATGCTGAGGACACTTTGTATGAAATATGCTGAAAGTAAAAGACATTCAAATTGTTATGAGAAGTGGAAAGAGGCTTCAGACTCTTTTGAATAGCCATCAGAGGAACACAAAGGACTCACAGTTGCTCACAGTTATCTCACTTTAAATCCACTACAAGAATGTTTAGCTTTCTAGTTACATATGCAGATATGCTCACTAACTACATCTGTAGTTTTGATTTTATTTAGATGAATGGACTGTTACTCAAATCCCATTGTTCTGTATATGCCATGAGATCAGTTTGGACCAAACTCTTAAGCTGTAATACTATTAAAATGCAGATAACTAAATTCACTGGGTGAAATCCTGGCTTCATATAAGTCAATGGGAGTTTTACCACTGACTGTAATGGAGCCAGGATTTCTGTCACTGTACTGCATGATGGAGGGAAAGTGAAATAAAGGGTCGGGAAGGGTGGGGGGGAGAGAAGGGGGAGAAAAGTACACTTACTTAGTGCCTGCCATCTGATTGTGTCAAAATAATTTACCAACATTAATAAAGCCTCAGAACACCCGTATGAGTTATACACATTTTATAGATGGGGAAACTAAGACACAATGAGATCAATTGACTTGCTCAAGATCACCTAGTGAGCAGTGGCTCCACTGAAAAGGGAATCCAGGAGTCTGGGCAGGCAGTTCCCGAGGCTAACCACTACTAGATCAAAGAAGGAGAGGACAAGGAGGAAGTTGATGACTAGCTAATCTACTTCTGATTTCGCAATCTCATCAGCAAGTAGTGTCTATTCAGAGGGTGGCAGTAGAGACAGGCTAAGGGGGGAGAGGAGAGAAAGTAGGAGGAAGAAAGTGGGGCAGGAAGTATAATTGCCTGTTGTTCTAGATTTTTACAATGCAGGACAGTGTGTATATCCTATGCCTCCTTTCCTCAGTTATAAATTACAGTTTATTCTTTTACTCTGTGATTTTTAAGACAAGGGACCCCATCTCTGCATGGTACAGAGGTATAGGTAAAGAACTGGATTATTTGTACTCCAGATAATTTACTAATCCTTAAAAGAAATTGTTTAGTCTTCAGCAAAGCAAAGTGTTTAATTCCTGGAAGGATTCCAGTTTCCTCCAGCTCCATTTTAACCAAAATCATCTACAAAACTATATACAAAGCTTTCCTAAATGATGAAGTGGGAAGACAGGTCCTTAGAAATACTTGAATGGGAACATGTTAGAAAGAGTTTTACTAATATAATTATAGGGCAAGGGAGTTACAGCTGAAGGTACAGTTAGACTAATTGTAACTCACACACCTTTTGGATGTGGTGTTCTGTCCCACCTAGTGGCACCAAGACCACTTAAAGACAGAGATAAAATGAGTCTGCTTAACAGCCAGTTGGCTTTTAGCTCATGGAGTAGAGGCTCATGCACTAAGTTCCAGAGGTCCCAGGTTCGATGCCATCCACCGACAACTGGGGTTTATCAGCATTACACAGTAACTCCTCACTTAAAGTTGTCCCGGTTAATGTTGTTACGTTGCTAATCAATTAGGGAACATGCTCATTTAAAGTTGTGCAATGCTCCCTTCTAAGGTCGTTTGGCAGCCGCCTGCTTTGTCCACTGCATGAGCAGCCCATTGCAGCTAGCTGGTGGGAGCTTGGAACCAGGGTGGACTGGCAGCCCCACTATCAGCTCCCCTAAGTTCCCTGTGCTGCAGCCGCCCAGCAGACTATCAATTGGCAGTTCAGCTCTCCCTCCCGCCACTGCCATGTGCTGCTCCTGCCCTCTACCTCGGAGCTGCTCCCAGAGACTCCTGCTTACTGTGCAGGGGGGGAAGAGAGGGGGCTAATGTCAGGGTGTCCCTCTCCCCCTGCTCCTGCACCCCGCTTACCCCTTCTCCATATAGAGCAGGGTGGGGACACGGAGGGAACGAGACAGAGAGCTTGGGGCAGCAGCTGTTGTCTCAACTTCCTGATCCACTTAAAAAGAAAATGCACTTAAGAGTGGGTCAGCTTACTTAAAGGGACAGTGTGCAGCTCTCTCTCTCTTTCCCACACACAAGGTGTGTGTCTGTTTCTGTCTGCTATGCTGTCTCCCCTCCCTCATGTTCGTGCTGCCTTGATGAGAGGCTACATTAACAACAATGTGTTAACCCTTGCGGGCTCAGCCGAGTGCTAGTTCATCATTTAGCAGTAAGGCATTCCCTGGGAAATATCCCTCCCTCTTCCACCCTCTAACTTCACCTCCTCAACCAAGCTTCACAATCATCATAGCTGTGAACAGTATTACATTGTTTGTTTAAAACGTATACTATGTGTATATCTATGTAATATATAGTTTTTTGTCTGGTGAAATTTCCCTGGAACCTAACCCCCCCATTTACATTAATTCTTATGGGGAAATTGGATTCACTTCACATCGTTTCGCTTAAAGTTGCATTTTTCAGGAACATAACTACAACGTTAAGCGAGGAGTTACTGTATAATTACTTTAGTTAGCCCATAAACTCTGAAAGTACAAAAGTGCTCATGTTAGAGTTTCTCTACTTTATATTTATTAGAACATAACACAGGCATTTTAGTACCAGCTGTGCTTTAGCTAGAAAATTTCTTCACAAGTACAGCCTACTGGTTTTGAAGAGAAACTGTCATAATCATTGCTTGTTAAAACAAATTTAAGGCCTGATCCAAAGACCACTGAAGTCAATGGCATCTTTGGATCAGGAGAGACCTAGAATATGTATATGAATTAATTGGCCTTTTTCCTTCCTTTCTGTGTTTTTGCATATTTCTCTTCAATAACTTGTATTTATTTTACAATTTTAATAAACCTTAGCATATAGAAAGTAATCCAGAAATTAGTGTCATTACCTCTGGCATATTTGAGGTGTTTGGTTATGACTTTGATAAGTCACATATCCAGGAAGAAGGCATTATGGAAGTGGAGCTGCTCTGAAATAATGTACGAATGCTATATGTTTACTGAATGAATATATTGGTTTAGTTCAATAGGGTGCAGCTAGAAAAAAACAAGCAAGAAGGGCAAAGAATAGCTTGAGATAACCTACCTTTCAGCAAGCACTTGAAGGTTGTTAAGGGACAATGCCCCAACCTCTTAGCTTTGAACATTTTACCTTCTCTCCAGCCAACGTGCATAATCAGTTTTGTCCAGAAGGGCCAAAGCTCCGGAACACAGAAGAATAAAATACTTCTGGAAGTTTAAGGAGGATCTCCTTCTTAAGAGAGGGGGGAGAGTTGTTCAGGGGAACAAGACAAACACTCTGGAGTATCTGAAGAAGTTAAGCGCACCTAGTTTACCATAAGAGGATTGTAAGCCTAATAGATATGCCAACAGCATTGTAGATCACTGCTCATAGACTCCTGAAGGGAAGAAACGCAGGTGTCCAAACTCAGTCGGACCTGCAGGATAAGCACGGTTGATAAACATGGTACAGTAGCCAAAAGCCTGGTGTAAGAGTGTGAGAATTGTGGAAATCCACCTTGACCATAGGTAAAGTCACTGGGGGATGGTGAGAAGGGGACAGCGCACTAGAGAGAGCAGAAAGAGGACAGAGATGCAGGTAACCCTGATCCAGGACAGAGGGGAGTAGAGAAAAAATGGTGTTCAAAATGACAAAAGGAGAAGGGCTAGAGGGGGAGATGGCAGAATAATATCAATAATACCCATTTGGGGATGGGTTACACCTAATAAACCCCAGATTTATAAAACAAGGAAATGGGAAGCAAAAAGTTTGAGTATGTGGTGTCAAAGTTTAACATGGCTGCATGGACTAACTTTTCAAACTATCAAAACAGAGAGGTTTCACCCAGCTCTTCATCATGTGGCCCTGAATTCTATGTCTCATTAAAAATATGATTAAAAAAAAAAAAAGGAAAAATGACTTACTAGTTAAACAATGGCAACAAACAGCATGGCAGACTTATGGGGAGAATCACTCACCAAACTCCCTGTAAACATGGAGTTAAAATTGCTGCCATACAGCAGTGTGTTGCCTCCTCCTCCCCCTGCACTTCCTGAATGGGAGAGATTAATTCCTCAAATTTAAACATTCAAAAAACCAGGAAACACAGAGTCACAGCTTTTACACAAGAATTACAGTATAAGCAACCCAACTGACAAACCCCTTTACAAGAGCATTGCAGCTACATTAAAAAAGAAACCTCAGATTAGAAAAAGAAAAATGCAAAGTTAAGATATTTCTCTGACTAATCAACCACACTGATACCTGACTGGAAGTTGAACTCAGCAATGTTCAAACTGGAAATAGGCTGCTGTTTTAACAGGAAGGGAAATTAACCATTGGAACAAATGATCAAGAGATGTGATAATTTGGAGTCTTTAAATCAAGATTGGATACATCTGTAAAAAAATAAAATAAAATTGAACCACAAGTTGTTGGACTAGATGCAGAAAGTACTGGATGAAATCCATGGCCTGTGTTAATCAGGAGGTGAGACAAGAGGATCTTAATGATTCCCTCCTAGTCTTTAAATCTATGACTATGAGTAGAGTCATTTGCTCTTTACGTCCCAAATGTAATATGAAGGAATCACACAGGCACAAGAGGGTCCAAATAACTCTGTTTACTAAACATGTATAATATGCAAGGCCTAGCTACGTATACACACTGCTGCTCTGGTGGGTGTCTGGTGGCTTCTGAATCACAGAGTGGGCGCTCACAAGTTATTTGAAGGAATACTACCCAATTCTTACACAGCATAGTGTGTTGGAATTGGGTAGTATATCTGGATTATAGAGAAATTTGAAAAGTGGCTTTAAACTCTATTGCAACCTTACTACAGAGTTGCTATCACTTATCCGTAATTCTCAGTTTGGGGCTTTTCAACTGTGTAGCTCCTCTTAGTACTAAGGAGTATTGCCTATTTAAATCTCTACCTTGAGCGGATAACATCCATCTACAATGGACAATCAAGAAGTTTTAGTAATGGCTTCTGAAGAGGATGTTTCCCTTCATGATTATTTGCTTGGAGGTAGAGGCTAATAATCAAATTTAATTCCTGAGGATTCTTTTTCCATTAGTCACACTCCATGCTAGGGGAGGGTTCTATCCTTCCCACTAAGCAACTGGGGATCAGTACTGTTATGTAAAAAGAAATCTCTTGGTCTCCTCTCTCTCTCTCACTCACTCACACACACTTTTCTCCATGCACCTTTTAAAGTGAAATAATCTTTTGATCCATTTAAGAAATTTAACTGCATAAGAACAAATGAAGTAAAAACAGTTTAAATATAATTGGTTACTAATGATACATTAGTAGAACATTATGATGATAGCTATTTCACTGTCAGAGAACTCCAGGATTTCTTATTATCACCTGTAATTTCTACTCTATTTAAAGTAGCACAATATTTTTGCTAGTGTTAAAACTATACCAAATTACTTCTTCATTTAGGGCCTGATCTTGCACCAGTGAAGTCAGTGAGAGTTTTACCATTGTTGCCATTTGGAGCAAGAACAAGAGCTTTATGATCTAAATTTTCTAAAACATGTATATCTAAAGAAATTCTGTGTTCATTTACACTGGTGTAGATCTGGAGTAACTTCCCTGAAGCCAATAATTATTCTGAATGTATGCCAGTATAACAGAGCAGAGTTTGGCACCTGATATTCACTGACAAGGGCTTCAACTTAATAATTTTATTACAGTTAAAATTTCCAGTTAACAATTACAGTATAAGCATCTGTTGGTGTTTCTGTGATAAACTCTTATATTCAGGGACTTATAACATGGCTGTACATATAAAATCTATTCTAAAAACCTGGAAAAAAGAGACCCTTTTGTTTCAAAGTGTAATTTTAAAAATTGTTTTGCTCATCTAAGTGATAGGAAGCAACAAATTAAAAGTGAAATGAATACAAACATGTATTTCTGTACTCACAGCCTAAAATAACTAAAAAAAAGTTGGGTTTTACATCCATAAATGGACCTCACCATTTTAATATAATTAAAAATATAAGTGAAGGCAGAGGTTCATATACTAAACCCAACTCATTTGCTGAGGGTGAGATCCTCACCCCAGCTCCTTTATGCTGGAGGTAAGGACCAGAGCAGTGTAAAGGGGCTCTAAAAGTCCTGGATCCAGTCGGGGGACAATTCCCAGGGTGCAGGGACCAAGGAGTCATCTACTGTTGACATCCTTGCACGCACTGGCCCAGGGCCTTGGCTCAGGGCCGGCTTTAGGAAGTGCGGGGCCCGATTCGAACAGTTTCGACGGGGCCCCAACGGGGATGACTAAAAAAAAACACGTAAAAAAAATACGTGGGGCTTGTACTCACCGGGCCGCGCTCCTAGTCTTTGGCGGCGGGTCCTTCACTCGCTCCGGGTCTGAAGGACCCGCCGCCAAAGTGCTACCAAAAACCCAGAGCACCGCCGGGTGAGTAAAAAAAAGGTGTCTCCAGCCAGGGAAGGGATTCTCTGCCACTTGCCCCCCACTCTGGGCGGCCCTGCCACTGGGTGCGGGGCCCTCTTAGGCGCGGGGCCCGATTCGGGGGAATTGGTGGAATTGGCCTAAAGCCGGCCCTGCCTTGGCTGGGGGCAGGAGGACATCTCAGGTGTGGAGACATGGTTTTGTGGAGATTCTGAGCAGCGCTGCTACCCACAGCCAGGAAGGAACAGGATGTCATCACTTAGCCCAGTGGGGCAGTGTAAATTGTGCCAGTGGGCACTCAATCCCAAGGAACAGCCTGGAACTGGGAAAGTGCTAACTTGACTTAATGTTTCCTTCTCCTGAGCGGTGAGTTTTTTTTCTGTGCCTTAAAGAAAGAATTAACTGATGTAAACGCACTGTTGTAGGAGTAGTGTAAAAAGCTAGAAAACAAAAGAAATGCACATACTACTGAACCACCAGTAATCTATGAAAATACTCATTATTGGAGATATAGTTTTGGGTAACAGCCACATGGTTAATTTTAACCCTCTAAAGAATTTGCTGTGAGTCCCTTATGCTTAGCAATTTGTCCCACTTTGTATTTAGCTTGAACACTCTAGTTACCTTCTTCAGACCCTGAGGAAGAGCTCTGTGAAGCTTGTCCCTTCTGCCAACAAGAGTTGGACCAATAAAAGATATTACCTCATCCACCTTGTCTCTCACAAAACTGAAAGGGGTAAGTTAATCATAGGCCTCTACCTAAGACAAAAGGTTTATGTGAACCCACACAGGAGTTTTGGACTGTGGACGAAAAAGGACTTTTGCAAAGTATTGTTTTGGGATGGGGAGAGGAGAGGAGAGAGAGAATAACCAGAACAAAGGACCGGACAATGACACAGACAGACAGGAAGAGTGGCTGAAAATATGTTGTCTGAACCTGGAAGAAACCTGCAGAGAGATTTTTGAGTCAGGGGTGCAGGCTGAAAAAAAGAGTGCTTGTGGCACTGTGAGCAAACAAAGCTTTTTCATGCTATTTAATTCCTTCTGTATTCAGAAGCCTAGGACTTTGTACATTCTTTGTGAAGAAACAAATCTGCCTCAAAGGCATACCTGACTATCACAATTTCTATGCCCAACTGGAACATTCCCATGGCCCCAAACTTCCACTAGCCAAGAGGTTGAAAAGGGGCTCCACTTCTTTTGCAGTAAGTTAGTGGGCAAGCCAGTGAATAGTTTATGGCTATGTCTTGACTGCAAGAAAAATGTGTATTTACAGAAAGTTAGCTATTTTGATGTAAAATTCTAGCCGAGACAAGGCTCTGTAGTTTTTACTTTGATACAGTTAGATGAGGCCAGCCCCAACTGGGGGAAATGGGGGCCATTGTGTTGACTTTAACTAGCCACATCAAAGTAGTAATCACATGTGCCTGTCTCAGCTAAGATTTTATACCAAGATAGCGAATTCAAGTTAGTTATCTTGATATAAAACCCCTTTTTATTACACTTTGTAGCCTAAAAGCATCAGGGAAGCTATCCCGCAACTTTGAGGATTATAAATAACAACTGCAAAACAAGGAAGTGGGTGAAATGGGTCATGGCTTCACTGATTTATGAGTTATCAGGCTAACCAAATCCAAGAATGATGCAAGGAGAGATGACAGACCCGACCAGAAAAAGCTTGAAGCACGGGCAACCACTGTTACGGAGACAAGAATGGCAAAAAGAGCCTAACAGCTCAGCTGACCACCAGTTACTGTCTACCATGATATCCTGTCTGGAAGGAAGAAAGGCAAAAGTAGACTTTATGGGCATGAGTATGTCAAACACGTTCCTAGAAATATTTAAAACTCACACCTAGCAGCAGTTCTTATTCAGCTAAGAGCTACAATATCAACTCTGAAACTGCTGCAGCTTGATTCCTGCTTGTGAGAGTAGTCTCAATGCAGGTTGATGTTAGTATTAAGATACTCTGTACCCATAAAAGGCATTTTTTTTAGCTAAAATTAAGACTAATATATTTGTTGATATGTCTTGTTTTCTGTAACTGTATTTTACTATATTTATATCTAATCACTTATACTGTCTTTTTAAACATTTATGAAATGTGTTACTGCTTGGGTGGTTGTCTCAGGATGTAGTATATGAGTTTTCTAGCCAGAGAACAATAAAGAGACTATATTTTTGCTACTTAGTTGCTAGCAATAAATTGGAACTTGGTTTTTATCTTCATATAGAGTCTGGTGTCCTTTTCCTTGAAAGAATAGGGGTAGTAAAGTGATGGTTTTCTAAGGTCTTATTTAATTTGATTTTAAGCAGCCATTGCACTACAGCCCTCTCCCATTTTGACTTTTCTCCAGTCTCATGAGGGGGGTCTCATCACAACACCACCTAGTATCCAGTCTGGCTTCAGGCTAACTCCTACCTCAGCTTCCTTTCACTCAGGTTGGATCTCCTGACCTTCTAGCATGGTTTGGTTGCTGCAGTGACTTGGTCCTCTGGGTAAGTCATTAAAGAAGGAAGTCCACCCCTGTAGGCTATCCAAGTCCAAAACAGACACAAAAACAGTCTTCCACACTCACCCCTGGTCTTAAACTGGGCCTACTCCCTCCTAAGGGATTGTCTTTTCTCCTCAGCCCCTCCTGGGCACCTTAAAGTCTCTCCCAAGCTCCAAACCTCATACCATCTTCCCTAAAGTATCACTTTGACTCTCCCCATACTTCTCTCTTATCTCCACCCCAGGCGGCCTGATTTGGTTACATAACCTGCCTGTCATGTGTCTTTACTCATTTTCCCCACCTGGGGAAGTGCGTTAAGCATGTTACAGGTGGGGCTGTGCCCAGCTCTCCTTAAAGAGCCAGTCAGCCTGTGCCAAGTCTTTATCATAAACTCAGCATAGTTAAGTGGAAGTCATCATGATTCCAGGGAGTCAGTTGGAAATCTTACCTCCCAGTTCCCTGCTTGGTGTTTTTCTTCTTAAGGGAGGAGGAAGCCTGACTGATGGCGGGGTCATGGCAGAAGCAGCTGCCACCATGGAAGGAGCCTTCTGGGAGGGCTCTTGCCCTTTTTTCTACCCTGGTCCTTTTTGCTGATTGAGGGGTGCTCCCTTGGTAGTGGTAGGACTTTTAGCAGTGGGGTCCCTGCTGCTGCTGCCATTGTCCCAGTGTTGGTGGTGGTAGCCACAGGGGTGGATGGGAGAGAAAACCAAGACGGGGCAACAGTGGTGACTGGGGAACCTCCCCCTGAGTCTCCTCCCTCTCTTTCCCCCATGGACGCAGCCACCAGAGCAGAAGCCTCACATGTGGCAGAGTGGGGATCCGCCATTGAGGACAGGTGATGGGAACAGCCACAGGAGTTGGGGGGAAGAAATTATTAAGGGGGGGGAGGGAAAATGGATGCTAACTATTCCTCCTCACTAGGCTATGAGTGGCAGCAGGATGGTGCAAACAGAAAATGGTGGAATTAAAACAAACCAACAAAGAAGTTGCGGGGGTCACAGCAGGCAGTTTTGGGTAAACTAGCTCCACCAGCTGCACTGGGAGCAATGGGCAGATGTAGGTGTGAAGGGTGCAGTGGATGGGGAGGAGGTGAAAACAAAATGGGGGTGGAGAATCACAAGCACTGGGAATGCGCAGGTGCATAAGGCAGGTGAGGATAGTGAAGGTAGAGAACATACAGTAAGGGGAAGGGGCTTGGACTGGCAACAAAGTAGCAAGAGGAGGGAAACTGGGCAGGATGGGAGAGGTAGGTAACAAACAATAAAGGGGAAACATAGGTGGGGTGGTGGGCAAGGGAGGCAGGTAACAAACTGGAAGGCAGTCAACTGTGAGGCGAGGGGGACCATGCAAGATAGGGGGGAGCGAATTGCAAGGGGGGAGGCCACTGGGGGACCAGGTGACATGGGGGAAGCAGCAAACTGCAAAGGGGGGAAAGGATGGCATGGGAGGGGTCTGGGGGGAGGCAAGGTGAGCATAAGGGGTGGCCCACCAGCCCAATGCTAACTGACCGAAACAGGGTGGGGAGGGGGAAGTCCAAGAGGTCAGGTGATCTCTGCGTGTCCTGCTGCTGTGGTTGCCCAGGATGGCTCCAGACTCTCCTGCTCTACTCATAAGCTGGAAAGCTTGGGAGCAGCCTTGTCATACAGATGGTTGTGGGAGTGAGGATCCAATGGACAGTTAATTTTTCACTCCAAGTAAAACTGGAATGGGTAAAGAATGTGGTCTATTTTCTTGGCAGCTGCTCAGGCGGTGGGGGACAGTCCCTGAGATTTCATTGTCTGAGGAGGAATTAAGCCCCAGTGAATTCCTCCTCACTGAGCTGATGCCTGTGCCTTCCACAGCTGCAGTATAATAACAATGTATCTTATAAATATCTATTTACTCAATAGCCTCCGCTCAGATATATCCCAGCATTCAAATCGCAAGATACTAAAAGAGGCTGAATAGCACCTTTAGTTTTGGGGGCCAAGTGCTATGGCAACCATTTTTTATGCTATTTTTAATTTGGTATTTATACATACTAACAGAAAGCTGCTTTAAGCTATTCTGCTTTGAAGGACTCATTACTGCTTACTCAATTGGCTGGCTAGCTTTCTGCAAGTCATTGAGTCAGAGAGTGAAAAATACCCCAGCAGTCCTCTACTTCCTTAGACTGATTTACTCCGACTCACACCCACTTACCAACGTGTAACTTAATTGCATCACCCCCTTTCACAACACCTCTGAATTTAGGCCATTTGAGTCTGAGGGCTTGTCTACACTTAAAATGCTACAGCTGCACTGCTGTAGTGTTTCAGTGTAGATACTACCTGTTGCCAATAGGAGTGGTTTTCCCATCAGTGTAGATAATCCATCTCGAGAGCAGTGGGAATGCTGAAGGCGGAAACCACGTATTTGGGTTGTTATTTCTACTTCAAGCCAGGGGGCATGGCATCGCCCCCAGCACCTCTAGTTCCAGTACCTATGCTCAAGAGGCACTAGCTTGCTCGATGGAAGAATTCTTCTGTTGATATAGTGCTGTCTACTAGGATTTATGCTGGTTTAACAACACCACTCAAAGTTTTGTGGACTTTTCATACCCCTGACTGATGTAGTTAATCTGATCTAATTTTCTAGTGTAGACCAGGCCTGAATTGATACTCTCATGCCAAGGGGACCACACAGAAGTGTACCAAGAAAACCAACTAACAGGAGGATGTAAGAATGCATAAGTTCAAGTAGGACTTCTCCCCTACTTTTACTCACACTTCCTTTCTTTACAGTGTGTAAATTATACCATCTTAGAGTCACTTATGCTTTGGGCGTGAATGTACTACAGCATGAGTATAAGAAGATCTAACTTCTACATCACCTCTGAAATTGGGGGTGAATGTTACTAATATGGTGTAACATTTCCAACTTTTCCCTTTACAAACACTGACAATTAGTCTGTTGAAAAAATGATTTTTAAGATGTGGGGTTATATAGGGCCAGCAATTTTCCAGCAAAACTCCCCACTGATTTCAAACACTAAGGAGTTCTGCCTGACAACTGATGGTATAAAGCAGCCCATTTTAAATTTAAATTTAAAAAGGAGAAACAGTTTAATACAGAGAAGCAGATGACTGAAATAACTTTCTTTTTCATTAATCAAGCTGAAAACAAAATGCCTAAAACCTTTGACAATTCCTCCATACCCAACAAACATGATTTTTTGCTTTATCACTGTAAGCTGTTTAAACATGGTCCATATTTGGTCCCTCCAATGCAAAGCTCAGTTTAAAAATTCTGTTCTTAGTTTCCCCCTGTATGAATTCAATGTAACTCCATTATAGTCAATAGACTTGTTCTTCAGTTACACCAGTTTAGTTGTAAGCAGAATCTGGCCATAAAATCTAATCATATTATCCTAGCTATGGTTTCTGTCTTCTTTCCCACTGTTACAAAATATTTAACTTTTTTTTTTTTTAAACGAGAATGTCCTACTTGACAACCGCGCTGTTCTTTTTGCTGGTATATGAATGACATTAACCGCATGACCCTGAAATAAAACTCCGTGGGTCGAGCTTTCGTAGGGGCAGCCATAGTGTTCTGCCTTTTCTTCTTTTTTAAGCTCAGACAAGGCAAAGAAATAATTCTTCAAAAATCTGAAAAAAACATTGAATCAAAATGGAAAATGCACAAAAGGTAGTGGGTGGAAATTTAATTGAGATATCATTCCAGTGCTCATGAGAGAACCTAAGGAGATTAAACTCCTTTTCACACTAACCGAATATGGTCCTTCAACATGCACAGTAACTGGATCTTTTTTATATTAATATATAAGAGCTCAGTTGTTCAAGTAGGGTTGTATTGTTGCTATGATCCTGATCATGTGGTTCAGGCTTTATTCAGCAGACTGGTCACATTCCTTTAAACTGTTGCATAATAGAAAGCAGCTGCTGATTGCGCTGTTGAACATTTTGCTGTTCTTCTTTTAGCCTCTCCTGATCATGAAGAATCTCTTCCTACAAAAGGCAGGAGACCACGCTTTAGATGAAACATCCAGTCCTGGCAACTAATATAAAAAATGAGTTAAAATATACCACCACCTCCCCACCCATCCCCCCTCCAATCAAAAAAACCCATAAGTGCTAGAGATCCATAGCTATGACCAGACTCTCTCTTTCAGTCAAGTAAAATTCAAAAACCAAAACAAACAAAATCCAACTAGCTCACTGCCAAGTGGAAAAAATAATTTAGGGCCAGATCAAACTGAAAATTCAAGGGCTTGCCATACAGATTGCAGGAATTTGTCCCCTCTCATGGCAGGGGTTTGGGGCTTGGAGTGGGCAGGGAGTGAAGCCTCCCTATTTAATAAATCCAATGAATCCCCAGGAAAAAATACTTCCAGATCCCCAGTGGCAAAAAAAAAAAAAAAAAGCCCAGATGGATGGCTGCTTCCTGTGTTTCTCTATTATCCCTTCCCCATCAGTAACACAGCTCCAGCAGGCTGAGTTCCCCTGAGGCTACTTAGTAGAAACGTGAGAGAGGGGACCCAGCAAGAATTATTACGTTTCTAACAGCATTACTCTAGTTTCTGCTTGGAAATCTATGGGCTGAGCAGAGGATGATTCCACAGAGAGCATCTAGTTCCCATGAAAGCTATTGAGTACTTCTCTTTACCTACCAACTAACTCCCTCTCATGCCTTATCAGCAAGGCCAAAACTTCAGAAACTTTCAGCCAAATGCTCTATATTTTCTGAGCATAAGTGGGCCTTGCTCAGACATGTTGTACAGCAGAATTTATAACTACCATCTATTATTCCTTAGTCAAACCCCAACTCCAATAGGGGTTCTGTCTGAGTAGGGGCTCAGAACCATGTTCTTCCCAAACTAGTTTTTATCTCAGCAGCAGGAGGAATCTCCAAGTTTCAGCTGTGGAGTTCCCCTAGGGTGACCAGGTGTCCTGATTTTATACAGATAGTCCTGATTTTTGGGTCTTTTTCTTATATAGGCTCCTATAATAGGATTAACCCCCACCCCGGTCCTGATTTTTCACACTTGCTGTCTGGTGGTCCTAAGTTCCCCCCTCACTGTAACTTCAGAAGGCTGGGCTTGCTCTCCCCTTGTGTAATGGTTGGAGTGAGGGTTTGGTCTCCTGACTTCCTGAGATTTCCAGAAGCCCAGGGTTCCATGCAGCCAATGCACAGGGCTCCCCTCTCCCTGCCAGTTTCTTATTCAGGATCCATTCTACCGCTGGCTGACACCCCCTGCAGCTTCACAGTAGTAGCCATGAAGGAGAGTCCCTAGTTATTAATGTTAACACCTGATTGGATAATCCATGGATTCAGCATGGCAGCACACTCCAGACTGCACCTGCTCCCTAGTTCTATCCCTGGCCCTACCTCCAAATACCTCAGAGGCCTGACCTGGCACAGTCTAGGAAAAAGGCTTCTGCAGTTTCCCTTATTGGGGCAGGAGAGGAGAACATACTGCAGAGCTGGTGCTGTCACGTTCTGTGGCCCTGACTCAGTTATAATCTGCTTGCACTCCTCTCTACTCGAAGCACAGGGGAGAATCTGGCTCTGAGTGAGGATGGCAGGACTGGGCCACTGAGGAGGAGGATAAAAAGAATGTTTGCATGCATTAAAAAACAAACAAAGCTACATTAATAAGGAAAATCATTGTGATAATTATTAAAACTGGCTCTATATGGACAAAATAATGTATTTTAAGTTTTTAAAATAAACTAGTATAGGGCAGGGGGGGTTGTTAACTATTTTAAAAGTAGACTTTTTTGGTTCAGTTCTTACCACAGGAATTCTTAAAGATAAATCAGAACTAAAACAGAGCAATAGTGAAACAAAACATGTTTATCGTTCATGCAAAAATTGATTGTTTGGTTGCTGGAAACATGTTTATGTATTTTAGCTACCGTAACTAAAAAGCTGAAGGGGAAAACAATTAAATTATTTGAAAGCAATTTAAAAATGTGATCCAGAACTAGCAGTCGGTGATTCATTTAACATTTCCTTCTAGAATACTTTGGTAACAGTGGTTTTGTTGTTGTTGTATCATCTTCATATGTGGTGTTCAAGAAAAAAAAACATTTTGCTTATTTCATTATTGCTATAAGAATTGTGCCCACAACACATATAGAAAGGATCCAAATGGACTCTCCAGTTATGCACACAGTTGTATGTTACTTTGGAAAAAGTTTACCCTCAGTTTACATATTTCTTTCCTTTCCTTGTCATTTTCCTCTGCTCTGGCTTTGAGCCAGGCTTCATTTTGGGCCTTGTGCTTATCTAGCATCTCTTGCAGCTCCTGGTTTAAAAACAAACAAAAATTAAAAGATGTGCTAAGTGGTACTGGCTTTAAAGTTGTCCATGTTCAATTACAGACATTAAAAGACAAGCCAGTATCTAGTCCAGTGCATCTTTCAGGAAATAGCTGTCAAAGGCATACTCACATCCTAGGACTCTTCCTAATTTCAGGACATGTTTAAATTTCTTCAGTCTCCCTAAGCTATATTTTGTTCAGTTTTCTGCTTAACCAGTGATAATAAAGAACATTGTTTTCTTTGACAAATGCAGTAAGTTATTATTTCTGCAGATGTTTCCTCATCTAAGTAAGTCTTGCTAATGTGAATAATAATACTTAGTAGGCCTATGCTTGCACCTGAATGGTGCTACTTGTGAGTGAAGTCCAATACCCCTTTTGTAGACTTTGGCCCACATTGTGTGGGGCTAGCTTGGAGACCACTTCTACATCACAGAGAGGAAGGACAGGATGACCTGTCACATCACTTACAGGGGACACCCAGTACAGACAGTGTTCAAGGCTTAGATGGTCCAAGTAACAACTACTCGTGTGAACTGGGTTCTGCAGTACAGAGCCTGTAAATTGCACTCCAGCTTTGAAAAGTGCCTATACAAAATGGCACCTTCTTACTTAATGGACCAGATTCCAGGGGATATTTAGTGTCACAGCAACTGAATTTACTGACTAAGATAAATCTGTACAACTTCTTACTCCTGTTTGCCCTGCAGAGCTAACAAAACTGAGAGAATGAGCTGATTTTATTCTGGCTCATGCATCAACAGAGTTGTTAAATATGTTCCAATTACAGGATCTCTGCGGCTGGTGATGTCTTAGCCAGTATGAGCTCAATTTGATTTTCAGGTTAAAGGCTGAGTTTGCAGACTTGGCAATTAGAACATATTTTTCTATTTGTAAATTGAGCAAATTTGTTGTGGAACAATTGAAATGCAATAAATATGAAGGCCCATGATCAAATACAAAGTCAACTTCCAGTGTAGCTCAACAATTTAAAGACAGAGCTTAATTTGGCTTGGTTTCCACTGAAATCAATAGAGTTGTGCCAGCTTATGCCAATGGAGATGCCAGAAGTGGGGGCTGAAAGCTCTGAAAAAGAAAATAAATGGGGCTGGGAGATCTGATGTCTGCTGCCTTTTCTCCAGGAAAGCTGGGACTTTTGTTACAGCCTGGGAATTGCTGGTTTTCTAGGGGAAAGCAGAGTGGAAGAGAACCTCATAAAAAAGTATTGGGGAAGCCGGGTAGTTGGCTGAGCACAGGAGTGTCTGAATGAGGAGCAGGGGGTCAGAAGGAAGGAAGGAAAACTGCTTTTCAGTTTTTCACAAATATTAGTGAAAAATACTTTGTACAACACATCTGGATTTGATCCTGACTCAGGGTTTTACTCCTGCACTTTAAACTTTCACATTAAGAAAATCTACATTTCCTGGGATGATTTGCTCTTCAATAGTTGGTTCTACCTGTTACCTAAAACAATCTGTGATTTAGGAAACAAAGAGACTACTGTGCTGCTTGCTAATTAGCCAATCTTGTAAAAGGTTAAAAGGTGGATATTTTGTCTTTGTGTTCAAATAAACTCAAGTAATGGTCGTCTGATATCTATCAAGTATCCAAGTATAACATCCTACTCTGCTTTGGAGACAGGAATTTCTATATCAGATGATGCTTTGTCAAGTTTCTTCCATATCTCTCCTGTTACATCTTCTTTTTTCTCTTTTTTCCTCCTCTTCCACCTCTATTTTTCTTTGCTTTGTATAGTTGCTGTGGGATAGCACAGTCTAATAAGTGAGCACTGCACTTTATCCCGCTGGCAATGAGATTTGAGCTCATTCTTAGCTCCTCCATTAATGAGTTCCAAAGCTTTGGGCCTGTTGCTAAGAAATCCTTCACTCTCACAAGCTTCACAGAGGGTGGCAGAGAAATGTAGTAGTTGAGGGAGATCATGAAGAGAAAGGTGTTCTGTGAGGTACAATATCTTGTACTGTTCCACTGGAGAGTTGTGATGGACTGAACATGTCAAAGTAATATTTATAATCTGAGGAGGGGGGAGTTTCAGTTTTAGAAAGACTCTTCCTCAGCCAGACCTTATTCAGTGAACAATTTGTATTGCCCATCAGAAGCCACTTTACTTGATGGGCAGACTGCTCTGTGAAATACAGTCTTTCAAATGGGTAGTTAAACTTTTGAAAGGTGATGATTAAAGGCCACTGGATTCTCAATAGGACATCTCTCGGGCATTAGCCTAACAAAACTTTAGAGAAAACAGCAAGTCCAAAACCTATTGGGTAAAAAACTAAATAAGTACCTAAAAAGTTCTTAGGGGAAGACCTGAAGAAGAACTCTGTGTAGCTTGAAAGCTTTGTCTCTCTCACCCAAGAGAAGTTGGAACTTGGTCCAATAAAAGATATTACCTCACCTATCATGTCTCGCCCATTATCTAGGGCGGCTACCCCCATTCTCCAAACAAGTCTCTCCTCCCTCCCCAATAACTTTTTAGGTATTTAGGTTTTTTTACACAATAGGTTTTGGACTTGCTGTTTTCTTTAAGGTTTTGTTGAGCTAATGCCTGAGAGATGTCCTATTGAGATTCCAATAGCCTTTAATTATCACCTTTCAAAAGTTTAACTACCCATTTGAAAGATTGTATTTCACAGAGCAGTCTGCCCATCAAGTAAAGTGGTTTTTGATGGGCAATACAAATTGGAAATATGAAGTTGCCACCCTCTAGAGTGGAGTCTTCTTTCAGGTCTTGAAGAAGAGCTCTGTGTTGAGGCTCCAAAGCTTGTCTCTCTCACCACCAGAAGCTGATTCAATAATTACCTCACCCACCTGGGAATGACATGGCTACAACAACACTAGATGATGGGAGGCATCTCTAGACAGGAAAGCTGCAGGGCAGGAAAAAGAGAGGTCCCTGAACAAAGGGAAGGGAGACTCTCTTTCACCTTGGAACAGGGTGGGGGTGGAACTCTGACTCTGGGCTCTGAGCCACACAGTGCTCTTTGGAACATGATGCAGAGAGCGTCTTACTTGATTTATCTTATGCAAAATGTATGTCTAGGTATGTAACCAAACAATTTCTTACTGTTTGTTCTTACTCCACTTTCTTTCTGTTTTTAATCAATTTTGTCCTCATTAAGAAATTTGCTGCTGTGTGTGGGGAAGGTTCACCCAGTCCATCCTGGTCCTGGACATGAAAAAGCATGCTGCAAACTCCAGCGAGGGATATGGAAGGAAAAAAGCGTTCTGGAACCTAACCTCCCCACTCTCACCTCAGACAACAAGGCACAGGCAAGGGTTTCCACCCTGTGTTGTGTTGCAAAAGGCAGTGGCAGGCAAATACTTGGGGAGTAGCTAACATGACCAAGAAAGAGAAAAGTGGTGGCGCTGGTGTAAGGTAATAAAGGTTCCCACATTCTCTGTGAGCCAATATAGTGCACCAAGGACTGCTCTCAGTTGCCGGTCATGCTGAAGAAGAGGGCTACTGCATTCTGGACTAACTGAAGCTGTTTTAATATTGGAGTAGTGAGTTGGCATAGTCCATCGTGGAGGTGATAAAGGCATGGATTCTTATGGCCTGGACTATATTAGGTAAAATGGGATGCAGTCTTATTGCTAGTTATAGGGTACGTCTACACTTACCTCCGGTCCGGCGGCAGGCAATCGATGTTCTGGGATCGATTTATCGCGTCTTGTCTAGACGCGATAAATCGATCCCGGAAGTGCTCGCCGTCGACGCCGGTACTCCAGCTCGGCAAGAGGAGTACGCGGCATCGATGGGGGAGCCTGCCTGCCGCGTCTGGACCCGCGGTAAGTTCGGATTAAGGTACTTCGAATTCAGCTACGTTATTAACGTAGCTGAATTTGCGTACCTTAGTCCGAAGTGGGGGGTTAGTGTGGACCAGGCCTTAGATGGATAAAGACATTTTTGTGGGTATCACTATCTCTGTGTCCAGCACTAGTGAGGAGACCAGGAGGAGTGCCTGAGGCTGCAGACCAATTTAACAATCTGGGGTCAGGTCATAGGGGTTTCTTTCCTGGTCTTTCTTTCTTTCAAAGTTTCCCCTTTTCCCACCAGCATTCCCTTATCTTGCCCAGGTTCAGCTTCACCCAGCTGCCTTTCATTTCTCTCAGCCAGACAGCACCATCTCCCAAATATCCTATGTGCATTTTAATAAAGAAGACATGGAGCTGAGTACCATGTACATCTTGCTGGCATTTGAGGCCATGACTATCTTTGGGCTCTACGGCAAGGGAGAGACCAGGAGCTGCTTAGGGCTGGTCTATACTGAAAATTTACGTTGGAATAGCTCCGCCTCTCCACATCCCTGAGAGACGTAGCTCTGCCAATCTAACCCCTGGCGTAGAGAGTGCTAGGTCCATGGAAGAAATCTTCCATTAACCTAGCTACTGCCTCTTGGGGATGTGGATTAACTACAGCAAAGCAGATCCTCTCCCGTCATTGTAATGAATGTCTATGCTGAAGTGCTACAGTGCTGCAGCTCTGCTGCATTCGCGCTGCTGTAATGTTTTAACTGTAGACACACCCTTTGATTTGTGAGCTCTTTGGAGCAAGAGCTGTCCTTTCTGAATGTTTGGAAAATGACCAGTATATAGTAGGCACTAATCTATCACAAATAAAGAATAAGGGCTAGTCTACACTAGCAACATTAAAGCGTTGCCATGGCAGCACTTTAACGTGCCTTGTGTGGTTGTAGCGCAGGGCTGGGAGAGAGCTCTCCCGCAGCGCAGCGCTGAGTGCTCTAAATAAACCACCTCCACGAGGGGCGTAGCTACCAGTGCTGGGAGCAAGGTTCCCAGCGCCGGTGCACTGTCTACACTGGTGCTTTACAGCGCTGAAACTTGCTGCGCTCAGGGGGATGTTTTTTCACACCCCTGAGTGAGAAAGTTGCAGCGCTGTAAAGTGCCAGTGTACACAAGCCCTAAGACATGAAAGGAGCACAAAATGGGAAGGAGGGACTTACAGACGCAGTGTGGTGTGGGTAGTGGTACTGTGGAGACTGGGTGCTGGGGACCAATGATGAGTCTCCTTCAGTTCCAGTCATAGAGGAGTGAGCATTGGGCAAAGGAAAGACACAGATCAGTTTTAACGGCTTGCAAGATTTGTGGAGAAGGCAAATATTATAGATCAGGAGGTCAGTTCAGGCTTCCCACTAGCAGGCAACAGCTTAGATCTTCTCCCTTCAAGGAAAGCAAATGCCTTGACAGGCCTTACAGGACTAGAGGGAGGAAACAGCTGAATACACTGTAAATAACTTGCTTTTCAAGGCAACCCTGCCTGTCAAGTTTCTCCCAAAAATTTAAGTCATCTCCATGCGGGATAAAACTAGGTAAAATAATCTGTTGCAACCAGGCTGGAGGCAAGAGATTCTGAGCACAACATCATATATATGGGTGAGATTCTTGGATAGATTTGTGCCTGGATTGCCATAAAGCACATGAATTTGTTGCTGCCTGCAGTACTGTTCTGAAAAGGATTGGATGTGGAGAGCCTTGATTAGCATCTCTAGGTTAGCAGAAAGAGCAGACCAAGGAAAGAAAATGCTGTGAATTACCAGGAATTAGGAACCAGGGAGAGAGCAGTAGGGTCAAGATCTAGAGACACCCTACACTTTAAATGTCCAAAACCAGGCACCTAAACTCTAAGTGGTAGGTGAAAGCATCCTTTATAGTAAGCTATCAAAACGAAAGATTTAATCTAATAACAAATATATGTAGATGCTGCTACATGACAGAGAGGAATCTGAATCCTACAAAACAGGAGAAGCAGAATAGAATGTTACAGGAAAAACAGACTATTAATCTTTCAGAAGAACAGCAGGATGTCTTGGAATTTGGTAGCCAAGGGACATAACAGCTGGCTAAGTTATGTAGAGACATATTACAAAGCCTGTGTAGATCTAACACTTTCCCACAGAGTGTAATTTGATGGTTACTACGTTTTCTGTCTTATCTCTTGCACACTTACAGTGGGGACAGATTCACTCCTTTGGGGATGGGGTAGAGGTGCAAAACAGGTGCCCACATGTCATGGTGATAAAAACAAAAATAGAAAAGCTCATCCCTTACACCTGCAAAAGCAGCAACAATGGAGGGGGGATTTGCTCTGGAAAGGTAGGCAGCAGTGCAACTGCTATCCTCAACAGTTCTTCCAGAGAAAAACAGCTTTAAATTACTGTTGGGGCAGTACAGGAGCTCCTCTGCAGGAAACTGCTTAGAAGAGACACTGAATCCTTGCAACTCTCAGCTGATCTGTCCCTGCTCTCTCCTATGGTGGCCATTTCCACTTTTGGGGCAATGTTAGTTCCTGAAAGGTGCTGTGCCCCAGCTCCAAGTGGACTTCCTATTTCCAGGGGCCTGCAACCTAGTGAATCTGGCCCAAGATGTTTGTGAACTTGCCCTTGTTTCCATTCTTGAAAGTAAAAGAAATGATGCAGTCTCCATTTCTGATTTATTGCCAGCTAAGATTTTTATAGCTGGGAAAATGAAGTAGGGGAGAGGGCAGCTCTGCAGGCTAATCCCCATTCCCTTTTTTATCCTGCAACTAGCCGTTTAAAAAAAGATTAGGTTGTTCCCCATGTAGGTACTTCCTAGACTGTAATCAAGTCACCTCTTAACCTTCTCTTTGTTAAACTAAATAGATTGAGCTCTTTGAGTTTATCATTATAAGACATGTTTTCTAATCCTTTAATCATTCCTGGGGCTCTCTTCTGAACCCTCTCTAAATTATCAACACCTGAGTTGTGCAAGTTGAACCTAGTTAGCATCAAGAGATGTTTTAACTTTTGTGTCCCCATACTTTGCTAATATGTAATTGCTGAAGAAATAAATTCCATCTATGAACATGCAGCCACTTTTTCACCATATCTTTTATAAATACAGAAACCCACCTGCTGTTGATATCTGAACTGTTTGTTGTAAGCCTCCTTTTCTTGTTGGAAAGCAATTGTGGCCTGAACTAATTCAGCTTTCTCACTGTAAAGTAAATTGGGGGGGAGGGGGAAATATGTTTAGTAAAAACAAACAAGTCATGAAATTAACAAATTAAAAAGGCCTGTTTTCCAAGGATGTTGGTGGCTTCAGTTATTTTAAAAACACAATACGCCATTTTAAATATAGATTTTAAATGTAAATGGAATTATTTGATCAGGTCTGTGCTGGAATACCAGGTGTTAGAGGTCTGTGGTTTAGGAGGGCACACTTCTAGAGCAGACCCTAAACATGCCTAGTTTCCACACAAATTTCCAAGTGGAAATCTGCCCGGGAATTAATGTTGCTCCAAACTTACTTCCTTCACTCCTTTTATCCCCTGGGGTGGAGGTATGTGGGGAGACTATAGACGCTGAGGAGGAGAAGCAATAGCAAAAAGAACAGCTCCTTAAGGAATCATACTGCACAGAGTTGAGGATCCAGGATACTCCAGGGAGGGTCTAGTTTTCCATGCTACAACACAGGATCCAAGGGTTGCAGCCTGTTTTCCCTGAGGAACCCTAAGTGAGGCCTCAGTAGGCCTCATTCAATTGTCGGGTTAGAGACCCCTTTCCCTTGAGGCTAGGGTGACCAGATGTCCCGATTTTATAGGGACAGTCCTGATTTTTGGGTCTTTTTCTTATATAGGCTCCTATTACCCCCCACCCCATCCCGATTTTTCACATTTGCTGTCTGGTCACCCTACTTGAGGCAAAAAGAGAAAGGAAATGCCATAATGTGAACATGGTGGAGTTTCTAGCAGGATACGTTTCAAAAATGTGAATTTAGGCATTTTTCCCAGGTCTCATGGCAATATTCTCATGCAGCCTTGTTGATGTAGGCCCCAATGCTGCATGTGCTTAACTTTACTACTCTGAATTGCCCTTTATCTTCAGTAGGGCTACTCACGGTACAGTTAAATTAAGCACATGCATAAATGTTTGCAGGATTAGGATCTAAAGCCTCAGTTCCGCAATGAACTCTATGCAGGTGTGTAGCGAGGCGATGTGGTCCCCCACCGTCTCAGAGAGGGACGAGCCCCTCTGGACGCCAAAGTGGGCAGAGCCAGCGAGTCCTGCACCCCCCCCCCCCCAGAGGTCAAGGCGCAGGACAGGAAGTATAAAAGCCCAACCCCAGAGCTCACTGGAGAAGCAGCCACTGGAGAGGCCAGATGCCTGTGGCCTAGCTCCTAGTTGGGAGAGCCCGGCAACCAGTGGCAGACCCGAAGACTGGCCGGCCCAACCAATGCCTGATGCTGACCAGAGCCCGGAGGAGCTGCCAAGCCTACCCCTTGCCAGTTACCCTGAGAAGCCCATGGTACTTGAACCCTCGGAGGACACCGTCCGGACCCAGGTACCTCTAGAGGGAGAGTTAGGAAGTGGCCCCGGGGCAGCCGACCGTAGTCTAGCTGCAGCACTGCCAGAGCCTATGTCAGTGTGTTGCGGCCAGGATCCCCACTGACACAGCAGCGGGTCCTCTGCCGCTGCTAAGGACCTCGGCTGGGACGCAGTGGAATGGGAGGGACTGCGTCCCCCCTGCCACCCAAATTCTGGGTGGCAGTCTCCCCCTCTCCCAGGCCCCTCCGAGCCGAGAGCCTGGGCTGGTTGTTTACCTGCCTTTGCTCAGCCCATGTCTGAGGGCCTGAGCCACTGACTCTCTGTGGCCCTGCCCCGACCCAAGGCCGGGGCCTGCTAATTATATAAACTGTTGCTCAGCTCCTGCCTGAGGACCTGAGCCCTGGACTCACTATTGCCGCCGACCACGGGCCGGGCACGAATAACTGTCTGTGTTCGCCTCTACTGCTGCCACGGCGAGAGACTCCCACGGCCAGGCTAATTCCCCATCAACAACTGGAAGGAAGTACCGAGGCGGTGTGGTCCCCCGCCGCCCCGGAGAGGAACGAGCCCCGGCCAAATCCCTCCACAAGGTGGCTCCTCATTAAAATCAATGAAGCTCCTCACACGGGCAAGGGTCCATCCACAAAGTCAATTGCAGGATCAAAGCCAGAGGCTTGAACTATAGCAGTCCCTTATAGGTGCTGTGACAGTTACAAATACATCTATATTGTTGATTAAAGTAGAATCTATGCTTTTATAGTTCCTTGCTTGAACTTCCTACAAAACAAAGCAAAATATAAAATAATAATTATATTTTTAATGGTCTCGTTTGTGTGCGGTAACAAAATAAATGTACACACAGCCTATCCAAACTCTTGACATATAGTGGGAAAGATTTAAATTTTTGCAAGAAGAGAGTAATCTTTATGTATTTCTAACTATCTGATGAAAGCTTACTATCATAGTTCTGAGAAACTCTGCATTCCAAAATGGAGGCTCTTAATTCCAAAATGAACCAAGAAAACTCTCTCTCTCAGTTCCAGTGCTTTTTCTGTCCTAATTTTTATTTTTCCTAAAAAGATTTTTGAGAATATTAAAATCGTTATGAAGTGTAAACCAATTTTAATGGTACAGCATTTTTAAAAACAGATTTGTAGTTTTTAAACACATTTTTAAGTTACTTTTAACAATATTTTTATTTCTTTCTGTGACCTTGTTTAGAAAATGGGATGTTTAAGATAGCTTTTCTGTAACAATAAATATATAATAGAATCTTGTAAGGGATATATAGAACAGATATCCCTTGAATGATCAATACTTTCTGATTCCTTCTGGCCCTCAGAAATTAAAAAAAGCTATCCACCTCTGTTTATCACAAAATAGAATCCACCTAAGAAGTAAAGACACTAAGAAAATGGTTCACATCATTTGAGACACTTTATCTAAGCACCCACAGATCAGCCTAGGACAGGAGTTCCTCTTGCCAAGAATAGAAACTAAAATGGCTAAATGAGAGTATTGTCTAGGCAATTAACAAGAATCTTTCATACTTTGCATATAAATAAAACCTCTTTCTCCCACCCAACCTAGCCCAAAAGAACACTAAGGGCTTGTCTACACTGGTACTTTACAGAGCTGCAACTTTCTTGCTCAGGGGTGTGAAAAAACACCTCCCTGAGCGCAGCAAGTTTCAGCGCTGTGAAGCGGTGAGTGTTTTTTTTTTTTTTTTTTAGAGCGCTGGGAGAGCTCTCTCCCACTGCTCTGCCACGACTACACAAGCCATGTTAAAGCGCTGCCGCAGCAGTGCTTTAGCGTTTCAGTGTAGACTAGCCCTAAGTTACCAAGTTGTATGCAGTGTTGTTGTAGCTGTGTTGGTCCACACCCCTGAGTGGCATAGTTAAGCTGACCTAACCTCTAGTGCAGACAGCGCTAGGTCGACAGAAGAATTTGTCTGTTGAGCTACCTACCGTCTCTCAGGGAGGTGGATTACCTACACCACTTCTTCAGATACATGGGGTGAAAATTTTTGTTCAAGTATAGCTACACAGACACACCCTCAGAGCCCTGACCCCCCATATTCTATCTGCTACCCAAGATCCATAAACCTGGAAACCCTGGACGCCCCATCATCTCAGGCATCGGCACTCTTACAGAGGGATTATCTGGCTATTTGGACTCTCTCCTCAGACCCTAAGCTACCAGCACTCCTAGCTATCTTCGAGACACCACCGAGTTCCTGAGGAAACTACAATGCATTGGTGATCTTCCTGAAAACACCATCCTCGCCACCATGGATGTAGAAGCTCTTTACACCAATATTCCACATGGGGATGGACTACAAGCTGTCAAGAACAGTATCCCTGATGAGTCCACAGCACACCTGGTGGCTGAGCTTTGTGACTTTGTCCTCACCCGCAACCATTTCAGGTTAAAAATGCATGCCTTATTTCCAGTTTGAATGTGTCTAGCTTCAACTTCCAGCCATTGGATCGTGTTAGACCTTTCTCTGCTACACTGAAAAGTCCATTATTAAATAGTTGTTCCCTATGCAGGTACTTAAAGGCTGTAATCAAGTCACCCCTTAACCTTCTCTTTGTTAAGCTAAAAAGATCAAATTCTTTGAGCATGTTTTCCAATTCTTTAGTCATTCTTGTGACTCTTCTCTGAACCTTCTCCAATTTATCAACATCCTTCCTGAATTATGGGAACCATAACTGGACACTATTACATCAGCAGTCTCACAAGTGCCAAATACAGCAGTAAAATAAACTCTCTATTCTCTTTACTCGAGATTCCCCTCTTTATGTATCCCAGGATTGCATTAACTCTTTTGGACACAGTGTTACACTGGGAGCTCATATTTAGCTGATTATCTACCAGGACCCCCAAATCTTTTTCAGAGTCACTGTTTCCCAGGATAGAGTTTCCCATATGGTAAGTATGGCCAATATTCTTTGTTTCCAGCTACATTCATTTACATTTAGCTGTATTAAGACACATATTATTTGCTTGTGCCCAGTTTACCAAGTGATCTAGATAGCTCTGTATCAGTGACCTTTCCTCTCCATTATTAACCACCTCACCAATTTTTGTGTCATCTGCAAACTTTTATATTTTCTTCCCGGTCATTGATAAAAATGTTAAATAGCATAGGGCCAAGCAGGACCACACTGGAAACAGGCCGGCTCAATGACGATTCCCATTTATAGTTACATTTTGAGATCTATCCTTTAGCCAGTTTTTAATCAATTTAATGTATGCCATGATAATTTTATATCGTTCTAGTTTTTTAATCAAAAATATTATGTGGTACCAAGTCACACTCCTTACAGAAATCTAAGTACATTATGTCAACACTTGACCTGTATCAACCAAACTTGAATTCTCATAAAAAAGATATAAAATTGGTTTCACAGGAGCTATTTCCCATAAACCTATGTTGATTTGCATTAATTACATTACCTACCTCTAATTATTTATTAATCCAGTCCCATATCATCACTCCATTATCTTGCCTGGGATTGACATCAGGCTGACAGGCCCACAATTACCTGAGTCACCCTGTTTATCCTTTTTAAAAATTGGCACATTAGGTTTTTTCCATTCTTCTAGAACTTCCCCAGTGCTCAAAGACTTATTGAAAAGCAACATTAAAAGTCCAATGAGCTCCTCAGCCAGTTCTTTTAAAACTCTTGGATGCAATTTCTCTGGACCTGCTGATTTTAAAATGTCTGACTTTGGAGGCTTCTCTTTAACATCCTCTAGAGATACTAGTGGAATGGAAAGAGTGTTAGGACCTATAATGAGACTGCATCATCTTTTTTTTCCTTCAAATACAGAACAAAAATACTTATTGAACACTTTTCCTTTTTTTGCTTTTTATGCATTATTATTGACAGTTCTTTCATTTCTAGCTAATAATGAACCAATACCATTGTCAGGATTCTTTTTGTTCCTAATATATTTTTAAAATTCCTTATTGTCCTTGTCTGTTGACCATACATTTCTCCTTGTGTCCCTTGGCTTTCCTTATCAATTTTCTACAATTCCTAACTTCTGACTATCAACTCCCCCTTTCTTCCATTCATTATATATTATTATTTTATTATTTTTATAGCTGCCTTCACTTCCCTTCTAAACCAGTTTTTTTTTTTTTTTTTTTTTAATCCGCACAGCCTTCTTCCTCAGTTGTGGGATTGTGGCTTTTTGGGCATCTAGTAAGGCATTCTTAAAGGATGCGCATTATCATGCACATTTTTCTGATTAAATTCTTTCTATCCGCTGAGTCAGCTTAGCCCTATTAAAGCACCATATATAAAGTCCAGATTCTGTTTGCACATTATAAATATGATCAACTCATGGTCACTTGTACACTAAGCTACCAATAACTTTTAGTTCTGTAGTCTTTTCCTCTTTATGTTAGGACAAGGCCTAATATAGAATTCCCCCATGTTGGCTGTAACACTTTTTAAGTTAGGAAACTGTCATCTATAATGTTTAGAAATTCCAAGGATTATTCAAAAGGGGTGGGGAGAAGGAGAAGGGATCCCAATTAATAGTAGGGGCTAATAATGAAGAACAATCCTTGAAATGAATCAAACTTAAAAAGCCTCCGATAAGAAATGGATTAAAAAAATTTGTTATACACCAGTGCCATCTACTGGATACCAATGAAAGCATCAGAGAAAATAAGAGCTGAAATCTAAGCACTTACTTGGCATGTATCAGGAATTCGAGGGTGGTCCCTTCCAATTAGTCCTGAAACTAGGGTATATAAACTGAGGTCACCATGTGCTCAAGAGAGTTGACTGAATCCAACAAGAAGCTTCGGAATCCTAAAAGTGTGACCTACGTCCAGACCAGACCAGCCTTGTGGAAATGACCCTCCCCCATCCCAGGGCTAAAGGGATAAAAAGTGGTGAGGGGATTTCAATTCAGAGATTGTATTACTCCTATTTCTTTAACATAAAGAACTGAATATTATTTTGCTGAGCCCACACTGTCTAATGGTTTCTCTCAAGCAACCATATTTTTAATTTTAATTCCTCTATAAACCAAGTGAGACTGAAAACAATAACTTTAAGCAATTGCTTTTAATATTCTAAACTTGTCCTTTTTGGACCAATCCATTTGTACCATACTACCCACACTCTTCAAAGTGCCTTAAAGACAAGTGTATCCTTGGAAGTGTGATAAATGTGTTGGTATTAAATAACTGATAAGTAAATGTAGTAAGAAATCTTGGTAATTTGCACTGTTCCTCAAAATAACTGCTGAGCCTCAACTCTACTCTGTAATAATTTTTTTGCAAGACTGTATTGTGTGCGTAGTACACACCTAGAATATTGGTTGTGTCTACATTTGAATGGTGAACTGTTGATTGTATACTAATGAGGTTCTGGGTGAATAAATACATTGTTGGTTGGCTAAGAATAAGTAAGTGTGAAGTGTCCTGATTTAAGGAATACTGTTCAAATTAAAAATTGACCTGGAAAGAACCCAGCATTAAAACTGGTAAGCTAACACTCCCTGGATTCAATAAAAATAACTTACCCAACTGGCAAACCTAGTTTGTTAGATTTCAGCTTTAAAATCTAATTGGCAACCTGGCAAATTCATAAAAAAATTACCCCTTTTCATGCGTACAATCTAGACATGTCAGAGAAAATAGACAGAAAAGATCTAATTGTTACATTATCTCTAGTCCAGCTCCTTGTTTGTGCGGGATTGCTTCCTATTGTCCACTCTAAAAATTATATTAAATGTGCCAAACAAACAACTTTTTCCGCCACTTAAGTTGTGTTTATACTAGAATACTTTTGCTAAAATGTCCCCACTGTTTCAGCTCCACTGTGTAGCCCATAGAGCTACCCTAGCCTTTATACTAAGTTGTAATGCAAGAAACCTACAGGCCTGTATACAGTAAGATATTAGCTTAGGCAGGTTAATTTAAGTATAGTCAAATATAGTAGTCCTGTGACCCTTGGCATAGATAAATGGCCTGATAGTTACCCTTAGATTTTGGGGAATTAGGAATCGCTTGCTCAATAGCGGAAGTTGAAACCTAAAGGTACCCGGTAACCGTAGGGACATAAAAGTGATACTGAGCTGGGATATTTTAGGATACAATCATTGGCAGATGTCTAAACACAAATTTGCTTGAGCAAGAGGCGATGTATAAAATAATGAGTCAAAATGGTATGAATATGTATTAATATGTTAACCTATCGGATAAGTGCACCCCAATAGTTTGAGGGTGAGGAAATTAGATTTGGACATGGAAGGCTGAGCATTAGAATGAATATTCATGCTAGTGTTCAGGCCCTATCATTAGAGCCTTGCGCAGATACAAATTCATACCCGCAGATGCAGATATCTGCAGATATAAATCGGTATCCGCGGAAGCACAGGGCTCTCCTGGGAACCGCAGCGGTGAAAGGAACAGAACGTGGGGCTGCCACTCCCAGGAGCCAGTGCCCTGCACCAGCAGCTCCTCCAGCGTGTCTGTACTGCCCCCAGCGCCGCCCACTGGGGTGGGCACCAGGCTTACTGGCAGCTGTCCCTGGTCATGCTCTTGTGTTCAAGCAGCGCGCATGCCCCCAGACAGGAGACGCAGACAGCTGCATGGAAGGAACGGGGGTAGTACAGCCACGCTGGAGGAGCTGCTGGAGTGAGGTGCTGGTTCCTGGGAGCGGCGGCCCCACGTTCTGCTCCTTTCACTGCTGTGGTTCTCGGGAGAGCCCTGCAGTTCCACAGATACCGATTTATATCCGTGGATATCCGCATCCGAGGGTATAAACTTGTATCCTGCAGGGCTCTACCTATAATAGGGCAAACCACCATGTGGAGGGGGCCAGTTTTCCATCATTTGACCCTTCATCAATCTTGGGCATTGAGGAACCTGGACCACTGGACTCATTTGGCATGCCATAGACAAGGCTGATCCTTTGTCTCTTACCATCAGTACCTCAAGGAAGGGTATAAGTATGCAAATCTAAGAGCATATGCAAAGAATGGTACCACAGATATCCCCAATACTGTATTATTCCTATCTGTTTATGTGGCTCAGAGCTTTTCTGGCTTTATTATTGATCCTGATAAAAATTTCTAAGGCTTTACTTTGCCCTCAGTGTGAGTTCCTTGCCAGACCTCTCGAGGTTCCCTACAAGATATCGAATTGGTTGGTTTAGTTCTGTGTAGCCTGATTGATTCTGGGACAAGAGCCCTATTACCCTCAGCTCATTAATCAGATCAACTGGCAACCAATCCAAGCATTATTAATCATTGAAAAGGATCAGACAACAACTGGTGTTAGTAATAGTGACAACACTAGTGTAGACAGAGCATGATATAGGCATCAGCATTTTAAGCACATGTTGTCTAACAGAGCTAAATGACATATAGTTTAAAATGAGAGCTGGTCAGAAATTTTCTGGAACATTTTCTGTCAGAAGAAAATGCCAATTTGCCAAAAGTGAAACATTTGTGTAGATTTCAACAAAATTTCACTTAAAAAAGCAGAATGGGGAATTCCAATAAATTTCCAGTTTTTCATTTTGAAAAGATGTTATTGTTTCAAGTTTTTTTAATACAAGTGAAAATTAGAACAAAACATTTCAAATGACCTGAAAATGAACTTTTCAAAATGTTGTTTCCTGGGAGATTTCAAATTTTTTAATTATTCTATTTCAAAACAGAAAAGTTTTAAAATTTCAGAATTTCCCATGAAACAGGAAGTCTGGTTCCTGCCCAATTTTACTTAAAATACTGGAAATTGAGGGCAGCTTTGCCTACATTGTCACCCCCAGTGGAGCTCAAACACAAGGAACAACAACAAGATGTTTTAGCAAAAGTTTCCTATTGTAAGACCTTGGTCAGTGGAATAATCTCAAGGTAACGAATTTCACTGGAACTGATCCAGTCTAGACTGGGAATTGTGGGCTTCATAGTGCACTGCTGCAACAGGGCTCCTGGAAGCACTTTGTCTTAAACAGATACTGTCAAAGCTGTCCAGGAAACCAAATTTTAGTTCTGCATGAAATTTTGTATTTAAAAAAATATTTTTCATCCCAAATGGGAATGAAAACCAACTAATCAAAAGTTTTCAGAGAACTGAAATCCCACAGTATTTCGCAAATGGAGCTATGGAGGGTGGAAGCCACTCACTGAAATTGACACGATCCTTGTCAGTTTCATACTAGTCACTGCTGAATTGCAACAGTGAAATAGACCAGACTTATTATAAAGTGAACATGAGACTGGTCACTTTTACACCTGCTATTCAGTGGTGAGCAGCCATGAGACTGACAAGAATCAAGTCCCTTGTTTCAAGCTCAAGCTCTCTCACAACTCCCCAGTTCCTTCTCTACCTGGGGAGCTCTGTTGGTTCCTCTCCAGCCTGTGGGCCCCTCTAGTAAGAAACACCCCACCAGGTCTTTTCCTGGCACCAGTCCCTGGGCTCAAACTTCTCTTTCCTTTGGGATAAGGTCACCATAGCCCTCCTTCTTGGGGCTGTGCCTGAACTGTCAGGCTTCCCAAACCCATCATCATGTAGTCCTACCACAAGACAACCTCTCTAGGTTCTTCCTAACTGACCAAACAGCACTACTTTTTAATCCTCATCAGATGATCACATGCCTCAGGCACAGTATCCTATTCCTAGTTTGGTCTCATGATCCTCCTACCTTTTCTTAAAGGGGCCATGCCTTGGAACAGAGTTGGCTGGCCCCAGGTCCCCATTGACCTTAAAAGGAACAGACTCTACCTAGACACCTCTCTACCTGCCCTCTCTCCCTCCTTGTGCATTCCTACACAATCAAACCTTACTTTACACAGGGCTGTTATAAGAAATCCCTGTTTGTATTACATTAACAAGGAATTAGCAGATGGGTCAGAATTAAGGTTTCCAACTTTAACCCTGCATTTCCTCTCTTCTGGAGGTCTGATTTCCCAGTTTCAGCAATGCATTTACGCTAGTTTTGTGTGTACAATTTCCTTGTGGTTTTATTTTGAAAGAAAAAAATAAAATATTGGCAATGGGATATGTAGTATGATCTTCAACTATTTAGCTTGATGTCTACTGAACCTGGCTGCACTTGAACAAGGCCTCTCAAATCCAGTGGGGAACTGCTGAACCTCAGCAACCAGTACCTGCCCAGACACACACTACTCACAGCAGTAGCAGCTCATTCACAGAACTCCAGCAGCTGTGTTATAAATCCAATGGCAATTTGAGCACTACAACTCAGAGGGAAGGAGAAGCAAGTTAGCCTCCCCTCGGGCCCTTTCCCAAAAAAATTATCACTCATCTCTGTAAAGTGTACACTGTGATTCTGGCTAGGATTCTGGCTAGGACAGCAGGAATCGGAAAACCATGGGAAAGACTTTTTGTGTGCTATTTCTAGCCAGGCTAAAGCTGTAGTAAATACTGGAAATCCTGCCAGAACTTGATCTTTCAAGGTTTTCAGACCAAAAAGATTTTAGAAAAGCTTATGATCAGCATCAAACTTTGCGCTGTTGATCTGAACCTCCAAACTTTGTGTGGTTCACCCATTGCTACAGAAGGCTCTAAAAGGAAATTAAACATCCAAAAGAAATAAGCTCTAAACAACACTGAAAACAAAACCAAAAGGTAGGTAACAAGGAAATTAGTGCAAAGACAAAAGACCCTTCAACTAATTATCTCTGTGTAGGATGGTACATCCCCTAAGAACTGAGGGTGGTTATTCCACCTCTCAGGAAGAAGGAGGGGGGAATTGGGTAATATTCCCCTCATCTTTACCACATGAAGGGCACTCTGTAGACACAGGGCTGGAGAAAGGAACAGAGAATAGGTGGACCTGGGTGGATCCCCCTCCAGTATAGCCCTGAAAAGATTATTCAGAAAATACAAATTGGAGCTGTATTATCTTTTCCCCAGGGGCAGCTGCAGGCAAGTCCCTGATAACATAGCTACAGTGGTGGTATGCTGCCAGGGATGGAGCACAGGATTCCACTGGGGGCTCAAGCAACTGTGGAAGTACAGGTTATCCACATGGATGACTCTGATCTCCCACAGATCCCCAGGAATCCTTCAGATTTGTGGGTGGCTCCTGCAACCTGTACCACAGGGGATAAGCTCACTCCCCTAGTGAAGCAACCAGAGGGAAGGATCTCTGCAAGAGGATCCTTAAGGAAATTTCCTTCCTCTGAGTCCCTTTCTGTATTGTTTTTCTGCCAGAGGGGGCAATCGGGCTCTGAGAACTAGAACTAAGCCTAGTAGTAACTCTTTTATGTTTCTCTGTAAGTTGCTTAAAATACTTTGTCATTCATGTAGGGTGACCAGACAGCAAATGTGAAAAATTGGGATGGAGGTGGGGGGTAATAGGAGCCTATATAAGAAAAAGTCCCAAAAATCGGGACTGTCCCTATAAAATCAGGACATCTGGTCACCCTACTCATGATATAATAACTAACATCCAAATTTTAAAATACACACTGTATATTAAACTTTAAACAAATTGTGAGAAAACAGTAGAGCAATTATGCCCTTTGCAGGTTTCTGAATATCACATTATCTTTTTGGCAGCAGCCACAGCCATGTGATGAATACTGCTGCATGGAGGGGAAAACAGTTTAATGATAATGAAGCTTGCAGCCCTTTATTTAAAAAGCCGAATCATCTTGCTGAACTTTTACATTTGTAGACATTTCTATCTTATTTTTTGCTCGTAAAATATTGGTTCCCATAATAATCCTTATCCTTAAGAGATTTTTACCCCCCATCTCCCACAAAACACATAAAGAACATTTCTAGAGACTCTAAATAATACATACGTGTCTAGCTTTTGAAACTCCAAGTCCAGCAAGGCAAAGGCCCTTGTGATCATGTCCATTGCTTGGTTACGTACAGAAATGAAATCTCTGAGTTGAGCTGTCTATGTAGAAAGTCATAAGTTAACACAGCTTGAGATACCATAAAGAATCACAGAAGAAGAGAAGGCATTTAATGATTATTAGCATCTCCCCTTAAACCTACAATGGTCTAAGTCATCTATGAGTTTTCCCATCAAGACCTACTGTTCTATCTACCAGTTTTTCCCTTGGTGATGATGAGAGATGATAGATTTCACTACAACACGGACCCATGTTGATCATTATTTCATAGGGGGATGCCAGCTGTGATTTTTGGTTTACTCTAGTTATTTATTTGCACATTTTTCCACCTTGTCTCTGCTCAGCAGTGATTTTTACCTTTTCTGTTCTAAACAATAAATTTGTTTTGCTATGAATTTTCCTCATTTAATCCTGTTCACAGCATTAGTTATTCAGTCTCTCTAGGAGAGTGGCCTGCACATATTGGCTTTTACCACTGGTCTCAGAGACAGGGCTGAAATTCTTCTGAAGGCTGATCTCAAATCATCTGCAGGGGGGATGGAATCCTACACTGAAATTATTGATAGTAATAAAATAATGCATCCATTTAGCAAATACTCTGTAGTATAATGTTTAGTAATGGAAATTAATTCCTTTACTGAGCAACGTATTTACTTGACAATTAAATCAATAGTTAAATATTTTACTACATAAGTTAAGAACCCAGTAATTTATTTGCTAAGCAATGGTATTGGGTAATCTGGGAAATCTTTATATGCAAGTGATTCAAGGAACATGTGACCCATTTAAATTGTTACCTACAGCAAATAGTTATATAGTAATTGTATTGTAGCAATAATTTTCAAATTATATCCCCAAAAGCACGTTGAACATGGGGCTGGCATACTCAATGTTTTCATGTGATACCATAAGAAATGCATAAAATTGACCTGAATGGCTTGTACCAAATTAAAAGGGTCTATTAGCCCATAATTTGAAAATAACTGCTAAAATTACTATGCAAGGTACAGTGATAATAGAAGGAGCAATTTAGGCCCCAATTCAGCCATCCAGCCCTATTCAGCAAAGTATTTAAGCATGTATTTAAAAGCTTTACTGAACTGGGACCTTAAAGAGCCTCCTCCCTCCCCGGCCAAAATAATACCTCCAAACCAAAACCTTAGCACCAAAAGAGATGACTCAAAGTGGAGGCCATTAACGTGATACACCTGTCATGTGGGAAAGATGAAATACATTATGTCCCCCCTCAGAGCTTTCTCTCCAGTTTATTTATTTAATTAATGTATCTCTCTCTTTTACTCCTCCTGGAGATACTCAAACACTTTAGCAGCTTCCCCCAAAAAATAATATGTTCAGTGTTTAACCCCATTTCTGCTAAATCAAAGGAGAAAGGAAGAGAAACCTCTTTCAGAATAAACAAAATGATTAAAATAGGTTCTGGTTCTGTAGATCCCTTTTTCTTACTTTCATGCTTAGTATAAACAAATCCAGGCAGGAACCCTTGACCTTGCTGCACAGAAGGGAGAGTACAGACGCTCCCCGGGTTACGCAAGCCCGACTTACGCAAATCCGCACTTACGGAAAAAGTTCTGTAAATTCCGTAAGCTAGAATTTTGTGTGTGTGTGTGTGTGTGTGTATGTGTAATGGTTGGGTATATGTTCCCAACTTACGCAAAATTCGAGTTACGCAAGGCGTTCCAGAACGGAACGCTTGCGTAAGTTGGGGAGCATCCATACTTCCTCTGTCACTCCATCCCCCTCTCCTTACTGAATGTGGATGCTTCTTAGGGTTGCCATCCCTCCAGGATTGCCCAGGAGTCTCCAGGAATTAAAGATTAATCTTGAATTAAAGATCATGTCATGAGATGAAACCTCCAGGAATACAGCCAACCAAATTGGCAACCTTAATGCTTCTCTGCTGGAGCTCTGCATCATGGATGGAATGCTGCTGAGTTCATGGTACAAGACCAAAAAGTAGAAGAGGGGAAGTGTTGCTTTCTGAGGCACTGCAAACTGCCTTGCAGACAGCTAGGTGGAAGCACTACAGTTGAGAGCTATATTGCTTTCTCTGAGTCACCTCTGCAGCAGCTACAGAGCTGCCACAGGGGGACCCCAGCCAATAACTGCAGAAATTATGTTGCCCGGGGGTGGGGTGGGGGTGGTAGAAGAAGCAGCAATGCAGCAGTCACCCCTGTAAGACAATTCCTGTTCTCAGTACAGACATTCCTCTCCACAAATCCTTAAGGGCTGGTTCAAGAAAATCTCTGACAGGGTCACCTCATGGAGTTCGCCTCCCTCTTGGGCATTCCTGTCAGGGTGTGTGTGAGAGAGAGATCTGGCCCTTAAAATGTTTATTTCTTTGACTTTTTTCTCTCCAAGTGGAAGGATCTATATAAAATCCACACTAAAAAAACAACCAACTAAACCCCTAAGCAAACAGGAATAATTTTTCTTTCATGAAGCCATTTTGTAATTACCCAGAGGCACAATAAGGTGCAACATCATGCCCAAGATATTCAGGAAACTTGCCTTAGCTTTGTTCCTCACAGGGCACCTGCGGGGTAATGTTGTATAGCATGAAGCACATCCTGTCATGTCTTACTGCTTAACTTTCAGGTGAATGCACATTTCCTAAGTGTTCTGGATAAAACCACAGCTCCAATGTTACACAAAGAAACAAACCTCCTTAGATCTAGTGAAACTGAGGTGAGATACTTACTGGGATTGCAGGTGGGGACTCCATTCTGGCAGGAAAAGGTGATGCCATTAATTCATATTTCACTTTGGGTATTTTGGTGGGAGTAAACCTACACACACACACATACACAAAATCGTGGTATTAATAAAGAGCCTGAAACTAAACACTTTTCTAAACAAATAAAAATGACTGCAAAGGAGGTGAATTCTCTTTTTCTCTTGGTTGATCTGGAAGTTATTTGAGGTCAGGTATTAGAATATTGATTTAGTTCAAGGGGACAAAGTTATTAAGCACAGAGCTATATGCTACAGTTGGGTGAATCAAATAATACATTTGCAAAACAGCAGCAATATTTGAGAACTTAATCTTTCAGCATTAGTGTCATCTTTGACTCTTCTATTTTTCTCTCCCCATATCCAGTATCTTCCTACTTGATATCCTCAATCTACTATTTCAGGTTCTCCCTCCTTAAGTCTTCAGGAGGTAAATGAATAACGCTGGCATCCTTGCTGAGAAGACAGATGAGTGTCTTTGCCCACATGGAGGCCAGGGTGGCAAGAGATGTTCTCTGAGACTATGTCTACATTTCCGGCTTTCTGTGTGTCAAATCGCTAGTCATTGCCTCCTACATTCCTATCATTCACACTCAAGTCCCTGAGATGCGTGTTCAAAGGTGTGTAGAAATGGAGCTGGCAAACCTATCTGGGGGCCTGGGTAAAGCTGCACGTTGACCCATTACCCACCTTGCTACCTGGTCACTGTGTGGTGTGGTCATAGCGATGACGTGGTGACCTGTCCTCGAGTCTACTTACTCTTCCATTGTCATTCACACAATTCCCTGTTCTGCTATGGAGAAGGATGTTATGTTCCGGGAACAGGTTTGTTTATCCTGGGTGGAGGGCAGTACACAAGAAACTCTCATAGTGTCACAATAAAATGCCTCCCCCCCTCATGGGGTCCCCTGGGTAAGCACCAGCATTGTGTATTGCTAACATCTCTATATGCATTGGGAAGTATCTTGGGAAGGGTTAAAGGTATGAGTGTGGAATGGAAGATTCCTTTGCAGGTTACAAGGGGCCGAAGGGGGAGGAAGGGAGAAAGAAACGGGTTAACCTGACGATCCAAAGATAAGGAACGAAACTGCAGCCCAAGGCCAGTGCACACAAACAAGCTCTCTGCTGCCAAACAGCCGGAAGCCTATATCACAACCCCGGCCAGCCGTGAGAAAGGAGAACTGAGCCAGACAGAACTGAAGGGGTTGCAAAACTAATAAGGTTGCGAAGGCCAGCGAATGGGAACACAACAGTCTTGCGACCCTGAAACCGGTGTGTTTTGGGGAAGCCAAGGGAGCTGCAGAAGGCCGGTTTGGACTGGTACAGAGAGCACGGGCGATGGGGGCCCCTGGATGAAACGCCCCCAGAAGAACCCAGGGCTTAAAACTCTCCTGAGAGCTGAAGCAAGACAGAGATTTACAGCGGACCCTAGACAACCTGTGCACAGGGTAGAACTCTCATCTTTCCCTCCACTTCTTCTTACGTTACACCCAGGCTTGGCCAGCCTTGGGTTGTGCATGTGTAAGTATGAAAGTGGGTTAGGGCTTGGGCACTAATGCTTTCTTCCTCCCTTTGAGTGATGTGGGGCGCGCCCAGCACTCACCGCTGTTATTTGGTTAATAAAGCTTTAAACTTAGTCACTTGGTGTGCTCCTTCATCTCCTCTCCTAAAGATCCTGTGGCCTCAGCCTGATCACCTGAAGCCCAAGGCAGATTGGTAACATAAATCTGTCACAATAGGGCACCTTCCCTCGCTCCAGACCCCCTCGCTCCAGCTGCCACCACCACCATGTGGTATCCAAGCTGGATGCCAAGCTGAGAAAAGTTTATTTTTAAACACTCTGTTATTGTTTATCCTGGGCAGAGGGAGGTACATAGGAGACTCCCAGAGGGCATCCACCCTATCCTCAGACTTCCGTCCTCCCCAGGCTGACACCACGTGGTATCCAAGATGGATGCATGTGGTCCTACCACACTATGCTAGTTGTCCTGCACCAGATATGCTGGTCTATACATGGAAAATAAGGACCAATTGTGGCATTCATTAGCTGTGTCCAGTCTGCTGTGAATGAACCCTCCTCCAAGTTCAGCTGCTTTCTTTGTCTCAGAAAGTGCTCCTGAAATGCCATCCAGTGTCTTGCTGAACATCTGCTCTGCTACATAAACCATTCATTTGCAAACAGGAGCAGCTGATCAGTTGGTCCCACACTCTTCCCGGGATGGAATGGACAGAAGTGAACAGCATTCACAACTTGCAAGTGCCTCACAAAAAAACAGCATTTAAAATGTGGCAGGCTGAAAGCACTTCTGCACAGGCTACATGGGGCATGGCGTCTGTGCAGCTCTGCAGTGTGGACTCTGGTGGTGGGCTTAGCTAATACACAGATGCATGCATGCGAGGCAGGACTTGAGTACAGGCCCAGTGTAGACATAGCCTCAGATAAACCAGAGAAGAAGAGGAGTAAAGGCAGACAGCCTTTGTATTAAGGGTCCAGAATAATAGGACCCACATCTGAATATCAGCCTATTCCTTTATCCCTATGAAATGCTGTTCTCTGAGTAGCAAGGGAATTGATTTATGTAGCTGGGCCATTGTATTTGTCACTGAAATGTGGGCAATTATTAGTTATGAGCCAGATTAAAAAAATCAACGAATCACATATTTATGATGATTTATTCACAGAAAATACTTTGTACTGCATGGAGAGGCCAGCTCAGTCAAAGGCAGAGCCAATATGAAAAAAATCACCAATATTCACTCTTCCCATAGAAGGAAAGAAAGCAAAGAAACAAAAATATAAAGAATACCTGCTGCTTACTCCCTGGATTCCAAATTCTGAGAGAATCTCCTTCATTACTGAAATTAAGACATCAATTTGCCATTAGTCTATTAACACATTTTATGAACAAGGAGCGATAGATCAGAACCGTTATGGGATCTTTCTACTATTTTTATAATGTATTTTGGCTGAGACCATATGATTACAATAACATGTGTATAGCTTTTTTAACTGCTATGAATGTTCATCCGCAAGACAAGTTTTGAAGTGATAAAATGTTAGCATAGCAAAAACCACACACTCAAGATCATTTGAAGCTTCAGTTGATACAGAATGTGGCTGCCAGCTTGCCACATTGGGAATAGGGTATGTGCCTGGAACACATTATACAAGCCCTCCAAAGACTATCCCTATTCACTTTTAGGTGCAGCTTAAGTTATTGAACTCTTCAGGATATGGACTGTGTCCACATCTTGGTTTATATAAGGCCTCACATAATAGGACCCTGATCCTGTTCGGGGCTTTTGGGTACTATTGTAATATAAATATTAAATAAGAGTGAACCCTTATATTATTTTTATTCTAGCTACCTCAGGAATTGCCTCTCTGTACCAGCATGATGGACTGAGAGCAGCTGAGATGGGCTCTTGCTTCTCTCTCTCTCTCTCCCCAACTCTTCATTTTCTTTTCTCGCATTTCATTACACAACACTTGGAAACATCTGTACCTCTGCATACATACAAGATGGGCCTTGGTGAACATGCACATGTCCCAGACCCCCAGGGCACTTGTTATAGCCCTTGAGCCTTTTAAAACTGTGAGCTGCAGTGGCAGGGCACATGACTAGTACCAAATATGTGACCTACCAGAAGGCAGATATAATGCTTCCCGCTTCTTAGGGTATGTCTACAGTGCAATTAGATACCTGCGGCTGGACTATGCCAGCTGACTGGGGCTCCTGGGGCTCGGGCTGCGGGGCTGTTTCTTTGCAGTGTAGACTTACAGGCTCGGATTGGAGCCTGGTCTCTAGGACCCATGAGGTGGGAGGTTCCCAGAGCTTGGGCTGCAGCCTGAGCCAGGAAGTCTACACAGCAATGAAACAGCCCTGCAGCCCGAGTCAGCAGGCATAGGCCAGCTGCAGGTTTTTATTTGCAGAGTGCACATACCCTTAGACAAGGAGAGCAGACAGGTTTGAAAATAAAGCCAGTCCTGAGGAAGGGTCTTGGCCTAAAGACACCTCTACTCCGATATAACGCGACCCGATATAACACGAATTCAGATATAACGCGGTAAAGCAGTGCTCCGGGGGGGGGGGGGGGGGGGGGGGGGCGGGGGGTGGGGGGGGGGGGAGGGGAGGGCTGTGCGCGCCGGCGGATCAAAGCAAGTTTGATATAACATGGTTTCACCTATAATGCGGTAAGATTTTTTGGCTCCCGAGAACAGAGTTATATCGGGGTAAAGGTGCAGTTGTTGGGAGATTAATTGCACCCTCCCCAGTCAGAGAATATGCCCAGTGGCTTGCAACCTTATTTGTTTCATCTTTCTTCCACTTCCTGACACTGCCGGGCTTTACTAATAACTTGAGTCCCAGAATGCAGCAAGCATGAGATTTCAATTGTTCTCTGACTTGTGAAGCACACATTGTGCATTCTCGGGTGAAAGCCCAAGGCAATTCCACAGTGTCATGAAGTATGAAGAGAAATGCATCACTTAGACCTCCGGGTCTTGTCACCCAGCTACTGCCTCCAGTGGGAAGATAGAGGCCCACACCTCAAATTAGAGGTTTGCACATCAACCTCCTCCCCAGAAATGACATGCCACTGGAAGAGATCAGCCAGACAGACCACAGAAGACCTTCCTCACCAAGAGGGCCTGCCACCAACGTGGGAGAGAAGAGTCCTTTTTCACACCATTGAAGATCCTGCTGCTAGCAACACTCCCCTGCTATGGGGAGATGGGCTTGTTGGAGGAGGAATTGTGTTGCAGGGAAACTGACAATTGGGGACTGTCCAAGGGATACTGGAAAAGCTTCAGAGCTTTGAATGAGAACAAAAATTTGTAATGTTGAACTAAACCCTGTCCCTGCTGAGAATTACCTATTGCTAATTATAAAGAGGGATAGTGAGAATGTATGCAGCTGAAAAGGACACCAGTCACACAGTGTACAAGTGAAGCTGGAGCACATTACTAGGCTGACACCCACAAAGTGGGTTAGTGTGATGACATCTTGTGGTAATTGTGAAAACAACACTACTTGCTCCATAACATGCTGTCTAGTCTGGAAATATGGTAGACACATATTACTGGGATGCTGGTAATTAAGACTCCTAATTTACAAAATGAGCATTGTAGGCATTAACGATTCACACCACCTTGTATAGGTGAAAATAATGTATTCTCTCAGATATTTTTAAACAGCTTTTAGTAATGTCATGAATTAAAATCAATTCAGCATTATTACAGGTTTCAGAATGGTAGCCATGTTAGTCTGTATCAGCAAAAAGAACGAGGAGTACTTGTGGCACCTTAGAGACTAACAAATGTATCTGAGCATAAGCTTTCGTGGGCTAAAACCCACTTCATCGGATGCATGCAGTGGAAGATACAGTAGGAAAATATATGTACACAGACAACATGAAAAAATGGGTGTTGTCATACTAACTTTAACGAGAGTAATCAGTTAAGGTGGGCTATTTTCTCCTGCTGATAATAGGGTTAGTGCCAGTGCTCCTTTTGTTATGAGCTACTGTGCTCATTTTACTCAGACATTTAATAAGAAACACATTTTAGATGAACTATTACTTACTGTGACAGAGTGATGAGAACCAGCAGCTGAACCAGCACTCTAGTCAATTTAAGTCCAAGTAGTTTCCCCAAAGAAGACCTGACTGATGGAAGCCATGGAGGATAGGTCCATCAATGGCTATTAGCCAGGATGGACAGGGATGGTGTCCCTAGCCTCTGTTTGTCAGAACCTGGGAATGGGTGACAGGGGATGGATCACTTGGTGATTACCTGTTCTGTTCATTCCCTCTGGGGCACCTGGTATTGGCCACTGTCAGAAGACAGGATACTGGGCTACTTTGGTCTGACCCAGTATGGCCATTCTTATGTTCTTGTGAAGCTGGAGCTAATTACTAGATCAGTTTGAGCTGGGGGCACTAACAAGCTAGTTAGCCCATTAACTGAAAGAGTAGAATGGCACACAGGAAGGAAGTGCAAGGGGAAGGGGCAATGAGAATGGCATAAGGGATAGGAATAGGGCTGGGTAAAAGGGAGATCTCTGTGTGGCGAGATCTCTTCCCTCTCTTCTTGCTGGCAAAAGGGGGATGAGGTCTGTATGTCACTGTAAACGGAGTTGCTGCATGGACTGTAAAAGAGGTGGTGGTTGAGATAACCCAAATAAGCTATATGTCAGTGTTTACAAATCAGAGTTGTTACAGTCATTTGAACAAGAAGACAGAAGTGAACAGAGGGCCGCACCCTGTTATACTTACAATATTTTAGTTGGATCTATGACTACAACTAGCTGATATTACCATTATTCTTATTTTAAAAAGGCTAAAAGTAAGAGCTTAACTTTATACCATGTGTGAAGTGACATTAGTAATAACCCAATAGGTGGAAAACCAATCCTATGGTATTAAGGGACTAAGTACATTTTAGTGAACTATTTTACAGTGTAAATTAAGGTAATACTTGAGCATGTGATCCTACCAGGTGATGAGAGCTCTTAACTCCCACTAAAGTTAACTGAAAGTTATTTTCTTCAGAAAACAAGCACACTGCTATTTGATCTTCAAGTCAATGAATGTCAAAGGAGTTCAGTTCCTCGCAGGTGGCACTCAGCACCTCAGAGGACTGGGCCCTATAAGACCAGATAGAGTGTATGTTTTCCAGAGATCATGACTGTCAGTTTAGGTGATGTATTAAACAGCATTTTAAGGAGTGAACAGCAGCTCTGGAAGCCCATGTTAAGCAAACATAATAGTACTGTCTTTCTGTAGACATATTATCACAGAATTTGGCATAAGATGGGAGTGGGAAAGGACAGAGACATGAAGAATTGGCTTCAAATTAACAATAAGTTTAGAATTTACCAAATTCATAGTAAACTTACTAGGTTGTCTGTCTGATGGGTTTATCAATTTCATCCCCATTATATCATTGAGTTCTTCTTCCTCATTCATGCCACCAAAGATATAGAGCTGGGAACAATGAAAAAGCAAGTGACATCAATAGCAAACCAAAATAATGACAGGGTTGCATAATCACATTAATGTATCAGTCATTGCAGAGGCCCTTTAGTATAGAACATTCTGTATTTATGGTTCCTGGTGCTCACTGCAATCGAATACAGTAAAACTCTTCTTGAAAAAACTGTATAATTCCAATAAATGGAAAATGCCTGACTGTGTCACTGCCTGGGATCCCCGCACAGAAGATTCTGACATAATCTGCTCGCCCTGCCCCAGAGGAGGAGAGGAACTGCTCAGCCTGGTCTATGCAGGACCTTACAGAAGTTGCTCCCTAATTTCCTCTAGATAAGATGTTTCCAATCTCCCTGCCCCTCTGAAAGAAGTGGAGCAGCTCATCCCAGAGAGTGACTTTATGCTCATTTTGGGACTTCCAGTAGTTCAGAAGAGAGCCTCCTTAGCTGTTCCCACAGTCCTTGTGTCGGCAAGGGAAGAAGACCCACTACCATCTAATCTCATGGAGGAACAGTCCTGAGTAATTTCTGTTGCTCACTCCAATGCATTGGCAACACTATTGGGTGGAGAGTGTTAAATAAAATAAAATAAAATAAACACAAAAACCCTTTTTGGTTTATATTTACTGCCTGCAAAAGAAAGTTTAGAGCCCACACTATAGAGCTGCCTAGTTAGCAGCTTCAACAGGGGAGCGCTGCTGGCCTGCAATCAGTGCCTTCTACCGCAGTCTCTCGTGTGGAGGGTCCCTCCTTACCTGAGGAGCTGGAGCTCAGAACAACTGACTTCAAGGACTGAGGGCCTGATCCTGCACCACTGGAGTCAATGTGAGCTTTGTCATTGATCTCACTGCAAGAACAGGCTCCGAGACCACTCGAGTTCATTCAGGAACCGATACTTAGTGGAACCCCCCAATGCTAGAGGTGACTGTGTGAGCCACTTTGAGGAAAAGGCTACAATGGACGTGTCATAGAGAAGGTCGGTTTGTACCAACACAGCACCAGTGCTGAGTCCTAGTGCTCAGGGGTCTTGGCCAACTCAGTTTTATGCCTTGAGGGTTTCGTCAGTGATGTGACACACCTTGACAGCCTTGTTTTGGACTTACAGGAGTACCCCAGGGGTTTATCAAAGAGTGCTTGGAGTCATTCTGAACATTTCTTAAGTTCTTTGGGTAATATTTGCAAGCATATCTGTCACCCATGCATGTTGTGGCTGACTCCAAGATAGATGGCACAAAGATTATCAGTCATCACAGACATTGGTTGTGTTTCATTCACATGAATTGCTACTGTGCAATCTTCCTTCTGTTTTAGAAGTTACTTCCTGTGAAAAGGAAAAGGGTGCAGGCTCCTCCAGGGAAGCACCCACCATACCTAATAGACAAACTGCTACATTAAGTAGTGTACCAAAGATGTGGAACAGTGAAGCAAATGCTAAATGCCAAGATGGAAGCCAAGCCAAAATGCAAAGTTTGGTGTTAAACCACTGAGAAACACTGGTGGTGAGGTACTGCAGTAGCACGGAGTCACTAGAAGCACAAGCACTGAGGTACAAAGGAAAAAATGTAGCTGCACCAAAACAGGCGTTGAGGTGCAGAGACAATGTCAAGCACAAGAAACCAGGAGTGCCAGAGCTTCAAGCAGGTGCCAGAGTCAGCCACCAGAACACTGAAAAAAACAACTGATGAGCAGCTGCAAAAATGTATTGAAATGCTCAAGGCAAAGACCTTTGAAATTTAATCACTGAAAAACAAGGTAGAATCTGAGAAAAAGATATCCAGAGATATTGCTGGGATGTGAAGAAGAGCTGGAGCAACAGCCTTTGTGGTGTAGCTCCTGTGGAGAACTCTTTCACTAATGACAGTCAAAAAGATGCTGAGTGGAATACTTGGAAGTCTGCATTTATACTTGAAACAGTGTGGTGAGCGACAACAATCCATAAGAAGCCTTGCTCGTACTTCACTCTGCTTCTACTACTGCCCTTAAGTGTGGAAAAAAACCTTGATTTACTAGACTTTCTGTACATTGTTTCATGTATTAATAAACTGTTTTTATTTTGTTAAATGCAACTATTTAATTGTTGTAAATTGTGTTTTGAAAAGAATGATTAAAATCAACATGGGACTTAATAGAAAATAGAAAACTAAAATGTAGGTCTATACGGTGACTACATATACATTTAAGAACTGAAGAAACTGCTGAGCTGTATGTTGCCTGAATAAATACAGATTGCAGGTAGGCTCTTTAAATCAGTAAGAATGAAACACAGTGAGTAAAGTTTAGGGATGGCAGAATTCTGCTTTAACATTACACTCACTTACATGGCTATGAAGAATAAATGCTACATGGTTGTGTCTGCAAGCGGGGGGGATCCCTACATAAAGTGGCATCTTCCATTTCATCTTTGCTGTAAAATACAAAAGACAGAAATCAAAAATAGAACACATCTACTGTCAATGCATTGACAGACATGTCTTTGCAGTAAGTTAGGCCCTAGATATTCTCAGTATTACACATGAAGCACTTGCAAGCCTACGACATTTGTATAATTATAGGACCTGCCAAGTAAAGAACAGCAGTAGTGAAAGCCACAGGGGAAAATGCAAAACAAAGAATTCTGGGTAATCCTTTAATGACAAAAAGAAAGCCCTTTCAGACAGGTATCTTTCAGTCTTCCAAAAACTAATGACTGACCTCAGAAAGATCAAAATCACTAAAGCCAAACATATTCCAAAAAGAAATGTATACCCAAGTTATTGTCTTAAAATAGATTTACTCAAAATAAGCAGCTAAGAAAAACATTCCAAGGATGGGAGATGATAGGAAAGTCTATTTGTAATGTCAAGGAGGATAATAATGTTAATGCAGTAAATCTGTTACATTTATATGACTTTTAATCCCAAGTGATCTCAAAGTGTTTTCCCACTTCCATATACAGGGATCTCTGCCCATCAGTGAAATGCAGCCATCTATGGAGTGAACATGGCATCTGTTTAGCTGCACACCGTGAACTCAATTCACGCCCTTGTGACAAGGAGGATAGCTCTGCTGCAGAGAGACACACTCCAAGTGTTTGGTAGCTTTAAACTGTCATAATTGCTATCTGGCTCTGGACCTCAAGGCAGAGCATGAGTTACGGGTGTTTTGCATCTCAATCCCACTTCCAGGTAGACTTCCTGCCACTAAAGGCTTTGTTCACTGGAATAAGCTGATAGAAGTCAAAAATATCTCAGGGTTGATTCAAGACCAGCAACTCTAAACAATAATTTAGGGCACAAAGGGAGAGCCATCACAAAAAGTGATGATATGTATTGTCAAGCAAAAAAGATATGTGATAGGAGTGATGATATGTGACAAAGGACACAAAGAACACACAATGTAGAAGTTGCATTCTATGGCACTATTTGTGTTGTTACTCTGGTAGATCCAATAGAAAATTATGTATAAAGATTTCACAATATGGGGTTATGCATGTGCCATAAAGCACAGCGAGTGATACCTGTCTGATCATGCCCTTTGCCATACTGCATTATAGCCAAGAAGGTAGAACTTCTGAAAATAATAACTCAGCACCAGCAGATCACAGTTTAGTCTGCTGTACTTAATCCATTAAATCATGTGGGTTTTGGAAGGAACTTCCTCCAGCAACTTTGTTAAAATTCATGTGGGTGAATTTTCATGCAAAAATGGCTTTTCAAGTTTTTGCAGGCTTCAATGCAAATAGTTTTCAGTCACCGGAAATTCTGGGGTGAGAAATCACGGAAAAACAAAACAACAACAACAACAACAACAAAACCCTGGTTAAAAAAAGTTGCATTAATTTTCTTGAAAATATTTCCAATAGTTCCCTGCTCCCCCTAATTCTCATCAACAGTGTGGCTCTATAATAAATTACACTCATAAAGTTCCTTTTTACTTAGTGTCCTGCAGTGATTCACCTTGAAAGAAGACACAGAAAAGTGATCCAATGTATTGTCAGATTTAACTTTTTAAAAATGTCATTGAAACTATTTAATTTTAAATATACTTTTTTATTTTAAACCAGAAAAGTTGGTTAAAAAAGCTTCTCTGCACAAAAACATGGAAAAACTAAACGACAATGAATTTATAAACAGGTGTAACATTTTTCTTCTCTGTTTAAGGAAAACAGTTAGAAAAAATGTGCTAAGCAGTCACTAACTGCAGTCCAACATGAGTATTGTACAACTCCATGGTATGTCCATTCTTTTTGCATGTCCATTGTTTAGAACAACAGGTGAAATCATATTTGAAATCTGACTTTCCTAAAGAATGGCATTTTGCAGCCTTCCCAAATCACTGTAGGTCACATTGTGAACCTCCTGCTCCTGCTCTTGAGCAGTTACTTGCCTATGTAGTCTCAAGGACTTATATAGAACCACTTGGGTGAGTAACTGCTCACCAAGGGAAGGAAGGGAGAGGTTCAGAGGTTTGTATGATCAAAAAGATAACAAAGGCAGCATTTCCTGCAATCTCTTGGGCAACAAAAAGTGTTGAATTAAAGTGGTTTACAGAGCTTGTCTAGAGAAACATTGCAACCTAACGTAAGCCATAAAATGCTGTGCAACCTTACATTACAGATTCAAGGCAAAACTGGAAGGTGTGATAACATCTTTAAGGGGATAGAGAGTGGTGTTAGATTTGGAGCATATATGTGTGTATAAATATTATACAACTTTTAATTAAATCTTACACATTTTCAATAAATTGTTAAATGATTGATCATATATTGACTACAGAGATGCACTTGTGCATTTGGATGTATTTTTATGTAGCTCCACACATATTTAAAGATGTACTCAGGTTCATTTTATTACAAGACTATGCCCTTGTGCAGCCATTTAGCTTTAGGATACTTCTGGATAGTATCTTGCTCTATTCAGTGATTAAAAAATTGTGCTGACAACCCTCTTTTTGCATTTTTACTCACCTAAGCTTAATTTCATTACATCATTCTTTGGTGTTTTATTACCATCTTTAGACTCATATATTCCTCCAAACAAATAGATATCCTGTTGGCAAGAATTGCAACTGTAATACAATATATATGACTCTGTACTCAAAGTATTATCTTATGGAAAGTCTCTTTCCCTGCAATTTAACTGTATGTATCTAGAAAAACAGCATGAAAACTCCCCTCTCCTCTCAACACACACATATCACCTGTACCACCCCGCAAAAAAAAAAAAAAAAAAAAAGAGAGAAGCGGGTGAGGTGGGGGAAGAAAACCTAATTATTTATTAACTCTTATTACTAAGGAAAGGAGAAGAGTAGACAATGTAACGAAATCCACTGGACTCTCTCTATGTGGAACTAATTTACCTGGATTTACTGCTTGGTTATTACACTGATGAGGCTATAGAAAACCTTAAAATAGACAGATTCTTGGGCATTCTGAACATTGTCCATATATTAGTGAATGCAAAAATGCTTCAGCGTTTGCAAGTAAGAGGTGTTTCAGACTGCAGTGAAAAGGAAGAGAATCAGTACTGTCGCTCCTCATCCAGGTTGTTGGATTCCCAGAAGGTAGCGCATATAGCGTGGTTAGACTTTAGAAGAAAAAGATATGGCATTCAGTACTCTTTCAGCAACCTGTGCAGTGTGGCAACAGAGGAAACTATGAGACATAAGCAAGTCATGCAGGAAGTAATGATATTTTAAAAGTGAGCATAGTGTTTGCATGAAAGTTATTTGCTATGCTTGACAGTATTGCAAACTGAACTCCTTCATTTATGCACTACTAAAAAGCACTGGCCGTGCTAGGAATCCCCATTGCTCTGCCACTGGTCCTGAGCTCTGTGCTGGAAAGAATGCTGCAAGGATTATGAAGTTTGTTCAGCCTCCATGCCCATTCAGTCTAGAGCAGTGGTGGGCAATCTGCGGCCCACGGGCCACATGCGGCCCATCAGGGTAATCTGATTGCGGGCTGCGAGACATTTTGCTGATGTTGACTATCTGCAGGCACGGCCCCCCGCAGCTCCCAGCAGGGCCGGCTCCAGGCACCAGTGCAGCAAGCAGGTGCTTGGGGCGGCCAACGGAGAGGGGCGGCACGTCCGGCTCTTTGGTGGCAATTCGGCGGTGGGTCCCTCACTCCCTCTTGGAGCGAAGGACCTGCCGCCAAATTGCTGCAGAAGAATGGGGCAGCAAAAATCCTGGAGCCGGCCCTGGCTCCCAGTGGCCACTGGGAGCTGCGGGGGGGCTGCGCCTGCGGATGGTTAACATCAGCAAAATGTCTTGCAGCCCACAAACAGATTACCCTGATGGGCCGCATGTGGCCCGCGGGCCGCAGGTTGCCCATCAGTGATCTAGAGTCTCTCTGATGAGATTGCCAACTGTAGTGATGTTTATTGATGTAGGCACCTGTCCACTGGGAACTGGACCAGGGATATTCACTCACTCATACAGACAAAAAAGCTAGAGAGCAATAACATTCAATCACTAGTAATCTGGGCTAAATTTGAACAAGTGACCTATACAACAAATGGATCACATTGTGCCAGTGATATTTATGAGGAAATCCCAACTGAAAACTTAGCACTTGCATATGGCTTTACATTTGAAAAACAAATATACTCCACTTTCGAGAATTAATGAATATATTCTGACAGCATCTGTGTGGGGTAAGTAAGTATTATTATCCCTGTTTCTAAGACGGGAAACTGGGGAAGAGATATTAAGATCAACTTTTTCTAATGCGGGCATTTCTATGGGATGCCTCCGTTTTTTGGTGTTCATCTTGAGACACTTTCAGAAGCACTGAGCACCCAAAATTCCATATGAAGTCAATGGGATCTGTGGTTGCTTAGCACCTTTGAAAATGAGGCCTCAAATTGAGTAGACAAAAATTAAAGGGCAGGAGTTCCTGGCTCCTACTCCTGTACTAGACTTCTTGATCATACTGCTGCTCAGAAAAACCTAGAGGTGAATCCCATTACACCTTCTTTAAGAGTATATATCTGAGAAGTGTTGAGAAGGAGACATTCCCGCATCTTCCTTCCATATTGGAATTACAGAAAAAATAAACCAGGACAGAAAAATGACATTTGTTCTATACCTTGTCATGGTGTGCTGTAAATGTGTGATGTGTCCTTCCACTGGGTATCTCTCCCTTGATTTCACACTGCTGCCAGGTTAACAAACCTGTTGGAAAAGAGCCTCACATAATTATATATTTTCCATTGATTTCCCTTGCTATCTGAAAATCATAAAATTTACATACTACAGCCTTTTAAAGTACAGCTATAATCCAAAAGCTGGTTGCAAAGATGGACTTGTGGGGGATCCAGATTTATTTTCTCCCAATTTGTTTAGTTCACCAGCAGAAAACTTGGTGGGACAGCATAGTAAATTGTTGCAAGAAGTATTACTTGAAAGGCTAATAGATCAAAGGAAGTTACAGTTATAGTTCATGGGTTAACAAAACAGAGTGGTGCAAAACCACCAACTATCACTGCTGAAGAAACAATGTGGGGGAAAAATATTTTCTGCAGGTCAGCTTGAGTGAAACATTTTGAGCTAGATTGTGGCTTTTCAGCCACTGTCCTGAAGAGAAGGCCATTCAAGTAGCAATGCCTCAGAAGGAGCACTCGGGAGGTTGGCACAATCTTTCCGGTGATGCTCCTTGTACATAAGAGGTGAGCAATCTGCTACCTTTATGTGCTGGCTCCACTCCACAAACTGATGCAGAAGGGGAGTGGGATCATAGCCCTGCCTCCTCCCTCTGCAGAGCCCTGCTTCCTGGGGGGGAGTAGAAGGGGTGACCAAGGCTAGGCTGTCTTTGTGCTCCTCAAAGTGCAGGCAGCACAGGGACTGGTCTGTGTGTAACCTTTGCACAGCTGCAGAGAGGGGTAAATTGTCTTGCTCACCCCTCTGGTTCCATGTAGTTGTGCAGGGGCCACACTTGGCCCCATGCAACCATACCGAGGCCACACCCTATTTGCCCCCATGCAGTCTCACCTCAAACCTCTGATAAAAATAAAGGAGATTTTTGAGGTGGAAAACTCCCTTTACAGTGAAAAAGCCAAGGTCTCTGCAAAAATGGCCTATTTCCATCTGGACATATTAAAATTCAAGTTTGAGTTGCGAGAGGGAAATTTCAATTAACTTATCCTAGAAGACAAACAGTTCACAAGAGGGGCTTGAGATGGTGGCTTGTTTCTAATGTCCTTTTTCCTGACTCAGGATAGGTGAAAGAAGCAGTTGTCTCCAGACAAATAACTTAATGACCGGCCCCTCCTAATAATTTAGGTTGTCCCTGAATCCGGTCTGCAGCTGTAAATACACTAGGTGTATTTTCATGAGGCAATATCCAAATGCATGACAAGGCAATACAATTATTTCATATCAGTTAGCTCATATCCAACCTAGGAAAGAAGATATTTGAAATGAACCAATGAGAAATTTCTAGGAAGTACCTCAATTTACCCTGTGTGGTTCCTCTGAAGACAGTAAATGTGGTGGGTGAGGATGGAGTTAAGTGGGAAGGATAGAAAAAGGGGTAAATTTTCATCTACACTCCAGCTGTGTGTGCCTGTTTCTATGATGCTTTTAAGGATTTCTATTTTGCAGGCCTATCAGACTTACGAATAAAGGAAATGTAATTAAATAAACTATGCAACTCTTTCAATGTACTTTGGCTGGCTTTAATTTTCTGTTGTAAATTCACCTTTTCAGTACTATATTTACAAGCTTATATTTAAGACTATATTCTTGGCGCATCTCTCAAAGACAGGTAACAAAAATGATACTTCACACAAAGGTCAAAATTTTCTCCCCTCCTCTGTAGGTGCCCACTAACAGAGATGAACCTCGGTAGTTCTGCAGCACAGGGGCCAGGAAGAAACAATCCAAGAGCTCACAAAGTAGGTGCAGGCTCTTCTGCATTGTGTGGAGTCCAGTGCAGAAGAAGCTCTTGCACAGCTACATGCAGCAGTTCTTTGGAGGTCTGACTGAAGTACCTACTGTTGTGCAGATTCTCCAGTCCTTCTATCAATGGAAGGGGCACTAAGGCTGCGGGGCCTAGTCCTGTCCTCACAATGGAGTATTGGCTGCAGAGCAATTCTGCACCAACTCTGGATCCTGCTGGGAGGTTAGAAATAGTACCACGGGATCTGTAAGACAGGTCTGTGACACTCCTCTTCTCTTATCACACTTTATATATCTATAAAATGTACTAAGAAGGAAATCATCTGCAATTCTAAAAGATACCTGTATCCAATGCATGCACATCAGTGCAGTAAATATTTTCACCCGAAGAACCGCCAAACATGTATATTACTTGTCCAACTGTTGCAAAAGCATGGCCTGACCTGAAAAGAATAAAATAACATTTGAAGCCAACAGTTTTTCTAACATTCACTAAGTAAGCACAGTTACTGAAACCGGAAGAAGCCAGACTGCTATTCATTACAGGTCAGAACAACATAGGGGAAAATATATCCTGTTTTTTACACTCCTAGCAGTGTAGTGTTACAGCATCTGTGATTTCCTCCCCTTCTCTGAAGAAGCATTAGCTCTTATTTCCATATAGTAGCTGCACATGTGCTTGTGTGCATTACATCTATAAACAACTCAACCACTTTTCCTTGTCATTCCAGAGAGGTTCCCTCATCCACCTTTCAATATCTTGGGCTAAATCCCCAGCTCTCCAGGTGCACTAAAGTGGGGCTCAGTGCATGGAGGTGGGGTGGGTGGCTTAGGTGGTTTTCCCCACCTTTCCAACCCCCTGAACCTGAGGGATGTCAGGGAGTGTGCTGGCACAGGGATGGAGTAATCAGCCCTACATGAGCTCCTCTTGCCCCATCCTATGTAAGGGACATTTTGGGAGCAGAGAGGAAAGGGACATGTCAGGGGTGGGGCAGGGCATGAGGTTCTCAAGTGATCCTTGGGGACTGTTATATGCCAGTACAGATAAATGTAGATATAAGAAGGCTACAACAAATCCATTGTACAAAAGAAATAATCTGGTTAAAAAAGAAAAAAAAAACGTATGTTTTCTAATTAAAGCATAATTTACAAAGACTAGACAGCTGTACATCTGAGAAATCATTTCTCCATAGTAACTCCGATACAACAATTCCCTGTCTTAAATTAGTATTATAGAATGAAAACTCCTACACTAAATTATATCCTAAAGGAGAAAAAGAAGCCTTAAAATCATAGATAGGAGAATTTTGGCAGGAGAGAGTTTTTAGAAATGTCCACATTGACCATATGGATTCCCATTTCTTCCTGATCCAGAGAGGAGAGAGTTTTTGCAATGAGAAAATGTTTGGCTTTCTCAAAGTCCAAAAGTTTCCCAAAATGTTAATATAATAGGCTGGACCTACAAGTGCATGGATGAGTAGCATCATTACAATATCATCCTTTCATCATGAATAAGGATTTGCAGTATTCAAAAGTAATGTAAGGCCAGAGTTTTAAATGTATATTAAAGGCTTATACATACAGATAGATGCCTAGTCGGATTTTAAGAGCACACAGGCACCTAATTTTCATTGAAACCAATAGGAGTTAGGCACCTTTGTAAATCCCACTAAGCATCTATCTGCAGCTTTAGATACCTGAATACCTTCAAAAGTCTATCCTGTAAATATTTTATTAAAATATAAAAGCTACAGGAATCAGTTTAACCCTAAATGTGATCTGTGAAATATATTTTTTTTAAATTGGTCTGATGTCCCTTTCTTTATCAAGACTGCCCGGATGCCTTGTTTGTTATTTGCTTTGTTAATACTTGCTTTTCACCATAAAAATATAAGGGTTCAGGACTGTCAAGCCTGGGAGGCATAAGGGATGTTTATTGTGATAGAAGAGAGTGCTGGATCTTTTAACAATGCTCCCTTAATTCCAAATGTTAATTTGTCATTGGAATGAAATAGGTGTTACTAAAACACACCCCAAAAAGGTTTTAAATAGTCTAACTAAATCCCTCCCCCACAATTGCACTCTTTTGGGTGTTGTGATGTCACCATTTCACTAGTTCTCCAGGCATTGTGAAGTCTTTCAGCCCAGGCAAGACCTGCATTGCTAATACAAAGAACAGACATATAATTTTACAAGACTTTCAAGCCTTTTTTATACAGCATAGAGAAAGATACAAACTGGATATAGTTTCCTATGCAGGTCACCAGTGATACACGTAAATCCCTGATTTATTAATTTTTAAGATCTCAGGGAAGATCACAAAACCTTTATAAAACTGGGATTTTGTAACTACTAATTTTGATAAAAATTATGGATATGGGATTGACTAGAGCACAAATTTTGAGTAACAAGGATATTTGGGGGTTGGAGAATTAGGCCCTGATCTTGCAATTGTTAGCATGTAAGCATCTGCTGCACCTATTGTAGGGCCCAACCAATTGCAGAATCGGGGCCTATGAAGGAGCAAAGAAACTGCCATCTGGCACAGTGGGGATTAAAGAAAACCTTTGGGTTCAGCTAGCCCTGCCCTGCTATACCTGCAGCCAATACCAGGTCTGGAGGGGGTAGAAAAGAAGGGAGGCTGGCTCATTTGGCGGCTGGCTGGTGAGATGGCAGGAGCTATCTGCTGGCTGAGATGGATCAGTAACCTGCCAGCCAGCACAGCCACTTGAGGCAAGTAAATGTTCCCCTGCCAAGGGGAGTATGCAAATAATCCCTAGCTGTTGGGCATCTGGACTAGTGGGGCCATGCCCCAAACTAAAGAGACTTGTAGGAAGAAACCCACGGAACACACACTGGGAGGCAGACCCAACTCCCCTGTTTAGGGGTTGACCTACATAGGGCCCTGGGCTGGGACCCGGTGGAGAGGGAGGGCCTGGGTCCCCCTACCGTCCTCTCTGGCCTTACAGATTGAAAGACCAGCTACTAGGCCACCTGGCCATGGAAAATCCTAAAGCAATATAGTTAAAACTGTAACAACTTTTGGGTGTAGACAAGACCATTGCTAAAGAATCCCAATGACCTTAATTGAGTCTCCATGCAGGTGTGATGGTCCACGGGGCTTAGTGCAGAACTGGAGTTCAAAGTTTCTGTGGTGTTAACGAAAGTGACACTGATGGCAGGGAAGAGACACTTAGTGAACAGTCACATAGCCCTGCCAATGCATCTCAGTCATAACTTGCAACATTTTGGCTGAGAGGAAAAAGAAACTATTTTAAAGGTACCCTAATCTATTTACTTTGGCCAGCTTCTTGTTGGCTCATAGTAAACAGCAGGAGCAGGATGTGGACAGCTGTAAAGGAAGTTCTGAATTGTGGAGCACTGCTTCATGGAGGCTTGATCTGCTGCAATTGGAGGGCGGGTGTGTGTGTGTGAGACACATTCCTAAGTAGGATGCTGCTCTCCAAGGCCTTGCAGAACTCCTCTGTGGGAAGCCTATTTAATCAAGCCTTGCCAGGTGCGAAGATTTAAGCTTATTTACTAATTCCCCATCCCCTTGTTTTCTTTGCAATGAGTAATTCCATGTAATCGAAATATAGATACAGAGCCAGGGTCAGAATAAATTCTATTTGACAACCAATTCTTTGTGCATCTGAGATATAAAGCAGAACTTGTGATTTTTAGAGTAAAGCTTTTTTCATGGTAAATGCAAATATATGAGAAATATTTTATTTCCATGACAGTTACTGGTTTTAAAGTACTTTGAAAGATTGCTTAAAATCACATGGCTATATTAGAAATCCCTTAATTTAAAAATATACCTGTGACTCGAAGCACCTCTGTATTCACAGCCTACACACTATTGTAGTAATCTTTGTACAAAATATGCCTTCTGAGGTATCATTTGAAAACTAATAACTCACTTATTAATATTTTTGTGTGATGCATGTATGTGGTGGGTATTACGAGTTATGATATGTGCCAGAATTATATTCTTAAAAAGTGTTTCACAAGCAGTGCATAAGCACAGTCTGCCTTAAACAAAAGAATATGGGTTTACTGCAATTTACATATATGTTGTAAACAGGGCCATCAAACTAACAAGGTGGTGGGAGGGGGAGACTGAAGGAAACAGAACAATTTGCATTTTAGCAAACAGCAGGAGGGGAAGAAAAAACATGGAGTTTCCTTCACCATTAGACTTCATGTCGCCTTCCGCACAGCTTAAATAAACTTTACTTTCAGGGGTAACCTTTAGGAGAATCCATTTCAAAGGTTTACTGGTCTATAAAGATTGAGGGGCTGTAGACAGGCTGCTGGGGTCAGGGTTGCTGAACCAGGGCTGGCTGCATAACACACAGACACTCAGAGTGTGACCTGCGTGCTTGTTGCTAACAGAGCTACAGTAGCAAGCATTGAGGCACTCTGTAATACAGGGTATGAGGTGGCACAACTCCTCACCGGTCTGGATTGCACCCAAGAAGGTGACAATGGCATAGTCAAAACAAGGCTTACACACAGCTTGCTATTTTAACTGAGAATTACACTTTAAGCGCCGGTGTAACAATTTTAAGTGATTCTCAAGTGTGAAGGCTGGGAACAGTAAAAGAAAGGTTACCGTTTTATTATTTTCTGTTTGTTTATTTTGGGCAAGGGAAATAGAACAAACGTAAAGATGAAAACAGGAATGTCAGCAACTACAAAGATAGGATTTGTATACACTACCACTTATGTCGGTATAACTTATGTCAGTCAGGGATGTGAATAAGCCACCCCCACCCCTCCCCTCCGAGCGATGTGGACGGCGCTATGTCAGTGGGAGAGCTTCTTCTGCCAACATAGCTACCATCTTATATAAAGGTGGTTTTATTATGCCAATGGGAGAGCTCTCTCCTATCAGCATAAAGTGTCTTCACCAGATGTGCGACAGTGGCGCAGTTGCATCAGTGCAGCTGTGCCGCCGAAGCGCTTCTAGTATAGACTAGCCCTTATTGCAGGCCACGTTGGAGAATGACAAAATGAGACAGGTGCGTGAACCAAAAATGATTATATGAACAGAAAGACAGAGTGTGAACACTAAAAGTGGGAAGCAGACATGAGAGCCAAGGAGAGGGAGGCAGAAAGGCAGCAGCAAGAAGAACGCTGGTGGGTCCTGGAAGCAGACATAGCTGCTCACCAACGTGCCATGGAGCTGAAAGAGAAAGAACCCAAGAAAATGAGAAGGAAAAGCTGCATGCCCAGAGCATAATGTACAAGCAAGGGAAGATACCAGAGTTCCCAGGTGCTCCCTCCATCCAAAGAACACCTACCTGGGAGAAGCTCTGCCCTTCACATAAAGAAGCAGACTGTATAAGAATACTTTACCACTTTTGAAAGGTTATGTGAGAATCATACTGTAGTTTCAGAACACAAGAAAGTCCCCACACTAATTGCAAGGTTGTCTGATAAAACCTTAAATGTATTTAATGAAATGCCAATTGAACAAACTTTGAAATATCCCAAATTAAAAAAGCTGTCTTGCAAAGGTTTCAAATTACCATTGAGGTGTAAAGGTTGAAATTCAGAAATCTCAGGAAAAGTGCTGGCATGAGTCATAGCGAGTAAGATCGAATAAGAACTGGCAGGGACAAGGGGCTGAGAACTATGTGTAGTTGTTTGATCTCTTTGCTCAAACGTTCTGGGGAAGTCAAAGACACAGTATGGGATAAATCTTTACATTCGGTACAGGAAGTTGACTTCCTGATTCCTTTGTGCAAGCCCAAAAGTCTGATGAGTGCAAGACAGAGAAGGACGGACAGAAGCTTGGTGTAAAGAGGGGGCCTTCTTTTATCCCTGGGAAGGTGGAGGGTGGTGAGGATCCCAGGCACTCACCTTCCCAGAATTGTTCCCCTCCTAGAAATCCCCATCACATACCTCCTGGGCAGGAGAATGGTCAAAGAGGGTGCTATCAGTGTAACTCTATTGAGCATAATTGCTCTAAGTTAAAAAAAATCCAAAACAATTAGCCTTCACCCAGGTTAATACTGTGATTATTAACACACTGTTAGAACTCGATCCTATGGGATACCTGGGCCATTGAAACCTCCACATCACCACAGGAGGTTTAGGCTGGGCTCTGGCAGGAGGATTCTGTGAGGCTGGACTCAGCAGGAAGTAACACCAGCAGGACCTAAGTGGCAGTTCCTCACCGCCCACTGATTGGCTGGCACCAGTACTTAAGCCAGACTGGAGGATGTGGGTTTCATGGCAGCATTCTGGGAGTTCTAGCTGGCCTGCGAGGGCAGAGGCGTGCTTTTCCCTTGGCGTGGCGGTGGTGGGACGTTGGGAAGGTGTGCGCCCGGATCTTCTGCTGTGACTACACCTGGGGCGCCAGCCGACGGAGGCATGCAGCGATAGAATGGTTGGAATGGATGGTCTTAGAGCTGGAGAGGCATCTGTCCGCCAGCAACGAGGATCCATTCCTCTGCGGAGTGTGCCAGGAGAAGCGGGAGGAGCTCCAGGCCCTCAAGGACCATCGGGCCCGGGGTGCCTTTGTCCAATCCCGCATCCGCCTCCTTCGGGAGATGGGTCGCGGCTCCTGCTTCTTCTACACCCTGGAGTAAAGTAGGGGGACCAAGAAGCACGTCACCTGCCTCCTGGCAGAGGACGGCACTGCCCTCACGGATCTGGAGGAGATGTGTCGGAGGGCCAGGGAATTCTATGCAGGCCTTTTCTTCCCAGATCCGACCAATCCTGATGCTTGCAGAGTGCTCTGGGACGGACTCCCAACGGTCAGCGAGGGAGACCAAGACTGGCTAGAGCTGCCTCTCACTCTGGCCGAGTTCTCGGAAGCCCTCCGCCGCATGCCCACCAATAAATCAGCTTCAGACCTGTGTGCAAGAGACCCCAGACTCTGGTTTCCAAATCTGCCCGTCTCCTGATGCCTGAGTCTTGTTCTGCCCTCTGGCCAGTCTTGGATTTTGGCCCTCTGGTACCTGACCAGGCTTGACCCCTGCTCTGACCACTAGATCTTACTGTCCACATCCCAATTATGACACACAGAGGTGCATGCTGAGCCCGATTAATTTTGTGAGGTCTGACTCTGAGGAGGGTGGACCTGGAGTTTATCAAGGTTGCTGAAGTAAATGGCAGGGAATTCACAGCCTGGAGAGACACTGGTGGTGCACAAATTTCTCTGGTCAGGGAAACCATGGTCAGAAAAACTAACATGTTATCTGGTGAGGATGTAGAGCTGGCACTGGAGAAATATAAAATTCCTGTAACTCTGCTTAAAATGCATTTGGATTGGGAAGGCTCAAAAGTTACCTTGAAGGCTGGGGTAGTTAGACAGCATTCCCACAGCAATGCTGGTGGGAAATGATATTCTTAATATGTGCAAGATTGTTAAAATTGTAACCCATAGTAAAAAGGAATAATTGTCCCTTGATCTCAGAGAATTGTGTAGATAAAGAAACAGCTATCAGGGAAAGGGACAGCCCTAGCTCAGCAGGAAGAAGCAATGTGCTTTTGAGTGTGGGAGGTGCTGAGGCCAGCTCTTGCATAGCAAAGGAAAGTAGTATGCTCTTAGAGCTGGAGGATGGGAAGAAGTAACCCCTATTACTGAAGAATCTGTCCCAGCTGCCAGTGTTTTGCAGATGAACGAAGGACAGACCCCACTCTAGGGTGCATAAAGGGATATGTCCTGAAGGGATCCTCCACTGAAGGGAAATGGGGAAATGTTTTTTGAAAAGGAAGGGAGACTATGCAGGGAATTTCCCATGGGGGGGAAGCCTGGGAAAACCTTACAAGCAGCTGGTTGTATCTGCCCAGTACCAGGACTGTCCTTTTGCGGGTCATTTAGGGGCCCAGAAAACCTCTGAGAGGTTAAAGAAATATTTCTACTGGTCAGGGACACAGAATGAGGTGGGAGATTGTTGCAGGTCTTGTGAATTATCTCAAAAAAGAAAAAGACCTGCAGGACCCTAGAAAGTTTGTCTCCACCCCTTGCCTGTAGTACAAGAGGCATTTTATAGGTTTGCAATGGACACTGTGGTCCCTATCCCACGTCCTACCCAAAGGGGGAAGAAATATATCCTGCCACAGTTTTTGGGTTCAGGGAACTTTGAACTGATGCCTGTGGAGTAGCCAGTGGCTAAATCTTATTGCATCATTGCTGGGGGTATTGATGCTCAAATGATAAGCAATTGAATCACTTGTCTACTACATTACTGTATTATAAAAGTGTATAGAGTGAGGTCTTTTCTGAAAGTTAATGACACACTGGTGATTAATGTCACTGACATGTATGTAGTAATACCAGGGGTGGTCTAGCTTTTTTGCCACCCCAAGCACGGCAGGCAGGCTGCCTTTGGCGGCATGCCTGTGGGAGGTCCCCGGTCCCGCGGATTCGGCGGCATGCCTGCGGGAGGTCCGCCGGTCCCGTGGCTTCAGCGTACCTGCCGCAGAATTGCCGCCAAATCCGCAGGACCGGTGGACCTCCCGCAGGCATGCTGCCAAAGGCTGCCTGACTGCCACCCTCACAGCAACCGGCAGGGCGCCCCCCGCGGCTTGCCGCCCCAGGCACACGCTTGCTGCGCTGGTGCCTGGAGCCGCCGCTGAGTAATACTATATGAAGAAATATAGATACTTAATGATATTATGCTTTAAAGCCTGTGACTAAACCAGGAGACACAGATTCCCTGTCAAACAGGAGAGAAGGCAGCTATCTACCAGTCTCCTATGAACAAAGGCCAGAGCTCAGTCTAGAATGCATAAGGCAGCTACCTATCTGTCTCCTATGTAAATTAAGCACAGTGGAATCAAAGCAATGGAAGCCCCATTTACATACAGGGGGATGGGAAGCCCACAGGAAGGGAAAATCAGCATGAGGTCATCCTGAAGATCACTGAACTTTTGAAGATAAAAAGCAAGGATAGAAGCCATCTTGGGCATCCATCACTAGACAGACTCAAGGGAACATAGCTCTTGCAAGCTGAGAAAGATGGGTCCTTCAACCACGGAGGGGCTGAAGTCTCTGGAAACTAAATACAGGTAAGAAACCTGCTTAGACAAAGATCTTTCACTTAGGAAGACGAGGGAAGCCTGCATCTTGTACTTCTGTTGAAGGTCCTGACTGAATGAAAGTCACCATGGCTGGGAAGAAGAATGGTTGGCGAGAGGAATGACTGTCGAGAGAGACCATCTTCAACAAAACCTATACCCTGCTAGATTAAGTTTTAGACTTTTAGATGTGTTTTCACTCTTACTTGCTTGTACCCTTTCTAACTTTATTCCTTTTACTTGGCATCACTTAACCTATGTCCTGCTAATAAATTTGTTTTACTATAGCCCAACTCAGCCCTGTGTTTGCAGGGAAGGTGTAGTTACCTCAGTTGGGTTAACAAGCTGTGATATACTTCCTTCTCTGTAAAGGAACAAATGAACCTTATTATTTCTCTGAACTATCCAGGAGTGGGCTGAACATTGGGATAATTTGGGACTGGGTGTGTGTTAGGGTCCCTTGCTGGTTGTAACTGAGACTGGTAGACACCAGAGTGGGGCTGTAGATGGGCTGCTGGGATTAGAGTTGCTGAACCAGGGCTGGCTATGTAGCACACACACTCAGGGTGTGGCCTACATGCTTGTGGGCTGGCTCTGAGCATCCCAGTCTGGAAGCTTCAGCAACAAAGCATTGTTAGCAGGGCAAGTAGTGAGGCAACCCTCCACTAGTCTGAACTGCACCCAGAACCCCATAAGAACAGCCAGCCGGGGCTTTTTGTTGTACCATTCTTGCTGTTTGTCCTTACACTCAATGAGCTCTCAGTGAGCCCTACTTTTATTGGAAGGAGTCTAAGGCTTTACACTAAATATATAACACCACTTATCATGCTTTTAGAATTTGAATGTTTTCCAAGCCAACACTTGCCACAATCTTGTGTGTGTTGAGAGAGACACTCCCATTATGTCAAGAATTATATAAAAATCTGGTGCCACGTGATCTCTATAAATAGAGGAAAATGAGAAAAAGAGAAAAGAAAAAGCCTGGAAAGAAGAATGACTGTTGCTCCCTGAACAAAGAGCAGAAACTTCCTTCTTTGATCTTAGAAATTGGAACTTGGCAGACAGTGCCATTAAACTTCAATTTTTTTGTTAAACTATAAGTGACTCCAAGGAACTATACCTAGGAGTAATGGAATTAATTGAAATCTATGAAAGCAAAATGTAGACCTAATGGGACAAAACTTACTGTCAGCATCTAGGTTTAACTCCCATTAACTTCCACTGAAATTTCACCATATAACTGTGAGCAGAATCTGGTCCATCATTGGGGAAAAATGTCCTAGTAGTGAAGTCTATTAGACTATGGATTAGTCTCCTAAGGGAACGATTTTGAGTTGTTTTAAAACTAGACAGAACAAACTCCAAAAAATTGACTGTTTGAAACATCCTGAACTGATAGGGAGATGGAGAAGATGACCTAAATAGAAGTTTTCCTCACATTTTAAGAGTTAGTTTGGAGCTCAATTAATGAATGACTCAGAATAGTCTAGATATTTTTTATAATATATCTATCATACACAAGGTTTACCAAATAGCTTTTTAAATCTACCTGTATCGTGACAGCTGGGGACAGAAGAAGCTTGGCTGCAAATTAGCTATGATTTTACATTTTGGTTTTTAAATGTGACATTAGTGCTTATGGAAGGTGCTGGATTGGCTGAATTGGAGACTGAAGTCTTCCATTTATGAAGGGGGAAAAAAAAAAGCCAGAGTAGAGCTCATGCAAACTCCCCATATTATTCCACCAATGTGCTTCACCTGAGATTCAGATGGACATTCTAGGGATGAGACAGTGGTTCAGTCTCTGTATCCATTCACTCCTTAGTTTCTGTGCTGAGGGAAGTGTCGGGAAATCTAATAGGTAGGCAAAATCTATCGTGTGTATGTATATGTAATATATATAGGGTTTTTCTAATACTGTTTTAAAAATAGACTATTTTGTATTGTTAAGCTGTAAAGAAACAAACATCTTTAATATTTAGGTCCAGATTGTAGCCCATATCCTGCAGGGGCACACAAGAGGTAGGGAAAGAACACAAGGAGCCTTTCTGTCTTGTTCCTCTGTACAGAGAATGGGCACAATCCCATGAGAGAGTGCAGAAGGACACTTGGGGAAACAGCAAGCAGTGAATCTGTGATAGGGAGCTATACTAGGCAGGTAGACATCCTGATATGTCCACATACTGAAAAAAGCCCAGAGCCCAACTACATGCAGTTTATGTTCCCAAATAAAAACTAACCATATTTTTTATTTTGCTTTATGAAACACTTGCCTATGGCTCTCTTATGTGTCAACGATTCTACTGACATGAAGGAAAATGAAGTCAAAGCTCAATAGACCTATATGAAATTTCCCTAAAACAGTGACAAAAGAGTGTACATTTCTTCTTTTCAAACTCACTCTGGGGATTGCCAGATCTAGCAAAAATAATGCAGCCACTTTCACAGTGTATGAGGTTATGGAAGGTGATATTGTTTCAGTGTTTCTCCAAGTACATGCAGGTTTAGCAGCACGAAGCAAAGCAATACATATTTGTCATGCCTAATGGGATTTAATCTTTATTTTGTTTTAATTGTTCAAAAGCTTCTCTTTGAAAATAAACCTGCAAGAAAAAGGCTTGAGAAATGAGTGAAGATTCTGACCCTTCAATACTGTACACAATAACTGTTAATTTGTCATTTTGTTTCTTCACTGTTTTATGCAAAACACATGCAAAAACACAGCATTAAATAACAGAATATTAATAATGAAAGTGACATTTCTTATTCTTTGAAGTGAAGAATTCTTTTAAAGTCATCAAATTGGTATTACATAAGCACTGAGTTATGGAGGCATTGGTAATGGCTCTATCATTGAGGTGGCATTGAGATTTGTACTTAAAGCAGGGATTAAAAATACCTTTGCTTAGTTTCCAAATTTTGCACACCAATTCTTCAGAAGTCAACTAAATACAGTGTTGTTGTTTGGTTTTTTTTAGCGAAATATTTGCTGATTTTTTTTTTTTATGAAATTTTTTTCTCTTTAGTCTTGAACATCCAGGAAAATTTCTTCTTCAAAGTTCTTTCTATTTTGAGCCTGATTTTTTTTTTCAGATCCAAAGCATTGTTATGATGTGAACACACCCTGTTCTCTAACTTAATGGCCCAAGGAGCCTATATTTGACTTTCTTTACGTGGCCTATTTTGTCAGTACAGAAGAATCCAGTACATTTCTTCCCTACCTATGCACCACCTTGCTTTATCACAGCCTAAACATAATTTTAATGAATTATTTTTGTGTGACTATATTAAAAAGTTGCCATCATTTCTTTGTGAATCTCAGAAAGAAGCACAAAATTATTCCAAATATGATGTATACTCTTGCTATTTTTGGGTAGAAATTGGAGCTAATTGGCAAAACCTTCTATGTATGTGACTCCATTTTGATCCAGTCCCCTTAATCATTTAATCCCTTATTCCCTACAAAGGTAGTCTTAGAAAATCACTAACCTGGCTCCAGGTGCTGAACCAGTGGTTTTGACTGGGGTCCAGCTGAGAGATACTGAAACATAATATAGAATTTTAAATTACAGGATATAGTAACAGCAATGCAAACAAGTCATTACTAGTATGCTGAACTAACAGTAATACATAAAACCCAATTGTTTTAACATATAATTGGTTTTTCTGGACTGCAGCCATGAGTTCTGCTTAAAAATTGCTTGCACAATATGTCTGCATAGTTTTCAGAGCACAGTAATTCACATGAATAGAATGTGAGGTGTAAGAGAGATTTTGTAGTTTTGTAGTCCACTATAGGAAAGTAGTATGTATTTTACTTGCAATATGGCCAACATTTAAAAAAAAATTAAGTGCTCAAGTTGAAAAATGTTGGCCTATATGCTCACTCTTGGGTCTCACCTCATGTGCATAATATGAAAGACAACAAGCAAGTTACTGCTGATTAAGAAATTGTTCTATATTCATATGGCATATGCAAAAAAAAAAAAGACTTAGAGGGCCTGATTTTGAGGCTGGCTTCCACTTTTGAAGGCACAAATTTAGGTTCACAAAAACTGTACCTGCAATTAATTGTGGGTGCAAATGCTGTCAATTAGACATCTATGTACCTGCATGAGCCCAGAGAAATGAAGGCTAAGTTGAAGCCTTTTTTGGAAATCTTAGTATGAGGAATGAATGTAAGTCTTCAAACTAATTTGTAAACTGTCTTTAGCTGGTCAAGTTTATGATATATAGAACCCACTATCCTTATTCTGGTAAAATGTTTAGATTTTTAATGCAGGAATTTTTCATTGGCCTGGAAGCTGCATCGTTCTGTGCAAAAAATATTCTGTGTTTTTGCAAGAGTGGGACTCAAAGATATTTTCCTAGAATCTGAGTGATGATTTTTTATAACAGAGTAGATTTACTTACCAGTACTGAACATATACAGGTCATCAACAGCTTTTCCATAATGAACTCCACCATAGACATAGATATTTTCCCCTATTACTGCTGAACTGTGTCTGAGGGTCTGAGGTGCAATGCCATTGGTTTTTACCTTCTGCCATGTTAAAGAACCTAAAACAACAAACCAAAAATTTAGAGAATCTTCCTCTACTTTCACCAAGTAGAAAGGGAAACAAACATTTTCCATTTTAGTTTCTACACACGATACAAATTCTCCTCAGCACAGCAGCTCTATGACAAAAACCATCACATCTGTCAACATTTTTCACACGAGTGGCACACATGTGAGGGCTACAGAGCAGAAATGCTCCTTGAGTCTCTGCAGGACTCTGATGATTTCTAGCTCTTTTTAAAATATAAGTTTTTTGGATTTTTTCCAACTCCATTCCCTGGATCTGGTGACTTGTATATGTGTCAATAGCCTAATTCCTCTAGGAACAAAACCTCTGCTTCCCAAAGAATGGAATATTTGGAATTTTTATCCACTTTCTCCATGCTGGCTCAGCATCACTGGCAGGCACACTGGTGGGTAGCTAATGCTCTGTTCACTTTCTGTGCACCTGCTTTGGAGACAGAGTAGCAGCTGTGTAGTGCACACTCATTCCTGCATGGCTGGTACCAAGGTTTGTGAAGACTGCAGGTGTGTGTGTGTGTGTGTGTGTGTGTGTATGTACATACAGTAGGGTGGGTGTCTTGCTCTCTACAATCAAGCACTTAGTGAATTATTGTTTCAAACTCTAAAATAGGTAAATATTCAGATGATATATCTGCCTTATAAAAATATGGCAAGATTATGTTTTGGCAAAGAGGCTATTTGTGGAGGTAGATGTCTAGTCCTAAAACTAGGGAAGAAACAGAACTTTGTTTCTGCAAAAATCAGCAGGAGGGGAGGAGATATTTGAGGATTCTGAGACGAACACGTGTCCTGATCCTGCATCAGAATTCATGCAGGTGAAAGGAGACTCTGCTCAGGTGCTGGGGTCTAGCCACATGGATCTGATTGCAGGATCAGGGCCTGAGAAAACAAGTGACACACACAGACTGGAGGAGCGGGGGGAGAAGGAGACAGATAATATATTTAAGTTCTCTGACCATATTTACATCTCATTAGGAGATGAATCACAGAACATAAAATTACCACCTTTCAGCCAACCTATTCCTAATTCAAAATAAAGTATCGAGCAGATTATATTGGAGACTAGCAAACTGCAGACAGAAAACCTCACAGATTGTACAGTCTGCTGGAGGTTTGACCATTTTCCTGTTTCACTATCACACAGACCAGTTGAAAGTCTATAGTCATACTAAGGTGGGGAGAGTGTGTGTTGAAGATAAAAGGAGAAAAAAACAGACTGACCTCCTGGTAGAGATCCTATTACAGAGCACAAAATCACTAGGAGGAGGTGAATGAGGTATTTTTAGAATAAATAACAGAAATATCCAAAACATAAGACCTGGTAGTAATTGGGGACTTTAACTAACCTGGCATCTGTTGGAAAAGTAATTCAGCAAAACACAAAATGTCCAATAAGTTATTGGAATGTGTTGGGGAAAACTTCTTGTTTCAGAAGGTGGAAGAATTACTGAGGGAGGGCAGCCATTTTAGATTGATTCTGACTATCAGGGAAGGAGCAGCAGAATAAGGCTTCAAAAAGGAGACTTTTGCAAACTCAGAGAACTAATAGGTAGTGTTACATGGGAAAAAATCTAAGGGAAAAAAAGAAGTTCAGGAGAAAACACAATTTCTCAGAGACAATATTTAAGACAAAACAGCCAACAATCCTGATGCAAACGAAGGAGAGAAAAAATAGTTAGAGGCCAATATGGCTGCATCAAGAGCTCTTTAATTATCGAAAAATTAAAAAAAAAATCTATAAAAAGTGGAAACATGAACAAATTGCTAAGGATGAGCACAAAAGAGGTGCACAAGCATGTGGGGATAAAATCAGAAAGGCTAAGACAAAATGAGTTACATCTAGCAAGGAACATAAAAGGCAATAAGAAGAGGTTCTATAAATATATTAGGAGCAAAAGAAAGATGAAATCAAGTGTTAGACCACTACTTAGTGGGAAAGGAGAGCTAATAATGGATGACATCAAGAAGGCTGAAGGGTTTAAGGCCTGTTTTGCTTTAGTCTTCACTAAATAGGTTAATGGTGACACACAATTCATATTAACAACAAAGGGGAAGGAACATAAGCCAAAGTAGGGAAAGAACAGGTTAAAGAATATTTAGATTAATTAAATGGATTCAAGTCAGCAAGGCTTGATGAATTTCATCCTAGGGTACTAAAGGAACTAGCAGAATCAATTTTGGAACCATTAGAGATTATCTCTGAAAATTCATGGAGAATAGGTGAGATCCCAGAAGACTGGAGAAAGGTACTATGTTTGCCTATTTTTAAAAAGGAGAACAAAGAGGACCTGGTGCATTATAAACCAGTCAGTCTAACTTTGATACCTAGAAAGATACTGGGATAAATTATTAAACAGTTAATCTGTAAGCACCTAGAGAATAATAGGGTGATGACAAATCCATGTTGGCTATTACTTAAGAACAAATCATGCCAAACGAAACTAATTTGCTTCTTTGGCAGGGTTACTGGCCTACTGGATGGGGGAAGCAGTAAACATGATAAATAGTATCTTGAGTTTTAGTAAGGCTTTTGACACAGTCCGACTGTGGGGTGAAGAAGGGGTCTGTTGTAGGTCTGGTATTATTCAATATTTTGAATATCCAAATGACTTGGATAAGGTAGTGGAGAGTATTATTATAAAATTTGCAGATGACACCAAGATTGGAGGGGTTACAAGCACTTTGAAGGACAGGATTAGAATTCAAAATGAGATTGATAAATTGGAGAATTGGTCTGAAATCAACAAGATGAAATTTGATAAAGACAAGTGCAAAGTAATGCACGTAGGAAGGAAAAATCAATGCACGACTATGAGATGGGGAATAACTATTTGGGCAGTAATACTGCAGAAAAGGATCTGGGGATTATAGTGGATCACAAATTGCATATAAGTCAACACTGTGATGCAGTTGCAACAAAGGCTAATATAATTCTGGGGTGCATTAACAGGAGTGTTGTATGGAAGACATGAGAGGTAATTGTCCCACTCTACTTAGCACTCGGCCAAAGCTGGAACGTCCAGTTTTGGGCGTCACACTTTAAGAGAGATGTGGATAAATTGGAGAGAGCCCAGAGGAAAGCAACAAAAATGATAAAAGATTTAGAAAACCTGACCTATGAGGAAAGGTTAAAAAACTAGGCATGTTTAGTCAAGTGAACAGAAGAATGAGAGGGGAATTGATTAGTCTTAAAATATATTAAGGTTGTTATCAAGAGGACAGTGATCAATTGTTCTCCATGTCCACTGAAGGTAGGACAAGAAGTAATGGGCTTAATCTGCACCAAGGGAGAGTTAGGTTAGATATTAGGAAAAAATTTCTAACTATAAAAATAATTAAATATTGGAATAGGCTTCAAAGAGACGTGGTGGAATCTCTGTCATTGGAGGTTTTTAAGAACAGGTGAGACAAACTTCTGTCAGGGATGGTTTAGGTTTATTTAATTCTGACTTAGCGCAAGGGGATGAACTTAATGACCTCTCCAGGTGCCCTCCGGCCCTATATTTATAAGATTATTTGCCAAAAATTCCCTGACCTGGACAACCTTCTGCATAAGCTCTAAATTCCACCAGCTCCACTCCACATTGTTGTCTTCTTGGCATTGGTGAGCACAGTGCCATGTTACTGACTGTACCTGAAAAATGAGTTCTCACACCTCTTACTTTATATGCAATAATCAGCTGTAGCTATTGGAAAGATTTTAATGCTACTTACACTCACACAGTAGAAAACAGAACCTGAATCTTTAATCCTAATGATAAGGAGAAGCAACCTAGACTTATTCTCCCTATCCTGGAAGATACTATAAGACATCCTTGCTCCAGGAAAGCCTTCTGTGGGCGAGTGGCCCTTCTTCCCTAAGGAAACCAACCAACTCCAACTCCAAAATAAAACATACCAAAGCATTCTCTATAGGAGTTACCCTTATCCCAGTCTCAAAGTTCCCAGACTCCAGATGAGTAGTACAGCCCGTCATACCCAACTATGAAATACATCATGTAACTAGGGTAACCATATTTCCCAAACAGAAAATGGGATACCCCTCGATGCTGTTGCCCATCACTGAAACCCTGCCTCTCCCCCACCCCCGAGGCTATTGCCTAGTCACTGGAACTATGCGGGGGGCCCCCTCAGGAGGCTGTTGCCTGGTTGCTGGAACCCTGTGCTTCCCCCCCCCTTCCCCCTCGCTGGAACATGCTGAAACTCCCCCAGCCCTGTCTCCCCCCTACAATGGGGTTGGCATCTCCGCTTGTCCCATCCGCACCATACCCCACTTTTTGACAAAAGTGGGCATTTGTCCTGTTTGCTCTTGCCAACTGATCAAGTCAGCAAGAGCAAACGGGACAAATGCCTCCCTTTGGAAAAAAGTTGGGATAGCCAGGACAGGGCTTAAAAAAGGGACTGTCCCGGCCAAAACAGGACGTATGGTCACCCTACACGTAACAGGTCCCTATTGGCTCCTCCTGTCCATTAGCACCTCCCTTGTTATTCTATTCTCACAACTGTTTTAATGCCAAATATTCCATTACCATATCTCTTTGTGACTTCCCCCAAATACACAATACCCTCCCCACCCAACACACACTCACTTTACTTTTATTTCTCAAGGCGTCAATCCAAAGCCCACTGAAGTCATTGGAAAGAATCCCATTGACTTCAGTGGGATTTATATCAGGCCTTTAACTCACATATTAAACATTAGCACAAAATGTACTTACATGCTAATGAGATGGTATGCTCATCTTTTCAAATAATGATAAACTGTCTGATTGAGACTGCACTTTTTATTTTCATTGTTTTGTAAATTTACATCATGAATTTGGTTTGTACACACCTTGTCCATTACTTGTTCCTTTATTTCCATTGCTACTTACTTGAAAAAATAATTAAAAAAAGCTTATTTATCAAAAAATCTAAAGACTTTTAAAAATGTGTTATTTTTGCAGAATAGCAAAACAAAGAAAAATGAATAATGAGAGGGGTTGGTAAAAGTTTACCTCATTTACACATCAGAGCCATACAGCATGTCTGCAGTGTTAAATCATTTTTATAGAGAGTACATATATCATAGGTCACATCTCTGTTACCAGCAACTTTATACAGTATTACCAAACAATCTGAAACAGGTTTATTGTAATAATGCTTTTATAGACCAAATCAATAATGTATTTTTGTAATTACTGACTTCTGCTCTTGATTTTTGAGCCAAAATACATAGTAATCACCTTCAGAAAGCTTTCCGAAATCTTGTGCAAATCCCCTAATGTGTGTAGGCAAATTAGGTCACATACAAAGCAAACTGTGTGAGTTACCCTAATGCATATTCTGAAGTCAGGGTTATCAGCATATCTAGGGGAGGTGCTCGTGCACGTTTGTGCATAATATTTTGAAAATTTGGCCCTTACTGTTGAATTTTGATTACTATTTAATGTTTTTTACTTTGCAAAATAAATAAATCCAATGATCATACAGTACAAAGTGATATAGATAGTGTTTATATTAATGGCCTCTGCCTAAGGAATGTGAATATACACTGAAAACGTGCATTCATCTTTGGGGGAAAAAACCCATTTCCCCCCCAAGCCAAATATATAATGTACATTATACAACATCTGGGAAAGTGACTTGTACATTAACTTTTCAAAATGTAGCCATTAAATAATATATGGAGATATACCTATTTCATAGAACTGGAAGAGACCTTGAAAGGTCATCAAGTCCAGTCCACTGCCTTCACTAGCAGGACCAATTTTTTTGCCTCAGACCTCTAGATAGCCCTCTCAAGGGTTGAACTCACAACCCTGGGTTTAGCAGGCTATGCTCAAACTACTGAGCTATCCCTCCCCCATAAGTTTTATTTGTTTTATGTGTGAATGCTTAAAATTATAACTTTTAGAGGGTCTTGCCCAAGTCTAGCTCAGTGCCTAAAAGTATGTTCCTTTGTGGAACTAGTTACTCTGAGGCTAGGTCTACACTAGGGGGCGGATCGATTTAAGATACGCAAATTCAGCTACGTGAATAGCATAGCTGAATTCGACGTATCTGAGCCGACTTACCCCGCAGTGAGGTCAGCGGCAAATCGACTGCTGCGGCTCCCCTGTCGACGGCGCTTACTCCTACCTGCGCTGGTGGAGTACGCACGTCGATTCGGGGATCGATTGTCATGTCCCGACGAGACGCGATAATTCGATCCCCAAGAGATCGATTTCTACCCTCCGATCCAGGCGGGTAGTGAAGACAAGCCCTGACTTGAAATGTGGTGCATCATGAACTGACATTTGGTACAGAATTAACCTTTCACTTGGAAAGTTTACAGCAAGGAATCTCAACCACTAATCACATTGCCTCAGGGACTGCAGTAAGAAGATATAACTCAATGAAGACCCGAAGAAGAGTTCTGTGTAAACTCATCTCTCTTACTAACAGAAGTTGGTCCAATAAAAGATATTACTCACCCACCTTGCCTCTCTAATACCACAAAGAGGCACTCTTAAATGAGCTGTATTCCTTTTATTTCTCTACGGTCATGGGAAAGTAAGCTCTAGAATTAGAGTAACAGCTACATAGCAATAAACAGAGTAAATCCATTGCCAACCATCTTTATTTAGTTAACTGACTATTAAACAACATCTACACAGAATTAGCTCAATTTTTTTGTGGGATTAGGTCTAATAAATATTTCTGCCAATAAAAAAAAAGATGCACTATAAATGCAGATTCAAAAGCAGATTTTGTTTAGGTTTCATCTTCTAAAACCTCTCATTCTAAGATAATTACAGCTCTCAGTCTGCGGAGAGCATAGTCTTTTCCATACAAAAGATAAGGATGCCATTTTTGGAGGAGGGTAGAGGTGTTAGGAGTCATATGTGGGGGTGTCTTGATTATTAATACATTAAAATAATCATTGCAAGTTTTCATAATGAAAGCAGCATATTGCTTTAATTTGAATAATGGTCCCTTAGACTTGTCATTACTTTAGTGAACTATAAATAGCACAAAATGTAATCTTATATTTCTACTCACTGAGGTCAAAGCTGTAGACTCCTGAAAGACATTCTTTAGCATCCTGGGTTGAACACCCTCCAAATAAATATATCTTCCCTCTTACTACACTGTAATAAAAATAATGATTTTACAATTGGTTCATAAAACATATCCTGAATTATTAAAAGTGATTTATATAGAAAACCCATTACATTTTTTATTAATTCCTGTTAGCAATGCACATATATAAACTGTATTTTGTATCCAGCTGCAATAAAATTTTATCTGGATTCCGATTAAAGTTTTTACCTCCCCACTAAATGTATCTATGCTGTTTGTTTAGATTTACTAAAAGGTACAATGTCAAGATGTTTAGGTCCACAGACTTTAAAACTATTATAGAAAAAGATGCCCTCTGATTCCAAGAATCTAGTAAAAAGTTCTCCCTACTCCATCACTGAGTAACTAAAATATTCAGTGTTGTTTTGACCTCATGATACATCTAAAAACGAATTGGATAGTATTTTTTTAACTGAGGAAATTAATTGGCAGTACCCTTTTACCCAAAAATGGAAACATGTCTATGTATTTAAAGCAAATTCATCTATAAATGAAAAACCTGGAAAGCAAAAGCACATTGATGCAATAATTTGAAATTTAATTCATCATCACTGTTAAAATGGTACCACGTGGCTCTTTGTCAAATTTGCCTAATATGAGCGTTTGTATTCTAGACACAATTTCCTTCTATTTTTTAACATTATATTAATATTAATGGAGAAAATGAAAGTGGCAGCAAACAAATATCATATATCATCTTATTGACACCAGTGCTTCATAGTTAATGTTTTGAAGTGCTTTTGAGATATAATGCGTTGATAAAAGATGCTAATAAAGTGCAAATTATTTCTTTTTAGTCAGTGGTTATTTCTGCAGTATTGGTTTTGCTAAAGAAGGATTTTGTGCTGCACTTTTATCTACCTATTGCATACTCCCAATTGTTCTATATAGGTTGTTCCAACTAAACAGCACTTTTTGTAGACATGCATGTCACTTATTGGTTTAAAGTATGGATACAACCTTGTTATAATGATTCATTATCATTCTTGGAAAACAAGGCAGTATTTAACATCCAATGCATTCCAGTATCCCTAACAAATTTCACATACATTAAGATGAATTAATGAATGTTGTTATGAAAATCTAGATTTCTTGAGCCAAGAATCTTGATAATTACAGTATTTCAGAACAGCAGGCTTAATTAACTTAAGCCAAATCACAAGTCTTTTGTATCTTGGATATAAGTGTTTATTTACCTTGCAGGAGCAGGCAAACTTAAAGAGTCCACTGTTATGGCCCACGTGGGGCCATGTTATGGAAGTTAGAGATTATAAATGTAAGCCTCAAGTAGAGACCATTTTAAAATACAGTGAAGTCAGTTATTTTCTTCACAGCTAGACTTCCACTTGTCTCTTATCACTGAGGACTCCCTGCCATACAATTGTTTGTCTCTCAGGTATTCTGTCTGTTTGTAGTACTGTACGTATCACATTAAGTGAGTTCCAAACCAACAAAATAAAACATTTCTGAAAAGGCAAATTGTACTTATTTACTACAAACTCCCAAATTGCAAGTATATTGCAATGACAAATAAATAAATACACCCAGACTGAAAGAATAAAGGAGGGAATGTGGTCCAAAAGAAGGTGCTCAGGGTACGTCTACAGTACCCGCCGGATCGGCGGGTAGTGATCGATCTATTGATCTATCGATCTATCGCGTGTAGTGTAGACGCGATAAATCAATCCCCGATTGCTTTCCCGTCGACTGCTGAACTCCAGCTCGGCGAGAGGCGGAAGTAAAGTCCACAGGGGAGCCGCGGCCGTCGATCCCGTGCCGCGAGGATGCAAAGTAAGTAATTCTAAGTCGATCTAAGATACATCGACTTCAGCTACGCTATTCTCGTAGCTGAAGTTGTGTATCTTAGATCGATTCCCCCCCCAGTGTAGACCCCTAAGCCCTATTCCTGACTCAGTCAGAGATTTGTCAAAACACTTTAAAGGAGTGAGGCACAAGGACTTAAAAAGGGGGATAATACTGTAAAAAGGGGGATAATACTAACCCACTCCATAAAGATGCTCTGAGTTTTAATTAACTGATGTTGTAAAGAGCTTTGAAATTCTCAGAAGGGCAGAGTGTCCTGAACTATTATTTTTTAGAGGATAAAACTTCCATTTTTCTCTGAGAATGATTTTTTTTCTGTGTGTATTAATATGGGCAAGGTACATTGATAGCCTAGTCTAAAGGCAATGACATAAGTCGGGGTAATGTTAAAGATCCTTATAAGTGGTTCCAAAATGATTAACAAATGTGATCAGATAGAGTTTTGCTGTGGGATGTCTTATATGGCAAGTTTCTACTCCTTAGATACCAGATTTTTATTTGAATGAGATTGTTTTCTGTACTAAAGTGTAGTTTGCTCTACTGATGCGCATTTCCTTAAGCAGGGGTCTCAAACTCAAATGACCACGAGGGCCACATGAGGACTAGTACATTGGCCGAGGGCCGCATTACTGACACCTCCCCCCGCCACCCTTGGCCTCGCCCCCACTCCACCCCTTCCATGAGGCCCTGCCCCCATTCCACCCCTTCCATGAGGCCCTGCCCCCATTCCAACCCCTTCCCTGTAATCCCCACCCCAACTCTGCCCCCTTCCTGCCCCCAGGGAGGGCAGGAGGGGTGTGGGGTGTGGTGGGGGCTCAGGGCAGGGAGTTGGGGTGTGGGCTGCAGGAGGGGAGCGGGGTACAGCAGGGGGTTGGGCTGCAGGAGGGGCTCGGGGGGCGGGCTCCGGCCCGACATGCACCGGGGGCAGGGCAGGCCGCCTGCCTGCCTGTCCCCGCACCACCCCAGGAAGTGGCCGGAACCTGGGGGAGGAGAGGCACAGGGGTCTGTGTGTTGCTGTTGCTTCAGGCACCACCCCCAGCAGCTCCCATTGGCCTGGAATGGGGAACTGCGGCCAATGGGAGCTGCTGGGGGCGCTGCCTGAAGCAAGAGCAACACACAGAGCCCTGTGCTCCCCCTTCCCCATGTTCCAGCCGCTTCCTGGAGTGGCAGGGGGCAGGGCAGGCAGGGAGCCTGCCCTTCCCCCGGTGTGCGTCGGGCTGGAGCCGCTCTAGGTAAATGCTGGGGGGGAGCAGGGGGGCTGTGAGGAGCTTGCGGGCCGCAGAAAACAACCCCGCGGGCTGCATGTGGCCCCCGGGATGCGTGTTTGAGACCCCTGTCCTTAAGTGTCAGGCATTGAGATTAGGCTACATCAGAGAATTTGCACTGGTGAAAACTCTATTTCATATCTGTGCAGCATGTTTACTTTAGGGGCTTGCACCAATGTACACTGATGTAGTTATACTAGTGTAAATTTGTTTAATGTAAACAGGACCTGGGATCTCCCCCACCACACTCTTGATGTGATTCCCCTACAGGATGTACTGATGAGCTCCAAATAAAAGAAAGAAAATATTGTTAGCGCCTGGTATGGGGTTCCTCTCCTGGGGAAAAAACACAGGATAGGAAAAATAACTAAAAAAATCCATGGGCCACATCCTCCACTGTTGTAAATTGGCCTTGAAGTTAATGATGGAGATATGCCAGTTAAGGTTCTGGTCTCATGAGTTATAACTTGGAGTTAGTGCCTTGTGCTTCTCTCAGGGAGGAGGGGTTTGTGGCTTTGGGGAGAGACATGGGGTGCAGCCTGCAAATCTCACCCAGCTGCAAGTAACTCAAGGTTCAATCCCATAAATCCTTGTGGTGGCATCCAGGAGGCACATCACTGAGCTCCTCTGGGACTGGTTGTACATATGTCACACTACAGCAGTGAGGGAAGGGGTTCATTTCCTACAGGGAAAGGGGAACCCTTCACACAACCTGTTTTGCCTGTGAAGGAAGAGAGAATCTCCACCTGGATTCAGTAAGGCAGCTATTTAAACAGCCTACGGAGGGAAAGAATCAGAGCTACTGCTATTTGGACAGCAGACTGCTCTATCTCTACTTGGAGAGGGCTGCAGATAAGGCTATTTGATATTTTTATCTCCTTATAAGGCCTCAAAGGAGCCTGCTCAGGTCTTTGCAGTGGACTCTTTCCAAACATTCCACAGCTGATGGAAGCCTGGGTTTCCTTCTCCAGAAACAGGCAAGCTCCTTTAAGGAGAACGTTTCTAATTGGAGTTTGGACCCTTAAAAGAACAGTTTAAAATATATTTTGGGCATTTTTTCCTTTATTTTCTGAGTCTGCTACCACAGACCCAGGCCAGCCTTGGACACCCTCCATAGGATTACTGAGCCAGATTGTGTTTGTGATGACCCATCCTCTCTCAGGACCAAGGTTACCATTGGCTCACCCCACCTATTTGCTTTACCTATTCTTTGAGGGGCCTTGAAGGCCCAGGAGAGAGTTAATATTGGTCTGTCCAGTATTTAAGTATCCTGTGAATTTTCACATGGGAATCTGCCAGTAATTAAAGGGAACATGCTATGCAAAGTAGCTGATCTCCCTTTCTGCCCCATGTCATCCCCAAATATGTATGTGGGTACGAGCTTCATGGAGGGTTTTCTGCTCACTCAGAGGGACAGAAGAATGTCACTGAGCTGCCACTCCCTCTTTCTTTGAGGCTGTTTTGTTCCTTTAATACCCTCAGAGATACAAAAAAAAAGTTTTCTTGCTATCTTAAAACAAATTATAAAGGAATACATAAGAGAGCCAAATAATAACACAACAGGGAATCCAAGAATGACTCAAGTGGAAATCCAGTTGTGAGGGAAATAGCTGGTATCTATTGACCGGACACACAAAGTCTGGTTATTGAGGTCGGGGGAGGTGGAGAGGCACCAAGTCATCACCTGCGCCATCCCCTACTCAGTCGGGGCTGCCTCCTACCTGCATCAGGGCCGCCCGGGGGAGAGGGGTCAAGTGGGGCAATTTGCCCCAGGCCCCAGGCTCCGCAGGGGCCCCACGAGCCCTGGCCGAGAATCCCTTTCCTGGCTAGAGGTGCCTTTTTAATTTTTACTCACCTGGCGGCGCTCCGGGTCTTCGGCAGCACTTCGGCGGCGGGGGGTCCTTCACCTCACTCCGGGACTTCGGCGGCACTTCGGCGGCGGGGGGTCCTTCACCTCACTCCGGAACTTCGGCGGCACTTCAGCGGCGGGGGGTCCTTCAGTGCCATCAAAGACCCAGAGCCAGTGAAGGACCCGCCGCTGAAGACTTGGAGCGCCGCCCAGTGAGGACAAGCGCCGCAGCGGGTGGCGCCTTTTTTTATGTCTGCTCCCCCTCTTTGCCCCAGACCCCCTGAATCCTCTGGGCAGCCCTGACCTGCATTGGGTGTCTGCAGCTCTCAGCCCTGGCTCCACAGGCAAGTACCTCATGACACGGGCGGGGGTGAGGAAGAGCAGCAAGCGATGGGGAGTGGGGGGGGAAGAGGAGCGAATGGGGGGCAAGGCCTCAGGGAAGAGGCAGGGTGGAGGCGGGGGGAAGAGGAGGGGTGGGGGAGGTTCCGGCACTCCTGCTGGAGTGTCCATTTTAAAAATATTACAAAGTTGGCAACCCTAGTCAGGGATGGTCAACGTATACTTGGTCCTGCCTCAAAGCAAAGGACTGGACTAGATGAACTCTCAAGGTCCCTTTAACCCTACATTTCTATGCTCAATATGATTCTTGATATTGAAACACTGAGTGATCCCTCATGTCCTCATTCTTAAATAACTTAGCCAAATGGTATGTGGGTCTATGGATGCTAGCTATCATTTAAATTAATCAAAGAAACATTGTTCAGGATATCTGGCCCTTATTTTACAGAGATACTGTGTCCAAAATTTTTAAACTTGGTGCCTAAATTTAGGCTAAAAACAAAGGCCTTATCTTGATACTTGCTGAGCACCTACAGCTTCTATTAAAGTCAAGGGAAGTACAGGTCACTGAACAAACATTTTTTTCTTGGGAACACAAGTGATGTCAATGGGAGCTGCAGTTGCTCAGCACCTCTGAAAATCAGGCCACTCTTATCTAGGAGTCTACCTTTAGGCATCAGGTTTGAAAATGTTTGCTTGTGTGTTAATTATTAAAGAAATATGGAATTCATAGTGTCTTGGTCACTGCCTGCACTGAATGATTTCTCCTGTTGGGTGACTGGAGTATACAACTAGAAATAAGGCTGCTCCCAGCAACATTAACTCAACCTCTTTAGTTCATTCTATGTATTGAAAGATGGAATTGCCGTATAGAGTGGTTTCCTAAAATGGTCATGCAGTGGCTGCTGCTGGCTACCCTGTAGGGGAAAATGCTACTGTGCAATTGCCTTTCCCATAGCTCCCTTCTCAACCACATGAGATTTCTGCAATTTTGCTCCCATTCACACCAAATAGCCGAGGAGTACACTGGAACCCAAGTGATAGTTACCATTTACTATGTAGGCTATGTCTACACCTGTGGCAGTGTGTAGTATAGCCACATGCCACAGTGAAAAGATGGATGTGTCCACATTGTGGTGTATAGCTACATGCAGTGAGGAAAGGCTCTGGCAGGAAGGAAACATAATTACTATCTAATTTGATAGTTATCAAATAAAAATGTGAAACAAATTTCTAAAGTTGAACTCTTTACTTTCCTATGGGTGAATCTTGTGCAAAACCATAAAATTTTGAATTATCAAGTAATTTTCCGATGAACCACTCTTATGGCTGAAGAAAACCTACAGTCCAATCAAGCTGAAATTTGCCACAACAACTGCTAATCAAAAGTGGGAAATCTTCCATATCCTGCAGCTGTGGAATGCAGAATTAAGCAAACTTTCCTCTAAATAGGCTGGCCTGTGAAAGTTGCAGTATACAACTTTTAGGCACTTGAACAATCCAGAATGTTACCGATATATTTACTCATGAGTAAATTCTTCTATTGCCACTACTAGCTTTTGTTATTTATTTCATTTTTTTAATGGTGTATCCTTATTTAATTATTCATGATTTTGTGTATTGCTTGACGCTATATCCAGTTTTGAACTCTGGGAGCTTTGTCTACAGAAAAAGACAGATGTCTATAAGAACCCATTTAGTTTTTTATTCTAATACTTGTTGAATGTGATCTCCAATTTTTAAGTTACCACCAGAATTCAGGCTTTTTAGCAATTCTCTTGACATGGAAAGATTTGATTTTTCCTTATGTGATTTAATTTTTCAAAAGTTGCTGATTAACATGTGGAGTAATACTACAAGGATTCATTACTTAAGTGAACAAAATGTCCAAATAACAACGAGGAAGTGTGAGAGAATGACCTAAAGATTTATCAAACTGATGGCAGGGAAAGTTCTGAATTCTTTGCTTACCAAAGTGTATGACCTTCTCTGGCACAAGGAATATGTCCATCATGAGGTATCCTTTCCCAAGTCAAATCAGTAAGAGTAACTGTTGATAAATAAGGATATGTTCGATTATTAAAATCATTATCATTCTATAAAATGTAATTAGATAAACACACTGAAAAGTAAGTTTGAAAAGGAGTGTTATGCTTCAAATTCTCAATAATATTCTCTCATAAGGCACATTTACAACTAGTACACTTTTAAAAATAGACTTGCCTTATTCTCCCTGCAATCTTTTTATTTTTGTTTGAGAAAAAGATTGTGCTGCTTCCTGTGAAACTGATGCCCATAGTGAGCCATGGAGTGTCCACCAGCTGCAAGAAGAAAACTTTGAGCTACCAGTCCCTTGCCCTTCCTCTCTGTCCTTCCAAGACAAACTCATTTCCTTTGCAATATGTCTGGCTGCAAGAAGTACAAGTCTCAAGTTGATAAACTTCACTCATGAATTTGGGCATTCTGTTTGCTAGTAATTTGGCAGCAGCAAATTATACTACTATCACTGCTCCAAAAATATAAAGAAATAATGCATCACAGCAGATCAGCAAATAGATTGTAAAATATATCTAAACAAGCTCTCTCGGTAACACTCTAAGTGAGGAGATGTTGGTTGATGATATTAAGTACATTCAAATCCATGGAGAATTATAATTATGCAGCTTTTGTTTCAGTACATCTATTCAAACCTAGCAGAACAGGAAGAAAACCTGAAATAATTCTTAAACTATTGTTAAGCAATTTTAGTCTTGGTCTCACTGCTTTTTGCAGTAACCCTTCACTATTTCTATGGTAATAACACATTATATGTATCACAAATGATCATCCTATCACAGTGAAATATGTGCAACTCCAAAAAGAGGAATAAACCTATGAGTATTTTGCCTGCCACAAAAGATGAAAAATATCTCACTTGTCAACATGTAGAAGTCATTGAAATATGTTCGCTGATCATCCTGGGGGAGAGAGACAGAGAAAGAAATTGAAGTTGATATATTTATTTTCAGGACATTAATAATGCCACCAAAGTAGAGAAAACCCTTTTAATTAAACAGTGACTGGTACAAGAAATAATACACAGATTGTTACCAGGGAGCAGTGGGTGTAGTACTGAAATACATCACAGCACACAATACATGGAATGCTTCTGCAAGGATTCTTAAGTAAACATTTCTGAACTCAGAACAACAAATAGTAAAACTAGATTTAAAATAAAAAGCACTAAATGATGTAACTGAATACAGTTCTACCACAAATTGCTCAGTGTTAACAGTTCAATAAATTATAGCAACGATATCCAGCTACACTTACAAAGGTATTATAAATGGAACAGCCTCCAAATACAAATGCTATGTTGCCTGCCATTGTCAATGCATGTCCATGCCTAGAAATGAAACAGAACAATGGTGAATAATCTGAGTTGTTGACATGACTGCAATATTTTTTTCTTCTACCAAGGCTGTTCATTATGATTATTTGCCATTTATATTGTGGTAACAACAAGAGATCTCAGCCAGGCCAGGGCTTGATTGTGCTAGATGCTGTACAAGAATCAGTGTCCCAAAGAGTTTATTGCCTAAATTACATACATGTCAGGAAAGGGAGGAGGAAGAGAATTGGATATCAAATAATAGGATGTCGGTACAGACAAGCATAGGGCACAATTCATAGCCAATCAGTAGCAGGAATCACAACTTGCCACCTGCCTAGCCATTATCCAATGCTAGTTTTCTGTATACATAGCAGCAGAGGTGAGTTTTAAGGATGAACCTGAAGGTGGAGATTTTTCCGACACACAAGTAACAGTAAGGGAGAGAGCCTGAAATTGATTCTGGGAGATGCGAACTACTGAGGCTGTCCTCATTGGCAGAGTGAGGGCAGGGGGTCAATCTCACAACAAGATAATAGGATGGATAGGTAAAGACAAAAGCCCTTCTCACTCAGCAGTGTGTCTTCCATCCACCTCTCCATCTCCACTTTGGGGAAGCTTTGGTGTTCAATCTACCTCTTCCTTTTCTCTCCCATTGCAGATAATACTAGTGGTTGGCCTAGCACTTCCAGAAGTATCTCCACAGGGCTTTGATAGTGACACTAGAAGCTCTTTGTAATTTTTTCAGTCTTATTTATTCACACCTAGATATAGCTTGCTCTTAGGACTGTTTTATTCCATGGGCTCTCTAATGTCAAGGAAGAACTGAAACTAATATAAGCAAAGTTTCTCTAGTATTAAGCAATCCAGGAGAGAGCACTGTAAACAGAGAACATGATTGTCAAAAATAGAAGAAAGCACATTCTGCTGCGTGACTGGAATATTGGCACTTCAAACACATGAAGCAGCATTGTCCACTGTTGCAGATGAGAAGAGGAAATAAAAAAAATCCTTTAGCTTATTATCACCAGTGTGTCCTTTTAGTTCCGAAGCCCAGGGACATAGTTGTTTTCCAGAGATGAATTGTTCAAATATAAAGAAGTCTCAGCACAGCTTCAACTGTTATTAAGTATCCAAGTACAAAGATTATAAAATTAATGACCAAACAAAAATATTCACAGAATTTCAGTAGATTTAAAAAAAAAAAAATTCACCAAATGCCTGTGTGGTTAGTTTTATTAAATCAATAAATAAGGTGATGGACCATTAGCGTCAAGAAAAGAATTCATTTTATACATTCTGTCCATAAACTCTTTCCCCCTGTCATTGAAGAAGTTCCTTTTTACAACTCCCCTACTCATCTCCTGGTTTTATCTAGAATTGATATGTCCCATTAATATTTTTCAAACAAATTAATGGTTGGTAGGGAGTCGTTCAGGGATAGAATGATTCCCTCCCCAGTTTCTGCTGGAATATTACTTTGAAAACTATAGGCCTAATCCTGTAAACACATTTGCACACATGGACCCTATCTTCAACATAGAGTCCTACTGGAATTTTGAGCTGAAGTAAGGGTTTGCATGCACAGTCCATTAGTGATATTGGACCTCTATGGCCCCAATCTAATAAAGCACTTAAGCATTTGAGTAACTTAATGAGACTATTCAGACACTTAACTCTAAGCACAGGTGCAATTTTTTTGCAGAACTGAGCCTTAGACTATAAACTGTTTTGGTCAGTGATTGTCTATTGTGTTTATACAGAGTCCAGCACCATAAACAAAAAGACAGCATAGCTTTTTCCTATGTGTTTTAATTAGTAGAGAGGAAAGAAAAAATGAGTACGGTGCATATGGATCTTTATACTACTACAATATATGCAAATTTTCAAATATATTAAGCACATCTGCTTAACGCCATGAATTTTTTTAAATTTTAGGAGGTAAATAAAGTACTCTGATATCTATAATAGCTAAAAAGAAATTGAGAGTTTTCTTCAGTGAGTGATGGATAGCTAAGGTACTCTGTCATAATGAGTGAAGTGAAATAATAATAATCATTATCATAATTACCTTGTGTATACAGCCCTTATCTGGCAGGATCCCAAAGCACTTTACAAACCGCTTGTATAATACTGACTAGCGGGTGAATGATTTGTGTGTGTGTATATATATATATACAGTCCTTTTAAATGCAGTCCTTTTGCAGAGGAGGGAAGTGTGCAATATGGTAGCTATTCTGTACCAGTAATACCACATATTTTTGAAGTAAACATTTTGGAAATAAAACATAATTACCCTGTCAAGGCTGCTTCCCCACTCTGAACTTTAGGGTACAAATGTGGGGGCCTGCATGAAAACTTCTAAGCTTAACTACCAGCTTAGATCTGGTCCGCTGCCACCACTCCCAAAGCTAATTCCCTTCCCTGGGTAGCCTTGAGAGACTCTTCACCAATTCCCTGGTGAATACAGATCCAAACCCCTTGGATCTTAAAACAAGGAGAAAGTAACCATCCCCCTCCTTCCTCCCACCAACTCCTGGTAGATCAAGATCCAACCCACTTGGATCTAAAAACAAGGAAAAATCAATCAGGTTCTTAAAAAGAAGGCTTTTAATTAAAGAAAAAGGTAAAAATCATCTCTGTAAAATCAGGATGGAAAATAACTTTACAGGGTAATCAAACTTAAAGAGCTCAGAGGACCCCCCTCTAGCCTTAGGTTCAAAGTACAGCAAACAGAGATAAACACTCTAGCAAAAGGTACATTTACAAGTTGAGAAAACAAAGGTAAACTAACACGCCTTGCCTGGCTGTTTACTTACAAGTTTGAAATATGAGAGACTTGTTCAGAAAGATGTGGAGAGCCTGGATTGATGTCTGGTCCCTCTTAGTCCCAAGAGCGAACAACCCCCAAAACAAAGAGCACAAACAAAAGCCTTCCCCCCCCCCAAAAAATTTGAAAGTATCTTGTCCCCTTATTGGTCCTTTGGATCAGGTGTCAGCCAGGTTACCTGAGCTTCTTAACCCTTTACAGGTAAAAGGATTTTGGAGTCTCTGGCCAGGAGGGATTTTATAGTACTGTACACAGGAGAGCTGTTACCCTTCCCTTTATAGTTATGACATACCCAAACTGGAATTTGACCAAAATAGCCAGGCTAAAATCCTTAACTGTGCAAAAATTGTATTATGGGATCTTATGTAATCACAAGTGATCAGAATCTCAGTTTTATATTTCATCTGAAACATATGTGATTTTTAATTAATGTTAAGCTGCAAGGGCAGATAGAAAATGTAAAACACTGTTTGAATAACAGCAGATTTTCTTATTCATAGGCCATATTAGGTGCAGCAACATGAACTAAATCCAACTCACACTTTTACTGTATAAAAGTGAAACAGAAAACATGGTATTTGAAGGAGACTGATAGACAATAGTAAGTTATTACCATTATAACATACCTAGGGCTTGGGGAGTCTCCAATTACCTCTTTTCTAATCCAATGTCCACTTGCTAATGCCATCTTTGAACTATTCAGAAAAATATATATAGTCAGCAAGAAAATTCCAAAATGTATGAATGTTCTTGATTTTGTACAGGTATTTAAAAAGAATAGATTTAAAAGAAAATTGATAGCCAGTATTTCTTTATTAATCAGTTGTATGTAATATTTGTTTATGGTATTTCATATACTGCATAGTAGTTCTGATAGGTTTTCCAAGCTAAAAAACTCAACTTGGCATGAGAAAAAGTTTAAATACTGACAATGAATGAGTCAGAAGTATACTCCTCTTTTGTTATTCTTCTACTTATCAGCAACCCCATATTTCACTCACCTGTTGTGCGTTTCTTGCACTCGTGTAGGAGATAATGACTGTTTCTGTAGGTTCAGTATGCTGCCAGAAATTAATCTCTGGTCGAATTTATTCAGCTCCAGTTCATTCTTTACCTACATTGGTGGCAGTTGCTATGACACAAAGGTACACAGAGAGACGTGCATACCTTACGTTATCTCTCTGATGCAGCATTATTTCCGGGTTACTGAAATACATGGCAGGTTAAACAGATACTTTACAGATGCTGCATTCACGTGTGGTACTGCACTGTGATGAACCATCAGAGTTGCAGTCAGCAGCTGATTTTTTTTTATATTTGGTTAATTTAACAGAGACTATGCTCTTTGTTTATTATTAGAGTAATTAGTCTGAGGTACCTTATAAAACAGTAGAAACCTGTCATAGTGAAATAAGTCTACCACCAAATCTTGAGCTCTTGCATAAAACAGAAAAGATCCGGGCCTGTATACAGATTTTCAGTATAAATGAAACTGTAATACATTGAAACATTAGGACTTTCATTTTACTAAATTAGAAGCAGTTTCACTCAGTCCATGTTCACTGAAAATGAATTGCACTGTACATTGGTTGCTGTTTTGATTGTGATTATGATTTTAACTGAAGTCATTCCAGATCTCAAAATTAAAAATAAAATCGTATTTGTTTCATTGTTTCAGTAGAATTAATTAATTCAGTAGAATTAGTTCTCCAATATACACAACCATTCTATTGCTTTTCTATATGAAGGAGATTGGCAATTTGGGAATTCTATGATTAATTGTTAAGCATGTTAGATAAATAACGATAACGGTAAAGAGACCTCTCAGCTATGATAGGTGTATTTAGAGATCAGGAAATGCAAGTAATTTGCATTGTTAAGGCTACATATTGCGCTTGTTTCCCACAATTCATACTGAATTAGAGTTGTATACACTGACTGCAGACTGAATGCATGTGCCTAAATATCTTGCTGAAAATGGAGCTTTGTCATTTCTCAGGTGGTGTGATAAATAAAGTGGGGGGATAGCTCCCTTTGATGGACACCCAGCCAGCCAGTTAGCTGTAAAATCCCTCTTCGTAGCTGTTCTTTACTTACTTTACCTGTAAAGGGTTAAAAAGTCCCCCAGGTAAAGAAAAAAAAAAGTGGGCTCCTGACCAAAAGAGCCAATGGGAAGGCTAGAACTTTTTAAAATGGGGAAAGAAACTTTCTCTTTGTCTGTTGTTCTCTGGCCTGGAGGGACAGAACAGCCATGCTATAAGCAGCTTAAGCCAGGTATGATCATAAATCATTAGATCATGCCTAGAACTACTTATCTGAACTCCAAATGTGTAAGTAGATCAGAATGTTTAGCTTAGGGTGACCAGACGTCCCGATTTTATCGGGACTGTCCCGATATTTGCTTGTTTGTCCCGCGTCCTGACCGACGTGCGGTCGGGACACTGGACAAACAAGCAATTTTGCCCTCCCTGGAGGGCTCTCCCCCCCCCCCGACTCCACCCCCTCCTTCCCCCATTGGCTCCGTCCCCAAATCCCCGCCCTGGCTCCGCCTCTTACCCAAGCACGTGGCATTCCTCCTCCCTCCCAGGCTTGTTGCTGTAATGGTGGCAAGCCTGGAGGGAGGGGGTCATGGCTGGCTTCCAGTTCCTGGAGCTGGTGAGTAGGGGCACCGGGCGGGCAGGGGGGCTGCTCCCCCAGGAGGGCAATGGTGGGGCTCCGGACCCCGGCAGGGGAGAGCGGCTTGGGGCCGCACAAGTGGCCATGTAAAGTTTATCGGCTCGGGGTGGACCCCGGCCGGCTCCTCGCCCCTGTAGGGGGGTAGCGTCCACCCCTCCGCCCTCGTCCTGACTCCCCAGCTGAGCCCCCCCGTCGCCCTCCTGGGGGAGCAGCCCCCTTGCCAGCCCCCCTTGCCCGCCCGGTGCCCCTACTCACCAGCTCCAGGAACCGGAAGCCGGCCACCACCCCCTCCCTCCAGGCTTGTGCCGGCATTCCAGCTGCAAGCCTGGAGGGAGGAGGAATGCCGCTCAGCTGAGGAGCCAGGACGAGGGGGGAGGAGGGACTCGGCTCCTTACCTGGCCTGTGGCGGCCGGCGAGACATGCTGGCGCGGGGCGGGGACGGCTACCCCCCTACAGGGCAGGGCGAGGAGCCAGCCGGGGTCCCCCCCCAGCCGATAAACTTTACGTGGCCACTCGCGCGGCCCTGAGCCGCTCTCCCCCGCTGCTGC
>NW_020664464.1:23649411-23685332 GCF_002925995.2 Terrapene triunguis | reverse complement strand
GCATGCATAATTAAATAACCCCCTGACGCCCCGTGCATGGGGAAAATCCAGTTTGTATTTAGGGTGTATTGCATACACTCTTCTGAAGTTGGGAGTATCATTAACAGCGTCCTTTATAGTAGTTTCACTTCACTGTGAATGAACTTCCACATACCAAATGTAGGTTAAAATGTTCAGTTGGTTGGAGTAAAAACTCTGCTTAACTTGCTACTAACTTGCAGTGGGTTTTGCAGCTCCTTTTGTCAAGTGGACCATAATGTTGTAAACAGTTGGTGCTGAGTGAATTTGGTTTCAAACCCAATCTGTTATACTGGCTGAAAAGTTGTACGGAAGGCTTCTGCAGTTGTCCTGCTGCTCTCCCCTAACTAACCTCGAGTTACAAAACTTTGGTCTGTGTTTCAGATAAAGGAAGTTGCAGTTTGTGTGAGCCCTGGGTAGATGGTATATAAGGAATATTTAATCTCTTCCTGTGTTTATCCTTCTAACCTTGGCATTTCTAATTTGTGTGAATATGTGGTAACTTCTCTCTGCCTCTTCTAGCAAGCTGAAGCCATAGAGCTATTATCTACTTTAAAGGGTACTGTCAACTTGAAATCCAGTCTATTTAAAAGTAGCTTCAGTTAATAGATCTGCTCCTGAATCTCCCAGCCCATTTTTGTTTCAGCACTTTCTAGTTGTCTTTCTTTCTCTGTTTCTTTGTAAACCTGATGCAGTCTATTGGCTGTGTCTACATTAGAAACACTACAGAGGCATGTCTGTAGTGTAGACGCTTATTACAGGGATGGAAATGTTCTTCTGTTGATGCAATCGCTACCACCTCCTGGAGAAGTGGATTTAAGTCATAGAAGAGTACTTCCATTGATCTAGTGGTGTCTGATCTGGTGCTTAGCTCAATTTGACTACGTACATTGTACAGGGGGTGAAATTTTTCCACACAGCTCATTTGGAATGGGAATCAGGCAGCCTCAGAAACAAAAATAAAGCAAGTACAGTACTGTGTTAAATGTAAACTACTAAAAAAAAGGGAAAGCTTTTAAAAAAAATGACAAAGTAAGGAAACAGTTTCTGTGCTTGTTTCATTTAAATTAAGGTGGTTAAAAGCAGCATTAAGCATTTGTAAACTTTTGAAAGAACAACCAAAACGTTTTGTTCAGAGTTACAAACATTTCAGAGTTAGGAGCAACCTCCGTTCCAGAGGCATTCATAACTCTGAGGTTCTACTGTATTTTGTTATGTCAGTTTAGGTCATCTCAGCTGAAACCCATGTGATTGTCATATTGCTAGACTTCTGTATGATGAGTATTTATTGAATGGGGTTATTCAAGCTAAAATAATAAGGGCCAAGTTTTGTCTTTATGGGTGTGTGCTTGCAAAGCTCCCTTTGCGGTTAGGAGGATTGCAGTGTTGTGATCTGAAGTCAGAAATTTGCCTTTTGGCATTTGATAAAAGAAGAAATACTGTGAAATGAATTTTTGGTCAGCTATTTGATCTGACTTTTTATTTGATCTCTATAGTAGATGCCATGTTTGGCAGGACAGAAGAATTATGACAATGGATTTTAAACTGATTTGTTTTGACAAAGTGGAAGAGTATTTGGAATTAAGTCTGTCTTGTTCAAGTTTCTTCATCTTTTTCAGTTTTGGAAAATAGGTTTTTCATGTCAGGAATTAATTTCCCTATTTAAGTTTTGCTTTGTTGAAGTTTGTTTTAATTGTTCTCTTATATTCTAGAAATAAGACACAAAAAACTTTTCAGTGAATGTGACCTTTTCAAAATCAGTTATATTTTCCTTGAAACTAATATCAGAAGTCTGTAGTCATTTAAGTGAATTCTAATGGTATTAAATACATTTACGCTGGCAATATAAACTTCATAATTTTAGCTTTAATTGTCTTCTAAAATTAAATTTACACTTTGGTTGGACATTGGGTTGGTTTCTACATAAGTGCCTGCTGGCAGTACTATACATTCTGATGGTATGGTGTTAAAATCAATACCATGGTAAATTAATTTGTTTTGCAACCATGGAGGAGGTTCATATAATAAACATTTTACAACTAAAGAAGTTTTTTTAGTAACACTGATAGTATTGAATAATAGTTATTTTGCTAACTTATTGTGGTCTATTCTGCAACAAGGTTTTTCCTTTTACAAATTTAGGTGCAGAGGAGGGAATATGCCTGTAACTTTTTCTGAATTAGTAATAATTCAAACATTTGTTTTCTAACACTGAAATTCTACAGCTTCCACATAAACTAGTTTCTTATGACAAAACTATAAATGTATTATCCATTTTCACCTAGTGATTATTCTTGAGTAATTTTTTTGCTATTAAAAAGCTGAGACTTGAATAAGGTTGTTACCGTTTTTCATGATAACATTATCTTCAGCATAATACAAATGGAGCAGTGTTCAAGAAATGCTTGAAGCACCTGGCCTTGAATTTATTCCTCCAGACAGGTTTACACTTGCAGATCAACTAGTAGATTCTGCAAGTGAAGAAGCAGAGGAAATTGTTTTTTAAAATTCAGGGACTTAACACCAACCACACTAAGGCATGAGAAGTTATCTGATGATTACAAATGTACATAATGGGAAAAATGTTTCTGTGTAATGGTATTGATTGTCTGAAAAGAAAATGGCAGAATACTGTGTCCAAGATTCATATGTCTCCTTCAGACAAGGCAACTAACCATCCTGCTTGGAAGAAGGCACTACTAGCTTACTGAGTTCTCAAGAAACCAACATGTGATACCGGAAGCCTCTCCAGCTTCCATTCAGTCTTCAGTTAACTCACGCAATTAACTCAAAAAAATTAACTGCAGTTCAAAAAATTAATCGATTAATTGCACTGTTAAACAATAGAATACCACTTGAAATGTATTAAATATTTTTGGATGTTTTTCTACATTTCAAATATATTGATTGCTATTACAACACAGAATACAAAGTGTACAGTACTCACTTTATATTATTATTTTTTATTACAAATATTTGCACTGTAAAAATGATAAAAATATTATTTTTCAGTTCACCTCATACAAGTACTGTAGTGCAAGCTTTGTCGTGAAAGTGTAATTTACAAATGTAGATTTTTGTTTGTTTTGTTACATAATTGCACCCAAAAACAGAACAGTGTAAAACTTTAGAACCTACAAGTCCACTCAGTCCTACTTCTTGTTCAGCCAATCGCTCAGACAAACAAGTTTGGTTACAATTTGCAGGAGATAATGCTTCCCACGTCTTGTTTACAATGTCACCTGAAAGTGAGAACAGGCGTTCACATGGCACTTTTGTAGCCGGCGTTGCAAGGTATTTACATGCCAGATATGCTAAACATTCATATGCCCCTTCATGCTTTGGCCACCATTCCAGAGGACATGCTTCCATTCCGATGATGCTCGTTAAAAAAAAATGCGTTAATTAAATTTGTGATTGAACTCTTTGGGGGAGAACTGTATGTCTCCTGTTCTGTTTTACCCACATTCTGCCATATATTTCATGTTATAGCAGTCTCAGATGATGACCCAGCACATGTTCATGTTAAGAACACTTTCACAGCAGATTTGACAAAACGCAAAGAAGGTACCAATGTGAGATTTCAAAGGATAGATACAGTACTCGACTCAAGGTTTAAGAATCTGAAGTGCCTTCCAAAATCTGAGAGGGACAAGTTGTGGCGAATGCTTTAAAGCAACACTCAGATGCAGAAACTACAGAACCTGAACTACCAAAAAAGAAAATCAACCTTCTGCTGGTGGCATCTGACTCAGATGAAAATGAACATGCATCAGTCCGCTCTGCTTTGGATTGTTATCGAGCAGAACCCATCATCAGCATGGACGCATATATTCTGGAATGATGGTTGAAGCATGAAGGGAATTATGAATCTTTAGCACATCTGGCACGTAAATATCTTGCGATGCCAGCTACAACAGTGCCTTGCGAATACCTGTTCTCACTTTCAGGTGACATTGTAAACAAGACGTGGGCAGCATTATCTCCTGCAAATTGTAACCAAACTTGTTTGTCTGAGCGATTGGCTGAACAAGAAGTAGAGCTGAGTGGACTTGTAGGTTCTAAAGTTTTACATTGTTTTATTTTTGAATGCAGTTATTTTTTGTACATAATTCTACATTTGTAAGTTCAACTTTCATGATAAAGAGATTGCACTACAATACTTGTATTAGGTGAATTGAAATATACCATTTCTTTTATTTTTTACAGTGCAAATATTTGTAATAAAAATATAAAGTGAGCACTGCACACTTTGTATTCTGTGTTAATTGAAATCAATATATTTAAAAATGTAGAAAACCTCCAAAAATATTTAAATAAATGGTATTCTATTATTGTTTAACAGTGCGATTAATTGCTTGACAGCCCTAATAATTATAGATTGACCTCCAAAGTCCCACACCATTTAGAATTCACTATGTGGGCTCTTTGTGGTCAGTCTTAGTTTGGTTCTTGTTATGGAGATGGTCCCATGAGTATAGGCCAGTCAGTGCTCTTACTGCTTCACTTCTGCAGCTTTCAACACTCAGTCAGAAAGTGCTGTTAACTTGATTTTGTGACAGCATTTGAGTAGATGGCACATCCCTTCAAAGGCTTCAGTCAGTACTTTCAAACAGGACCCAGAATGTGGTGATTGAGGCTGTTCCCATTCCCCTGAAGGTCCTTGTATATGCAGTCCCACAGGGTTCTATTTTGTTGCCATCGCCTCTTGAATATTTACATGAGGCTGAGTTTGTAAGGCATCCCAGGCTCTGCTGTCAACCATATGCTAAGCAGGGATTTGGAGCAATCAGATTTTTGAATTGCTCTGCTCCAGCTCTGGGCAAAAACCTACTGGTCTGCGCTCCGGGCTCTGCTCCAAAGCCCTGATGCTAAACACACCCTGCTCATATTTTCTGTTCAATAGATGCAATCAACCCTTTTACAAAGATGTCTGCAAGGCTATTGGCAGTTTGTGATCAGACTACATTGGAAACTCTCCCTCTGTCCATTAGTCTCTGATAAAGTTGCACTATGCTAGGTCAATGCAGATGTTGCAATGATGTTTGATGTAATCCTTGGATGTATAAATGGTTGGAGTAGGAGTATACATCTATATGCAGCGTTGATGAGATCTTTACAGGAATACTGTGTCCACACTTCAACAAGAATGTTGAAAAATCTAGATAGGATTCAGAGAAGAGCTACAAGAATGTGTGAGCCTGTTAAACCTGTCTTCCATTGTCTGCACTAGCTTCGCATAGAATATCAAGTCAAGTTCAAGGTCTCAGTCCTTATCTTCAAGGATGCAGTCAGGGTGCATTGATTTAAATCAGGTATTTAAATAACTGATTTTAATAATTTAAAGCAGAAAGCAGGAAATCTTGATTTGTTTTGCTTTTTCACTTCTTGATTGCTATCCTAAAGAGGGGAGGTGCATTCTCATTGGTTGGTATAACCATTAAAACTTGTTTATTTGCAACCAAATATGGGTTTTAAACTAAATTTGATATTAATATTCGCTAACCAGGACGGTACATTATCTCTCTGCGCATTTATTTAAGCAGTGTTATAACTGAACATATACTTATTCACACTTGTAATTTTTTACATTATTTCTGTTAGAAAACAGTGAATGGCATGTTTCTTACTAGATAATTTTTTACTTATGATTTATATCAAGGTGCATGTGGATGGAAATTGAATTCCTGTTAAAAATGCACAAAACTAACCTTTTAAGCTTCTTCTTAGTTAAATAAAATTATCTTAAATGTGCTGGATGCATAAGAGTTTTAACAAAATGTCTTGCATTTAAAACTGATTTATTAAACAAAGGAAGTATTAAATGCAGTTAGTGAATTGAATTTCTGGTCACCCTGGGCTGCATTTTCAAAGGTAGTTAGGTGCCTAAAGATGCAGATATACCTAGTGGTATTTTCAAAAGTGCCTAAGCAAGTTAGATGCCTAATTCCCATTGTCATTCATGCTTTCTCATGTGTAGATCTCATCCTCTCCCACCTGTTTTTTATTCATAGACTTCAAGAGGAAAACAAACTTTCCGGCTTTTTCAACAACTAATTGGTTTCTCAGCTTTGAATGAACTGGTCCAAATTAAGAGAACCGTCTGTACAATTGCTAGCTAAAGTGAACCAAAAGCAAATGAGGCAAACGCTTTCTGCACAACACAAACTGAAAGTACTTACATTGGGGGAAAGCAAAGAGAAGACTGAAAATAATATAGATACTTAATGTGTCACTGTGACATACTTGTAAAGCTTGAGTTGACCTCAAAAGTCAGATATTCCCCCCGATTGTACATACAGTTAAAAAAGCAGCACCCTTTATTTAAAAAAGCAGCACACATTAAAATTTGAGGGCTCCTTGGTGCAACATGTTTTCATTCATTTAAATGATTTTAGTGAATTATAGTAAGTTTAGGCCTTAACATAAGTTGTCATAATTTCAAATTTAATTTTAAAAGGGTTCTTTTTAAAAAGAAACTTATTTAAAGAAACTAATTTAAATAAAAATAATAACCTTGACTTTTAAAAAAGTCAATTTTCCTCTACTCTGCACTCTAGGGCCTGACCTAGGGTAGATCAGATTGCTTGAAATGCAGGGATGACAACGAAGATTGACAACTTCACATCTTGGGCCTTGTCTACACTTACAGCAGATCGACGCTGCGATCGATGCAGCAGGGGTCAATTTAGCGGGTCTAGTGAAGACCCACTAAATCTAGTGAAGACCCACTAAATCGACTGCAGAGCGCTTTCTGGTCGACTTTGGTACTCCACCGAAATGAGAAAATTAAGGTAAGTCGACGAGAAAGCGTCTCCCGTCAATGTAGCACAGTGAAGACACAGCAGTAAGTCAACCTAAGCTATGTGGAGTAGCGTAACTTATGTCGACTTACCGCAGTAGTGTAGACAAGGTCTTGGGCAGAATAATACTTTCTACTTAAAAGGTAAAGCTAGTCTGCTGGAGGCAGCAGTTTCTAAGGGACTGGAACCAAGTCCAGAGAAAAGAGGCTATCATAAACCTCTCCACCTTCTCCTCTGAGTGCAAGACACCCTTCTTTAAGCTTACGGTCTCTAATAGAGACATATAGCAGCATGTACATATTTAAAAAATAAACTGACAGCAGCACAAAAAACCTACCAAAATGCTATACTGCTGCACTCACTTCTCCCCTTAGCAAGATGAGAGAACAAACCACACGTGACAGATGTTTGTGGAAGGTGCTTGAATACTATGGAAATGAAGATGGTATAAGAACCCTTCTAGAATAGAGAGCTCTGGAAACCTGCTGTATATTGAGACAATCTAGATTTTCTTTAATCAGAGGAAAGGTTAAGAGGAGATTAGTTCACTACATGGGGAGAAGATTTTTTTGGTAGTAGAGGACTCTTTAATGTAGCCGTCCGATATAATGAGATTCAATGGCTGGAAACCGACGTGAACCAATTACATACAATAAGGTGCATTTTTAAAATAGTGTAATTAACTATTGGAACTCGACAAAGGATCTGGTGGATTCTCCATCACTTGAAATCAGTATTAGATGTATTTCTACAAAATATGCTCTTAGTCTATTGTAAGTTTGATTCAGAAATTATGAGATGAAATTCTGTTTATACTGGGGGTTAAACTAGATGATCATAATGGTCCCTTCTGGTCTTTTCCTAAGAAAATTCTCTCCTCAGCATTTAAATACTATAGTGACAGGCTTTTTAGAAAAATCTTAAATAGGAGGATACCTAAGTTACATGATTAATTGGGAAACAAATAAATTGAGTAATAGCTAAATACCTGGAAAAATCATTATTCATTACAAGAAAGTGCATATTTACACCCAATGTAGAAGTTGCTTCTTTAAAGTACGGCATGGTTTCCTGATTTCTTACAGATTAATGCTTAGTGTGTCTATTACACTTTCAATTTTAAATTCAGTTGGGCAAATGAAAAATTAAACTGATCAGGATTTATTATTTGCTGAAGAAATGCTTTTTTACTTCATTCCCATTCCATAAAGCTTAGTGATGAGACATGTACAAAACTGAAAGTGGGTTTATTTAAATATTTTTTTTATGCTACTCATTCTCATTAGTAACTACTGAATTGTGGGAGTCTCTACAGTTTTCACCTAGGTTGCTGTTTGTACGAGTGGAAGAACAGCCTTGCAGGTGGTGGTGTACTAAATCTGATCAGAATCATAGGCCAGTGCTGTCTAATATACAAGGTGACCAGTGGTGTGTAGACTGTCCCATTATTCCCTGCACATGTAGAATTGAGGATAAAGAAGTCAGGAAGATGGGATTGGGGGAGAAATAAAATGAAGAGCAAAAGGCGATTCTGACTGATCTCTTAAAGACAAAATACTTATTACATTAAAGAGAGCTGAATGTAAGTAAATACTTTTGTAATATTACTTCCATGTAAGCAACTGCTGTAGTTGCTACAAAGATTGATTGCAAAAGGGTGGGGAATCAGTCCATGCACATGAGGGAAGGTGATCCAAGGCTCGTATTTCTGTTAAGATCTAGTTTTCGCTGTGGAAAGTTTGGGAATCTAAGCCCCTTGGAAATTTGATTAAATGTTTTAAAACAGGTGTTTCCAAACTTTGGAATTAAATTTTCTTTATTTCTAAAGAATGAAACTTGTTACAAAACTTCTATGTGAGTAAACCCAGAAAACTGATTTAACAGTTGTCTTTAATTCTGTCATTTTGTCATTGGTTAAAGATAAACTGTGAAACATAACCAATGTTTTTGTACTGTTTTTGTTTTCTGTATGTTGTATATGCTGTACTTCAAAAATGATCTTTAAGATCAGTCAGTATCTAATCTCTTTAACTTTTGTCTGTTGGTTATAGATTGACAGTTACTATACAGCCTGGCCACCGCTTCCTGCAGCTCCCATTGGCCAGGAACGGCAAACCACGGCCACTGGGAGCTGCGAGTGGCCGTACCTGTGGATGCTCAGGTAAACAAAGCGTCTCGCAGCCTGCCAGGGGCTCACCCTGAACAAACCGTGAACCAAGGTTGGGAACCCCTGCTATATAGTAACTGGGTGTGAATTTTATTATACAACAATCACAAAAATTAACTGAGTACTCTGTTTTTTGCCATTCAGCTGTTCGGACTTGAGTTTTCTTTCTTCCCACCTCTCTCTGTTCTTCAAAGGCTTTGGTGGAAAGGTAGATTTCATACTGGGCTCCGAAAATGTGCAGATAGGGTCATTTTGAGCTCTTAGTGTTCTACAGTCTAGGACCCAACATCAGAAATGCTGTTCCTCCAGTTCATGAAAGTTTTACTTTGGACACTTTTTCTGTGGCCCCACTCAGTGCAACTGTCTTAATGGGTGGCTTCTGAGGTAGTCTGGTCCAAAATCATTGATTATTAGTACCAGCACCTTGAATTGGACAACAAAGCGAATGGAGAATGTGGACAACTGGTGTGATGTGCGTTCTGTGGCATGCTCCACCCTAGACAAACTGCCACATGATGTACAAGCTGGAGTTTTTGTGCTGGCTGACCACCCTGTGAATAGAGCAAGGTCAAAAAGCAGCACTAAGGGACCATCTTTGTTTTGCTCTGCAGTTTTGTCCAAGTTTCTTATGTTGTGCATATTACGATGGTACTCAAGTTACTTTAAATTGCTTTCTGTCCAGTGGGAATGGCTATATCCATATGCCATTTAATTTGCAGTAATGACTACTCAGTACTTCACTACTGTTTGTGAGCATTTGATATCTGAAACTTCAGACTTCAGTTGCCACCTACCCGCAATGTTTGAGGTATGCTGCCTAGGAACTATGTATGCTGAACAAGAGTTCCAGTATTGTATCTGAAGTCATTGGCAAAATAACTTGCCTGGAATAATTGAAACAACTCAGTGCTTGAAAAAGCACTATGGTATGATAGTGTGTAACTATCACTGAATTTGATGCTGAGTACTGTGTGTGGTTTACAAAGACACATGAATCTGTACCAATATAGAAAATTTACTTTCTAATGATAAAACACAATAGATAAGTTCAGTGTAATTTGAAATACTGAATTAAAGGGGACTGGATGTCTTGCAGTTTCAGTAGCAGAACAGAGAGACTTTGAACTCTGAGTGGGTGGTAGACTATATGAAATCAGTGCCTTGTTGTCTCATTTGGGTTCTAAAATGCCTCAAGTGAAGAAACTACCATCACAAGTTTTTCCCTTTCAGACAGTTTTTTCCAGAGATGTTGAGGATTTGAAGCATGGAAGAGGTACTGTGTGCATCCCTACAGATAGTCCCTGAAGGTTAGGGTTGAGGGTTGTTAGTAGGACCACATGGGGAAGCTTGCATAGTTGTTGCCCATACTGTACCTGTTTGTGGCTACGGAGCGTCAGTTCTAGTATCTTTTCAGGAGCAGAAAATTTTATTAAAATAATCCAGAAAAATTATCAGGATTTGCATTGTTATGATTGTGGAATTATCAGGCCATTGTAATTTATGTATTGTTGAAGATCTTTTGACTGACAGTTTATACATCAGTAAATAAGGAGACTGGAAAACAATGTAATGTCTGTTTTTAAGGGTATGTCTACACTATGAAAGTAGTTCGATTTTACTTAAATCGAATATGTGGAATCGATATTACTAAGTCGAACGTGTGTATCCACACTAAGGACAGTAATTCGACTTTGTGAGCCCACACTAACGGGGCAAGCGTCAACATTGGAAGCGGTGCACTGTGGGCAGCTATCCCACAGTTCCCGCAGTCCCCGCTGCCCATTGGAATTCTGGGTCGAGCCCCCAATGCCTTCTGGGGAAAAAAATGTGTCGAGGGTGCTTTTGGGTAACTGTCGTCATCCAACCGTCACTCCCGCCCTCCGTCCCTGAAAGCGCCGGCGGGAAATCAGTTCGCGCACTTTTCTGGTCAGAGACAGCGCGGACCCCACAGCACTGCGAGCATGGAGCCCGCTGCGACCATCGCTGCAGTTATGGCCGTTGTCAACACCTCGCACCTTATCATCCACCTTTCCCAGAGGCAGATGCTGAGAAATCGGGCGAGGAGGCTACGGCAGCGCGGTGAGGACCTGAAGTCTGAGAGTGGCACAGACCTGTCACAAAGCACGGGACCCTGCGCCGAGGACATCATGGTGGCAATGGGTCATGTTGATGTTGTGGAACGGCGATTCTGGGCCCGGGAAACAAGCACGGACTGGTGGGACCGCATAGTGCTGCAGGTCTGGGATGAATCATAGTGGCTGTGAAACTTTCGCATGCGGAAGGGGACTTTGTGAGTTGCTGTCCCCTTCCCTGAAGCGCAAGGACACCCGGATGCGAGCAGCCCTGACTGTCCAGAAGCGAGTGGCCATAGCCCTCTGGAAGCTTGCAATGCCAGACAGCTACCGGTCAGTCACGAACCACTTTGGCGTGGGCAAATCTACCGTGGGGGTGGTTGTGATGCAAGTAGCCAACGCAATCGTTGAGCTACTGCTCTCAAAGGTAGTGACCCTGGGAAACGTGGAGGTCATCATAGATGGCTTCGCCGCGATGGGATTCCCAAACTGCGGTGGGGCTATAGATGGAACTCACATCCCTATCCTGGGACTGGACCACCAGGCCAGCCAGTACATTAACCGAAAGGGCTACTTTTCAATGGTGCTGCAAGCACTGGTGGACCATAGGGGACGTTTTGTCAACGTCGGATGGCCGGACAAGGTTCATGACGCTCGTGTTTTCAGGAACTCTGGTCTGTTTAGACGGCTGCAGGAAGGTATTTACTTCCCGGACCACAAAATAACTGTTGGGGATGTGGAGATGCCTATAGTGATCCTCGGGGACCCAGCCTACCCGCTAATGCCCTGGCTCATGAAGCCCTATACAGGCGCCCTGGACACTGAAAAAGAACTCTTCAACTACCGGCTGAGCAAATGCAGAATGGTGGTGGAGTGTGCTTTTGGACGTCTCAAGGGGAGATGGAGAATCTTACTGACTCACTCTGACCTCAGCAAAACCAATATCCCCATTGTTATTGCAGCTTGCTGTGTGCTCCACAATCTCTGTGACAGCAAGGGGGAGACCTTTATGGCGGGGTGGGAGGTTGAGGCAAATAGCCTGGCTGCTGATTACGCCCAGCCAGATAGTCGTGCGATTAGAAGAGCCCAGCGGGACGCGCTGTGCATCCGGGAGGCTTTGAAAGCTAGGTTCCTGAGTGAGCAGGGTAACCTGTGACTATTAAGTTTGTTTACAGAGAAGCTGAACCTGCCCCCGTTTCTTTACCTGGTTAATGTTCACTATCCTCTCCAGTTACATACCCCGTTCCCCCCCTTCCAACACACGTTTAAAAATAAAATCACTTGAAATTTGTTAATGAACACCGTTTTCTTTATTACTGTTTTCGCGGTAAAGTGTTGAACCTGGGACGCAGACTGTGGTGGGGAGCGGGTGTAGTGTAGTGATGCAGAGGACGCTTCTAAACTCGAGGAATGACAGGCTCCGCATTGGTGAACTGGTTGTTTCAACGGAGCCTGCCACCCCTCCTGTTCGGGACTCTGTGTGTGGGGGCTATGTGACTTTGTGGCAGGGGGAGGACGGTTACAGATCCCTTGCTGCGTGGCTCTGTGATCCAGGATAAGGACCGCTGCATAAGATCTCTAACCGCCCTCTCCCGCCACAAAGTCACATAGCCCCCCCACCCCCCACACACAGAACATGAAAACCACCTCCCAGACTGACCAGGGTAACTAATGACTGCAATGTGTGTGTGCCCTGCTGCTGAACCTGCCCCTGCGTCTGTACCCTGGTAAAGGTGACTGTCCTGTCCAATTACCAACCCCCTTCCCCCCCTTCAAACAGACTCTCCTCTAAAAGAACATGATGGAAACAGTAATTAACAGAAACGTATTTTTTATTAGCAACTACACATGAAACTGGGGGATGAAACTGGGACGGGGCTTGGGTGAGGCGGGAAGGAAAGGAATTATCAAATTTTGGGGAATGACAGCCTTCTGGTACTTGAGCAGTCTGCAGGGGTGGAGTGAGAGTTTTCACGGACTCTGCCGCCCCTCCTTCTTGGGACTTTGGGTGAGGGGGGCATGGGGACTTTGTGGCGGGAGAGGGCGGTTAGAGAGAGACTGCAGCGGGGCTCTGTCCTCCTGCCTCCGGTCCTGCAGAACATCCACAAGGCGCCGGAGCGTGTCCATTTGCTCCCTCATTAGTCCAAGCAGCGTTTGAGTCGCCTGCTGGTCTTCCTGCCGCCACCTCTCCTCCCGTTCAATGTGTGATCGGTGGATTTGGGACAAGTTCTCCCTCCACTGGGTCTGCTGGGCTGCCTGGGCTCGGGAGCAGACCATAAGTTCCGAGAACATGTCCTCCCGTGTCCTCTTCTTCCTACGCCTAATCTGCGCTAGCCTCTGGGAGTGTGATGCCAGGGTAGGTCGGGAGACAGTCGCAGCTGTGGGATGGGAAAAAGGGAGTGAATTCCTCAGAAAGATAAATTTAGTTGTGAACAAAGAACATAGTCTTTCTCTGTGAACAAGACCATGCACAGCATCTATCACATGCGCACTCAGGACAAGGTAGAATTTTCGGCCTTCGCATTCAGTGCCTGGGGTCTTGCAGTGCAGATCAGACAAGCGGGGCAGGACAACGGAATTTGTGTAGCAGGCCAACATGGTAAGCCGTAGACTTGTGGCTGCTTAAAACTTTAATAATAGCTCTGGCCTCCTTTCACGTTCAAAGCAATGCCAGTCCCTGCTGCCAGCAATCCGGCAAGCATGAACTCTGCCCCTGTCCCACCCCCTCGCGGCTGTCCCAGGGAAAGATCCCTGTATGCCGCCCCTCTCCCGCCTCCACCGCGTGGCTGTAAACCGCCGGTTACAGTTCTGTAAAGGAACAGGCAAGCAGTCCCAATACTAACATTCCCCTACCTAATTCAATGCAGGTCACCATGAGCGACATCACTCTGATGAGGATTTCAGAGACGGAGAAAGAAAGGATGCTTCGGGAAAGCATGCAAAGACCAGGGCCGTATGCCGCCATGCTCTGCAAGGCAATGATCCCGGAGTACTTGCTTGTCTCCTGGCGCGGAAACGTTTCCTACCACGGAGGACCCAATAAGGCCGCTCTCCCCAGGAACCTGATGCAAAGGCTTTCCAATTACCTCCAGGAGAGCTTCGTGGAGATGTCCCAGGAGGATTTCTGCTCTATCCCCCGACATATATACCGGATTTTACTGTAGCTGCACTGGCAGGGACTAAACAGTAGATCGCCTAGGGCAAATCAATCATGCTAAACCGGACATTGTTAGATTTTTTTTCAGTAGTTGCACTGCCAAGGACTGAAATGTTAAGTGACTAGGGCAAAGTAATCCTGCAAAACCCATTGTTAATATTGTTAATATTCCTGTTCTGTTAAAAATAAATGTTTACATGTTTAAAACACTTACCGACTGATCCTTCCCCTGATTCTGTGTCCGGGTTAACGCCTGGGGACTGTTGGTAGGGGATCTCTGTAAGGGTGATGAAGAGATCCTGGCTGTCGGGGAAATCAGCGTTGTAAGCGCTGTCGACTGCCTCGTCCTCCTCATCTCCTTCCTCATCTTCCCCGTCCGCTAACATGTCCGAGGAACCGGCCGTCGACAATATCCCATCCTCAGAGTCCACGGTCACTGGTGGGGTAGTGGTGGCGGCCGCACCTAGGATGGAATGCAGTGCCTCGTAGAAACGGGATGTCTGGGGCTGGGATCCGGAGCGTCTGTTTGCCTCTTTGGTCTTCTGGTAGCCTTGTCTCAGCTCCTTGATTTTCACGCGGCACTGCGTTGCATCCTGGCTGTATCCTCTCTCTGCCATGGCTTTTGAGATCTTCTCGTAGAGCTTTGCATTCCGTTTTTTCAATCGCAGCTCGGAAAGCACGGACTCATTGCCCCACACAGCGATCAGATCCAAGACTTCCCGATCAGTCCATGCTGGGGCCCTCTTTCTATTCTGAGATTGCATGGCCATCTCTGCTGGAGAGCTCTGCATCGTTGCCAGTGCTGCTGAGCTCGCCACGATGTCCAAACAGGAAGTGAGATTCAAACTGCCCAGACAGGAAAAGGAATTCAAATTTTCCCGGGGCTTTTCCTGTGTGGCTGGTCAGAGCATCCGAGCTCGGACTGCTGTCCAGAGCGTCAACAGAGTGGTGCACTGTGGGATAGCTCCCAGAGCTATTAGCGTTGATTTCCATCCACACCTAGCCTAATTCGATATGGCCATGTCGAATTTAGCGCTACTCCCCTCGTTGGGGAGGAGTATAGAAGTCGAATTTAAGAGACCTCTGTCGAACTAAATAGCTTCGTTGTGTGGACGGGTGCAGAGTTAATTCGATGTAACGCTGCTAAATTCCACATAAACTCCTAGTGTAGACCAGGCCTAAGAGTAGAGAAAATGACACTTGGACACGAAAATAGATGTTACCGAAACAAAATATCATTTCACCTCATTTATTGTATTTCCTCTCAGATCATCCTACAAAATGACTTACTGTAAAGCTTAGCTTCTGAGGAAGCAAAAAGACTCAATGCAAATTATCCAATGCACATGTCACCATATATATAGCAAGACAACTTTTTCCCCATCACTCTTTAGCCTGTTCTGTTTCCTTTCTAGGTCACATGTGACTCCTTATAGTAGCTTTCTTTCTCTGTTTAGAAGAAAATGGAAGAAATCTTTTCTAAGGAGAGATGTTGGAGAGTCATTAAAATATTGGATCTGTACTAATGATGAAGCTGAGTGGTGCATGCTGTATAGTGTTTATGAGAGTGAGGAATCTGTGTTTAATCAGTTGTGAATGTTCAGTGGCAGACCTGAGCATAGGCAATTTTTATTAAACATTTTGCATTTCAGAACTGTCGAATGGTAGGACATGTACAAACTTTTCCGAAGATATTGTCCCTTCCTTAAAAAGTTTATAGTGTTCTACAAAGAATGGGGAAGAGAAATGCAGTTAATATATATTGAAATAGTTAGTATACAGTAACTCCTCACTTAAAGTTGTTCCCGGTTAACATTGTTTCATTATTAGGTTGCTGATCTATTAGAGAACATACTAGTTTAAAGTCGCGCAATGTTCAGTTATAAGGTTGTTTGGCTTGCCCTATTGTGCCCGGGGATTGGGGTTGGGGCACCGGGGCTTACCCACTCCACCTGCCCGGCATTCCAGCCAGGGAGCGGGTAAACCCCCGACCCCGCTCCCTGGCAGGAGCGCCGGGCGGGTGGAACGGGGCAAGCCACTGCGCCCCGACTCCACTACATCCCTGCCTCAACCAAGCTTCACAATCAGGTTGGGGAGTCCAGTATTAAATTGTTTGTTTAAAATTATTTAAAACGTATACTCTATATGTATATAATGTCTTTTGTCTGGCAAAAAACATTTCCATGGAACCTAGCCCCCCCATTTACGTTAATTCTTATAGGGAAATTGGATTCGCTTAACATCATTTCACTTAAAGTAGCATTTTTCAGGAACCAAACTACAATGTTAAGCGAGTTATTATATATTTTTTTCTTTTAATAAGCAGATTAAATTATTACCAGCCATACCCATCCGCCTCTCTTCCTAGCTGTAGATAATTGGTTGAATCCATATAGGCATTTTAGTAGAAGTGCGCCTTCATCTCGATTTAAATTAGGATATGTTAGTTTCTTTGTGGAACACCATCCCTTTTCTGATCCACATATAAGGGCACAGTGGAATAAGATAGTAATTCAGCTTAATAGAATTTTGAGCTCAGAGAGATGCATTCATTGATAATTAACTTCACAGGTATTTGGTTAGCTGAATCTACAAGTTCATCTGTTGAAACAGGAAGAAATTGTAAACTGAAGAGACATAATAGCCATGGAGCAAGGGATGCTGGGGTTCGAAAGTGCAGCCAAACTGCTTGGTTCCAGGCTTAAGGAGCTTTTCGCAACTTTGCAGAAGCCTGGACTCCACTGGAGAAGTCTACAGAGGTTGTAAAGAGTACTGGATATTTACTTTATTAAAATAAACTAAAACTAAGGGAATTTCAAGGTGACACTCCCTCCCCCCTTTGTTTCTTTCTAGTTAGGGATGCAAAACTAAATATTCAAGAAGTTTTCTTCTGTAGTATACACAGACAAGCTAGAAATGTATCTTCTGTTTTGTTAAATGTAAACTAATGTATATGCTACGAAACAGGAAGTGTAACATGGTAGTTAGCCTGGGAGATCTTGACTTTAGGAATTTTGGTAATAGTGCATTAATTCTAGTTTCTCTTCTGTTTAAAGCAACTGCATATACAACTGTTGGTTCTGTACCAAAATAGGTACAGGGAAATGTTAATAAAGTTTAGTTATCTGAATAAATTGGATAAAGACACATAAAATTAAAATCTTTAAAATGGTAAGATTTAGTGACACAAGCACAAGCTGGGGCGTTTTGATTTGTAAAAAAAAAAGAAAGCATCTTGAAACTAAAAATACAGAGTGGGTGATTAGAGTATTGAAGCAGTGCTGTGAGTCGCTACTCTGTTGATTACAGCAGTATAGATACAAGAGAGGTGAGAGATCATCCATAAAGGTAAAAAGCTACACCTTAAAAAATCCCTTAACTGTCAAATTCCTCACTTTATTTTCGTAACAGCACATTATCAGTTCACTTAATATAGGCAATGTGTTCTTTTGAAAGACATAACAAATAGTGCATGAATACAATGTCTACATCAGTGGAAATATATAACCACTCTTAGCTGGTACCAAATGTCGCAATACGTTATATTATTGTCTGGGAAAGAATTCCCAGGAGAGGGAGGAAAAAAACTAAAGTTCCTGCAAATGTCAATTAAGATTCATAGACTAAACTCATTTAATGTTTTTTTACCATTTAGTAGATGCCCACATTTGAGCGGCCAGGGTGATGAAAATAAAATGGTTCTGGTTGAACTAAAAGCATCGAATCAAATGATGCCATACATGGGGAAGGTGTACTGAAGGGGTACAGCACCGAGTACTCTGGGGCCCTGATCCTGATGGAACCCTTTGGCACTAACATAATACAAATGAAATAACTTTGTAAAGGGACACTTAAGGCTTTTGGCATGGGAAACGTGAGAGGCAGTTCTTTTTTATGGAATAAGCACATTAGCTAGACAATTCAATTAAGAAGTAAAATGGTTAACAATATTGATACTTAAATTTGCATTATTATATTGTAAAGTTACAATTTAATGTGTGAAAATTGGTTGGAAAAGAGTTAATGGGTAAATGGTTGCTATGAGGCTGTCTGAGGGACAAATGCTGCCAAAACGGGAGCGTGACACCAGTCTGTAACTCTGATCAGAGGAGTTAAAGAAAGTGAAGCAGGTTATCAAACTTATCCTGCTACAGTACTTTTTTAGGGAAATACTAAAAACGTAACCCTCAAAAAGGCTAAAGGTATGGTATTTGAACCACTAATAAAATGAGCTTTCTGTCTGTCTTCTTTGTTCTTGAAATTACAAATTATGCTCTTCCTCTTATATCGTAGAAGTCTTAACAAGCTAGATTTATCCTCTGTAAGAGTTCATTGGGAGTCTAGGGAACAGGTTTGTTCATGTTGAACAGCCATGTTCTGGTTGAAAATATTTTTGATGGCATTCTTGGAATGCAGCACTCAGGTCACAGGCAACACATTAAAATGAATGTTTTGTGAATTTACTGTCCTCTTTCACAGAGAGAAATTTAACTTTGGGGAGGAAAGGGGAAACGGAACATAGAGAGGAAGAGAAGTGTGGTGGAATGGAGTTTTGCTTTTGTTTCTGATATTTTTAACATCTTTGATAGGTGATAGGTTAGGATTTTTTAATTTTGCCCAACAATGCTGACTGGCTAATAACTTTGGTAATTGGTTCATTGTTAGGTATTAATGAGTGAGGGGGATTTTGTGTGATGTACATGTACTTTTCTTCTTCACTGATTTTGCAGCTGTGTGTTTTGACTAATGCACTTTGTTGAAAGATGGTTTGGTTTATCTTTATCATAGCACTTGCCGTAAACTTTCTCACTGCATAAATTCCAATAACTTATACAAGAAATATGAATCATGATATGGCAGGAAAATACTATACCTGAAATTTTGTCATGTCACTAGGAGCATTAAACTTTTAACAGGTTAACTCTTTAAAATGTTGTGATGGAGACAAGGAAAATAATGTACTCTATGGCTCAGGTGATTATCCAGATCACTGATTGTTCCAATGCCACACTTAAGTTCATGTGTTCTTCCTCATCTGCTGCTATAACACAATGTTCTAGTTTTCCTTTAAGATTTGGAGGTGAGGCGCCTGTCCTTTATCTTCCAGTTTCAAGAATCCTGAAGCTCTGTTACATTTTGAAGCGCATAACCATTTGTCTTACTTACATCTGTCTCAGCCTACTTCTCATTTTTTAAACTGGGTTACAGAAATTGTCTCATTCTGTTACAAGATACCAGAGCTATATGTTTCACTATTTTGAGTGCTACTATGGTGCTTCTCCTTTCTGGGGACGCTCTCCTGTTAGAGGTCTTGTTAAACTCAGTGTTCGGGGGCGGGGGGGGGGGGGGGGGGGAGTTCTTCTGAAGTATTGCAATTTTGAGTCCTGTAGGGAATTTCCAAGACACATGGCTTGGAAGTATCTTGATTGTGGCAAGAAAGAGATGAAAACTTTCTTCCTTTGTGTAATGGAAATGCTTTGTGATGTCATATTCATTTTACCACACTTAAAATATTTAACTTAATGCAGACAACTACTGTGTAAATTTTCAGTATAACCACTTGAAGACCCTGTCCTGCAAACACTTAGGCACATGCTTAACTGTTCTACCATGAGTAGTCCCACTGATTTAAATGGAAATGCTCACGGTGGTAAAGTTAATCATATGCAGCAGCGGTTGCAGGATTGGCATTTGAGACTCTGGCTGCGGGAAGTCTGTGAGTATAAAGTTGTGGATTATGTATATAATTTATCAGTGTACCTTATTTCAAAGCTAGATGTCTGATTTTTGCCTGCATTAACCTGTTTTGACAGTTACAGTACTTAATTTGTTGTGTTTGTGTGCTTTTGGGAGAAGAGGTATGCAGCAGCAAACAAAAATAATTTAATAACATCTGATGGTCAGGTTAGCAATTACTGTAGATTTATACACTTAGTGTCTACTCTAGGGAATTCTTTTAAAATCCCACCCATGACATGGTTCATCTAAATAGAATGTTTAAGTGAACTAACATAGTAATAAAAATGCCTTGTTATAGGCCCTGATTAAAGCACATTTACAATCACACGGTTCCCCTGGTATATCAAAGCCATTGAGCCGAGGAGGAACAGTAAGTCCATAACTATATTATGTGTTTTCATCATAAGTGCTCTATAAACATGAATTAATGAAGCCTTAAAACACCCCCTCTGTGGTAGGTACTTGAACTGTTTTACAGATGTTGTAGTTAAGGCAGAGGGACCACACAGGGGAAGGAGTCTGTATCGGAGCCAGTAGAGCAACGAGTTCCTGGGTCTCCAATCCTTTGAGACTCTATTTCTCTTGACAGAGTTTTAAACCTTTTTATGATCATATGATTAAAATTGGAGAAAGTCTTCTTTGGAGCTTATTTAAAGATATGAGGTAAATTGTTGCAAGTTGAAAAATATATCGAAATAGTGAGCCAGGAAAAAACTCAAATCACATGTTCAAATCTGTTGAGATTGGGAACTCCAATGCAGTTATTCAACATGGAATATAGTAATCTTTCTAATATGTAGCAAAGCACAGGTTGTAATTTAGTGCCTTTAATACCATGGAGCTAAATATATCAAAAGGAAAACTATATGAGAGAAATTTAAAGGTCTACATACAGCATGTCATGTTGCTGTTTGTGATGAAATCAGCTGATAAAGATCCATGTTGCTCATTTCTGTGAACATATGCAGGACTTGAAAAATCACCTACTTGGATGGACAGCTCTGCCTGTTTGTTTAGGGTGCCGAAGCCATCAACTTCTGGCAGAACTTAAGTTTGCATTTATTTTTGTCATGTTTCTATCCATTCGGCATGTGATGCTCTGCAGTATTGCCTTTCTGATTCTGAAGATAGACTACTGTAGTGCCTCTGCTGCTCAAACTTTCCTAAGTAGCTTGTAAGAATGATTAGTTTCACTTGGGCAGAACAAAAACCTCTGGACAGTGGTGAAACTGAGGGGAGAAATTAATTTTGCTGCTGCTTGGTAACCTACAAGCAACAGAAGAGATGGGAGCTGGAGTTATTCACAGGGAAAGACCCTCCAAAAAAGGAGACTGGAGGTGAGATAGAGTAGTATAAACTTTTCTCCTGACACAGAGGACGGTTAAGAGTGGGGAGATGTTTCTCCTAATCAGCTGGAGGTTGGGGAAGCAGGTCTTCAGATATGCAAGAATAACTCCTGAGGAAGGTTCATGGGCAGTACTCTTAGACCAGTGGTTCTCAAACTATTTACCCTGCGGCCCACAATGTGTTATGTGGGCCGCATCCAATACTACCTGTATGGCCCTGAGGATGTCACATGGGCTGCAGCCATGCCAACTGGGCCGCAGGTTGAGAACCACTGTCTTAGACAAATTTAAGAAGCTTCCCCCTTCTCTGAGTGCGGAAGCTTGGCTTCTTCCTAGGGCATTGCCCCTGGACCTCATCGTTGGATCTGCTCACTCCCCTCCACAAATGATTCATACTGCCTATAACTGATAGGTTTAGAAAGCTAAAGCAACGTATCAAATGGGAAATGGCTGGTGGCTTTAGTGGTCCTTTAGAGTGGTTGGGAGGGAAGGTTTTTTATGTTGATGTGATCAGTTTCTCTTACCCTGGTTACTTGGCTCATTCAGATCACCTTTAAAGTGTTTGGGTTTTTTAAATTGTAGGTCACCTTGAACACTTATTACTGTTTCAAAATGTTATGTAAATTGAGAAGTCACTTCAAAAGATATCCATTATTCATATTTAAATACCCCTTTATTTTTAGCAACAAGGTATTGGTCGACCAAGTGTGTACCATGCTGTCGTGGTCATATTCCTGGAATTCTTTGCCTGGGGACTATTGACAACTCCCATGCTAAAAGTAAGTATTGCCAATACTGTTTCTCTTTCCTATGATAATGTCACAGCTCAGTTTGTTTACTTTGGAGATCCTGTTCATGCTCTCTGGGGGATCTGGTTTTAAGTGAGTTTTATTTTATTCCCCGGTGTCTTAATAAAGCAGTTTGAGGTCTCTGACTCTTTTTGCTTATATCAAGCCATCACGATTTGTACAGTTGGTATTCTGCTAAATGGGACCACAGCTGGACTGTCAGAGGAACTGCAAGTTTGATCTGAAATTCATTGGCAGAGCACCTACAGTGCTGTATCTTAAGTCAGTGTTGTCAGAGCCTCATTTTTACAAGAACAAAAAGTATTTAAAAGAAAAAATTAACTACAGAGGTTTTGTTTTATAATATAAAGACTTGAGTGTATGCTTTATTTGCCGGTTATAACAATTTAATTATGGGCAGGGAAGATTATAATTTTAACTGCAATGTGGGCTGTTCGTTATATCAACGTAACATTTGCAGTAAAATTTATTAAAGATCTTCATGTTAGAAATAGATTTTACAGCTGCTTAAACCCTTATAGAAGGCAGCTACTCTCCAGATGGCTAGATCATTTAAAGGATTGGCAATAGGATATGGAGTCTTTTATCTTCAGGTTAGAGGTGTAAATTCTTTCCATATCAAGACCGCCTAAGGGCTGGTCTACACTGAGGACTTATATTGGCATAACTACTATCTCTGAGGGGTCTGAAAAATCCACATGCTGAGGTATGTGGTGTGGCTATTGTGACTTAACCCCTGCTGTAGACAGTGCTATGTTGATAGAATATTTCTTCCTGTGACCTAGCTACTGCCCCTCCAGGAGGTGGATTAACTACAGTGATGGGGGAACCCTTTTGTGACTGTAGTGCAGGGGTTCTCAAACTGGGGGTTGGGACCCCTCACGGGGTCGCGAGGTTATTACATGAGGGGTTGCGAGCTGCCAGCCTCCACCTCAAACCTCGCTTTGCCTCCAGCATTTATGATGGTGTTAAATATATAAAAAAGTGTTCTTAATTTATAAGGGGAGGTTGCACTCAGAGGCTTGTTATGTGCAAGGGGTCACCAGTACAAAAGTTTGAGAACCCCTGCTGTAGTGAGTGTCTACACTAAAGTGCTCCAGCAGTGCAGCTGCAGCTCTATCGCTGTAGTGTTTTAAGTGTAGACATGCTCTGAGTTATCAAACGCCCTCTTAGTGATAGATATGCTAGTATCTCAGTCTTGTTTCTCATTGAAAAGTGTCCATATAATAACTTGGTCATCTTTCAACAGGTTCAGAATTCAAAGAGGCATGAAAACCAACATTACTTTGTTCCCTAGGAGGGTTCCCCCAGAATAATGGTGGTGTATATTGTCATGACAGTGAAATGAAGCTTTTTATTTGATAACTTTTGCTACATTGGCTCTTTAGATAGAGGGCTTAGGTTTCCAGTCCTGTTACTCTCAATGTAACTAAATTAACTTTTAACTATATTAACAACAAAAAGCTACCTATGTCTGGACGGGACATCAAGCCCAGCCCCCTGTGCTGAGCCAGGACCGAGTAAACCTAGACCATCCCTGACACCTGTTTGTCCTGTCAGTTTTTAAAAACCTCCAATGATGGGGATTCCACAGCCTCCCTTGGAAGCCTATTCCAGAGTTTAACTCCCTTTATAGTTAATTTTTCCTAATAGCTAACCTAAAATTCCCTTGCTGTGGATAAAGCCCATTACTTCTTGTCCTACCTTCAGTGCACATGGATAGTAATTGATCACAGTCCTCTTTATAACAGCTCTTAACATATTTAAAGCCTGTTATCATTGGCCCCCCTCAGTTTTTTCTTTTCTCAAGGCTACACATGCGCCCCCCCCCTCCTTTTTTTGTTTAAACCTCTCATGTTCAGGTTTTCTAAATCTTCTCATGTTTGTTGTTCTCCACTGGACTCTCTCCAATTTGTTCACATCTTTCCTAAAGTGTGGTGCCCAGAACTGGACTCCAGCTGAGGCCTGATTGAGGCTGAGTAGAGTGGTACAGTTACCTCCTATGTTTTACAACGCTCCTATTAATACATCCCAGAATATTATCCTTTTTCCCAACTGCATTGTTGACTCTCATTGTGATCCACTGTAACCCCCAGATCCTTTTTTGCAGTACTACTAACTGGCAATCCCCCATTTTGTAGCTGTGCATTTGATGTTTCTTTCCGAGTTGTAGTGATTGCATTTGTCTGTATTGAATTTCATTTTGTTAAAGTCAGACCAATTCTTCAATTCCTCAAGGTCAGTTTGAATTCTAATCCTGTACTCCAAAGTGCTTGCAACCCCTCCCAGTTTGGGGTCATCTGCAGATTTTATAAGAATACTCTCCACTCCATTATTCAAGTCACTTATAAAAATATTGAAAGTTGCAGACCCCTACTGGATGCCATTAGGTATCCCCTCCCTATGTTGCAGCAAACCATGATAACTGCGTGTTGAGTGTTGTGCATCCACCTTTTAGTAATTCCATCTAGATCGCATTTACCTAGTTTGCTTTCTAGAATGTCATGTGGGACTGTGAGAAGCCTTATAGAGTGAAGATAAATCATGTCTACAGCCTCCCCAGTTGGCCAATAATTCTGTCAGTGAAAGAGATTGGTTTGGCATGATTTCTTCCTGACAAATCTGTGCTGGCTATTCTTTATAATCTTTTTATTCTCTAGATACTTACGAATTGATTGTTTAATAATTTGTTCCAGTATCTTTCCAGATATCGAATTTAGGCTGACTGGTTATAATTCTCTGGGTCTCTCCCCCCCCCTCCTTTTTTTTTTTTTTTAAGATAGCTACTTTGTACCTCCAGTCCTCTCAGACGTCAACCATCCTCCATGAGTTATGTTAGAAAGAATACCATAGATTTAGTAAAATCAAAATTTTTTTAAACATCTAATTTACTTTCTACAGTTTTCTACCAAAACCAACTAAATATGAGAGAAAAGTAGTTGATACAGAAGTCTGGGACTTCATCAGACTGGTGATGGCTTCATAGGAAAAAAGCTGAGATACTCTGTTTAAAGATAATTATTTGATTTCTACTTTTGCTGGGCTTCTTCCTTTTATTTTTATGACAAGAGAGACTTGCAAGAAGTTAGGATCTTTTAAAAAGCTGATCTGCTGTCCCTCTTCTCCACCTGGAGTCCTAATTTTCTTTTTGTGATTTAAAAGATTAATTAAAAGCAGAAGCTGATGAAAAGTTGATTTAAATAGCCGTGGTAATAAAAGAGGAGACGCATGAAAAACATAATCCTATCAGCAGAATTATCTCTAGAAAGAAAGCTATTAATGTTGCATAAACTGTGGCATAATGCTGTTTTTTGGTGTGTCATGTTTCTCATCAGTGGTTTTCAATATACATATAAATAACTTCTATGGATGTTGCCAACCCTGGTATAGAAATATATGGATGCATTTTATTTGAGATTTTGTGAAGAGCTTGGAAAATTATGCTGGTTTAAACAAGTAACATCCAGTTCTATTCCTAACACTAATCCATAAAACTTTTATATGCGCTTGTCTCCTTCTAATAGACAAAGCTAAGTTACAGCAATTGATAAAATGCCTCACGGGTAATATTCTAGCAAGTTTGTTCACATCTAATTAGAGTTTACTGGACTAGTTCAAGAGCAGGCATGTGATTATTAATGTGCTTTAATCAGGGCCTATAACAAAAATCCACTTGGTATGTAAAGAATGATTGGTTTATGCATAATTGTACTAGTAACCTTAGATTCCCCCCCCCGAGCAACAGCTTCTATCTGCATAACTGTTAGAGACCCAACAGGCTCTGTACTCATTGCAGTATAGTTAGCTATACAAATTGTAGATCTTCTTTTTTTCACTAAGTTACTAACTTTTCAACATCCTTTCAAATAGTTTGTCATCCTGCCAATAAGAATAATTATAATCAAATTAGACTGAAAATGGTGTTCACCTAATATAGCAGTGCTTGGGCCAATTATTCGGGTATAATTGTACTACAGTATTTTGGTCTAACTATACTCGTATACTAGTATGAACCCCTATTTGGACACACTTATTCCAGGATAAGAGTGGCCTTTTCCCCCCGGTGTAGTTTAAATCCCTTCCCATACAACATGAGCTAAATAGAAGAAAAACACTTTTATCCTGGAGTAGGTGACTGCTCAAGGATTATATCAGTATAAATATATTGGCTTAAATTCATATATTATTTTACACCAATTTACTCCCGTAGACAATTAATTTACTCCTGTAGACAAGTCCTAAGAGTTCTGCTGTGAGTCTGATAAACTTTTAACAAGGCTTGGTGAAGATGTATTTGTCCCCTCCTTATTGTTGAGAGAGGATTACATTTTTGTCATCATTTTTCTTTTCCCTTCTTTTGTTTCTTAATTCAGACACAACCTAAAATTTAACATGTTCTTTCTCTTTAGGTCTTACATGAAACATTTCCTCAGCATACATTTCTAATGAATGGTCTTATTCAGGGTGTTAAGGTAAGACTCTGAAATAAACAGTTCAACATAATCTTTTTGTGCTTATGAGTTACAAAGATGTCCATGTTTCAGTCACTTTTTTCACTTCATTTTTTATTGTAATGTCTAGAATGCTTCGAATTGAAATAGATGTCTAAACCAGTTTTTTTCCTCATCCGTAAGTATTTTTTATAAGCTTATGCATCAGTTCGAAGGTGTTTGTTTGTTTTTAATTAACATTTGAAGCATTTTCTGGAAACTTTTAAACACTTTTATTTTGCAAACAGAGGTGGTATGTTGAACAACCTTGGCAAGAACCATTTTCATAATATTTACAGTCTTAGTATCTATGCCCTTATTTTTCAAATCCTGAATTAATAAACAGTGCTAGCATGTGACAGATATTCACATTTCTCCCCCCTACTTCTTCCTCTGTCTCAGGTAAACCAGCATCTCATATTTTTTTTTAAAGAAATTTACATAAGAATAGCCATACTAGATCAGACCAATGGTCCATCTATCCCAGGATTCGGTTTTCTGACAGTGGCCAATGCCAGATGATTCAGAAGGAATGAAGAGAACAGGGCAATTACTGAGTGATCTGTCCCTTCTTGTGTACTCCCAGCTTCTGGTAGTCAGAGGCTTAAGGATACCCAAAGCATGGGGTTGAGTCCCTGGTCATCTTGGCTAATAGCCAGGGCACTACCAAATTCATGGTCCATTTTGGTCAATTTCACAGTCATAGGATTTTTAAAATTGTAAATTTCATGATTTCAGATATTTAAATCTGAAATGTCAGTGTTGTAACTGTAGGGGTCCTGACCCAAAAAGGGGCTGTGGGGGAGGGGGGGTCACAAGGTTATTGTACGGGGGGTGGTACTGTCACCCTTACTTCTGCGCTGCTGCTGGCAGGGGCGCTGCCTTCAGAGCTGGGTAGCCCCCCCCCCCACACGCACACAACCCCTTTTTGGGTTGGGACCCCCAGTTTGAGAAACTCTGGTCTCCCCCCCTAAAATCTGTATAGTATAGTGTAAAAGTACACACAAGACCAGACTTCACGGTCCAAGACGTGTTTTTCATGCCCATGAATTTGGTAGGGCCCTACTAATAGCCATTGATGGACTTACCTACACTAAGAATTACCATGAATCTAATTCTTGGTGTAGAAGGTGGCTACAGAACTTTCTGTCTCTAGATTTGAGCATGCAATTTTTCGCTTGTTCTTTTAGAAGGCTGAAATGTTTAGTTTTTCCATTTGCAAGACTGACTTCTCACATGCCCATAACTCCATTCTATGTTTTTGAATTGTAGACTTACTAAAGCATTATCAGAGTGCATTAGGCTTTCCGCCATTAAGATATAATTAATTGAATCATGCTTGGACCTAAAAGCACTGACACTCTACCCTTTGTTTGAAAAAGACCCAGAAAAACACAAAACAATTCACAAAGAAAAAACAATACAAACACAAAACATAATTCTGTTAACATATTCTACTACAGAAAACATCAAGTAGCAAAATACAAATTGGCCATGTTTCAAAAAGTAATCCCACCACTGTCCTGTGACATCTCAAAGAAACCAAAAGAGGAAATTAGTCCTATGTGGTTTTTATAGTGAAATTAAACTGTTTTGAGTAAGAACTAAATGAAAACTGGTGTTCTTAGTTCCTGTGCTTTCTCTCTACTCCAGGATCTTTCCCCCAAATTAAATAACATTAGAAGAAGAAAATGAACCATTTTAAGTACTGTAGATTTTTTTGTATAACACATCAAGGGTTTATTGATAGTTACAAAGGTGCTAGTCCTGTGTTTGTATATCTGAAGCCTTTGTCAAGTATTTGATGTTTTACCCAATTGTGGATAAAGTGAAGGAATCCTAGCTAGAATATCAGTTAGTTTGAAATAGCTGAGGGGTTTAAGCACATAGCAAATAATAAAGGTTGGTACAAAACCAGGGAAAAGGTTGTTCCGTTGCCTAACCAGTTCCAAGCCAGAGAAAAGGAAACCTAGATCAACCTTGTTATAGTGGCACAAAGAATTGAATAATTGAGTTGGGCAGAAAGTTAGTGGAAGAATATAGTTTTATAAGTGTCTTTAGCTGCAATAAGCTTTATTTTTATGTAGGTTTTTAGTTGAAGGTTTATATCCCTGTGTTATAAATTAAATAAAACCTAAAACACTTGATCATTAGCTCTGAAGTCTCCTACAACAGCTATGAATCAAAGCACACATTAAGTCAGTTCCATTTAAATTGTAGTTTTAAAGAAAACCTTTTTATGCCTCAAAATGCATTTACAAATCACCTTTTCTTTTCTCTTACAGGGTTTTTTATCCTTTATGAGTGCTCCATTAATAGGTGCTCTATCTGATGTGTGGGGAAGAAAGTCTTTTCTTCTTGTTACAGTTTTCTTCACTTGTGTCCCAATTCCATTAATGAGGATAAGTCCATGGTAAGTGGTACAGCAGGGGGCTGTGGTGAACTCAATTGCAGGCAGATTGGTGTTTGGAAAATAAGGATAATTAGGCAAGAAGAAAATGATTTACTTCTCCAGATGTGATTAAATCATCCTGGCACTTCTTTGTTCATGTTCTAAACATTGATTTTGTGTATAGGGGTGTTAAAGAAGCAATGTTTCCTGTAAACTGATTTAGTGACTATGTTCTCACACACACACACACACACACACACACACGTCTAGCAGTAATTGCTAAAAATGCTTAGAATGCATTACATAACTGCACTACACAATTTTCAACACTAAGCTCTACTACATTTTTTCTTTCTGAGACTTTTACGGGGATGCACTAATAACCAATATATTTAATATACTTTACAAGCCAAATAAATGTCTCATGGTAGCAATTCTAAATGGGTGAATAATAGAGTGAAGTATAAAATGCAGAAAATTTTTGGCATTTGATTATAGAGCTCTGACATTTTAACTGTATTGCCTTGTTTTCCCTTTACCTTTATTTGCTGTATTTTGGGGAAGCAAAGATATTAAGAGAACTTTCTACACCTGCTGACTGTCTTAGAGCCTGTAATCATGCTCTCGATTTTGAAAGCGTCTAACTTTAATACATGGGGATTAACTACCACTAACTCACTCCAGAATAACTTGTTTACAGAAAAACTTTCCCACTTTAAAGCAACTGTGGATTGTTAAGTTTTTACAGTTCTACTTCACAACTGAAATTCATCATAGCCTATATTGCTCTTTTCCTTGACAGTTTGATAATTTTATGGGAATCATTATCCTTCATTAGAGGTCAGTCAGAAATTGGGAGTTTCTTTTCATAATTCTCTAGAAAAAGAAAATGCTGCTGTTTTCATTAGATCAATATATTTTGATGTTTGACAGCTTCGTTGGCACTTATTTTACAATATATATTAATCTACAGACTGATTAATGTTATGGATACCTGTATTTTAAGTTATATATAAAGTTGTTCTAGACTAAATATTAACAAATATTTTCATGGCATAAACTGTGTGTTTTTTGTAGTAGAAGATAAATTGGGGGTATTTTCTAATTCTCTTTTTGACTTTTTAGGTGGTACTTTGCTATGATTTCAGTATCTGGAGTCTTTTCTGTTACCTTCTCTGTAATATTTGCGTATGTAGCTGACATAACACAAGAACATGAGAGAAGTACTGCCTATGGACTGGTAAGATGTATATAAAAATTTTAAATTCTCGTACACTAAAGCATTATTAGTAGAGCTGTTTAGGGCACTGATTTCTAACCTGTGGCCCTTGAGGCTCTAAATTCTGGCCCTTGAGGAAGATTGTATCAAGAAGAAAACTTGCGTTTAATTATATGTAGAAAATGTGTTTCTTGATCCATACCTTGTGACATTAAAATTGAAATATTTGAATCAGCCCTTTTACTACGGGGAGAAGAGTGGTACAGTGAGTGGTTAGACTAGCGTAGACTTGGAAGATCTCTGTTCAAGTCCCTGCAACTTCCTCAGTGACTTTGGGCAAGTCAATTAGCCTCTTTGCCCCTTGTGTAAAAGAAGATAATACTCATCTCAACAGGGGTGTTGTGAGGATGAATCTATTAAAGGTTGTGAGGTGCTCAGATACTACAATATAGGGGGTATGTATGTATATGACTTATAGGTAAATAGTCGATAGGAAGCACTGCTTCTCCTAGGAGTGTATCTAAACAATTGTTGTCCCTTCTCTAATGCTCAGCAACTCACCTGCTAGCTGTCTGCTACACTGTGGGGGCGGGAGGAGTGGTAGCTCTGATTTCCATTGCTTGTTTTATCTGCCAGCAGAAATACCTCATGGAAGAGCAGGCTCAGAGCTTTATTGGCTTTGCCTGAATCTTGGGGTTGTCTATAAAAGGATGGCTCCTCACATGGTCCTATTGGAACTGGCAACCCAGGAGAGGGGAGAAAGAGAAGATAAGCAACAAAGCTTTGTTCTAGACCAGATTAGAGCAGCTCTCTCTAATCTTAACCTTAAACTGCACTAACTTGCAACAAATAGCTTTGGACCCAGCTCTGTGAAATACTGAGGGCGTGATTGGTCTCCTGTGATTTCAAGTGTATTTAGACATACAGACCACCTAGGTACAGCTCATGAAACCAGAACATCTGAATGGAAAGAGTTTTAAGTCTTACACAAAGTTAATGCTTGAAAGGTTAACATTGACTCTGAATTTCTTGGCAATTGTTTTTACTAAGTACAACATTCTTAGAAGGATTTTTACCCTTTAATTACTGACGTGACTGCTCAATCTTAACTTTGTCTTCATGAAGCTTTTTATGGGAACTGTTCAAAAAGAATTTAATGCATGAACTTGCTGTGTAAAAACTATCTAAGCCGCATGTCTGCAGTGAACTTTGCAGGCTAACATAACCATGGGGTATCTCTATTAATTCTGTAAAATAAGTTGATTTTTCTTTGTTTCTGTAAACTTAATTCTCACTGTTTGCATCATGCAGTGACATAATTGTCTTTTCTATTTTTAACCTGGACTAACCATGTTTATCCTCTTCCCTGGTGTAAAGGGAGCTTTGGCATCCAAGTGTAGGCTTCCTCTTACGCATTTAGGCAAGTGCCTATGCCAAGAATCTTCAGCCTGATCCAGCTTTCAGTGGGCCCAGTCCTAGTGGCTTGGATAGGAGAAATTTCTTCCCCTCCATTTCTTTGTGATGCTGCCAGCGTCTTTCATTGAGATTCCTAATAAGTAGCTTGCTCAGGATAACATCATGTGCCACTTGAGCCAATGGGTGAGTTTTGCCTTTTTGGGAAGGAAGGAAAGGTGCTTTGATTCAGTCTCCCTTGTGAAATGAGACTGCTTATTTTGGAGTTGGACACGAGTGTAGATCAAGAGCTTAATGACATTACACTGCTACAGCTGCAGTCAATGGATGGACTCAAGCCAAATCTCCTTTGTTTATAAAAAAAAAAAAAAAAAAGAGAGTGCTGACCAGGTGATTTTTCTGAGGGTCCTCGAATTCTGGAACTTGCTCCTGCCTTGGTTTTAAATAGCCTGAATTTGACTACTTTCTTAGAATGCTGTAAAAGCCACTTGTTTGAGGTTTTGTTGAAGGATGGGTGGCTCTTCTAGAGTTTTTCCATTTTTGTCTGCTGGTTGAGGTAAATTGTTGCTTCTGTTTGATTTAGTGTTGCTGTCTGGAAAAGCCACTGATTTATCAGAAATGTTCTAGTAATTTCAGCTATTAGCAGAACCTTAATGATTAAATGAAGAAAATTCCCCTGCCCTCCTCTCATTTGTTCAGGAAAAACTGTGCATGTATTTAAAAAAAAAAAAAAATTTAGGAATGGAGGTGGTGTAGGGTAAGTTCAGAGTCTTTTTTGACTAATTGAACTGGCATGGAATTCAAGAGTATAAGTAGCTACAGAAATGCTGCTACCATAAACTGCATAATTCCCCCCCCCCCCCCCCCCCATATCAATTAGCTGCTTTGAGCTATTGAGTCTGTTTTTGGAGGCAACATTGGCCTTTCTCCCAGACAATGCTAGTATGATGATCAGTTAAAAAATCCACATTCATGTGGTGCAGCACCTTGTAACATGTCTGTCTGTGTTTGTGACCTAATGGAATGGTCTGACCGGGAAACTTCCGTTGCAGCTTATTTTGGGGGATAAAATATGTGTTTCCTTAATCCTTTTTAAATGAATCCTTTTCCTATTCTCTTTTAATAGGGAACCTCTTCTGAGGCCACATCATCAAACAATCACTCTCTTGTCTGGCTAACAGTGTGTAACTTTTTTTTTTTTTTTTTTTAAATTGAAAGTGAACGTTAGCTGCTGCTTAATTCTTTGGCAACAGTAACTCATTGGAGCAGAGATGTACAGGTGCTAAGCACCTATTTCCTGTTACTTTATTAATGCATTGGCATTAGGAAATCCTTGAATAATAATAGTATACTTCTGCTTCTTAAAAATGTCACAAGGTATCTTCTCAGTACTTTGGCATAAAGTTCGAAGAAAGTAGGAATCATAGCAAAAGAAGTTCTGCTCAGAAGTTTGGACATTAGGTCAGAGTGAATGGCTTGAGCAGGAAATTTAACTGTATAGATGAATTGTGTTTGTTTACTGAATTGAATGCAAACAGTTGGAGCTTGATACATTTGGCAGGTAGACACCTCTTTTCAATTATTTGCATCTCTGCATCATGATTTATGCCCTTAAAGATGGGTTTAGGTCGTGTAGCTGTTGACCACAAGTGTTGTCATCATCTTTCTCAAATAACAAGAACCCCTTCTAGTACTTCATTTGCAATAGCCTTTTCTGGTCAGCTAGAATTTGAACTGTTTTAGCTACTTGGAAGCAGCTACTTTGTACCAGTTGAATCTGAGTAGAGAAAATTTGTCTGATTTCCTTCAAAGCTACCAATGTAGGTAGATACTTGCATAGCTCAAGATTGGAGGTGTGTAGTAATGGGCCTTCAAACTTAATCATTTCTCCCTTCATCCCTACACTAAAAGAATCTGTTTCAAGGTTAATATTAGTTCAGGACTCTAGTCCCTGGCATGTTGTACCATATTCTCTTACTTTTCAGCTGTTAAAAGATCAGCTAGAAAGACCAAACAGGAAGTCCCAGGAATAAAAATGCTCAAGTGTCCACCTGGCAGTGATGGGAAGAGGAGACTTAGCTGTAAAGTCAGCACAGGTGTAGTGAAAGAGAGAAAATAATAGATTAGAAAGTTGATGGTTCTTTCCTGATTAATAAAATGAGCCATAGTTGAAAAGGACTACTACTATTAAATTGTGCAAATATATGTGATAGAACTATAAGTCAGGGATCATTTCCCTTTCTTAGGCCTTCAAAAAAATAAAATAAAACCCTCTTAGAATTCCTCAATACAAATTTCTAGAAAGGAATAGAATCTAAGATGAGATAAATTGTTCCAGTAAGGATCATGCCTTTTTCTAATCAATCTTATTACTGTACATAACTGTGGTAAGTTCTGTTTTTTATGGTTCTGTGGCCTCAGAATACGTAAAATTAAGTTTCTAGCCCTCATGGTTATAACTGTAACAATTCTAAACATAATGACTATGCACTGTCTTCCTGAGTGCCCAGCTCTCAAAACTTCCAGCTCTTCATCTTCCCCCTCCACCAGCTTCTACAGTTATGTTAAATTCAGTTCTACAATGCCTCATTTTCGGTATGCTCCAGTATTTGTATTAACACAACACAAGGTATTAGTGGTATTCATTTTCATATTTTATTGAAGGAAAACTTCAATTTTTGAGCGTTCTTGTGCCTGCCAAAGAACTACCAGTTTGCCACAGAAATAAAGGGGTTTTGCTGTGGGTTCAGCTTGCCACAGAGTAAGCAGCATGGTGTTAAATACCATAACTGGTAACTTTTAATCAGGAAAAATCCCTTAATTAGCATAAGAAACACTACTTTTACTGTAAACATACTGTAAGCCTAAAATCATGAACTTTGTTAATTTAGGATTTGAATCAGATATATTCACTACTGTATTTATAAGTTAGGATGTGCCTGCACTAGAGAAATTGGTACCCATCTTTTAGCGCTGGTGCATCTGCACCATTAAGTCCTATCAGCCATGAACAGATTTTCATAAAACAATGAAAGTACCTGAGCCCTGTTTGTACTAGTGCTTACAGTGATGCACTTGTAGTCCTGCTGCGCAAAGCGCACAAGTTTTGAGTGTAGACAAGGCCTTGCATAACACATTCTGCTATCACAATTATCCCAAAATGTGGATGCTTGATTTCAAAAAGTTTAAAGCAGCTTAAGTTGTGCATATTGACTAGGGCTGGCTGAATTTTTTTCCATTGGGAAATTGGGTTTTCAATTAAATTAGAACTTTTGTGTAAAGTGTCTACCTTCCTTGAAAACTTTTGATTTTTTTTTTCCATTGGAAAACTGAATTTTTGGATGAAAATCGAAGTTTTTAACTAGAAACTTTCCAGGTTTTGGTTGTAGAAAATGGAGATTTTCATTCTTCTTTTTTTTTTTTCCTACCCATTTTCTGGCCAGCTGTATTTCATTTTTTTTTTTTAATTAAGTACCTTTTTTTTTCAAAACCTTTAAAATTTTTTTTTTTTTTCTTTTTTTTTTTTTTTCTTCCCTTTTTCTGGCCAGGTTTTTTTTATTTTTTTTTTTTAAATGAAGTACCTGTATTTTCAAAACCATTTAAAATTCCTTTATTAATCTGAATTGTATGCTGTAGTGGTGAAACCAATTTAACTTGTTTTTATGCTTAGGTTTCTGCCACCTTTGCAGCAAGTTTGGTAACTAGTCCTGCCATTGGAGCATACCTGTCTGCCAGCAAAGGAGATAACCTTGTAGTACTAGTGGCCACAGTGGTGGCTGTCCTGGATATCTGTTTCATCCTATTAGCTGTACCAGAATCTCTACCTGAAAAAATCAGACCTGCTTCATGGGGAGCCCCTATATCCTGGGAACAAGCAGATCCCTTTGCAGTAAGATATACATTTTTATAAATATTTTAAAATAGTTATTACATCTTTTTAATCAACAGGAATAATTTAATTTTATTGGTAAATTAGTCATTAAACTAATATACATTAATCTGCAAAAGAGGTGTAAACTATAATGAAAATAATCATGTTGGATATTCATCCATTTGGAAGCTGTTACACATACTGGTAGTATGGTGGAGGTCTGGAGGTAGAAAATCTTAAGGAAACACTCCACCCTCTGGACTCATTTAACACATTGTTATGGAAAGGAAAGTGTTTGATTTCTTATGTTGCTGTGTACTCACTTTAAAAAATAAATTGACGTAAGCTTTTTACACGAATTGTATGCTTTTTGCTTTCATAAGGGTGCTGACTTCTATCGGTGAATTCATACACTGATGTTTTAA
>NW_020664464.1:23555774-23649401 GCF_002925995.2 Terrapene triunguis | reverse complement strand
ATAGTTTTTCAAAATATGATACAGTATTAGAAATGAGCAAGTATAAGAAATATACAAGAAATAAGAATACTCTTGTGGTATGGCAAGCTGAACCTACAGAATAGTAAGTAGGATCTGTGCTGATCACTAGCAGTAGTCCCTTTAATAAGGTTCATGTGGTAAATGCTTAAACTTCGAGTAATTCATAAAGACAGTAATAATGTGTATGTAGGTTTAACTAGCTTTAAGGTTTGATAGTCTCACTCTCCGTGTCGAAAATTAATGGGCAACATGGATGGATAAGACCCAAAATTTATATTAGGCTATATGAAAAGCTAATAATGGGAATATTTTCATATTTTAATTTAAGGAAAATCTTTTTAGTTTACATTAACTGTTTCCTTGCCAGTCCCTTCCCCAGCCATTGCAATATTATACTAGTGCAGGAGGACAAAGTGACTCTAACTAGCCTGTTCCTGTTGTCCATGGTGAATAAAGTGTAAAGTAAGCAAACAAATAATGAGAATCAAGTTAAAATTCTTTCGTGAGATTGTTAGACAAGTAAGGAAACTTGCTTTTAAATAACTTTTACTGTAATAGTGACCCTTTAACTGTTCCATAGAATTTCATTCACTCGGGATTAGTAATGGAAAATTTAATGGAACTACTGTTTTTATCCCTTTTTATAAGGAGCTTTCAGAGTAGTTCAGTTTGGCTCATGTTTCCTTCTCTTCTCTTTGTAATAGTCCTTGAAGAAAGTTGGGAAAGATTCTACAGTCCTCCTGATCTGTATCACAGTATTTCTGTCCTACCTGCCTGAGGCTGGCCAGTATTCTAGCTTTTTTCTCTATTTGCGACAGGTGAGTAACTGTTGATCACTGAAGAATGCATGTCATGTTTTCAGAGTCTGTCAAGCTACACTTCAATCAGGATTGCCAGAGTTCTATTTCTAGATTTATATTCCATTTGGGGAACTATGTCTTTAAAGCACCATATGTACATAAAGTATGAAACCATTGTACTTTGTATACAACAATTACAAGGTTTCCTTGAGGGAAAGTATTCTTGCTATTATGTAAAACTATTGCTAAAATTTTTTGTAGGTTTTAATGATCTAAAGACTTTTTTCTAAACTTCTCAAGTGCATGGCTTAATTCTGAAGTAGTGCTGGAAAGGTCTTACTGAAGTCTAGTTTTAATTTAATATTGAACCAGTGCTTACTGTATTTGTTTCTAGAATAGCACTGTTTTTAATGAAAACAAGCTAAATTTGTGCTAGAATTGATCCTCCTTTGTTGCTTTTCCCCTCCTCTTTGAGTAATAAAAGATCCTATTATTAAAGTGCATTTATGTTCCTAGTGTTGTGCATAGCTGCTTGGGGATGGCTGAATATTCTAGCCTGCCTCTCAGTATAAGTTTACTTTTCAGTAGAGAAACAGCAAGAACAGCGGGTCGGTGTACTCGCTTCATGAACTGTCATGGTCTCTGTCTTCGTCAGCGAACAAAGATGGCGCAAAAGTTGCCTAGAGATTTGGAAGAAAAAAATCGAATCTTTCCAAAGGTTTATTATAAAATATCAAAAGGAATATGCATTTGAACTGTCACAAATAGGAAATATGGATGAAACACCAATGATATTCGATCTCCCGAGCAACAGAACGGTAACTGGTGTTGGTGAAAAAACCGTTTTAATTAAAACCACTGGCCATGAAAAAATCCATTTTACGGTGGTTTTATCATGTTTGGCAAATGGATCAAAGCTCCCTCCTGTTGTTGTTTTTAAAAGAAAAACCTTGCCTAAAACCATGAAATTTCCTGCTGGTGTCATCGTACTTGCACACGAAAAGGGATGGATGGATGAAAGTGGGACTATTGAATGGCTGGAAAAAGTGTGGAATAAGAGACCAGGAGCACTTTTCAAGAAACCTGCTATGCTCGTTTGAGACCTGTTCAGGGCACACAAGATGGATGAGGTGAAAAATGTGGCCAAAAATATGAAAACTACTTTGGCTGTAATACCTGGAGGCTTAACTTCAGTTCTACAACCGCTTGGTGTCTGCCTGAACAAACCCTTTAAAGACAGGCTACGCAAAATGTGGTCTGAATGGATGTGCTCAGGCATGGTGAAGTTGGCAAAAGGCGGGAATCTTATGAAGCCCGAAATCAACCTGGTCGCCCAGTGGATCAAGGACGCGTGGGTGTCCATTCTCTCGGAAATGGTAGAAAAATCATTTAGGAAATGCTGTATCAGCAATGCACTCGACGAGTCAGAAGATGATGCCATATTTGATGATGACACAACAGAGGCTGATGATGAGACGGAATTTGACTCTGAAGGCGACACTCCTGACATCTACGATGACAATGCAGGTGCAGCTGTGACTGAAGCCGAGTTTTATGAACTGTTTGGTGAATCAGAGACTGATTCAGACTTTGAAGGATTTTAAGACTTTTTAAAGTCTCATATTGTTCTAAGTTACTTGTTTTAAATATCCATTTACTGATTTTAAATATTGACTGTAATTTTGAAGGTGAATACATATTTGTTCAGTTGTTGGCTCCTGGCCTGTCAGGGTAAGCTGCTGGCGGGTCGGGACGTTTTGTTTACTTGGAGCCATCTGCAGGCACTTCCCGCAGCTCCCATTGGCTGGGAACGGCAAACCGCGGACACTGGGAGCTGAGGGGCTCCATGCCTGCAGACGCTCCAAATAAACAAAAAGTCCCGACCCGCCAGCGGCTTACCCTGACGGGCTGGGAGCCAAAGTTTTCCAGCCCCTGAAATATAGGGTCGGCTTATGAAAGGGTCATACAGTTTTTGCTGTTTTTACCTAACCATCTTGGGGGGTCAGCTTACAAACGAATGGGCTATTGAACGAGTATATACGGTAGTTCTTACTGAAGTAGTTGTGTTCCAATGTTTATAAATGCCATCTTTATATGGAACTGCTTTAACTAATTATCTGTAACTAGCATTTGTTTTACTATATTATATTTATAAATTTATATTATCTTCTTTCAGATTATAGGTTTTGGTCCTGCTACCATAGCAGCATTCATAGCTGTGGTAGGAATTCTGTCTATAATAGCTCAGGTAAGTGTTATCCTAATAGCTTTTTTAGAAATTCTGTTGACCCTTTGGATATACAAAGAAGAAAAATTAAGGGATTTCAGTGTGCATATATAATCACTGTTAGAGTTGTGATAATGAAACTCCTCTACAAAACATATTAAATGAGTCCAGCCTAATACAGTACATTTCTTGAACATATTTCCCCAAAGTTGTTGGAGTATAACCAATCAGATGAATGTTACTGATGTGTCATTTTTGACATGTTGCAATTATGTATAGGTAAGCTCCTTTCTACCCTTTAAAGCCTCAGAATAGATTTTGTTCAGTAAAGGAACATCTGTTCATTCAGATTCCTCCTGAGAGATTGCCTCTCTCCATGACCTCCGGTAACGACTGTGTGCCTTAGGAGCAATGGACCTGAGTTTCAGAAGTGAGATGTGCAAGCTCATTAAAATGGGATTCTTTCGACAGCTAGACCAAGATTTTGGCCCTTATTTCAGCAAGAGATTAAAATGGCAACTAACTTAATTGCTTTCAAAACACAATACAAAACTTATTTCTTGACTGCTTTCCCACAATTTAACAACAACAAAAAATTCAAATAATGAGGGGATATAGCAATGGATTCCTTTAACTTTTACATTTGTAAAATACACATCAGCTCAATATAAATGGGTAAATTTAGCCCCTTAAAATGTTGAGACCCTGCACATGCACAAAGATTACTCACGTGGCATCTGATTTAGTTCTAACTTTGCTACTGAAATATTTTCATGATGTCTACCAATACAGTTAAATATGGGGACAGTGAATGAAAATAAAGACCAGTAGCAGAATGATATAATAAGTGAAGAAGTATGGTGTATTACAGAAATACAGATATGATTTGCTTCCCTCCTACTGTGGTGGGGGTGTTTTTTGTAAGATGGGTCTCCAGCAGTGTCTTGGATATTTTCTGCTCTCAGGCACAATGCACTGTGGGCAGTACCTGCCTTGCAGAGAGCTCCATCAGGAAGTACCTGTCTCCTGGTTTGGATTAGTGGGCTTCCCTTCCCACAGGGACCACCACTTGGCCTTCACTGGCTGTGGCCTCTGCGGCTCCTGTGCCCCCACAGTTGACTCCTGCTCCATAGGGTGCCCCTCACAGTGGAAGTGAGGAAGAGAGTGTGTGGAACTGAGAGGTAGGACAGGAGAAGGCACAGAGTGAAATGCAGTCCTTCCTTCTGCATACAGGAGAAAAAATGGGATTTAACATTGGATTTCAGTGAGCAAAGCAGCCATCTTTGATTCTTGAAAACCGTCTAGAAATAAGCGTCTGCTCTAAGGTCAACTTGTTCTCAAATTTCCTGGGATGGCTGACTAATCCTTTTGTGAGACCTACTAAAACTGAACTCTAATTTGAGGAAATGACAGGAAAAACCTCTGCGTGCTAGATATCTGTGTATTCCAGAAAACCAAAGAATCACTGTTCTGTGTTCAATACTTAACATTTTAAATTTTGTAATAAACTCAGTTAATAACACGAAGGGAAATCTCTACCTTTTTTGAAAAGGTATTTAAAAATGTTTCTGGTTATGCTTTTAGTAATAGCTATGCATCAAATTGTGGATCAAATCAGGTGTCTGTGTTTGGGTTATTAAATACAAAAATGTCATAACAGTCAGAGTTCAGTTAATTGAATGTAAACAGCAATAGTGGAGCTTCTCTTGGATTGTTTCCTGTAAAAGTGGAAGCTGTATTAAAGGTCTCAAGTTTAAAATGCTTCTCACTGAGTTCATTCCTTATTTTTACAGACCGTGTTCCTCAGTATCCTGATGAGGTCAATAGGGAACAAGAATACAGTCCTGCTTGGCCTTGGCTTCCAAATGCTCCAGCTGACCTGGTATGGTTTTGGATCTCAACCTTGGTAAGCACGTGTCTCCTGAGCTGCACAAATTTCATGGGGCTTTAAAGTATTTTTTTCCAAAATCTCCCACTACTTTGAACATTAACATCATTTTCTTTCAGAACATGATACACTTGTCCTTCAAGTACATTACACTGATTAGTTGTATAACTTGACTCCTAATTTTTAAGTTGCACTTGGCTTTTTCCTAGAGTTATGGCTTACTGTGCTTTAAAGCACCTTTTTTTCCTGAGGCTAGCTGTATTGCTTAACAGTTAAGACAAAAGCAAATGCATCTAAAAAAGCACACACAAAAAAAAAAGTTTTTGGTGATCATATTTTATATTTATTTATTCTGAAATCAGTCTTTAGAGTAGCTTTCATAATCTGTGTCTCTCCAAAGCAAGCAACAAGAGATAACAGATGACTAGTCTGTTAGATGGGCAATCAGTGTACTTATTCCTTTAAGTGTTGTTTCAGATGCTTGTAGCAACTAGCCATGTACAGCAAGGACTTGAATTTATTAATCCTTTTGATTATTAATTTGCCTCTTACTCTTCCACAAACATCCAGATGTGCTAGTCATCCTAATAGTTAATTTTCTTACCATATCAGCCCATTAAAGGTGTTCTTATAATTTAGTCCTTCGATTCCCGTTAACAGTTCTGGACGTTTGCAGATGTGGGCTGCCAGCTTAATCTCTGTCCATCTTTCCCTTTTATAGACAGTATTGAGAGTTTTTGGAGTATCATTTCAAGAAAAGTTTGGTCTGTTTTACTTTGATAAACTTGCTGTTGAAGTTGGATACCAGCAAGACTGTTCAGTCTGGATTGCCCAACTAATCTGTTTCAGCACACAAACTTACTGTGGAGCACAGGCTGCTTGCTATGCTCATTAGGTTGCTTTTGTCTACCAGTTATTGGCCGTCTCCTACCATGTCAGATGCATGCAGTGACAGAGGGGTTTTTTTTTTTTTTAAAGCTTTAGGTGCTGCGTAGAGCCCTTTCATAACTTATTTCCAAACAGCTCTACCAGTGAGGGCCACTGAGACAAAAGCTCTTTCCTTTTTAGAGTACCAACCCCTTCTGTGCTATAGTGAAGAATGCCTCACCAACTTTTTCACCATAGCTCTTCGTAGCAAATGAGATGAACTAGAGAGCAGCTTTACCTAGAGTACTAGCAGCTAAACAGAGATTTTAGGCTCTGTGCAAAAAACATGGGGTGAATTCTGGAACTGGATTTGATGGTGAAGAAGTAGAACAGGAAGACAAACCGTTCAAAAGCCACACTAGAAAATGCATATTCCCCTATTAATATGTGCTCTGCCTTGTATAGTGAATATTACCTCAGACCCTATTCAGTTAACTTGGGGGATATTAAATAAAATCAATCAGGATGGGATTTAATAAAACCTATCTATTTCGAAGGAGCCAGGCAGAACCTGGCATGCACCTATCCATGCAGTAGATTTACTGAAATTGCTCCTTGGTATGACCTTTTCTAACAGAGGACAAGGCAGCATCAATAATATTGTGCTCACCTCATCTTAGCTTGGGTTGAATCAAATCAATTAATTTCAATGAGCTCAGTGTAACTCAGAAAAACATAAATAGGAGAGGTTCTGAGGTTGTTTGACAAATTGTAAGAGAAGAAAATAACTAAATTGTAAATGCGTAGCCATTACAAAAATTACATCTTTGGGTACTTAATGGTGAATGGTTTAGTGACAGTTTTAAGAACAGACCCTAATTGAGGAACCTGAAAATGTTTGTTGTATTCTTGCTTATTTGGGGAAATCCTTTTGTACATAAAAGTATTGCTGCTTTATATTTTGAACAAAATATGTATTTCAATCAACACAGGATGATGTGGGCAGCAGGAGCTGTAGCAGCCATGTCAAGTATTACGTTTCCAGCAATCAGTGCTCTGGTTTCACGAAATGCAGAGCCAGATCAACAAGGTAAGTTCAGTAAATTCATCTTGGTGCTCCTGAAAAATTCTCTTCCTTGGACCAACTTTCTTTCTTAAAAACCATAATACCTATCTAGCTGTGCTCTTCAAATAAGATGACAAAGGAGGTAATGAAAGTTTGTCTCTGGGTATTGTGGAGAGAGATAGATGCACATCAGGCATACTTGCCTTTCATTATTTCCTGAAAAGCATTGCTCTCATCAGTGCAGTCATCTCTTTACATAATTGCCTTTAAAGATGCTAGAAAATAAAAGTAAGTTGCTACAGTAACTTTCATGGTTTTTCCTCTCAACTTGTTTTTAAAAGCATTCTATGACTCTGAACAACCAGCACTAGTGTAGCAGTGCCATCTTTCTCTTAACAGCTGAGTCCCCATTTTCCTATTGTCTGATTTATTACCTTATATACATAAGAAACATTTTCTTTTTGTTCCTTGCCAGGGAAAGAGGGTGGCCCAATTTGCTCTAAGCTTCTTTCAAAACTATAAAAGAAAAACTTCATAACCTCTCTAGGGAAGCAGGAATAATGAAGACATGGTAGAAGGAGTGGGTTGTGTGCATGCATGTTTTATTCCAAAGTTGGAGAAAGAGGTAAAACCTACACTTACTTTAAAGTGAAAAAGTCAGCAGTTAATACTGGTAAAATATGAGCTATATTCTATAGTGCCATGGTGCTTTAAAGGCAAATGTAACAATCAGATCCCTGCCCTGTTGGGTTTACAGTCTAAAGTTAGAACAAACAAATGAGGACCGCAAGATAGAATGGGCAAGACAGAAAGTAAAGAAAGGATACAGCCTAGGAGGCAGTCTTCTGTTGGGAAAGGTGGTATTTGTACACGTTTGATGGTAATTTTCTGTAGGCTTAACACAGTTTACAGTGGTTACATTCTAAAAGTGAACTAAGGGTATGTCTACACTACCCGCCAGATCGGCGGGTAGTGATGGATCTATCGGGGAGTGTAGACGCGATAAAATCGATCCCCGATAGCTCTACCGTCGACTCCGGAACTCCACCGCGGCGAGAGGCGGAAGTGGAGTCGACGGGGGAGCGGCAGCGTTCGACTCGCCGCTGTCCTCACGGCCAGGTAAATCGACCTAAGATATGCTGACTTCAGCTATGCTATTCACGTAGCTGAAATTGCGTATCTTAGGTCGACACCCCCTCCCCACCCCCCTAAAAGTAGCAGGGAAGAAGTCCGGAGGGTGACCAGACAGCAAGTGTGAAAAATCAGGACAGGGGTGGGGGTAATAGGAGCCTATATAAGAAAAAGATCCAAAAATCGGGACTGTCCCTATAAAATCGGGACATCTGGTCACCCTAGAGTTCCGTGGAAGTTAGGGGAAAGTACAGCTGTGCACTGTTCATTCAAAGCCACCTAGAAAGCTGTACATGAAAGGATTTATAGAATTCCAGAGTGAAGTTATGCCATCTAGTGGAGAGGAAACAGCCATTGTAATTACATATAGCTCTCCCAAAACTGAACAGAAATTAAACAAAACTAAGTGACTTTCACTCACTAAAGCCAAAAGGATTCTTCCCTACTTTCTTTTTGTTCCAGCGGCTCATGGGAATCACACTTTCCCTAATTTTATACTACCTGTGTCAGTAAAAATGGTCTCCATGTAATTTAAAAATAGTTCACACCCATCTGAAGATCTGTTTTGTTCATGTCTGTCTCTTTAGTTTGTAAGCTCGTCAAGACAGAGTGGCTTCTTTTGTCTTATACAGCATCACCTCGTACACAGGCAGTGCTTAATAATGGCACTTGTTAAAGTTATAATATATAAGTTAGTATCCGTCAGAAACTGCTACAAATGTGGGCAAACCTTTATTTATTCAGTACTTTGAACTTCAGCTACCCCTGAGTTGGAGCAGGAATAAGATTTATCTGAGGAGGATCAGACAAGAGCAGGATGTTACTGATGGAGAACAAAATGTTAGTCCATAGCTTGACGGAGTATTTTTGCAGGTAGAAATTTACTTGTTTGTCTATAACCAAGGCTAACTATCTTTTAGCTAAGGCAAATATCATCTTAAGCCTCTCTTGTTCAGTATAAGTATGGAGAGAAGTTGAGTTAGGGAGAGCATGGAGGTTGAGCTCACCCATTATAGCTGGGAAATTTTGATAATTTCTAATTCAGACCCCTCAGTTTCAAAATTGAAAATGTTGCTAGCAGCACATTAATCTATTGAGCAAACTGTGCCCATGTGGAAGCTAACTAAAATCCAGCTAACCTTCCTTGAAGGCATTTATTAAAACCCTCTCATGTGGAAGGTAAGGTTAATCTATTACATGATAGAATTAAACAGTAATTAGAGAAGTTTTGGGCTCTTGTACCATACATAAAATAAGGGATGGCTAATGAAAAGGCTGCCTTCTTCATTACCGTTACTTTTCCTTTCACAGGTGTTGTCCAGGGAATAATAACTGGAATCAGAGGTCTGTGTAACGGCCTTGGACCAGCTCTCTATGGCTTTATATTCTTTCTCTTCCATGTGGAGCTCAATGAATTGGCACCTGTCCAGAGTTCTGATAAGAACACCATGCAGGATCCTAGTGATGAGGTAAATCCATGGCCACCTTCCATTGCTTTTCAGTCACAAATATCAAATTTGCATGACTAAAATATCTTGTAAAGTTTAAGCTTTTTGTTCTTGCCTATGTCCCAGCCTACCTCATCTTTTTATTGCCCCTTCGCTCTTTTATCAAAGCTTTGTTTAGCTGTCTCACTTGTCTTTTACTGCTCTCTTGGCTGTCTCTGCTATCTTTTACCCTGACCCATTCAGCCCTCACTCTTTCTTTTGAGTCTTGCCTGAAAACCCTGTTTTACCAAGAGGCCTAATGATCTCTGTGCACTTGAAATCAAATATTTAACAGTAGATTGATGTATTAAGTTCTTACATTAGTAAGAATTCATTTCCTTTATAGAAGATTCCATATTCCATTCACTAATATGATACATACGGTAAAACTAAGCTACACTTGCCAGAATAAATTTTAAAAGTGCACTTTGTTGTAGAATTTTCAATATTTTAAAATCATGTTTGCCTCCAGTCATTAGTGATGATGAGCAAGGTTCTAGTTAAGTGGAGCTTCTTTCATTCTGAAGATTTCACTAAGCAGAATATAATTTTAGGATCCTGCCTGTGTGCCACTGGTCTCAGTGACCATTTCCCCTCATTGTACTGAGAAACCTGTAACATTTTTCAATGTGTAAAAAGGATTTTATGTGGTGTCTAATTCCAGTAAAAAGTTGCCTTTTCAGTAACAATCAAAAAGATTTGTGGTTGCTTTCTCTACTGGGACCCAAATATACTCTCATTCTGTGACAAATTTGGTTTTCCAATATCATTTGTGTTTTTTCCATCCAAGACAGAATTGCTCTTGTGTTAAAATACTGTCTTCCCAGTGCTTAAACTTTTCTTTACCATCTGTATGTGTGTGGTATGATGCTTAGCCCTATCAAATCTTCTGTCCAGGTTATTAATCCTAGAAGTTAAGATTTCCTTTCCAGGAAAGTCAGCTGAAGCCTGTGAACAGTCTTATTGTGCAAATGTAAGCTTCTCCTTAAAATGTATCTGCAACTCTTTGGAGGCCTTGGAAACTTGCAAAGATGATGCCAGTCTGAGAGAACCCACTGAAACTTGGTTGACAGCAGTGGTTCTTAGCCTCCCACTTTACAGATAAAGAATATAAAAGATAATTTGGATCAACATATCCCCACAGTAGTGAACTTCTCTTCAGTTTGCACTGCTGATAGGGTTAATCATGGCAAAAATGTGTGCCTGCTATTCAAATTTGTATTCATTCTTAAAACTGATTTATGATGTGAAACTTGGTGCTCTTCATTCTTTATCCCGCCCCATAAAATTTAGTTGCACTGAAATAGATTTGGAACCCTAAGAGGACCTTCCCCGAGGGGCAGATACAGACTGCTGAACATGGCGATGCATGCACCTGGTAGATCAAAGACTAACGTGATCAAATGGGGCTACTCAAATGACGTGAATACATGCGAGCACGGTGAAGTGCAGACCATGCAGCACATGCTCGTTGCCGACTCTTTGGTCGACAAGACAGAGTAGTTTGAAGATTTCTTTCCTTTGCAGTTTTTTTAAGGGTAAACTAAGAGAGAAAACCAAAAATGTGCCCCCTTGAATTCTATATGGTGTTTTTTTCCTTCTTTACTTGAGCTTAAAATCACATCCTCATTTCCCTGTCTTTGCTGGAAGACCTGGTCAGGATCTTTGGAGGGCCCCCTTTGTTGGAGGCGAGAGAGCTGAAGCTCAGGTGATGTCTTAACGTGACACTGTTCAGGTTGAGAGAGAGTTCTGACACTTCTATTAATTACAAAGATAAAAAAAGAAAGGTGGGCGTAATCGAGTATTTTTACAATAGCTTTAGCATCTTTATATATCGTAAAGAAACAATAAAATCAAAAACATGTTTTAATCTTGTTTTTAGTTTAACTGCTTCAGGGGAATGCTTTCAGTGATAGCTATTTGGTGAACTTGACATGAATTCACAAATAGTTTTCAGTTGAATGAAACTTTTTATTCAGGGAGTGAAGTGTCCACTGAAAATTTTAGCCAGCTCTAGTTGTAATGCACATACAAATTGAGCATGCAGTTTGATATACGTTTAGTAAACAGCTTTTTGAAATTGTTGTCCTATTGTTGTCCTGATTCAGTGATGTAATATTTTAATCAAGTAGATATTTCAGTTTCATATTTTTCTGATTTGCCTGTTTTGTTGCAGAGCGCTATCATCCCTGGCCCTCCTTTCCTGTTTGGAGCATGTGCAGTTCTTCTAGCTTTTCTGGTTGCCTTATTCATTCCTGAGCACAGTAAAGCCAGCTGTACCAGGAAGCACAGCATCAGCAGTGCCCAGAGCAACAACCCAGATCGTGGCAGTGATGAGGACATTGAACCATTGCTGCAAGACAGCAGTGTCTGAGGGCTAGCTTTGAAAAAGGAGGCTGCAAATCAAAATTCATGCACTGATCTGTGAACCCAGAAAACAGGACAGAATGCAGTGAGCTTCTGGTCTCTTAAGGGAGGATGGAGCCATGTGCAAGTGAAGATCATATGTTGTGGATATTGGTGTCCACTTTGGGTTCATACTATCAAACATTTACTGTGGTATTTTGTTTTGTGTACTAGGGCAAGGTAAGGTTTGAATCCTTGTTTCCCCTGTACCTGATATGTAACTGCAAATGCCATCTCAAGCCCTGATGTTGGATTGAAAACCTAAATACACAGACCATGCAGAGAATAAACTTTAATAAAATATTTTGAACATTCAGTTCCCTATAGTCACTATAAACAAAATAAGCAGGTTTGAGGCAGACTACAGTTCCTGCCAAAATAGTTAAAGGTTAAGTTTTGCATTTTAAGCCTTTTCTTTGGATGTATGGCCCTGTGTTGCCCTCCTAGGTTTGGGAGGGACCAATCTACAGAGTTTTAGTATCTGAAATATTGCAGATAATTAAAGGTCATATTAAAATTCCTGAACCCATATTCTCAAATATTTATGTATCATACTAATAAAAAATCCAGTAGACTCCTTAGGGCGTTGATAAAACTAAACGATTACTTTTTACAGATGAGGGATCACGTATGACAACTTGCCTATGAGTGAAGGACATATTCAAGTCTTAAACCCACATTCCAGAACAGTGTCTGACCTGAAGTGGCTAAAAAGAAAATCCAGTTGGCACCTGTGAGCATTGATAGCGTCAGTGCTCTGCTAGTAGAAAATGATTTTAATGATTGATTGTATAGCACCACAAATGTAGATGTTCTTCGTTTGTGTGCGGGCTAGTTAACTGGATGCTGAGGCAACTTACATCAAGACTTGTGTGTATTTATTGCATTTTGTCACTGATCTGCCGTATAAAATAACTCTTCCCACTAATTTCACCCCTGCCTTAACTGCTACTTAGTGTGCATTTATTCTCATCTAGCCTTCATATCAATGTGTCTCACCTGCTGAATCTCAAGGAAATATGCATATTAAGTTCTTTTCTAAAAGATGGTTTAAAGAAGTTCAGTGTCTACAAAGTGTTATGCTAATTTTTAGACATTTTATGAAAAATTATACAGATTTATATGTATTTTGTTGCAGTGTAAATGAACCATTAAACCAAACCTGACTTTAACAAAGTACTCCTATGAATGTTTTGTACGTATGAAATATATGTAGATATTTGTAAGGAGTTTTAATTTTTTCCAGATGGAAGTGCTGTGTAAATCTTGTATTTATAAATGCAATGAGGGTACTGACAGATATACAGTTTTTATAAAGGATTGTGTATTGACTGAACAAATTTTAAAAAATTATATATTTTGAAACTTGTTCCATCTTGAGCAGAGATAACAGACCTTTTGTACTATGCAGTTTGGTTTTTAAGTTAAGCTTCCATAATAAATCTGCAACTTATACTTTCTAGGTTTCATGTGTTATGTGTGTGTTCTTGCAGTTATTTATTACTTCCATTTCATTTTCCCTACTTCAGATTGAAGATGATTTACCATTCAAAATTATATTATATTAGTGGCTCAGTACCCCAATAAAGTTTCAGGGTCCCATAGTGTTGTCTTTGTACATACAAATAATACGACACTCTGTGTATCAGAAAGCTCACAACATAGGTTTGACAAGGTGTGATTGGGTGCAGCGGAGATATGGGAAGAGTAGGTAGGGGAAGACGGATAACAGTGAAATATTAATCTGATGGGTTTGAGTTGTCAAATACTGAGGACTTGATTTATTTTTTTAGTTGGATCCTAAATTCTTCTATTCCTTAAGTCTTCAAATTTTCGATGGGGATAACTGTTCCATTTCATTTTTATGCCCTCATAGTTTACTCGACATTTTAGCTTGAGTGTTTAATTTCTACACCAGGTGTCTTTGAATTCCAAACTTGTATTTTGAGAGGAAGCTTGATTGCAGTGATTGGATGCAGTCTGACTACATGTCCCAATGGTGCATGAAGTATATGTAGATCTAATGAGCATAATCCTTTTGTTTTGCCAGTATCTTCTGAGAGTTTGGGGATCCTATTCAGCAAGCTGGATTTAGGGAAGCTTGTGTTAGGTTATGGATTTAAAGGCTTTCTGTGAGGTACTCAGTTTACAGTAATGAGCACCAAACTGGGAAGTATATACCCCATTTATATAGGCTGAAGGAACGGACAGCATTTGGCCAACTTCACATATGGAGCTTGATGAACCAAGAAATAGAAGTTAGGTCTCCTGATGACCAATGCTAAAGCCTGTATCACAGGATTGTCATTCCTTTTCCCAGGTTATGTCTGGCCAGGAAGCTATGGGAGATCATTCTTGCAACACCTGGGACTTCTATCCCATATTAGTATTTGCTGGATTACAATGAAAGGCAGCTAATTGAACAAAATTATATGGGCATCTTCATGTCCTACATACTATTAATATGAAACACAAGACTAAACAGATTTGGACTGTGATTACATTGGCAAGCCAAACACATGCTGTGGTCTGTAGACATGATCTGCAACTGTCTACATTCTCTTGCACTGTAACAATATCCTTACTGCAGAGATTATGCTGCTCCCCTTTGGTTCTTTGTTGAGCTATGTTTCCCCTGTTAAGCATTGCCTCAGAGGGTTGTTTTTTTCTTTTCCTATTTTAAGACTCTCTTTTCCCATGAAAAATTCTGTCAAGGGCATGCTCAAAAATCATGAATAAAAAGACACTGGGCATATGGAATGTTTCTTGCACCTGTTCGATTTTTATTCATGTACCTCAACATTTTAAGTTTGGGAATACCAACATTTTCTCTTTATTTTAGAGCATTGTAAATAGTTAATAGCGTTATAATACCCTAAGCAGATATGTGAAATTGCCTTCTGACAAGAATATGGAGTTTAACAAAGTCTGACAGTCTTGATAAGGAAATTCACATGACAAGATTTCCTTGTTGTGATCCTTGGATACTCCACAAGATTAAGGTCTAATACTACTTAACATAAGGATAGAAGTACCTGTACTGAGCAAGACCCACTCAGGTTCCTTACAGTAAGATTGAGATCCACAGACACTTAGGTGCCAATGCCATCCTCAACCACCTAGGTCAGCTTAATTCTAACCCTGTAGGGGCTTAAACTCACTTGTTCCCTAAATTTTTGCTTTAAAAGGCCCCTCGGCACCTTTGTTTCTGCCTCTTGGCATGTGCATGGCTGCCTCTCGCTTCTAAGCCTCAGGCTCAAATGAGGTAGAGATTGGCATTCTTACTGGATTAGGTGCTAACTTCACGCAAAACAGCCACAGAGGGGGGAGAATTTCCATGTAGGAAAAGGAGAAGGACCATGTAGGAGAAGGACCACCACCTCCACCCCCATCCCCAACTCACCACCCAGACAGGCTGGGTGGTGAGTTGGGGGTGGGGGTGGAGGTGGTGGTCCTTCTCCAAACCCTGCTGTGCAGAGCAGGCCCAAATCCCACCACTCCCCACCCCCACTCAATAGAAGTCAAACTATGTCTATGCCTGAGGGCCCCACCCTACCCAGTGACTGGAGCCCCGAGGGCCTCCCCCCCCCCCAACCTCCTGCTGGGCCCTGGAGTTTTTATAGCATATTGGGGAGGGCTCAGAAAGAAGGTTGAGAACCCTTGGGTTAGGGCACTGTCCTGAGGCATGAAGCCCTTGTTCAAATTCTCCCTCTGCATCAGGCAGAGCGAGGAATCAAAATGGGGCTTCCCACATCCTGGGCTAAAAGTTATAAGGGAGTCTGCTGCCTCTTGCCTGCTCCCACCCCCACCCCTCCCCCCGGAATTAAGTGTGTGCTGTTGCTGTTCTAAGTCCCTTCTTGCAAGGTGCCTAAGACTACTGACTCTAGAAGAGGATTCCTGTGGATCGCAAGTAGGAATAGGCACCTTCTTCTAGTCCAGACTTAAGCTCCTAATTCCCTAAGGAGGTCAGGGCTTAGTCCACACCACTTCAGCAGTATCTGCTATGGCATAGCTTAAGTGACTCCCCGTCTAGTATGTTGGCTTTTACAAATCTCATTCTCAAGTGCGTAACTCTCCCCATGCATTGTATGAGGAATTTAGCTACCTAATGCAGGGTTTGTGGATTCTGGTGATTTTTCAAGGCAACTGAAAGACATTGCAACACCTAAATCCTTTTGTGGATCTGGGCTTAAAGTACTTCACAATGTGAGTAAGGTTAGCCAAATCAGGCTCTTAATATTTATTTGTATTGGGATAAAAGTTTTAGAAATAGCCTTTGATTTTTGTGCCTATAGTGAACTGTGGAAAAGAACTTTTCATGCACGTTAAGTAGGTACAGCACTTCGAGTGCAACTTAATTTGTACCTATTCTTAGACTACAGTGTATCAAAACCACTCATGAGAAACAATGGGCTAATAACCTGGATTGGATCTTTCAGGAGTAAAATTTTATCTAAGTATAAAATGTGAGAAGTGACAAATTTGCAATAGAGCAATTATATGAAACAAACCAGTCTATGAATCTCTGTTCCTTGTTGTCAAAGAAAAGTAATTTTTCTTCTTAACCATATATATTTGTTTAACATACATTCATTGTGTTCATCTTTATCATTTTCTAATTTACAGAAATGTATTTTGTAATGATCATACTTACCTTTAAATTCATCAATATGTAATTAAAAAATATAGTGAAGCTTATGGCTAAATTCAGCCCCTATTCTTGAAACACACTTATGTATGTACGTGACTAATTATACTACTATGGCTTCAGTGGGACTCCTCATGGTAGTAAAGTTAAGGATGTGTATGCAGGATAGAGGCCTAAAATAAGTCACCTCATTCATTTCTACAATTGTTTGGTGGTCAACAGAAAAATGTAAAACAAACAAATACTGTGGTTGAATGATGAAAAATATGTACTATGGTAAACAACCTAAGTGCAACTTCTGTATGAGGATTCTTATCTGATTAATGTTTTTTGGCCTCTTTGAAGCCAATGTTCTTAGTGAAGCCACTACTATCACAACTGGTGCTAATTTGCAGTCTTGGTAGAGTGGGCAAGGATTTAATTGGCACTGAGCCTGAATTTCCCTTTTGCCTCCAGCAGTGATCTTTCCCAAAGATTGTATACAGGCGTTGCATCATGAGGAAGCTTGCATTGCTCCAATCCAATGTCAAGTCTGTACCTAAATGGAAGACTTCAGTTTCCAGTGTTGATAGTAAGCACTAAACTATACATATGTACATATAGCAGTTCAACACAATTAAAGTCAAATTTCAAGGAAGGTGAAGGAAAGAAGAACGGGTGTCTGTGATAATGGATCAAGCCAAGCCTTACAGAGAATGTCAGTAAGCAGATCAATGAAAAGATTTTCACAGGCAGGATAAAGTGCTCACCAAAGAATAAACTAATTGGTGCCACCCTGACAACAAGTGAAGGTAATAAAACAACCCCTTTTGCCTTGTTTATCCCATTGCTAGTGGAAATAAGTCAAACTCCCTTGTACTGATGTTATCAAAAAGTGCTGTAGGTGGTGTGAGTAGTGTTGGCTGAGGTCTTGTTCTTTCATTTAAGTAAGAAATTCATAAAGGTAAAAACTCAATCTCTGAGCTACGTGGAAGGAGTTGTGAAGGCCAAAAAGTATCTAACTCAAAGAGCTCTAAATTTTCTTGCTTTTATTCAGTTTGGACTGTAGTTCTACTTTGAAAGGGGATGGTAAAAATGGCCTTGTGGGGTACTATGTTTGTCTTTCTGGCTCTAGATCAAACATGCAAATTTTTCAAGTAAAAAGATTTTTTCCCCCTAACGGCTAACTTTGCAAACTCAACCTGAAGTTTGCAAGTCATTCTTGTGTTCTATTTTGAGCTTGCACGTAATTACCAGAAGCGCTGATCCACCTGAGGTATAGGGTTACTTGAGAGACCAGGCAAGAGCACCTCTTGACTTTCATATCCCACCATGAGTTTTCAGGATTGGGGGGAAAAAAAGTTGAGCAAATTTCATCTAGAAGTTACTGAGAGACAAGCTGGTTGCAAAGTGGTGGTTTTCTTTTTGTTTTTCAGACTCTCTGAAAAGTAACTTTTAAAAATAACATCCCGATGGTTTGCAGAGTTGAACTACATGTTGAGCTTGATTCTCCATTGCCCTGCTGCCTGTATAGTCATTTTACATCAGTGCAAAGCAGATTAAATGTTCTGAACAGATAGCATTTTACTCTTACTTGGGACTGGCATAAGTGACTACACAAGTTGCAGAATGCTGGAAAAATCACACCTTTTAAATGCAAACTCATTTCTTGAGAAGGGGATTTATTATTCACCAGATTAATTTACACACACATAGTTTACTCTTAAAGAATACAGGCACTTTCGGCAGATATTTGGAGAACAATGAAGCAGTGGTAAACTCGAACTAAGCCCAAAACATGTCTAGATGGTTTTTTTATAGTAACACATCAAAAGAAAATAATGTAACTATCCCAAACACACCAAGCTTCAGCTTTGAAAACCTTCCATCCCATATCTTAACTCTCAAAAAAGAGAGAATCCAGCCCCTTCGTCCACAGTGACTTTTCCTGTAATTGGTTGCTTTCCACTGTCCTTTCTAGTTTCGATTCACCCTCTGACAGGAACCTTTTGCAGCATATTCTTTGGTAGCTGATTCTTTAAATCTAGGAAAGCCAACCCACTGCAATCCTAGTGTGGCCATTTTGCATCTGACTGCTGCAGGATGCACCTTCCTTCCTTCCATCTGGGGTAAGGTTTTTATTTATTAGTCTGGCTCTTGATATATTTTTCCCTGGGTTCCCTTTTTGCTTATTCCTGAGAAGGTGGCACATTCTTGGTGAGGTTTTGACAAGAACTCTAGGGTGCATATAATGTTCATCTCCCCAAATGAGAGTAAGTTCTGTTTGGTAGTGCAGAAATTTTGCCATCTATTTAGTCAGGTAAGCAAGTTCAATGGTATTTGCTTACTGTCATAGGAACATTGATGTAATGCTTTCCATGTTTCTTCATGCCATATAAAAAGAGCTAAATATCTGGGGAAAACACTATAGTCATAATGTTTAAAGCAGCGTGTAAAAACGCTGTTGATATTTCAACCTCGACTGGCCTTTTTGACTAGTCAAGGTTCAGGTGATCAGTCCCTTTGACAGCAGCCCTGTGGAAAAGCTGCATTAGCAATTAAAATAATAGGAAATCGTGACTTCTGCTACCATAGTGTTAAACCTGCACAGCACAGTCTCAGGAATACTTCAAGGCATCAGTATCTCTCTCAAAAGATTGTAGCACTCATTACTAAGCACAATTGGTCAGAGGAGAAAATCCTAGCAGAGGAATTGGTACATCCATCTGCAAAACCTAGTTTGCCAATTTTGGTTGGACCCATTCCTGGAGGTTTCATCACATGACATAATCTTTAATTAAAGATTAATCTTTTATTTCCTGGAGACTCAAGGACAATCCTGGAAGGCTGGCAACCCTAACAAAACCCAGCATGTTATTAGAGTTAGACCAGGGATTCTGAAACTTCATTATGCGGCAACTCTCTTCTGACAACAAAAATTACTACACGACCCCAGGAGGGGAGACCGAAGCCCCAGCCCGCCCGAGCCCAGTGGCCCAGGATGGGGGGCCAAAGCCACACCACCCTGTGGCGTGGTGGTGGTGGGGGGGCACAAAACTGAAGCCCAAGGGCTTTAGCCCCAGGCAGGGGGCCTGTAACCCAAGCCCTGCCACCCAGGGCTGAAGCCCACAGGCTTTGGCACCAGGTGGAGGGGCTCAGGTTTTAGCTTTGGCCCATGGCCCCAGCAAGTCTAAGCCAACCCCGCTAAAACGGGGTCGTGACCCACTTTGGGGTCCCAACCCACAGTTTGAGAACCACTGAGTTAGACTATGCCTTGAGGCACTGACCTTCAAATCTTGCTAGAAAGTCACACAAATTTCTTTGGACATTAAAGTCTGGAATTTTCTTCCTTTTTCTGTGAGGAGGGACTATGCCCTTATTGTGCTACAACGCTGTAAACTTCCTTTGTCTCAATAATCATATTCTGCGCTTGTGCATGCGCGCACACACACACATACACACCTGTTGAAAGGCAGCCTTCAAGAGAGGGAACTTTAGTGAGCAATAATGGTGCATTTATGTTTAAGTCTTTGAAGGTTCTAGTTGCAAAATCTGAAATGAGTTAGTTTCATTAAATCATGCGTCTAGTCAAAGGAAACTATTAGCTCAGTAGGGCCCACAGAGTGCAATAAATTCTATATCATCAGTATCTCTCACTTAATAGCCTTATTAAGCTTGTATTGTTTCCTATCTGCATGAGCATGGGTGAAATTTACATTTCATTGAACAAAACAAAACAAAACCCTCTTTTTAAATGATGGTTGTGTTTGCAGTATGAATATATTTTCCATGGAAGATTATGATAACTAGCACAGAACGTCTTTCTTTTTATAATAAGAAAGACCCACCCACTTTAACAGAGTAACATTTGTAGGGCTACGTCTACACTACATGGTAGGAGTGTGATTCCCAGCTTGCACAAACATACTTGTGTTAGCTCTCAGGCAACACACTTAAAACAGTGTAGTCACTGTAGCATGAGCAGCGGCAGCATGTGTGAGCAGCCCTCAGTGTGTACCAACAGGGTTTGCATGGGTTTGTACTCAGAGCGCTAGCCCATGCTGCTGCTGCTGCAGTTGCCCTTCCTACCACAGCTACACTGCTGTTTTTAGCACACTAGCTCAGATAAGAGTTAGCATGAATATGTCTATGTGAGTTGGGAATGACACCCCTGGACCCTACCTCTTAGTATAGAGGTAGCCTAGGTGTAAATTGGAATTTGCCCTTAAAAAAAAAAAAAAAAGTCCTATGACCAAGTTAGTACTTCTGTCACATTATAGGCAAGCTTTTTTCTACATTTTGTGTGGATTGTAGGTTGGTCTCTGATAATTTGCTTTCTTTATATTAATTTTGTAGCAGGTGGCATATCCTGCCGTACAATATTTAGGCCCTGAACTGGCAAACACTGATGAAGGTGCTTAACTTTACTATAGCAAGAAGTCCCATTGTAATCAATAGGACTACTCTCAGTAGTAAAGTTAAGCATGTGCATAAGCATTTGTAGGATCTGAGCATTAGCTTGTAATGAATTCTTTGGAAACTCTCCTGTGCCTCCCCCACTCCCTATCGCCCATCTGTACTTTATACTATTCAGTGTTGATATACTTACTTACCCCATTTGATAAAACAATGTTTACACACACAGCTAGGAGGAAAGAATTGTCTGTCTTTACTACTTTCTGAAGTGAGTACTTTCATTCTTCTCCCAGTTCCTTTTAGTATCCTTTCCTCATTTGTGTTATGTTGCAGAGTTTGGAATGTGTTCACTGAAGTGAATTTTTTCATTGCATTCAATATTTTTCCAGTAATTATAGTCATAAAAATACATATTAAAATCACATGAGTAAGAATTTATGGCCCAGTAATGGGACCGGTAGTGAAATAATTGATGTTAATCAAACAATAACAAATGTTGATGCATTCTATAAATTTGATGGTTTTATGTTTTTGAAATATACCAGTGTTCTTGAATTGGAAAACTTAAAAAGAAGTGCAAAGTTCAGGATAACAAACTATTGTAACATTTAATGGACATGTTGTTACACTATATAGATTTTAGCTCATGGTAAATATGCTGCAGAATTATGCTTATAATTTCTTTTACTGTCATCTTAAACGACAAAGTCAAAGCTTTTATTACGTTTCAAAAATATTGAAACTGCTAGATTTGAATTGTGTTTTGAAGTCAACTGACCACTAGCTGGCAATGTTATACAGTTCTTTTTGTTACAGATTCATTGCATAATATATAATGGTTTGACTCAAGACCTTTAATTTTAAAAATAGAAAAAAATTAGATTTCTGTGGGGCTGGGCACTTTTGAATATTTCACTGTTAAGGCTCTTGTGTAGCTTAACAAGTAAATGAAAGTGCTGTGAATAGAAATACAGCGTTCCAAAACAACACTTTTTTATGGCATTATTTTTATGGTTTTCTTTTTTGTCTGTGCTTGGTTTTTAACTTATGTTTTATGTATAGTCTATCTAAACCACCACCGTCTAATCCATTCAAAATGAAGCTGCTATAGCTATAAACATTTTACTTGCCTGTCATCTCCATCATATCAAGCACCTTTTTGGAATCCTTGCTCTAGTTTCTTCCTCTCCACTGCATCAACTTCAAGTTTCTTGTCTTCATCTGCAAGGCTTTTAACAACTGCCCCTTCCTCCCTATCCTTTATTGTTTGATTTCCAATTGCATACTCTCCCATTTCTTTTTGCTTGCAATCAGATAACAGCTAAAGGGTTGGAGAGTGTGGATTTCTGACATTTAATTCTTTTAAAAATGAAATGGTTTTGTACTGAGTATTGGAAATACGCACAAGCTATGATCATATACTGTCACTCTTATCCTCCAGATACTCTTCACCTCCCATTGTTTATAGTGTTCTCTTGTTACATGTTGTCTTAAATCAGGCCCCCATCTTGTCACTGGGTGGAGTCTGTGTCTGTATGAGCTTCACTGAAATGATTAGAATATATTATTTTTAACTATGGAGAAAAGTGTTTAAGTTGCATGAGAATGACAAATCAACCTAAACATTTTGGACTAAAATTTTGCCTGTGTTGTCCTGACAAAATCCCAATATTTCAGAAAGTCAGGTTTATGTGAAAACAAAAGGTTTTAATAATAATTGTTCTACAACATTAAAGATTCCTATAAATTTTTTTTTTTAAAAAGTATTTCCCCCATTTATTTACATCACACGTTTGACAGCACTTTGTGTTTAGTCAGTTTCACTATTTCCCCTCCCCTCTTTAGACAAGGATCTTCCACACAATAACATTACAAGAAAAACAGGAAAACCTGATTGTAAAACCAACAAAATTTTCAGGGGCCAGGTACAGTACCTGAGACTACTTTCCACTCATTTTTTAAATTGATTATGTTTCAAGTTAACAGTGACCCTTTAATTATAACAAGTTCTGGGAGGCACTTATCATATTGTACTTGTATGCATGCCCTCAGCAATGTCAGGAGAAACTAAAAGCAGCTGTGGATATGGCTAAAGCAAGCTAGTCCTCTGTGGATGAATCTCTAGTTGAAAACATTGCCATCTGTTGAAATGAATGGGTATGTGAATACTCACAACTTTTATTTAGCTGTCTCATGCTTTTATCTAACAAAAAATAAAAATAGCATCCAGTCAACAGTTTACTTACTGGAGTTGGGCCATCAGTCCAAGACTAACAAAATGTGGAGTGTTGGAAAGTAAATTGGATAAATGTATACCACAGTCCCTAATAGGTTTTCTGTGGTATTACTATATGCTTGCTAGTCTTAAATATGAAAGATCTCTTCATTATGTGGTATGTTTTGAGATTAATTTGATGTTTCTGTTCTTTTATCTGAAACATACTTTTTCCTGGGTGAGTTGGATTGTTTGTTTTTAGAAAGATTAATATGTTGCAGGATATTGTTTTGTGTATTTGTGTGCTGGATCAAGTTCTAGCCAATGGCCATGATAAACAAAGAGGACAAGCTGGAACTCGAGATGTGTGGAAGCCTGTTTGTGGCTGTAGTTATTTTCTTTAACAAAAGCCTTCTGTTTAAGATGGTCTGTGAGTCCATATGTCAAAGTAGAAAAGCATGTTTGTTGAGGAAATGTGTGTGCAGAAATGGACTTAATCATTGTAACTGCAAGACATTATTCTGACAATATATCCAGCTCATCATAGAATCATAGAATATCAGGGTTGGGAGGGACCTCAGGAGGTCATCTAGTCCAACCCCCTGCTGAAAGCAGGACCAATTCCCAACTAAATCATTCCAGCCAGGGCTTTGTCAAGCCTGACCTTAAAAACCTCTGTAACCCTTCTGCCAGGCCGAGTTGATAGAAGCAAGGGCCGGGTTCAGTACATAGGGGTCCCCTCCCAACAGCGTAACACAAAACCAGCTTGAGCCCCCACCCAGTGACCTGGGAAAATCTTACACACACCTCTGGGTGCCTTGAAGAGGCAATACTTCCCCTCTCGCAAGCACGGAGTCTCGGTGTAGCAGAAAATGTTTAATAACACGAGGTAAACGACATAGCATTAAATTGGGAAAACACCACAACTAGAGTTCATAGACCAAACCATGAGCGAAGACCCACCCCAGCAAATTGGGCCGTGTCCTTTCCCGTTGGTTCTTGAAACCAGCAACCCAAAAATCACCCAAAGTCCCAAACGTCCAACACCCCCAAAGTCTCTTGGGTCCAGCAACCTAAGAATCACCAAAGTCCCAAAAGTCCAACAACCCCCAAAGTCTCTGTCCCTGGTCAGTGTAGCCCCAGACTTCAAAGCGGGGGCACGCAGGGTGTTAAGGGGCACCTTACGTGATCCGAGGCCGACCGGCTGCCTCTCCGTGGAGTTCCGCCGCAGCCTTCACCACCAGCCATCCCCACAAACGGCTCAGCTCCGTTCCAACCATCCCCGCAAGGCTCCGCTCTGCTAGCTGCTCCTCCAGCTGTCCCCGCAAACTGCTCTGCCAGCCGCTTAGCAATATAGCTTCAGGCTCCCCCACTAGTTAATACAGCACTCAGTGATCTCAGCTCTTAGTAACTTTAGCTCTTTTGTGATTTCAGCTAGTAGTAGGGGAGCCCCAGTGCTGGTGCACTATTGGCCCAAAGTGAATTCAGCTCAGCAGCCTGCAACTAGACTCCTAATGGAATCAAAAAGTTAGCTCTGACATTCAACAGTGGAGAGAGGAGACGGAGGTGCAATTGGTGTTTCAGGCTTACAAAGGGGCCCCACACCACCAGATACAAACACCTGCCCCCAACCTCTCTCAATTCACTAGGTTTTGTAACCCATGCCCCTTGTCAAGCGAGGGCTACTTAGTTAATGGTGAGTCCTTCTGTCATACAACAGTTCCACTGGCCTTGATTCACAGAATCAGGGTAACAAAACTTCATTCTTCCTGCCCCAATAACAGAGAAACTGGGGATCCCACACCAGCCAAAGTAACCACTTTCAGTTGCTGTTGTCTCATGCCAGGCAGGTGGGTGTGCCTATGCAAACAAGATCAGCCCCTGGAGTTCTTTTCCACACTCGCCATAATTCACCACCAGATGTCAGGGTAGAGCTCATCCTGACTCTGCTTACACCTCTAAGGAAGGAGATTCCACCACCTCCCTAGGTAACCCATTCCAGTGCTTCACCACCCTCCTAGTGAAAAAGTTTTTCCTAATATCAAACCTAAACCTCCCCCACTGCAACTTGAGACCATTACTCCTTGTTCTGTCATCTGCTACCACTGAGAACAGTCTAGATCCATCCTCTTTGGAACCCCCTTTCAGGTAGTTGAAAGCAGCTATCAAATCCCCCCTCATTCTTCTCTTCTGCAGACTAAACAATCCCAGTTCCCTCAGCCTCTCCTCATAAGTCATGTGCTCCAGCCCCCTAATCATTTTTGTTGCCCTCCGCTGGACTCTTTGCAATTTTTTCACATCCTCCTTGTAGTGTGGGGCTCAAAACTGGACACAGTACTCCAGATGAGGCCTCACCAATGTCGAATAGAGGGGAACGATCACGTCCCTTGATCTGCTGGCAATGCCCCTACTTATACAGCCCAAAATGCCGTTAGTCTTCTTGGCAACAAGGGCACACTGTTGACTCTCATCCAGCTTCTCGTCCACTGTAACCCCTAGGTCCTTTTCTGCAGAACTGCTTCCTAGCCATTCGGTCCCTACTCTGTAACAGTGAATGGGATTCTTCCTTCCTAAGTGCAGGACTCTGCACTTGTCCTTGTTGAACCTCATCAGATTTCTTTTGGCCCAATTCTCTAATTTGTCTAGGTCCCTCTGTATCCTATCCCTACCCTCCAGTGTATCTACCACTCCTCCCAGTTTAGTGTCAACTTCAAACTTGCTGAGAGTGCAGTCCATCCTCCAGATCATTACTGAAGATATTGAACAAAACCGGCCCCAGGACCGACCCTTGGGGCACTCCGCTTGAAACCGGCTGCCAACTAGGCATGGAGCCATTGATCACTACCCGTTGAGCCCGACGATCTAGCCAGCTTTCTATCCACCTTATAGTCCATTCATCCAGCCCATACTTCTTTAACTTGCCGGCAAGAATACTGTGGGAGATGGTATCAAAAGCTTTGCTAAAGTCAAGGAATAACACATCCACTGCTTTCCCCTCATCCACAGACCCAGTTATCACCTCATAGAAGGCAATTGGGTTAGTCAGGCATGACTTGCCCTTGGTGAATCCATGCTGACTATTCCTGATCACTTTCCTCTCTTCTAAGTGCTTCAGAATTGATTCCTTGAGGACCTGCTCCATGATTTTTCCAGGGACTGAGGTGAGGCTGACTGGCCTGTAGTTCCCCGGATCCTCCTTCCCTTTTTTAAAGATGGCCACTACATTAGCCTTTTTCCAGTCATCCGGGACCTCCCACGATCACCATGAGTTTTCAAAGATAATGGCCAATGGCTCTGCAATCACATCCACCAACTCCTTTAGCACCCTCGGATGCAGTACATCCGGCCCCAGAATAGTACTTCAGAATAGTACTGAAGTAAAGAAAAGCCATCTATGTCTAACAGCTGTATCCTGACTTCCATGGAGGTCTTGTCAGCATTTTAAGGGAAATTATACTGTAGTGTAGATCAAAACCTGAGGATTTCCCGCCCCCAACACGAATAACTCATTTCATTGTCCTAAAAAATTTTAAATGTAAAATACTCTTTTGCTGAAGGTGAGAAAAGCTCAAATTTCCATCCTGATGAACACAGATCAAGCCAAACAATGTTGTGGCAGCTTATGTTCTCAAAGTGCTGAGCTGGGTGAAGCTGGAGACAAAATTTGTATAACTAGAAAATGGCAGGTTTATCCCTCTTCTGATTGCTTCAAATTTATGGCTTCAAATTGTAATTTATGGCTTCAAATTGACTCAGTTTCTAGCCACTGCAACTGGCAATGAAGATAATTGAGTCATAAACTATAGCAGATAAGATTTTGACCACTGCCTTATCCCAAAGGTCCCTCTTTCACTAATATGGTGGCTTGTAGGACTAAGAGGGGAAGGGTTTCCTAAGAATCGCTGTGCTTTGACATATTGCTATTGGAATGAACTGCTCATGCAATGGATTTTAGCAGGATCTACATGATCACCTTTGCTGCTTGTATTTTAACGGTATCTTCCGTCTCCAGCACTCTACTTGTAATCATTTGTACTAACCAAGTTTGTTAAAGGTGTGTTGATTATTTCTTTCCAGAAACCCTTCAAAATTCCAGAATTTGTAATTGTTTTTAAATATTATAAAGTCTTTCAATCTACAGAAAATGCAGTTGCTTCTTTAGAGTAAAAAAGGACAATTGGTGTGTATACAAACACACATGCACAGATGGAGAAGTTTACACAGATGTGAGAGGAACACTAAAATCCAGCATGCAAGCACCTTCAGTGCTGTGTTCCTCTAGAAATGATAGCAGGAATATTTCATAAATAGTAGCTGTGGCACTTCTATGTTTGCTATGTACAGATGTAGAGTGCAGAACTAGTCATCTGTGCTATTCAGGTGGTCTTGTCAATCCTGTACTATGCCTGACTACACTTGATCAAGCTGCTGGGTTTTTTCTTTATCTTTCTTTCTTTCTTTTTTTTTAAATCCTGGCTGGACTTAAAACGTATTTACATATGGCAAAAGGGAAAAGAGTCTTCTTTTAATTTCCTGTTCTGAATCTGAAAATGCAAGCCGTGGAGTTGGAAAATATAATTCTCTTGGCCTCAGGTTAGCAACCTACCAGCTACTAAATTATTGAATTTTTTTATTACTTTTCTTCAAATCTGCCTGGTATGTAATTTTATTTTATTTTTACAGCATCCCAAGAGCTGTGCATTATTTCTTTAGTTTGTATTCCTGGGTACTGTACATTGCTTTCTGGATCACACCTGCAGTTTAACATTCCAAGCAGCAAGACTAATCCTTTTTAATTCACTCTTCATACAATGCATCAGATTATAGGTCAAGAATTGCATAATGTTAATGACAGAGGTGTTTTGAGTATAGCTGATTCATTCTGTTCTTAGTAAGTGTGTTGGCACCAACCCTTATTTCCTAAATGCTGAGCCTATTTTTAACCTTAAATTATTAGAGGGTTATAGTGTAAAACACTATTTTAATAGACATAGAGTCATAGACTTTAAGGTCAGAAGGGACCAATATGATCGTCTAGTCTGACCTCCTGCACAACGCAGGCCGCAGAATCTCACCCACCCACTCCCGCAACAAACCCCTAACCTATGTCTGAGCCATTGAAGTCCTCAGATCATGGTTTAAAGACTTCAAGGTGCAGAGAATCCTCCAGCAAGTGACCCGTGCCCCAAGCCGCAGAGGAAGGTGAAACCCCCCAGGGCCTCTGCCAATCTGCCCTGGAGGAAAATTCCTTCCCGACCCCAAATATGGCAATCAGCTAAACCCTGAGCATGTGGGCAAGACTTACCAGCCAGACACCCAGGAAAGAATTCTCTGTAGTAACTCAGATCCCACCCCATCCCATCACAGGCCATTGGGCATATTTACCGCTAATAGTCAAAGATCAATTAATTGCCAAAATTAGGCTATCCCATCATATCATCCCCTCCATAAACTTATCAAGCTTAGTCTTAAAGCCAGATATGTCTTTTGCCCCCACTACTCCCCTTGGAAGGCTATTCCAGAACTTCACTCCTCTGATGGTTAGAAACCTTTGTCTAATTTCAAGTCTAAACTTCCTGATGGCCAGTTTATATCCATTTGTGCTTGTGTTCACATTGGTACCGAGCTTAAATAATTCCTCTCCCTCCCTGGTATTTATCTCTCTGATATATTTATAGAGAGCAATCATATCTCCCCTCAGCCTTCTTTTGGTTAGGCTAAACAAGCCGAGCTCTTTGAGTCTCCTTTCATAAAACAATGTTTTCAATTCCTCGGATCATCCTAGTAATCCTTCTCTGTACTTGTTCCAGTTTGAATTCATCCTTAAACATGGGAGACCAGAATTGCACACAGTATTCCAGATGAGGTCTCACCAGTGTCTTGTATAACAGTACTAACACCTCCTTATCTCTACTGGAAATACCTTGCCTGATGCATCCCAAGACCGCATTAGCTTTTTTCATGGCCATATCACATTGGCGGCTCATAGTCATCCTGTGATCAACTAGTACTCCTAGGTCCTTCTCCTCCTCTGTTACTTCCAACTGATGAGTCCCCAGCTTATAACAAAAATTCTTGTTATTAATCCCTAAATGCATGACCTTGCACTTTTCACTATTAAATTTCATCTTATTACTATTACTCCAATTTACAAGGTCATCCAGATCTTCCTGTATGATATCCCGGTCTTTCTCTGTATTGGCAATACCAATTAAATCCAGTTCATTTTGATGCTGCATCAAAGTTATATTTAGGCCTTCAAAATATATTTCCCTAATTCATCTAGGCCAGGGGTAGGCAACCTATGGCACGCATGCCAAAGGCAGCACGCGAGCTGATTTTCAGTGGCACTCACACTGCCTGGATCCTGGCCACCAGTCCGGGGGCTCTGCATTTTAATTTAATTTTAAATGAAGCTTCTTAAACATTTTAAAAACCTTATTTACTTTACATACAACAATAGTTTAATTATATATTAAAGACTTATAGAAAGAGACTTTCTAAAAATGTTTAAATGTTTTACTGGCACGCGAAACCTTAAATTAGAGTGAATAAATGAAGACTCAGCACAGCACTTCTGAAAGGTTGCCGACCCCTGATCTAGACTAAAAATTGAGGATTACCAAGTATGTCCTGGGGTAGGATCTTGAAAGGGCAGGGATCAGGGGCTTTTCTACTGAAAGCTTGCATCTTTGGGACTGCAATACATTCTATGCTGTAGCACATCCATGGCATCCCTTGGGACAGGATGGGAGACCTTGCTGTTATGTTGCTTTCATTATCTTTTTAATTTAGTTTTTTTTAATTGGATTAAAATAGCCATTGAACTTTAGAATTGTGGTTTTAAAAAAATGCTGCTATTATTATTATTATAGGCGTATATTCATTGATAACTATGCACAGAAGAGCCACATCAGTTATTCAGATTACTCACACAAATGTAAGTTTGGTGTAAACAATTATGTTGGTGGGTGTAATTTGGTATCTGTGGTTTCAAAATATGGTCCCATTTGTATAGAAGATTATAATAATAATAATACTTAGCACTTACATAGTTTTTTTTCATCCAAGGATCCTTTGCTGTACAAAGGAAGGAAAATATCAACATCTCTATTTGAGAGCTCAAGAAAATGAAGCACAGAGAGGTGAAATGACTTGCCAAGGTCACACAGCAGGTGAGTGACAGACCCAGGAATAGAACCTAGATGGCTTGACTCCCAGTTGAGTGACCTTTTCATTGAACCATACTGCTACCCAGACTGGAGTGTAAACAAAGCTAGTGTCTTGCTACGAAGATAATCGGTGGTGATGGTAGTGTAGGGAAAACTTTTTCCTCATGTGAATGGACCTCAGATTTCCAGAGTTATTTCTGGGTGTGGGAATTATGAGCATTTTAGAACATTTGCCCCACAAGATGTATCTTTCTTTATCTCATGCACATGTGGGCCACACAATGAACTCACTAATGCTAGCAAAGTCTTAAAAAGGAACAAGGTAAACTTCAGCTTGAAATACAGCTGTAAGTAGCTTTGCTGATTTCTCTGTACGTTGCGTTTTGTTTCTGGAATACAAGAAATTTAATCTTCTGCATTTTGTATTTTGTTTTAACAGTAACTGCTTATTGTGCATCCAGCAGTTATTCTTTTGATCCTGTTGTAGGAATTTGTGATAGTTTGGGGCAAAATGAATCCTTTGCAGTATTGTCACATCTATTTGTGCCAGTTTGGAATGAAGATGACTACAAAGCAAAGCCCTATATAGGGATCAAATTAATCCCTTGTATCACTTCACTGAAGTCAGGGATGAATTTGTCTCACTGTGCTGCAAAGTTTTAAAGGTAAGCACGCTCCTAAAAGCATGTCCCTTTTCCTTAGTGATTTGATGTTGTGACCTTTATGTAGCGAAAAGGGTATTCGAGACATCTTCAGTAAAGAAGGATCTTTTGTCAGTATTTCCAAGAATTGCAATGCTGCTTCTGCAGAGTGGATTTTGTGCTCGCATTGGCATGGCATTGCTGAAGGAATACCGACCTTTAGGAACAGAGATGCTGGGAGAACTCAGTTTGCCTACATTTAGGTAAACTCTATTAAACCAGGGTATCGGAAAAGTTTTGGAAAAGCAGTTATTCCTAGAGGTTTTTGGTCTGTCTGGGATCCCTGCAGGGACCCAAGGTAAGTCTGACTGAAGTAACAATGCATCAGAAGAAAAAAATTTCAGCTCTCTAATAACAAAAGTAAAGTTAAATTGTATTGAACATTATGAGGGAGATATCCACCAAATGTTCTTGGGCTGAATTTTAATACAATGAGCCACTGAAATTTGCAGAAGGTATTTGCTTCCTTCAGGCTGACAGAGTAGAATTTTCTATTAAGTTATTCTGTGTACCATCACAGATACAGGCTATAGAATATCAGGAAGTAAAAAGAGCTAGTTTTATTTCCTTCATGTATCAGAGAAAATGATATCTTGGTATCTAGACTGACAGCGAGACAGTTGGGTTTATGTCAGGTACAATGTGACCTTCTTCCTCACTGATTGACACCCCATACATAGTCGTCCATAAAGGCATCAACTGTGTTTCACTCTTTCTTATTCCTGAACAATATAATATTATTGTTCATATATATAAGACTAAATCTTACACTGAACCGCCAATCTGCTCTGTCCGTACCATCTTCCAGAATTGCAGTGTATTTCTTCTTGATCACTTTTGTCTGACTTCTAGTGCAATAGGCTTACAGTAGCTAACGCACACACCAAAAGCAGTGCAGGAAAATATGTTGCTTTGGATGGCTGTGATGTCTTTAGTTCATGCAGGGGACCCATAGAAATCTAAGGCGAGATTGATTGGGTGGCTCTGGGGGCACAAAGTAGCCAGAAACACAGTTTAACTGGAATATACTGGTGAATCTTGTCCATAAATTTATATCCTTGAAGGTAAATCAGAGCACTATCCTGTGAAGTGTTTAACACACTTAATTCCTTTGGAAGTGCTGCTTTTACTGAAGTCAATGAAAATTTTGCAATTAACATGAAGAGTAGTGAGACAAGCCCAGAAGTCTTTGGGAGTTAATAACTCTGAACAGACTGTCATATTGAGTCCATATTTATTACTTTGGAAATCTTGCAGGTTTATTAGTAATAATAAAGCCAGTTAGATATGTAATTTTAGGGCCATGCAACATTTTTACATAGTTTCTTTCAACTAAGGCTAGGGAATGCTTCTGTATTACAGATGGGTGATTTTTTTTCCCCACAGCAAATAGTTTATTCCCCACCCAAAATGCATTTTTTTGGTTGAATGAAACTATTTGTGTAGTAAGGTCAAGAGAGGGGGGTGGCAAATAGTTTTGGCTGGAAAAAAAAGGAACTTTTTTTTTTTTTTTTTTAAATTTCAAAACAGTTTGTTTCAATGTTTTCAACTTTTCATTTTGAAGTGACATTTCATTTAGGGAATTTAGCTAGATTTTTTTTAAAAAATATATATAAAAAAGGTAAACAACCAGAAACAACAAAATGAAATAGAAAAAAATGTTTTTGGTTGAACAAAAAATTGTTTTGTTTGAACCAAAATATTTTTTTCAGTTTTTTTTAGTTAGGCCACCAAACCGAAAAATCAATTATTTGAATTATTGGTTCTCTTGGATCTCACATCACTCTCATTGATGAGGGTAGTAACCAGGCCAAAACTTTAGAGGAAGGGAAGAAGAGCAATCATTCCACTGCAACAAATACTGAAAATATGAAAGCAAACAGACATGCAGGGGTTTCATTTTCTTTCTGTAATTAGACACACCCTATCTGACATCCTGGCAGCACACCACCCTTGAATTTGACCAAACTACAACATATGACACAATGAAAAATGTATTATTTGATCTATATTTTATCATTACTCCTTTCCTTTTCCTTTTTTGGAAAGATCAGACGTCTTATGGACGTGAACGTCTCTCAGCTGAAATAGCCTTCCTAAGATATAAGTTGAACACAAATTTCCTGAAAAGACTATCTGGCCTGAAAAACAAACACCACTAATTTGAATCTGATCCTGCAAATAAAGATGCAAAAAGTTTCCTTGCACAGGTTTTCTGGAGTGCTTTTTTGAATACTGTCTGCTACATATTATAGCATGGATAGTGGAAACTTACCAATCCATCAAGACTCCTATATAGCAAGGAATGAGTTCTTGGCTCTTTATTATACAAATTTCAGTAGAATAACATAATTTTCTAGCCAATGGACTGTGTTTGTTCTGACACCTGCTAAAGTTCCCCCTCTATTTTTCAAAACTTGTAAGAACTTTTCAATTACTTTGATTTTTAACTGAATTTAGTGCTTTGTGTAGATTACCGAATTAGGAGCTCTGAAGAGTAAAGTCCTCACTCCACAGAGCAAGAATGAGTGATGGTACAAGAGGAGAACATTTTTCATGAAGTTACTCACATTTTAGGGGTTTTGATAAGAGACTTAGGTATAGAATCATAGAACTGGAAGGGACCTCGAGAGGTCATCTAGTCCAGTCCCCAGTACTCAAGGCAGGACTAACTATTATCTAGACCATCCCTGACAGTTGTTTGTCCAATCTGCTCTTAAAAATTCCCAATGATGGAGATTCCATAACCTTCCCTAGGTAATTTATTCCAGTGCTTAACTACTCTGACAGTTAGGAAGTTTTTCCTAATGTCCAACCTAAACTGCCCTTGCTGCAATTTAAGCCCGTTGCTTCTTGTCCTATCCTCAGAGGTTAAGAACAACAATTTTTCTCCCTCCTCCTTGTAACAACCTTTTATGTACGTACTTGAAAACTGTTATCATGTCCCCTCTCAATCATCCCTCATAGGTCATGTTTTCTAGACCTTTAATCATTTTTGTTGCTCTTCTCTGGACTTTCTCCAATTTGTCCACATCTTTCCTGAAATGTGGCGTCCAGAACTGAACATAATACTCCAGTTGAGGCCTAATCAGTGTGGAGTAGAGCGGAAGAATTACTTCTCGTGTCTTGCTTACAATACTCCTGCTAATACATCCCAAAATGATATTTGCTTTTTTTGCAACAGCGTTACACTGTTGTGTCATATTTAGCTTGTGATCCACTATGACCCCCAGATCCCTTTCTGCAGTACTCCTTCCTAGGAGTCATTTCCCATTTTGTATGTGTGCAACTGATTGTTCCTTCCTAAGTGGAGTACTTGCATTTGTCCTTATTAGTTAGAATAGTTAGGAATTTCATCCTATTTACTTCAAACCATTTCTCCAGTTTGTCCAGATCATTTTTAATTTTAATCCTATCCTCCAAAGCACTTGCAATCCCTCCAAGCTTGGTATCATCCGCAAACTTTATAAGTGTACTCTCTATGCCATTATCTAAATAATTGATTGAAGATATTGAACAGAACCAGACCCAGAACCAATCCCTGTGGGACCCCACTCATTATGCCCTTTCAGCATGACTGTGAACCACTGATGATTACTCTCTGGGAATGATTTTCCAACCAGTTTTACACCCACCTTATAGTAGCTCCATCTAGGTTGTATTTCCCTAGTTTGTTTATGAGAGGGTCATGTGAGACAGTATCAAAAGCCTTACTAAAGTCAAGATATACCACATCTACCGCGTCCCCCCTATCCACAAGGCTTTTTATCCTGTCAAAGAAAGCTATCAGGTTGGTTTGACATGATTTGTTCTTGACAAATCCATAGTGACTGTTATTTATCACCTTATTATCTTCTAGGTGTTTGCAAATTTATTGCTTAACTATTTGCTCCATTATCTTTCTGGGTACAGGCATTAAGCTGACTGGTCTGTAATTCCCTGCGTTGTCCTTATTTTCCTTTTTATAGATGGGTACTATATTTTCCCTTTTCCATTCTTCTGGAATGTCTCCCGTCTTCCATGACTTTTCAAAGATAATTGCTAATGGCTCAGATATCTCCTCAGTCAGCTCCTTGAGTATTCTAGGATGCATTTCATCAGGCCCTGGTGATTTGAAGACATCTAACTTGTCTAAGTAATTTTTGACTTGTTCTTTCCCTATTTTAGACTCTGATCCTACCTCATTTTCACTGGCATTCACTATGTTAGACGTCCAATCAGCACCAACCAAAACAAAGAAGTCATTAAGCACCTCTGCTATTTCCACATTTTCTGTTATTGTCTTTCTCCCCTCATTGAGTAATGGGCCTATTCTGTCCTTGGTCTTCCTCTTGCTTCTAATGTATTTGTAGAATGTTTTCTTGTTTCCTTTTATGTCCCTAGCTAGTTTGATCTCGTTTTGTGCCTTGGCTTTTCTAATTTTGTCCCTAGATACTTGTGTTATTTGTTTATATTTATCCTTTGTAATTTGACTGAATTTCCACTTTTTGTAGGACTCTTTTTTTGAATTTTAGATCATTGAAGATCTCCAGGTTAAGCCAGGGTGGTCTCTTGCCATATTTCCTATCTTTCCTATGCAATGGGATAATTTGCTTTTGTGCCCTTAATAATGTCTCTGAAAAACTGCCAAGTGTCTTCAGTTGTTTTTCCCCTTAGACTTGCTTCCCATGATATTTTACCTACCAACTCCCTGAGTTTGCTAAAGTCTGCCTCCTTGAAATCCATTGTCTTTATTGTGCTGTTCTCCCTCCTACCATTCCTTAGAATCATGAACTCTACCATTTCATGATCACTTTCACCCAAGTTGCCTTTCACTTTCAAATTCTCAACCAGTTCTTCCCTATTTGTCAAAATCAAATATAGAACAGCCTCCCCCCAGTAGCTTTCTCCACCTTCTGAAATAAAAAATTGTCTCCAGTACATTCCAAGAACTTGTTCGATAATCTGTGCCCTGCTGTGTTATTTTCCCAACAGATGTCTGAGTAGTTGAAGTACCCCATCACCACCAAGTCCTGTGCTTTGGATGATTTTGTTAGTTTAAAAAAAGCCTCATCCCCCTCTTCTTCCTGGTTTGGTGGTCTGTAGTAGACCCCTACCATGATATCACCCTTGTTTTTTACCACTTTTATCCTTACCCAGAGACTTTCAACAAGTCTGTCTCTTATTTCTATCTCAACCTCAGTCCAAGTGTATACATTTTTAATATATAAGGCAACACCTCCTCCCTTTTTTCCCTGTCTGTCCTTGCTGAGCAAGCTATATCCTTCTATACCAATATTCCAGTCATGCATATTATCCCACCAATTCTCCGTGATGCCAGCTATGTCATAGTTGTGTTTATTTACTAGCATTTTGAATTCTTCCTGCTTATTCCCCATACTTCTCGCATTAGTATACAGACATCTAAGATACTGATTTGATTTCCCTCCCCAGTTCTCTGTCTTGTCTCTCTCTTATTTCTGCTATAATAGCCCATGCTTCCCTCAGATTCCGACCCATGTTTTTGACTTACCTGTGGGCTTTGGTCACCTGCCCCGTTGAACCTAGTTTAAAGCCCTCCTCACTAGGTTAGCCAGTCTGTAGCCAACTATGCTCTTCCCCTTCCTCGATAGGTGGACCCCATCTCTGTTTAACAGTTCTTCTTCCTGGAACAGCATCCCATGGTCAAGAAAGCTGAAGCGCTCCTGGTGACACCATCCTTGCAGCCAGGCTTTTACCTCCAGCATGCATCTGTCTCTGCCAAGGCCCCTACCCTTGATTGGAAGGACTGAAGAACCACCACTACCCTACGTTTCCTCCTGGGGGTGGTGGCTGTGATCCTCCCAGCCTTGGGGGTACATGGCTTCTCCTCTTCAACCTTTGAGGGCGATTCCTCATCACTCGTTGCCAGAGTAGCATAACGGTTCTCCATCACCATGGTGGGTGGGTTGGGAATAGCGATGGAGCACTGCCTGCTGCCAGAAATAACCAGCAGCCAGTGTCCTCCCTGTACCAGAGCCTTACCCTCCTCCCCTGGTGCCATGACAGCAGTCTTCTCTAGCTGGATAGCGTCCTCAGCCTTGGAAGTCTCCATATGAATACTGTCAATGAATTCCTCATGTGCATGGATGCTCCTCAGCCTAGCTACCTCCTCTTGAAGCTCTTTCACCTGGTTCCTGAGAGATTCCACCAGCAGGCACCTCTCGCACTAGATTGTCCCGCCCCCCCCTCCCTGCCTGGTTTTCTGTGAGTGGGAAATGCAGGCCACAATATCTGCAAATCCACCCTGGGATCTGGGTAGAGCCATCCATGATTAGGTTCTCTGTCTGGATACAAGCACAGGTAGAGGAGACAGGAGCAGTGTTGGCACTGGCGATGCGGCCCTTCCTAACCATAATGATTTTATTACATCTCCCTCTTACAAACTCCCTCTCTCAAATCCCCTGTTTGCTAACAGATAACATCAAGAAGGCTTAAGGGTTTAAGGCCTGTTTTGCTTTAGTCTTCACTAAATAGGTTAATGGTGACACACAATTCATATTCATATTAACAACAAAGGGAAAGGAACATAAACCAAAGTAGGGAAAGAACAGGCTAAAGAATATTTAGATGAGTTAGATGGATTCAAGTCAGCAAGGCCTGATGAATTTCATCCTAGAGTACTAAAGGAACCAGAAGAATCAATTTTTGAACCATTAGAGATTATTTCTGAAAATTAATGGAGGACAGGAGAAAGGTACTATGTTTGTTCTCCTTTTTAAAGATAAGCAAAGAGGACCTCAGGAATTATAAACTAGTCAGTCTAACTTTGATACCTAGAAAGATACTGAGATAAATTATTAAATAATTAATCTGTAAGCACCTAGAGAATAATAGGGTGATGATAAATCCATGTTGGCTATTACTTAAGAACAAATCATGCCAAACAAAACTAATTTGCTTCTTTGGCAGGGTTACTGGCCTAGTGGATGGGGGAAGCAGTAGACATGATATATAGTATCTTGATTTTTAGTAAGGCTTTTGACACAGTCCCACTGTAGGGTGAAACAGGGGTCTGTCTTGGGCATTAATGACCAGTTGAGGGCCACCTTTGTTTTTTGGAGTGACTGGAAAGTCAGGCCCCTGCCCTCCTCCAATTCAATAGACACCCTGAAACTTTCTGCCTATTAGTTTATCCTATTTTACAGGACAAACAAAAAGATAATTGAGAGAACCCAATATCTTGAAATACATGCAATATCTGGGGTGAGTTATTGTTGTGTGATGGTGTCAACGCTGAGCTTTCTCAATGCAATGGGTTATACTATGATGATCACACTAGTGTTGCTTACAATCGCTTTTCATGGTTCTTTTTTGTCTTCACTGAAAAGTACATATGAAAAAACCTACAGGACAGCTACAGATGTTGTCCATCTTTTTTCAGCAGTTTGGGTGTGAAACCTCTGGTCTTCCTTCCTTTGGCAGATTGTGTGAATATTCAAACCCCTTCTACATATCTTGTTTGATGCATGAATGTGAATGCTCTTCAGTTTGTATCTCCTTTTGTGACTTTAATCATAGTCTGCCAGACTTCCAGGATATTCCAGATTCTCAGTCAAGTCTTTGATATGCACCAAATTACATTTCCCACACATGTTATATTATAATACACAGGATGATCACTACACAGCTGACAGTTATAGCTCTCCAATCTCATCTCAGTAAATCCAGTTATCACACCTGGAGTTCTCTAGCTCCACTTTGATTTCTTCTGCTTCGTTGACACTTTAGCAGAAATGTGCACTGCAGTATATGTTGCCACGGTCCACCACAAAGGCAATTTTTCTATGCTTGTGATTTTCTTCATATACAGTACTCATGAATTGAGATAGCAGCTTATCATTTTCCCTGTGAAGCACTGTTTATGACCAAAGCTCACAATAACTATTACTGGCAGATGAGATTAGAAGTACTTCTGGTATGCATCCTATTCTTTTCTTACATGTGGAACTGTGATAGCATAAGGACGTACAAAAGCAAGTTTCCTTTCTCTTCATCCACATGACATACTCAAGAGGCGGATGCACATATATGGTAAGAAGCTATAGTATTAAACATGGGCTGATTCAACTTTTCACACTAGCTCAAACTTTCAGAATTGTGCACAATTAGTGTAATCATATCCTCCTCAATTGTGCTAAATGCGCACATTTTTGCTAGGGCTGTCGATTAATCGCAGTTAACTCACACGATTAACTCAAAAAAATTAACTGTGATTAAAAAAATTAATCCTGATTAATTGCACTGTTAAACAATAGAATACCATTTGAAATTTATTAAATATTTTTGGATGTTTTTTCTACATTTTCAAATATATTGATTTCTATTACAACACAGAATACAAAGTGTACAGTGCTCACTTTATATTATTATTTTTGACTACAAATATTTGCACTGTAAAAATCGTAAACAAGAAATAGTATTATTCAATTCACCTCATATAAGTACTGTGGAGGAAAACAAAGTCCTCACTCTGAGTTTGAAGCAACAAGCCAGAGGCAGCTTTATTTTTGAGCAATTGCAATATGCACAGGAGAGTACACACGGGCAGGTCTCCCCCTCCCAAGGCAGGTCTCTATTAGATAAACAATTAGGGCAAGCATTTATACCTTTTGTTACAGACAATAATGATCAACAACCACATCTTGTTTATACATATTCCTTCTGATATCTTACTTTTCTCAGCAGTTCCTGCTACAGTCTGTATTCCATTCTTATCTAACACAAGGTTGAAAAACAGTATCTCTTACAGTTTTTTTTCCACTCGCTTTCCACTTGCCCAGGCCCTGCCTTGAAATCTCGCGTTATTAGAGCTAGTTTTAGCCTGACTCTTGCTCTGTTCCTAGAAACTAAGATATCTGCATTCAAATTCCCTTTATCCTTTTCTCTACTTCCACACTCCCCTCTTTTGTGCTTCCAGCACAACTATCAATCTGAAACCTCCATGTTCATCAAACCTTGTATTTCTGATTCTAGATCAAATGGTTCAGCCTCATGGGTTTTGGTTGGATGCAACGACAATGCATGGTTAGTATGAACATAGAAGGTGGTGTTATTATTGCATCCTTTACAACAACAATATCCTAACCCTAAACTAAACAACAACAATAAAACATTAACACTCCTATTACAATAATATGATGGGGTTGTTATATAACCTTAGTCACAAAACACAATACATCATAATTAATACATGAAGTAGACACTCTATAGGCTGTATGGAAAGCATACTTTTCAATTTGATATATATTTTGGAGCATATGAATTTGCCCTTGTAATTCAGAGATTTTTCTGGACCTCTGGTAGGAGTAAAAGCAAATTTCGGAATTGATCAGGTGCTAAGGCAGCCCCATTAAAGGGTATCTGGAATCTAAGGGCTGATTGTAAAATTCTATCCACAGGCTAATAAATAATATAATTGCCTGCAGCAGTGGTGAAATTAAAATGTATGTCTTGCAAAGTGGTGGCCTTAACGTACTGTCAGAGAAAAACAGAGTTCTCACTCTCTTTGGTTGGGTGCTACTTCCACAGTACACACAGCTGTCATTAACTTGGAAAAGCAGGTGTCCTGTCAGAGTAGTTCCTTGTCCCCTACCCTCCCAACAAACATTGTCATAAACAGTGACAACTTCCCCGGGCTTCAGTTTATGTACACACTGAAGCTATGGGGGTTCTAACGGCCAAAGTGTCCATTGACTCCCTATCCCTATCCAAATGTCGGGTGTTATTCTAGGAGCACTGACTATAAATTGGTTAGGCATACTGGGTAGTTTAATTTCCCAAATATCACAGTGAATTATCCAATCCCACATGCATCCTCCCCACAGACTCGGAAGGATTCAGTATGTGGGAGCCCACACCCCTCAACCAGCCTGTATGCTTGGAAAGAGCACTGTGAGCATCTGCACTTCCACCCTGAAAATCTCCAAGTATGTCTCCATGGCCACAGATCAGATGGCATTCCTGAAGCACTAGTAAGGGCAGTGGGCCAAGCCTGATGCTCAAGATCACTCCGAATGGCCATGAGCTGGTCATTCAGAAAATCCTGAATTTCTGAACATGCCAGATCCCACTGTAATTTCTTTCCTGCCTCAGTGATATTCAATGCCATCTCTGTCAACAGCTTCTGGGTCATTGAACTAAGGGCAGAAATAACACGTAATTCACCAACTCCAGCCTGCACCTGGGTTAATTGTGCTCCAGTAAGAAGGCCTGTGGCCTTTTCCAATTGGCCTAATTTCTCTTCATGCTGTTGGCCTTTATAAATATTCCAAATCGCAGCTGCTCTATTGGTACCATCCCATATGTGTCCGGCCACATCCCTCTTCTTTCTAGAGGAAACCCAGGCCCTTTGCTGTGCTAACCTAATGGCAGCCCCACTTGAGCAATTAGGGTATGTGGAGGTGACTTGGAAGCTGGATAAGGGCAGTGTGAATTTTATAGTTCCTAGAGTAGTATTAATTAAAGTCCATCGATATCCTAACACATCTCTCTTTGGTGAAGTACTATACCACATCTGTTGGCTAAATAGTTTTAGGCATTAGCATTAATAGCATAGGAAGGGGTATATTGCAATATGGTGCCGGTGAAATTATTAGTTACTGGAATTATTTCAGTACAGGTAAAATTTCCAGCGACAGAACAAACTCTTTGGGTATACGTTTGATTATTCACTAATTGGGTGACCAAATAACAATAAGGGCCTCTTTCATCTAACATACTGCAAATTCCAGGAACGGCCATCATATCTGCCCCATCATAGAACCCATCAATCTCAATTTATGATTCCTGGGGCTCATTTGTAGTGATATCCTATGTTTCTATTTCCACTGACTCATTTGTTCTCCACTCAATTGTTCGCTCATATGAACTATTCTGAACTTTGAAAAATAAATTTTCTGGACAAAATTTTAGTAAATCACTAAAATGTGAAGGTCTGGGCCATTGGGTTTCATTAGAATATACAGTATTATCTGTATCCGGGTAAATTTCAGGGGTGGTGGCAGAGGTGGAGGGGATGGTGGGGGTAATGTTTGTGGTAGCAAGGTGTTTTTGGTATTCATCCTCTGGAAGCCAATTAGGGAGGGCAGTGCATCCTAATGGTACTTGTCTGAAAGCACAGAACCCCTCCCCTGGAAGAAATCCAAACCACCATTCAACCCTACATTCCCAAGCGCGGTCCCCGCAAGTCCCTCCCTGCCAATTTACAATACTCTTCTCCACCAGGGCCAATTCTTAATGTCTTTTGTAGTCAGGAACTTCTGGACCTTGGTGGTTTTGGCAGAGCGAGTGTTCCTTCTTCTCTCTTGGAACAATTGGGGTTTAGCATTATACAGGGGAGAGGTTACTAGCACTTCACCCTGTAGTGACTTGGGTCTTCCAGCAAAATCCAAATACGTGGTAGTTCTGTCAGTGGACAGGGGAGAGGTTACTAGCACTTCACCTTGTCCTTTTCTCCTGCTGTCCAGAAGGAACAGCAGCACCCGAAGGAGAGAGAGCCCACTCATCAGTCGGAGAGCCATCTCGTGGTGGAGAATTATTTTTGCAGTGTGAAGCATCGGTCCAGGCAGTCAGTCCTTGGCACTTCACAGCGGTGTTGGTAGTTAACAGGACTTGGTATGGGCCTTTCCAGCATGGGGCCAGGGCGGTCTTTCGCTGATGGACCTTTAGGTAGACCCAGACTCCTGGTTCCAGTGAATGGCAGGGTTGCTCGGGATCCTTGGGTAGTCCTTCTTTCATCTGTGTATAAAGAGACCTGACACATTTCATTAGTGTCTGACAATAATTAAGCATTGTGTCATCCATTAAATGAATGTCTATCTGGGCAAGGGTCAGCGGAGGTGCCGCTGGAAGCTGCATCGGGTGTCCTGTTAGAATCTCATAAGGGCTGAGTCCAGTCTTTCGGTTAGGAGTGGCCCTCATATTCATCAATGCTCATAGGAGGGCATCTGGCCACTTTAAGTTCGTCTCAGCACAAATCTTGGCCAGTTTATTTTTCAAAATCCCATTTTGACGTTCCACTGTCCTGGCAGACTGTATTATGTCTTATGTGTGCACTGTACACTTTGTATTCTGTGTTGTAATTAAAATCAATATATTTGGAAATGTAAAAAACATCCAAAAATATTTAAATAAATGGTATTCTGTTATTGTTTAACAATGCAATAAATCACAATTAATTTTTTTAATTGCTTGACAGCCCTAATTTTTGCACATGCAGTTGTCTATACCCAGTTCAGAACATCTGGGCGTGTCTAATCTATGCAATGATTTTTGCCTTAAATAAAGCAGATTTTAGATGAGCATGTTTCATTAATTTTATTTCCAGAGAATGAACAATTGTATAGTTCCCTGTGAGATTTGCAAACTTGAAAAGGAGTGTAAAAATGTTCTATTAAAATCTATTCATGGGACAAAGCAGCAAAAGGCATTCGCTCATCAGTGTGGAAGAAACTCAATCCAATAAATACCAAGGATCTTCTATCCAGTACAAAACAATAAAGAAAAATGCTCCAAAACTTCTCCTAGACACTGTGTGCCCAACCCACACACTGCTCTACACTTAGTTTACCATCTTCAGATACTTTTAACTGCCATGCTTTAATCCCCGCTTCAGCAAAGTGCTTAAACATGTACATAACCTTAAGCATGTTAGAACACCCAGTGGGACGCCTTTAAAGTTACCAAAATAAATATCCTGTTCAATTGGGCCTTGCTTACAAAAGTTCTAAAATACCAGGAAGTAATTTGCTGAGCTGGCACAGTGAGGTGGCAACTGTTATTTGTCAACATCACATGTTTAGGGCTTTGGTTTTAATATTTTCATGGGGGCTTGTCTGCCAAGGGGTGGACAGATAAGGGGAGTAGGGTTGTCCAATTAGCAGTCTGCCATCCAAAGGCTAAATTTGCTGGATGTACATCCCGTACCAGTTTGTGGTTGTTCATGACCATGGACTGCAGTAAATGAGTTTTTTAAAAAAGGACTTGGCTTTATAGTGGAGAGGGGGAGAGGGTAGATTTTTGGACTGTTTGGTTGTTTGTCTGTACTGATGGCTATTCTGAAGTGAACAATGAGAATCCAAATTGAAAGAAGCATTTGTGATGTCCAACATGGTGGTGTTTTGAGGTAACACTGTGTAAAAACAATGTGTGCTGGGCTGGGTCACGTTGACTAACAGGAGGTGACACAGAAAATTGCCATACATGGAAGAATATCAGCTAGTTGGCTGCTATCAATATTACAGCAATGAAGTCGAGATGATTTGTCCCAATTAACAATTAAACTTGACAAGTTGTCATGATTGTATTAGCTTTGGATAATTTGTCAAAGAAGGACTTTGAGTGGTGTATGGTCCAAATTAAGCCTTGGTGTAAGCAGGCACAACACCAAAGGAGCACTGACTGCTTATGCTAGGCTTGACTTCAACCGTCCATCTATATCTCAAAAGTATCTATTTATATATTTTAAGTTTAATACAGAGAAAACAGATTTTGAGTTAAACATACTGTATATAAAATCTATGTAAAATATCTTGTTATATAAAAAGACATTATGCTGGAGATAAGAATGAAAAACTTCTCTTTGTGATGCAAAACAGTATAGTGAAGACAGAAAATTTTGTTCTCATTTTTGTTTGGCAAAATTGCTGCCTTTCTCTGTTGATTTGGCCTCATCAGATATGAAGAACAAACAAGTGCAACCCTCCCCTGCTGCTGTATGAGATCCTTTCTATAGAGAGATGTCTTCTGCTTATTTAAGACAGGCAGGATTTGTGAAATGGAAGAAAATTAAGTACAAAAGAAAGATGTGAAAACGTAAAGAGCAGTTCTACTTTGAAAAGAGACTGTAAAAGTGACATGTTGGGGCCCCATATTTAATGTCTTAGTGATTTTTTCCATACCAAATACTCTCAATTTACAAATATAAAGATTCCCCCCCCCCCCCCCCCAACTCCTAGCCCTGAACATTCATCCTGGGTTCTGAGAGACAAGCTTGTTTCTTTCTGCCTTGCACATTGCCACCATTAATATAGGTTCTCCCTACACTCTTCAGGTTATGCCCCCAGTGACATCTGAGCAACCCTCTGGTCTTTAATGGGGTGTACAGGTGTAATTAATTGAATTTAGTGAACACATCTATTGATGGTGCTCCAAAAAATTTAAGAACCTAGCTCTCTTGCAGTTAAGTTTGACTCTAACAGGAGTAAAGTGTTTGTCACCAAAGTCAGTAGGTATGACTATATAACCACAAGGTCAGATCCAATGAGGTGTCATTTTTTATTTATTTATTTATTTATTTGTTTATTTTTTACACAGGCACTTTTTGAAGTAAATGTTTGACATGGGGCCATTTTTTTTTTTTTTTACATAGGCACCTCTGAGAGTTGTCTGAAATGTAGATCAGATCTGTTCTGGGAGATTTGATTTGCAAGAACAGTGTTACAGTTTAAATCATTTTCACATTCAAATTAGTTTTGTTACTAACAAGCCCTGGAAGGCTTACACCCACAGTTGGTTTGCATATCAAAGTGTGTCTGTCTGTATGGAGCTTGTTACTGTGTGGTGCAGCTTTCACAATGGGTGCCATTTCTTTACTTCCTCATTTCCATGTACAGCTGATGCTGCTATCATGCTAGTGCATTGATGTCTGGACTCTTTTCCTTACACAAAGGAACAAAGTCCAACAGTTGAACTTCTACTACAGTGTTCTTGTTTGACTGTCTTGCATTTGTGATGGACAGAAATCGAACAGAGTCATTTAAACTGCTTCCATGTTTTTTCTTGTTTTTGTCTTAAATTTTCTCTCTCCCCAAATTTCCCTCCTCAGTAAATGCTTTTTGAACTCTCCAATACCATGCCTCATTTCTGATCCCCTATACTCTCACTCAAATGCTCAACTCTCTGAGGGTCTAGGCCCAAACCCATCTCCAATTTGCTCCTTCCTACCACCAGTTTCCGCTCTACAACCAAGAAAAATGGCGTAGGCCAAAAATTTCATGTACTTCAAATTTCCATCTGGCCACTGATCCCTGATGGTACTACAGATTTCTCTGAGAGCATGTTGCATGAGATGTCTTCTGTGTTTTATTCTTCAATTTAAATTTGTTTTTATTGATTACTCCTGATAGTGAGCAGACCCTAAGTTTGTATGCACCTCCTTACAGCACTTCCTGGTTTGTTCATTGATCAGAACCAAAGGCACTAAAAAACCATGAGGCACAGTATGTATGCATGGGGCAAAACCTGGAAATTAGAGCTAGTTGGGAATTTTTAGAAGAATGCCTTTTGTCATTGAAACTGAAACGGTTTCCAAAACAGGGTTGGGTTTGATGAATTCCCAGATTCAAAAAATTTTGTTAGAAAAAATTTCAACATTTTCAAAATGAAAAATATCAGTTTTTTGATTGTAAACAACCCTGTTTAACAAATTAAGCTAATTAGACTGAAACAAAGGTTTAAAAAATGGTCAAAATTGACATGAAATATTTTGATAGACCCAAAGTGGGGGAGAAATTAATTTTTTGGTTTGCAAATATTTTCAAGCTTTCTCTTTTGTTCTAGTCTGAAATGGGAAAATATTTTGAACTCTTGGAAATATTCACAGAACAGAAAAACCATTTCCCACTCAGCTCTACTGGAAATCTTTTGAGAGTGTCTAACCTTGTGAAATTTCTATTCACGTTTTGGAAGCTGAGTTGCTCATCTGACATTTTCCATGGTAGCGTGAACTGTACTTCTAACCCATATTTGATTTGTTCATCTTTACCTCTAATGCATTATAGTCTAAAATGACATGTACTTCTGCTCTAGATGTTGCTGAATAAGTCAGATTCTAAATGTCTCGAATCCTGAAGGATTCTTAATCACTATTGTTGCACAATATTTTGCATATGAACTGTTAAATAACTGAAATGATCTCCTTTATTAAATTTGGATTAGTGGTTAATTAATGCTAATTTAGGGAGATACTGAATGTAATTGCCTGATCTGGGCAGGACTGTAATGAAATAAATGTCTGCAGTTACATTTACTCTTTGTTGCTTGGATTCTAGCTCAAGTTCTCATGTACTGTAGTAAAACTCACTTGATATACATATTTCTTCTAAGAAGAATAGTTTGTGATATGTGCTAGGCATGAACTGAACTATTTGATAAATTAAAACAGTGACATAAAAGGCCTTAAACTTGTACTCTCCATATATAGGCATAACTCAGATTTTCCCAAGTACCTCAGTGACTTTCAATGGATTTGTGCTCCAAAGTGAGTTAGGACTTTTGAAAATCCCACCCTGGGTCTTTTAAGTCAACATTTTCAGGAAATGATGGTTTAAAGTCAATGGGAGTTTTCTGTGTGGGGGGCAAGATTCTACCTAAGGGTTGGAAGATTCTTTGAATATGGTAAAATACTCCACTCTTTGAATCTCTTCCCCTTGAACACCCTTTCTCAGCCTTGTGCTTCAAGTTCAAACTGCCTGGCGTCCTCTTTGACGCCCTGTTCCTGTTCATATATCTGCTTCCTCTCATTCCTTTTAAACTTCTGTCCTAATCACTATTTTTATATTGTTCTCTGAATCCAGTCATCAGTCTTCTTCCAGGTGTCTTTTATCCATTAACAATATGCCTCTTTTCATGTGCCAAATGTCCACCCTCACCAACTTTAAATCCTTTCTTAAAATGCGCTTCTGCATAGTATTCCAGCAGTATTCCAGCAACAATCTCTGCAAGGTTCACATGTCCCTCAATCTTCTACCAGCACCTGATGTACTTACTATGGTCTGAATTCAGCAAAGCACATAAGTATGTTCTTAACTTTACCAAGAAATCCCATCTCTTTTCAGGAAAGCACTTCAACACATGCAGAGCAAAGTATGAAGGGGGCTAAAAATAGGGACAAAAATCCCTACAGTCATTATTATCTGATGTTCATGAAGGGCAGACAAAACCTTGAATTTTAGGGTAGCATCTGAACTACATCTCCACAGTCAGCTACATTTATTACAGTATTTCCTTTTATTGCCCTTCTCAAGGGATTTCAGCAAAAAGGCTACTGTGAAGCTATATAAGAAATTTTACCTGAGATACAGTATCTCAGGGCCAGATTTTTAAAGGTATTTAAGGTGCTTAGAGATATAGATTTAAATGATTTTGCTTATAAAAATCCCACTGGGTGTCTATCTGCAACTTTAGGTGCCTAAATATCTTTAAAAATCTGTCCTTCAATCCTTAGGTATGGTTAAATAATGAAATATGTGCTGCTTCAGATTCACATTTACTTCCTTTCCTACCTCAAACAGATCTTGTGTTTTATCACCCTTTATTACCATGAATTCTGTGCACTGAAAGTGTTGCATCATTTTGCACAGTGGGGCCCTGATCTTGTTTGGGATCATTAGTGTTACAATTTGTAATACAAATAAATAATAATAATAAATAACCTACAAATGTTTATTTGCAGTTCAACAATCTTTTGCAGTTCAACAATGTTTTGTACTTGTTTTTTCTGACATTTTAGTATGAAAGGGGTGAAAACCCATGGTATATTCATTTCTTGGTCTACGGTACATTGTTTCTTGTTTTCTGTTGCCCTGAGCTGAGTGTTTTAATAACCTCTCTGAAACAGACAATATTTCTGTATCTCTCTACATTGCTCCTGAAGGTGAAAGATCCTGACAAGTTAAAATTACAATTTTGTATCAATATTTCTTATGTTGATTCAAAATATCCAATTGCCAGGACAGTAAAGTAAGTAGATTGGCAGGTAGAATGAGTTAGTTCATTGGTAGGCTTTAAAATGAGATATTTAACTCTCTGATTACCACTGTTGATATTGCACTTCATGGTATTTGGAATTTCTTTTAAACTACCTTTAAAGGCTGGAGGATATTTGAAGCTACTATGATTTTCTGGATTCTTTCTCAGCCATTTCCTCTTTCGCTGATCTGGCCTGCTGCTTCCCAAGATTGAATGGCATTTGAGTAAAATGCTAAAGCGAAAGCTTTCACAGACACTGGACACATCACAGAATGTGATCCCTTGTTACAGAGTGATGGCTGCTGCATAGTCTTTCCTTTTGATTATCATCACAGATGTGTCAAGCCATCCAGAGATAATTTAGATGGCTGGCAATCTCTTCTCTTCTTCTGTATTCAAACAATGCAGAGAACAGAGTTTAGTCTTTGCATCCCAGCTTCTGAAAATTTAAAATAAATGCTGACTGTATGCATCTGCTCTACTACCTTTTAGCAGCTATAGTGGTCAATACATTATTTCACACTGGAAGTGATAGGCTAGTGTCTTGATGTAACCCAACAGAACATCATGTCCCCCAAAGTAAAGAGCACCACTCTTTCATTTAGAGATTTGAAGCTGGTACTGACCTAGACTGTGCATGTGCCCAGATTGTTTGATGTTGGTTGGCGAGCTGGCTATCTCTAGAAAGCAGGTTTTAGAGTGGTAGTCGTGTTAGTCTGTATCAGCAAAAACAACGAGGAGTCCTTGTGGCACCTTAGAGACTAACAAATTTATTTGAGCATAAGCTTTCGTGGGCTAGAACCCACTTCATCAAATGCATGGAGTGGAAAATACAGGAGCAGGTATAAATACATGAAAAGATGTGATTTGTCTTACCAAGTGTGAGGTCAGTCTAACGAGACAATTCAATTGACAGCAGGATACCAAGGGAGGAAAAATAACTTTTGAAGTGGTAATGAGAGTGGCCCATTCACAAACCTTGGGAGACAGGCCAGTCCTCACTTACAGACAGCCCCCCAACCCGAAACAAATACTCACCAGCAACCACACAACAAAAACACCAACCCAGGAACCAAACCCTGCAACAAACCCCGATGCCAACTCTGTCCACATATCTATTCAAGGGCCACCATCATAGGACCTAACCACATCAGCCACACCATCAGGGTCTCATTCACCTGCACATCTACCAATGTGAAATATGCCATCATGTGCCAGCAATGCCCCTCTGCCATGTACATTGGCCAAACCGGACAGTCTCTTCGCAAAAGAATAAATGGACACACATCTGACATTAGGAATCATTACATTAAAAAAACAGTAGGAGAACACTTCAGTCTCCCTGGTCACTCAATAACAGACCTGAAAGTGGTAATTCTTCAACAAAAAAATCTTCAAAAACAGACTCCAATGTGAAACTGCAGAACTGGAATTAATTTGCAAACTGGACACCATCAGATTAGGCCTGAATAAAAACTGGGAGTGGTTGGGTCATTACAAAACCTAAACCTAATTTCCCCAATACTAATTTCCCCCTACTGTTACTCACACCTTCTTGTCAACTGTCTGAAATGTGCCACTCTCATTACCACTTAAAAAGTTATTTTTCCTCCCTTGGTATCCAGCTGTCAATTGAATTGTCTCGTTAGACTGACCTCACACTTGGTAAGGCAAATCACATCTTTTCATGTATTTATACCTGCTCCTGTATTTTATACTCCATGTATCTGATGAAGTGGGTTCTAGCCCACGAAAGCTTATGCTCAAATAAATTTGTTAGTCTCTAAGGTGCCACAAAGACTCCTCGTTGTTCTTTCTAGAAAGCAGGTAGTTTTTGATATGTGAGCAGTGACTTTAGGTGCTTTGCTCTATTAAGTGCACATCTCTATTTATCGCATCAGTACTCTTATCTATATATGTTCAAGATAGTTTTCTATACAAAGAGAGAAAACAATGTGTTGGGTACAAAGTTCACAGCATATATATATATATATTGTTTTCTCTCTTTGTATAGAAAGTCAGCACTTTGCAGGTCTTTGTTTTAAAAGACCTGAGGGACTATTTCCTGCTTGCACTCCAGTGCAATGGAATATATTACCTGTGAATGTGAAACCATCCTTAAACTTAATTTTGTCTCAAGTAAACAGTAGAAATATCAGAAGAAAAATGATGGCCACCTTTTGATATCTCTCTATAATAAATGTACACTTTGAGTGAGTAATACAGGAATAATTCACTCCTTTAATTAGCAACAAATATTATAAAACATACATTGCATTGGGTCTTGTCTGAGCAAGGTGATGTATGCATATTGTCTGCTGCTACAGATTCTATCAGTAGAGGGTGCTAAAGATTTTCACAGATGATTCTGCTTATGTAAATGTTGATATATTAAATACAGACATTTGCATTGGAAAACAGCAACACACAATGGGGTATTTGTCCAGCTTCAATCAACAAACAGATTCACAAGTAAATGTTGAGGTGAGCTTGCCATTTCGTTTTTATCTCACTCTCTCCACTTGGGCAGACATCTCAGAATAGCGTGCGCTATATGGCATGAGATTTTCAGAAGGCTTAGATGAACAATTTACCTTGACTGAATGTGCAATTTGGTAAATTGCACATTCAAATATCCAGAATTGGTTATCTGTATATGTAATTTCATGTGACAATTAGGAGTGATGTTGTATATGCATTTTGCATGCACAATTGCAGGCTTAATACTTTTCAAAAACTGGCCCTATGTGTACTACAATCCAGATTGTAGATAGATAGGCTAGATAAGTTTATGGAGGGAATGGTTTGATGGGATAACGTGATTTTAGTCAATTAGGCAATAACGTGCCATCGCTGGTAAAATGTGGGTCCGGCTGGAGAATCTTGCCTGTATGCTCGGGGTTCTACTGATCGCCATATTTGGGGTCGGGAAGGAATTTTCCTCCAGGGTAGATTGGCTGAGGCCCTGGAGGTTTTTCGCCTTCCTCCACAGCATAGGGCAGGGGTCGCAAGCTGGAGGATTCTCTGCGACTTGAAGTCTTTAAATCACGATCTGGAGACTTCAACAGCTGAGATAAGGGAAATTGGGTGGGTCAGCTTTTGTGGCCTGCATCATGCGGGAGGTCAGACTAGATGACCATAATGGTCCCTTCTGACCTTAAAGTCTATGAGTCTATGAGTCTATTATATTATACATCAAGCAAAACTTTGTAAAACACACACAAAAACCAAAAACTAGAGAGGACCCCAAATCTATTTAACATCCTCACAACTATTCACAGTTTTTCTTTTGCTGAGCTTCTTTTGCCTCTCCTTGTAATTCCCAACTTGTTACTAAAAGAGAAGCTAGAAAGAGAGTGATAGATGAGCAACTGTTTAAGTGCAAGTGATCATACCACTACAAAAAAAAAGTTACTCAGAAGTACATGTTTGCTCAAGTTCTTCCCAGGATACATGTAGCACAAATCCTGAGAACCACCATCCTATCCCTCACAATCACTGAGCTTCTGATAATATTTGTGTAGAAGGAAGTTTAAGGAGTGGAAGGAAGATTCTGCATCTCAGTTGACTTCACTGATGACACTTACAGAAGAAGGCTGGCTCAGCGGTTCGCCTGGGAGTTTTGGAGACCCACGTTCACTCCCCTGTTCTGTCACAGACTTCCTGTGTGTCATTTGATCTCTCCGTGCCTCAGTTTCCCATCTGTAAAATGGGGATAACAACCCTTCCCTACCTCACAGGAGTGTTGTGAAGATACATACATTGAAGATTGAGAGATGCTCAGATACTACAGTAATGGGGGAAGGGGGGCATATAAATACTTTAGACAAAATAGATATGGATTTAAACCAGTATAAATGAGAATTAAGAGGCAGGTACGTATTATGGGCACTGGGATGGGTGCCTAGGCCCACTTTCACAACTGAGGGGGGAGGAACAACTGAGCCCAGCTGACAAATGAGAAAACGGACAGGAGTGAGGGTCACAAGGCCAAAAGAATGGATCCAGGGGAGATTGAGGCATGTAGTGGTCAGATGCATGGTTCTATAGAACCCTACTTTCTTGGTTCCCATGCTCATGGATTGGGTTAAATATTTCTACCTTGTCCTCAGGGATTAGATACCATGGTGAACATGAGAAATAATTCTGTCATCCATTCCCAAATGCACAGACAAAACAGGATCCTGAGCCTGTTCTGTGTGAGGACAGAAGGAGACAGTTATTAAAAGAAAGAGAACTTCAGTAAGGAAGTGGACAGGAGCCCACCTTTTTATAGGGCCTCTCAGCATAAAAATAATACAAGATCCTTATATTGTATAGTAGGTCATGTGTGTTGGTTCAAAAATTTAAAAACAATAAAAAAAAAAAAAATAGCTGGCAGCCAATCCAGCATGCAGTATTCATCTGGTTACTGAGTACTTGTGAATTTTATATGTTAATGTCTTAGATATGCTAGATTTAATTAGCTGCTTGTTTTGTGGTTTGTTTTTTGTGCTGCCACTTAAGTGTAGTACCGTATGCTTTAACTTGCAGAATCTGGACTGATATTCAACACTGACTGACGTGCTAGGATGCTGGCCAAAAATTAAGAGAAGCAAATGGAACTGTTTCCCTCCTCCACCTCTGTGAGGGACCCCTGGTGCTGCTGAGGTTATTTTCTAGTATCATGGCTGCCAGGAGGGTCTAGATGCAGTTTGTTTAACTCTCTCCTGGCTTTTTGTCTTTGCTAGAACTTTGTAGGATGTAGCACATCTGCATACCAGTCAAAGGCTACTGAATGCTTCGTGCTGTCTTGGTAGCACAGAGCAATACTTGGAATAGACTGTAGGATGACTTCTTTCAAAACTCCTGATGGCCGCTATGAAAACAATTAGCAAATTTAGGAAAACCAGAGCTTAAATTGAGGATTTCGGCTATAGTTTTAAAAAAATGCTGAGCATTTAATTAAGCTTCTAAATCCTTATTTAGGTGCCTAAGGATGGATTTGAAAACTGAATTTTGGGCACCCATTTTTGAAAATCTTAGCCTACATTTTCTAATAGGCATTATTAGTATAAGAATATAGCAACATCCCATAAAGTCACTTCAGTAGCAAAGTGAGTGAGGTATTTCTACTAAACCCCATTTTAGCCATTGCATCCGAAAGTAAATTAAGATACAGATACTCAACTTGCATAATCCAGGAAGCAGGTTAGGGCTTTGCATGTATACTTGTGCACAGAAATAAACATTTTTTCTGAGTGCTCCTGAGCATTTGCACTTTGGATCCAAGAAGAAGTTTCATAGTTTCTTCAAATGAACATAGTTTTTTAGTAGGAGATGGAAAAACTCTCCTCCCACTTAGGCAAAATGGTATATTTTTTCGTATGTTTTGACAGAGAAATGTCACCCATTTTTACAGCAAAAAAGATTTTGCAAAAAAATGGATATTTTCTACCTTGCTAACTGGCTCTTAGATATGCAAAATAATCACAGGTGTGGAGGACATGTTGCACTTTATTGTTGCCTCACAAAAAGACAATTTATTATATATAATACAATAACCCAAAAAGTTAGGGTTTTGTTTTGTTTTTTAAAACATAGCATTAAGTTTAGTGCTTATTTTTCATTTCAGCTGCATTTGTTTGCTGTCCTGACATTATAACCTGTCCTGGGCCATGTGATTGGATGGACTAGGCCCAGAGGCCACCAGCTGGAGGCCTCACAGTATTGCCACACCTGTCCCAGGAAAGGAGCAGTAGAGAGATCCTCCAAGTGGGCTAGAATGGCTGCAGGGGGCATCCAATCAGGGCCCAGCAGGCCCTATAAAAGGAGCTGCAGGGCTAGTGTGAGATCAGTCTGCTGCCAGAGACTGGGGAAGTAAGAAGTGTTCTTGAGTGTCTGCAGGGACTGCAAGGGCAAAAGCAGGTAGTTACTGGCAGGGACTGGGGGCGTGAGGAAGGAGCTTTTGGCTGGCTGCTAGGACTCAGCTAAGATGGGCTATGGGGAATCGGCCCAGGGGAACATAAGCAGCAATTAGTAAAGGGATGCAGCACAAGGTTGCTATACTTCAAGGATTTCTGGGTTGGGACCTGTGGCAGTGGGTGGGACCTGGGACCCAGCCCCACCCCCCACCAGCCACTGGGGGTAAGTGGCCATGCCCTAAGGAAGGGAATTAGAACTGTGGCACCCCAGGGAAGGGGCTGCACTGGGACTGACTCAGTCGGGAGCTATAGTCAGCAAACTCAGTCCAAGAGGGGTGACTCAAGTAGAGGCAAGGAGTTTCCAGGGAAGAAGCCCTTGGTGCGTTGCTCAGTTGCAGAGCAGAAGCCTTGCAACTTAGCCAGACCAAGAGAGGGTACAACATAGGCCCTGTTGGACTGGTTAAAGACTGAGCCCAGGGAGGGCTGCAGGACATTGGGAACACTTAGGATTGTGTACCCTGGAAGGGATTTGTTTGTTTTGCATATGGACAGTGTGTGACTTGGCCGGAGGGCTGAGTCACCAAAGACCTGCCTGATAAGCACAGCAGCTGATTGGGGGTGGGCACTGTAAGTGGAAGAAGTTAAGAAAAAACTGCAGGTATACACACACGTGACCAGGGGGCGCTCATGAATATGAGCACACTCCATTACAGGGCAATTTTTCTATATTAATAAATGTTAAGTTATACTGTAAAAAAGATATATTTACTAGACTCTAGTAAAGAGCTAGACTCTCAGCCTCTGTTGCAGAGAGGTGCAGATAGCTAACCCCCTCATCTACCACTGTTGCTTGCTTTGGGGCTGCAGTGGCCTATCCTTTGCCATAAAAACTTCCCCACCTGGTGGACTTTCCACTGGTGTGACCATGCTCTAGGATATGTACTTGTGGAACTTAGTGCAGACTCTGTACTAAACCTAGCCCCACGTCTCTGAAGAAGGCATTCTGGATTACAATGTACAAAAATGTGCATTTGTAAAATTGTCTCAAGGGTATTTATCCAAGATGTTGGTTTCAGGTGATGTGAGAGATCATATTGGTTCCATGAACATTTGTTGTCACATATTTCTCATGTACTCACATAGTAATAATCAAATCACTTCTACAATGTGATCAATTGCGGCAGCTAAATTCATTTCAGTATCAAAAAAAAGATTGTTCCTAACATACATAATGCAGCACTTAGAGGCCACACGTTTATGGCCCTAGGATATATTTAAATAGATTCATGATAATATGAAGGCTAACGTGTGAATGTTTATGCAGGTGTACGTATACGTGTGTGTATAATATTTGTTTATATGGTTTCTGGTTTTAGATTTAATCTGATAAAATTCAGGATAACTATATGGAAGCAAAATATTGAGACTAGATTTTAAAAAAACCCTGTAAATACTAAATACCAGAAATTTGCCATGTTGAAAATTGTTTGCAGGAATAGTGGACCCTAAAGCTCTCCTAAATTCTCACTTATCCCATAAGAGTGAAACTTAAGAGAGAAGGCAGTATATTTAAAGGAAAACAATATTTTAAGCACTGATAACAATTTTGACTTGAAGTATGTTCCTTGACCAAGGTTTTTAGAAATAGATGTCTATACTTATGCTCTTAAATTCATATTTAGGCACCTAAATAAAGTAGCCTGATTTTTCAAATATTCTGAGCTCCTTGAAGCTCCTATTAATTTCACTGCGAGTTGTTGGTAGTCAGAAAATAAGCCCACATACTGGATTCCAGTAACCAATGTATTGAGAATAATCATAATATATATAGTTTAAAGCAGTGGTCTCAAACTTTGACCAGTAGCCCACTTGCTGATGGTCCATATAGATCTTGATGCTGGATCTCCTCTTTGCTTCCATTTGCTAATTCTCATCAGAAGCTAAAAATACACGAAAAGTTCCTGATATTACATTTCCATCTAAGCACTTGCTGTAGTTGCTCCAGAGATGTTGATTGCTAATGAGAGAGAAGATGGTACAGTCAGTGGTGAATGGTAGAGGAGGCTGTCCCTGCAACACTCTATTAAGATATGTTCCACACCAGGGATCGGCAACCTTTGGCATGCGGCCCGCCAGGGTAAGCACCCTGGCGGGCCGGGCCAGTTTGTTTACCTGCCGCGTCTGCAGGTTCGGGCGATGCCGGCTCCCACTGGCTGCGGTTCGCCGCTCCAGGCCAATGGGGGCTCGAAAGCGGTGCAGGCCGAGGGATGTGCAGGCCACACCATGAAAAGTTTGAGAGAATCAACTAAACATGGAGCCATACATAAATTCTGGTGAAAGGAAAATTAAGGGCCCCACACTCCCCTATATATCCTAGGCAGAAGGCAGCCTATGCCCATGGGAGGGAGATGGAGTTCCATCTCTGTGGCTTGCCCCTCTTACCCTAACCCCTTTATAGGAGCTCTATGGGGTTCTAGCTTCAAAAACCTGGAGGTTGCAGGCTGGGCAGCTTGGCTGGATTTCTCTAGCTTCTTTGTTTTCCCAGACTGTGGGGCAATGTTAATACAGTTGAAGTGCTCCCTCTTCTTTGCTGTGGAATCTCCTTTTAGGGATTGCAGGAGCAGCTATTCTGGTGAAGACTCTGGCAGCATGGCTTCTCCAGGAGTTTTACTTATAAAGTTGGGCAGGAACCAATGGGTCTGGACTGCAGTGTGGAGGCAAACAATATCCATGCTAATGCTCCTTGACTCCTATGGATCCTGGGAGATCCACAAGTTAAGGAGCAGGGTTGGGGCAAAGAGGTTATTACCATATTAGTGCATACGAGGCCCTGAGTGCTTTCTCCACAGTTCCAAGATAATCCTCAGTCAGCTTCCTCCAAACTAAATGTTTCTACTCTGTGAGCAAATCCTTCGTTGAACCCTGTCAGGGTCTGATTTAAACAATGGGCAGTTGGCACTAGCAATTGCGGGACATCTTATAACATTTCCCTTGTGGGGACAAACCTAGTGAGAGCTGCAGGTGCTCCTCACATCCCAGGATCAGGACCAAACCTAACTAAATATAAAATGGATAAATTACAAGATGCTAGAACATGTTTGCAAGCCAGAGCCTTAAACCAACATGGAATAAGCACTAGAGATTTTACCTGTTAATATTAGTAAAGGATACTACACCAAACAAATTTATCTTCGTTATAAAGGATTGTACCTCACAGGAGGGTAATTATCACCAAAAATATGAATCTTGTGATTACAAATGTTACCCTTCTTTATCTTGTAGTGTGGTTGTTGAACAATCTTAACCAGGTAGGAAATATGCCATGGAGGACAATGATGTAAACTAAAATAACCCAACAGAAAACATGTAAAATGAAAACAACTGCAAAATTGACATCTAAAAGGAAACAGACATTTCTTTGTACTGTTCTTGACGCACATAGTATTCAACATATAAAGATATAATTACTACTTGAAGTTATAAGTATCTTACATGCACTGAGTATGTTCAATGCAAAACTAAAGAACGTTTCAGGCTAGGGTTATGTTATTACAGGTCCCCAGTTCCATTTCCCAGATGCACACGTTGCAATGTAAAATCAGAATAATGCTAAAACTTTAAGGGCTTTTGGCCACAACTTGTGCAAGGATGGTGCATAGCTACCCCACTCCAGGACAAGTGTAGGAGAAATTGTGACTCAGTTGCGACTTCCCCCCATGGGGGAATAATTTGCTACAACTCCTACTTGGTGTAACATACCTCCCTCTCTTTGTGCCAGTGAACCATGGGGGGATGAGGCGGTGGAGCCAGGCTCAGCCTACTTCCTTCTCCTCTCAGCCAGGATCCTGTTCTCCCCCCATACCTGAAGTGTGGAGAGAGCTGCTCCCAGATGATGTAAAAGGCAGGGAGAAGGCAGCCCAGAGCCTAGCTCCACCACACCAACTCTCACTACTGCTGCTTGAGCTTGCTCACTAAAGACAGCAGTGTTGCCACTGTGGCATGGGTGGTAGCTCGGGCTAGCCACTGAACTCAGACCCAGGGTAGGGGAAGATTAGACTTAGGTGGCTATCCTTAGCTGCTGCCCATGCTGCAGTGTCCACACTGATGGTTTTAGTACTCTGGCTCGAGCAGAGCTAGCATGTGTCTGTCTACACTGCAAACCTCACGGCGCAGGTAGATATATCCACAATAGCATCAACTTCATAATCCGCTTCAACAACGGAACCCTACAAACAATATACAGAAACCCATGGCTTACCACACCTGTCTTCAGAGATCCAGTAACCACTCCAAACACACCAAGAAATCTGTTAGCTACAGCCATCCACTCGGATACCATAGAATATGCGCTGAGGAGAAAGTCTGGGATATACGCCTTAACACACTGAAAACCGCCTTCACCAAACAAGGACACGCTACCGAAAAAGACTGCCTCTTATACCTCCTGTTCTGCCCTTCTGCTTCTTGCATGGGGGGTGAGCCTAGCCCGGCTCCACCCTCCGGGGGCGGAGAGTGGTTTCTCCCTGTCTGCATTGGAGGAAGGGCACTCTGACTCACTACAGTAAATATCCAAATGAATTTTATTTGACCTGACCTGATTTTTTTTAAGCTTATCAATGTGAAAACGTTGAAGACTTCAACTTTTTGTCCGAGTTCAGGACATGAACAAAATTCAGAATCTCGCACAGGGCAGGGAAAATGTTTCCTGCACCCAGTTCTACTTGTTAGTTCCTATACATAAGCAAGCAGTACACAGAAGACACGGCTTTCAATGGGAATAAAGCCAATAAGATACCTGTGTAGGAATGCTTCGTTAAAATTTGTGCTGAGCAATTCTTGGGAAAGGATTTTCTCTTTTTCTTGATCATTGATTCCAACTGTGTGGTTTTTTTTTTTCCAAATGTAATTCAAAGTCAGTTCCATGAAGTAGTTGTGCCCTGTCCTCCCTTCTCTTCTTTGTAACCCTGTCCTTGCTTCTATTTTTTTGTGTTCCCAGAAAAACTTGGACTCTTACATCATATATTACTGCAATTAGAACTGCCTTCTGGTTCAGAAGAGTTCTTTCTCAGTTCAATAGGGCAGCAATTATTTCTTTGCTAAATATTCTTCCCTTTGTACATGAAGTCTATTAATCATTGGCCTCTGTCCAATCTCCCTTTCTTGGCAAAAGTGTGTTTAAAAGATCATGGCTGAAGAGCTGTAATTTTATTTTTGAAAAATAAAACCTCTTGTATGAGAAATTTCAATCAAGCCCTAGGCTGAGTCACAATCCTTACAATGGCAGTGGTTGAATCTTGACTGGGATCTATTTTAGTTTGGATAGAGTGGATGGTGCTTTTGATTGGGTGTGTGTGGGAGTAGTTACTCTAACCCACCTACAACTTTAAGTAGTCTCTGGCAGTGCATCATCCTTGCTTTTCATCCTGTTCATTAAATCTCATTTCATGGGCTCTGGATTCTTTTAGGGTGGAGGAGGAAGGATGGAAAGAAAATATTTTTCTCCATGTGGCCTCTCCAACTAGAGCAGGGTATTGGGGTTCTTGCAGGTTAGCCTAACCCACTCAGGAGCATATATTAGGGTTCAGGCAGTGAAGCTTTGGCATTAGTTTCATGAAGCTGCATCTATTCCTTCTTTATTCTGTTCACCCCAATCTCATAGATGATTACTTCTCACTACCTTGGTGTGATAGGGTGTATTACTCGTTTGGGTTCTGTGAGATCCCTGGGTGGCTGAGGCTTGAAAACACCAGAGTGGCTCCAGCCCAACCCTCTCTTTCTATCTTGGCTCTTCAGGGATATAGAAACAAACAAGGAAGGGTGTGGAAGCACATGCAGCTGCTCTCAATAACCTATTATCCCCAGCTGTTGGGTGTAAAAGGAGAAGGGAGCAAGAAGTGGTAAGCTGGTACCCCAGGCTCAAGGTAAGGTTGGCTTCTTTAATTCCAGAAGGGGAGAAATTTTTCTTTTGAGAGCCGTGGATAAACCCGTCAGAGGGCAGGGCAGTTATTGGTACTGATATTGCATTGTAGGAAAGAGAAGGATGTGTGTGTGAACTCCTGCTTTTATACCTCCCAAGGAGAGAGACTTTATTTGATGATTGGGTGTGGGCTACTCACACTATTGGGGTAGGATGTTCCCCAATATGACACAGGATAATGTTGACTGGAACAGCTTGGGCTAATGGAAGAAACCTATCTGCACCACTTCCAGACTAAGACCTATGTCCTTGGAGCCCATCCCAACAAATACAGAATGTTTCCATTCACTAGTGAACACGAAAATCCATGGACATGACTGTGGTTCAGTATTTCCCCCAGAATGTCCAGAAGTGGACACATCACTCTGGCCAGCCACTTTAAATGGTGCTGTGAAAAGGGCAGAGGCTTCCTTAAGGTGGTGCGTGTAGAGAAAGTTGGACATTCAAGTCTGAAAACAGGGGTGTGAAGTACTGGGAGAAAGGAAGAGAGCTGTCTTGAAGCATAGGGAAGGAATTGTGGAGTTCCAGGGATGAACAACTCCTCTGGCAGACAAAGGAATTTTAGTGGGGCCAAGGATTTGGCCACTGGTCTTTTGTAGCCAAACCCATTCAGGGTTTTGAAACTAATCTGAGAGATTAACTTTTACTGTGATTCGCTTTGTTGCAGGAACATTGAAGTTTGAATTCAGTGGTGTCAGGGTATTTTCAAAGGAGGGACCCGACGGTGGAATTTACAACTAATGCTTGAGGTCAAGTTGATCCCAATTCTTACCTCTTTTAGGACACAGCAAGAGGAGTTGAGAAATGGCATTGGCTGCATGCTGTAGGAAATATACTAGCTAGATTTGATTCTCTTTTAAAGTAAACTGATTTAATTTATGTATGTAAGGCGGGAGAGGTATTGATCCTCTTCAATATACTTCTACATTTACATAATGCACCAGATGCTACAGCAGTGATCCCCAAACTTTTGAGGGTTGTACCCCCTCTACCCTGTCTCTGCACTGCCTTCTCCCACCCCTGGAGCTGGGAGCAGGGCCATAGCTTGGGGGGGGAGGGGCTGCAGACAGAGGTAAGGGGGTCAAGGCTGGGACCACGGCTGGGAGCGGGAGTGGAGCTGCAGCTGGGCTGCAGTGGGGGCCAGCAGCTGGGCCCATGGCCAGGCGCAGCTCCGCTCCTGGCCTCGCCCCCAGCTTTGGCCCCAGGCAGGGAACAGAGCTGCAGCCAAGGCTGGGGATGAGGCCGGGAGCAGAGCCACAGCGAGGCTGGGGATGCGGCCAGGTGTGAGGTTGGGGATGCAGCTGCTGGCGGGAGCAGAGCTGGGGGTGGGGAGGGATTGGGTGGTGCCTGTGGGGGCTGTCCCAGGCCCCACTGTGCCCCCGAAGGTTCCTCTGCATCCCCTTAGGGGGGGCATGCCTCACAGTTTGGGGATCACTGTGCTACAGGAATCAGCATGTCAGAAATGTGTATAATAGTAATAATAATGAAAATGCTGCTACACTTGTTAAAACATGTTATCTGCAGTGTCAAAATAATTGTACATCATAATTCTTCATACCTAACAACAAAAACCTACCACTTTCTAGCTGGTTTTAATGAGTCTAAAGTGAAGATAGAAACTCTTTGCTTATTTATCAAGTTCTGTCAGTAAGTTTCTGGGCATCAAAGGATATGCACTCATCTTTCATATGAGACTCTAGCTGAAAAGATAATAGAAGGATTTTCATTTAATTGTGTTTTACATCCACAATCCAGAAGGACCTTACAGCTTAATGCTAGGGTTCATAAATTCTGATTAATGTTAATACTGAGACCCCAGATGCCCATGCTAAAAATAATAATGGAGATAACTTTTTGATAATTCTCTTAAGCGGAAGGAATATCAACCTTCAAGAGTCAGTTTAGAACAAAATCAGTATCACAAAAGGCATTAAACCTGGTTGTTACTAGTTTAATCAAAGGAATAACGTTTAGATTTTGCATTTAGATTCTCCAAATCTTGGTAATGTAACAAGTTGTTATCTCTTAACTTTCAGCTCTTTTAACTGTTCATAACCAACTACTATGGTTACCTTATTAGTCAGGGATACTATAATGAATGCTTCTGGTCTCTAGAAGGAATATTGAAATGTTTGGTGTGGGTTCTTTTTTTAATTAATTTATTTAATCCATATCTTCAGGGACTTTGAAAATGTTTCCAAGAGTCCTAGCTGAAAGTTATAAGAGGAATTTCTGAAGTTGAAATATCCTGTCAAGAACAATCTACTATTAAAATTCTACTTAGCAAGATAGTTTAAAATGTTTCCAACAAAATGTTTTTCTATTGGAAATTGTCAATTCATCAAAATTGACATGTTCCACAGGAAAGTGTTGATTTCAACATTTTGTTGAGGAAAAAATTGAAATGAACCATTTTAATATGACATGTTTTAACCTTATTGGAACGGAATTTTTCATTTTGAAATGGCTGTGAAATTTTATTTTATTTTATATTATACCAATTACACTACCAATTATGAATTAGAATACCAATTACCAAACCAATTAAAGTACCAATTATGAAACTAATTACCAGTTAGAATACCAATTTTAATGATTATTACCAATGACTGGCTAGAGTACCAATTCCCTAGATAACAGAATGTGTTTGCTTCTCTGACCAGCCTGGTTGTCAGACAGATACAATAAAGGTCAATATACACATAAGGTAAATAAAGCTATCAAGCGGGGGAGAAAACAGCATGGCATCAACACTCCAGCAGGAGTTAGAAACTTTATCTGGGCTATAAAGTCTGGGGGTCTGTGCCTCAAATGATAAGTAATATAATATTGTATAAAGTTGATTAAATGATACTTTTTTCTAACACAATTGGTGCCTTTTCTGTAAGCTAATGACACTGGTGATTATTATCATTGTGAAAAATGTGTTTACACTATATGAGGAAATATGGATACTTAATGATATTATGCTTTAAAGTCTGTGACCAAACACAGAGAGAAACAGGTTCCCTCGCAGACAGGAGGGAAGGCAGTTATCTACATATCTCCAATGAAGTTAAGCAAGGTGTGATGAAAATCAATGGAAACTCCATTTACATACAAATCAGCAGGGGGGTGGGAAGTCCACAGGAAGGGAAGGACAGCATGAGGTCATCTGGAGTCTGGGGCCAAAACGGTAATTTTGGGAAAATATAAGGAAAGCTTTCATGGTATCCATCACTGGACAGACACAAGGGACCAGAGTTCTTCAATCAAAGTCTCTGGGAATGGAAGGTTGGTAAGGAACCTACAACGAACAAAAACTGTGCTTGTTAAGTTAGGTCTTAGCCATTGGCAAGTATATTTTACCTTTGTTTGTAACTCTTTCTAACTTTTTAATAATTTTATTTTAATTTTATAAATATTTTATAAATATTTACTTGCAGGGTACATACTTTGTTGCTTCTTCAGGCCAAGCTCAGTGTACACAGCAGGGGCTCCTTGATTCCCCCCCCCCCTTAACCCCACACTCCCACAAACTCCTTATATGGCACCCTCCCATCTCCATCTATTTCAGGGACTCCCTGAACCCCCTAACACCTTCCCTTGGATGCAGTATTGAAAAGTTATCCTGTTACATTGGAACAAACAAAGAAATGCCATCAAGTTGAGGGTTAGGACCTTGCTTTGCTTGGCTAATTAATTATTGCAACTCCCGCCCCTCAAAACTAAGTAAGTAGTAAAAGGAAATAATAAATAGATATGACCAGTGAGGGGGGAAATAACCTCTTTAGAATAAGGTACAATCAACCCCATCTGTGTAATCTGAAAACTAATGTCAATGTCCACTTTCTAACTGAAGTCACTGGCTGAATCTGATTTGCTCTTTGTACTGTTGTTTTGCCAGGATTCTCACTGAAACAAGACAGCTATATCTCATTGAGATTTTCTTGGCTGATTGTTATAAGTGAATAATAAAGAAAAGGAAGACTTTCTTCCTCTCAATTTTCCTATCCACTATTGATTTTGCAGAATTCAGAATATGCTGAGAGTTGTCACAGAAATTCCACCTAAGGGGGTTAACTCAGATTGAATGGCGTACCCAAAAATGTGAGCTAAAGATATTAGGTATTTTCTTTAATAAAAGAAGAATCTGAAATCTATTCCTACCTGAAAGTTTATAAAGTGATCTATGTGAAAGGAGTCTCAGTTCAATTACTAATGGAAATGTGTCCTCAACACAAGTCATCCCCCCACTAATTTGTTGCACTTTTAACATAGGCCAAGAATTGAATGGGGATAAAATTTGAACCATTCTTTTAGTCATGGAAGTAATTCTTTTAGGTCTGAGCTGAGGCAATGTGGCTAAACTTGGTTAGTGTCTATTTTGTGAATCGGTACAGGAATTCAATCTTTCACATTTCAAGGGCATGGTATATTCACTTGAACCAATTTTTAAGCAGAAAAAAAGTAAGTTTCTAACCCTTTTAGGCAGAATTTGTAATTTGGCTGCTTGCTTAGTCCTTGTATTGGACCCAAAATTGCCCAACTATTTCTGTATTGGGGAACTGGAGACCCCAACTATGTCAACATTGGGGGGGGGGGGGAAAAGGCATGGGTGCATTTAAAACTGACTTTATTATAACCCGTGAACTATGAACTAGTTAAAACCTTCCTAGATTCAGAAGCACAGTACTTGTGTCAGAGTTTAACTGACCCCATGTTTATACAATGAAAATAGATTACCACAGCAACAATATAAAATGCACAAACACAGCAAAGTGGCAGTAAATGGTCTACTACTGTGAACAAATGGAGCAAATAGATGGCATGTTCTGAACCTACTAAGTTTTTACACGTCACACATTTTTGATGCTTTTTTTCTGTCTTGTTCTCTGGAGCAGATGTAACATCTTTCCTGTTTCTTAGGCTTTGGGTAAGTACTCAGCACACTAGATGCTGCTTCCCTAGAAGCCTGAGACAAGGCTGCAATATTCCTTTTCTGTACCAGTGGTTTCACCATTTCTGTACCCAGATCCCTGAGAAACACCCGTCTCTTACGCAAAGTTTTATTATGCCATGTACAGTTCAACAAGCCAAACAGCGTATGAATTCAGACATGCAATGTGCATGTTCAATGCAACAGTGAGTCTTTGCCACAACAACAGCATCTGTCAAAAATGCATCTGTCAGTTGTCTTGTCCAGAAACTCTTCCTACCAAGTGTAGGCTTCCCAGCAAATCAGTTTGACAGTGTTATCTACAAGGATACTGAATTTGCTGGACAATTGTGATGATACATGAGGCAAATGTTATCTGGCATCTCACAGGACCCTCTCCCAGGCCTATTTTGTGCAATTTTTTTTTTTAAACAAAACCCACTGAAACTATGATGCTAGAAACAATGCTGAAAGATTCATATAATCCTATATTTGTCTCAAAATAAAAACAATCTGATGCTGGAATACCTGCATAATTGATTTGAGGTCTAACTGACCCCATTACCTTTAGAGTGACTTTTTTTGCTACACAAAAACCACAAGTAGTATGATAAAACAATGTGGAAAGAATGACCTCGTCCTAGTCTGAGAATACTTAATGTATGAAGAGGCACGTATTTGGCATGAAAATTTTAATTGACGTTTTTGTGCACATTGGGGTCAGTTAAATCCCAAAACATTAGGAGAATTAGGAAACAGTGATTGTATCCTGGCCATACAAGTCACAAGTTGTAGGAAAAGTTTGGATTTTTATGTATACTTTGAGTTTTTAAAATATTTTTTAAAGGAAAAATGTGCAAGGGAATGGGAAACAGTCGCACAGGTTCATTATCACTATTATTCTCTCTATTGGATCGCTGTACAGTATAGCTGTAATACAAAAGATAACTTCAATCATATATGACATGAGTAATGATGACTCACATATATAAATATAATTTAAAAAAGTTTACCCTTAGCACAAGAAATGGTTGAGTTAGATATAGTATGTTAGGATAAGCCCTTTTGAACTACAACTGCAGGCGGCTTTTAGGATTGTGTTCTGAACCATTAGGCAGAAACAGCTGGATTTGTTTCAGGCTTGGCAAATCTATTTTGAACAGAGATAAGGGGCTAATATAAATCTGAGTGGCCGTTGGAACTTCAACGAAGGGTTTGACCTGAATTTTAATTGTCATAACATTGGATGCTTATGTCAAAGGTTTGATAAGCTTACTTAGTTTTATAGGCAATCCTGTATAAAGAAAACTGAGTTTTGCAGATAGTCATTTCAGGGTAAGGTACTGACTATTTGTGAACCTCATTTTCATTTTAACATTTACACATTAAATCTAGCCTGGACTTGGCAATAAATGCATCAAAACAGGCAGAAAGGTTAGAAATTGTAGGATTGTCTGAGATGTTCTTAAGGCAGCTATTATTTTTGGTCAACACAGGGAGCGAGTGTGTGTATGTGATGGATGTGGGGGGGAGGAGGAGAGGGAGAGAGTGTGATGGGAGGCAGGAAAGCATAAATAGTGTGTGTGAGAGAGAACATGACTGGATTGGCTGGAGATAGAGATCCTGAATTGAACTCTCTTTGAATGCATTCATAGTTTAAGACTGGGATTTTTCAAAAGTGCTCAGTGGGTGCAGAGTTAGGTCAACATGGGAGTCAACCGTAAAACTCACACTTTCTTCACTGGGAGCCGAATTAGAGCAATACTGGATGGTTTTGAAAACATCATTGTAAATGTTCCAAAAGAACTCCCCCACCCCCTTTCTTCATGTCAATCAGGAACCTTAAATCTGTTATGTTTCCACACAAATATATATTCATACATGAGGGAGACAGCTTAGACTTTCCCTTGCTTGTGCCATAGCAACAGACCCTCTTTAATGTCACACATTTTCCTGGAGAATACTATTACACCCATAAGGATCAGAATCTGCAGTGGGCCATGCTCCCCTTTGCTGTAAAGAATCTAAAGGAACTTCAGTGTTCTCTAGTTTGCACTTCAGTTGGTTGAGAGTCAGATTCCTTTCTGTTTTTACGAAATTATTTACCAAGTTCATTTTAAACTAGATTGAAAATGAATTGTTTAGGCAAAGTTCAACTGGTATTAAGACTATAGAGTTAATAACTTTGGCGCATAGTATAAGGTTACATCAGGTAATAATAGTTTCTGCAGTTATTTGTAGGATTTTTTCCCTGGTATTTTAGTCTATTTCCAATCATACTGAGTATTACTGATAGTGAGGTCATGAGTCTGCTACTTTATAGTACTTATCTGAAAGAAAGAGAGAATTTTTGATGGCCTCTTATGCTTAAGTGCATGAAAAACACTGTTCAAAAACTCTGTAATTCTTTCCTTTAATTACACTAATATTCTTGTTTCTTTTAGTTAGGTCCCATGAATGACTCATCTGCCCAGCGCTTCAACATTTCTGGGAGATTGGATGAATAATATGGATGTTTTTCTGAGACCAGGTTGAATTACTGGAACAAGTACAATATATAGTTTATAAGAAAACTTTCTACTTCTCTAGTGTTCTTCACTGGAGGACTTACTAAGGGAGGGCAAACTAGACAGTTGAAATTAGATTGCCAAGATTACAAACAAATGAATCACTTGTATGAATAAGAATGGCATCTGCAATTATGCTCATTAGAGTAAAATAGGAACTGTCCATTCTTTTACCACTGATTTGTTTCTGTGGGTGGAAATAATTTCTCTCTCATTTATAACTTTGCAAAATTAGTTGCAGTGTTGGTGTTTTTACATTCCTATAACTATCTGGCACTGGCTGTGGATGGAGACAGGATACTGGACTAAATGAATGAGGAAAACATTCTTAGGCCAAGACTTTCATAAATGGGTGCCCAAAGATAAGCTTAAATCCATGTTTAGACACCTAAATGAATGGCCTGATTTTCAAAGATGCTGAATATCCCGCAACTCCCACAGGCTTCATGTTTCAGTGGGAGTTGCTGGATGATCAACACTCTGGAAAATCAGGCTACATTTTTAGGTATGTAAACATACACTCAGGTTACAAATGGGAAAGAACTGGAACTTTCTTAGTTTTGGATAAGCCTATGAATTTTTAGATGCAAATTCCAAATGAACCTGCAATCCACTCTTTAGAAGCTTGCCCATCTCCAGAAAGCCTCTTACACAAGTTGGGGTGGGGTGACTATGAATAAAGAGAGAAGAAGAGTTAGAGAGAATGCTGGCTCATTAATATTCAAGGAGAGTAGACAAAGTATCTGGTGAGACTAAAATATCTGAGCTACAGAATTGCTCTTTTAAAATCAGTTTTAACAAGAGGAATAAAGGAGAAGTGTGTGGCTGATTAGGAAGCAATGAAGATCTTGTCGATGTATTGATAAAATGCTGGTAAGGGAATACTTGGAAAAATTACATTTATACAAATCAGCAGGACTGAAATGATGTATGTCCTAGAGAGGGAGTTAGGTAATGATCTTACTGAGCCACTGGCAATTATTTTTGAAAAGTCATGGAGATTGGGGAGGTATCAAAGGCCTGGAAAAATAGCATGTATAGTATTGATCTTTAAGGGGGGGAAAAAGTGCTCCTGGCAGTTATCAACTGACAAGTCTAACTTCTGTCCCTAGTAATAAATAAATAATAAGGGATAACAGATTAATTAACAATAAAAAGCATTGATTTTTTTTGGAAGATCAAATTAAGCCAGATAAACATGATTTCTTTTTTTGATCAAATTGTAGAAATAGTGGATGAGGTAAATGTAGTAAATGTAAGATGTTTAACTTTAGTAAAGCATTTGATTCAGTGTCTGTCTTATTTGAATCATTAATTCCAGTTGGCTTGGAAAGGAGCACTGTCATATGGACTGAAAATTAGTGGAAGAACTGCAGAAAAAGCAAGATGTATATTGAACATGACTAGAAGTATATATGTCTGGTACTGTGCTGTAGAGATTGGTGTTAAGTGTGGTTTTCGTCAACATACCATATCTTGTGGGAAGGGGTGGGTAAAGAACACACTAAATATGCTTATGACACTAAATTGACAAGTGTGACTCAGCAGCATAAATCTAACAAGTCACTATAAGTTTGTAACACAGATTTCACAACCTGGGGTTCACCCCGCCCTCAGCATCTAGTTATGGAACCCTGCCTTCTTACAGCCATGCTCTTATAACTCTTCCCCTAAGCAAGCAGAAGGGATATTGAAACTGAAGATAACCCTTGTGCACTGGGGATCTGGCAGTACCCCTGCACTCTATCATAATTGCATCTTTGAAGACAGGAAAATAATTGAAAGAGGGTAACCCTCTGCTTTGCCGGCCTAAGGAATGAGTTGGGGGACTATGGTTTGCTCCAGACCCAGTAGGTCAATGGCAGCCTTTTCATTCACTGCAAATAGGTGTTGTATCAGGCCTTTGATAATGGTGGTCACCTTGATTTCAAGGATGATGTCAACAGTCATAATTTGTATTAATGGGTCTTCATGTGACTCCATAGACAAATTCAGGAAGAACTATGTTTACTGCTCTGGCCACAGAGCCATTTGCCTATTTGTGTTGATTGAGCTGCACATTGTTTTTATGCCTGGCACTGTGCTTCCAGCTATACCATTCGATTCTTCTCAAAGTCATGGTGCTGACCCTTATGGCATTGCAGCATGGAATCACTCAAAGGTTGAGTCCAAAATGTTCATTTTGTGCTGATTTTGTTTGAGTGTCTTGAAGTGTTTCATCTGCCCTCCATGCTTATGATTACTGAGCTTAATACAGAATATAAGACTTGTCTTGATAGATGAGTCTCAGGCATTTGAATTACATGGCCAGTCCATCTCAGTTGGGCATAGATCAAATGAGCCTCAAAGCTGACCAAATTAGCTTTCACCAGGACTTGAGTGCTGGTAACCCTGTCCTACCATCTGATGCCCAGCAATTGTCATAGGTGTCACAAATGGAAATAGTCAAGCACATCAGGCCCTTAGTTGCAACCTGGACTATGTAGTTTTTATAAATGGTTCGATTGCATTTGGGCCGTTTCTACACTGGCTAGCTAAATAGCATAAGAAACCATTTAAACTATCTAACCATGTTTAAGCGCTGTTAATTAACTTGACTTCCATATCAGGCAAAGTCGAGGAGAGATTAGAGATCAGTGATGGGCTGAGATGTCTGCTTTGAATGAGCACCCAAAAGTTTGCATGATTATTCAGTGTTATATGAACATCCCAAGTCTTTTGAATATCAAAACTGGATTAGAATATATGTGAGGAGGAAGGGGGAAAATGATGTGGCAATACAAAGTACTAGAACTCTTCTGCACCCAAAGATTTTTTTTTCTTGTTTGGGGGTGAATATTTGGGTTGGTTCTTATCTCATCTATTTCACTTACTTGTATTAGAGATATGTGCAGGAAACGGAACTGGGTGGGACATAGTTTTCCTGTCCTGTGAAAATTTGTGAGATTTCAACGACTTTTCTTATTCTCCATTGGGCTGAAACTGACACATTCCACTCTTTTTGGATGTGGGGAGAGAAAGACACTGCCTCTCCCTCACAAAAAACAGCCAAAAGTCTGGTGATTAGGACACTTACGTGAGGGGTGAGATCCAGCTTCAAGTTCCTGCTCTGCCTGGTTTGGACCATGGACTTGAACCTGGGTCTCCCACATCTCAGGTGAAGGCCCTAACTACCGCACTGTTGGCTATTCCGGGGTAGTCTTTCTCAGTGTCTTTTGCTGAAATTTTTCCACTTTTTATATAGATAATTAAGTATTGTCTGGGAAAGAGACAGACTGACTCTATAGCTCAGTAGCTAGGGCACTCATGTAGGAGGTAGGAAACTCATGTTCAAGTCCTTGCCCCAATACACATTTAATTATGCATACAAAGTGGACCATTTCCAACAGGAGAGGCTGAGAGGAACGCACGCTCTCCGGTTTTGTGGTGGGGGTCGTGAATAAGCCTTCCTCTCAGTGTGCAACACACATATAGGTTGTCCAGACTTGCAGCTCTTGAGCTTGAAGTGCATGGCTGCTTCCAATGTACTGCCAATGGGGAATATGGCACCCCAAAAGAATAAGGAATGGTTGCTGTAACATCTCGCACTCTCACCAGCTCTCCACTGGGGTGGAGATCTAGGACCTACTGTGCTGGTAGATTTGCCCACCCTAGGGAAATCCTGAAATGGATGTTTAAGCCAGCCTTACAGTCCCTTTGTGCCTCACCAAAGTGGAGCAAAGGGTACAGGATCTAGCCTCTCATGATGGACCTCTTCTCCTAACTTTTATGATTTGGTAATATCAGGAAGTTTGTCAATCAAAGGAAAGAAAGACAAAGCCAAGGTAGAGAAGCAAAGAAGTGAAGAGTAACATAAAAGAAAAAGTCTCAAGGTAGGTAGAAAAGAAGCTGATTAGGGAAATGAGCCTGGAAAATAAGATGAGCAAGAAACATAAATGACAGAGAGAACACAAGGAAAAAAGTGTGGTCTTAAAAAGGAATTGAGGACAAAGATCAGGGGAAAAGAAGAAAAGATTAGACAACTGCTAAGGAATAAAATTAGAAATAATAGCAGACTCAAATGAATTTGATGTTCCAGACACAAGTATACATGTGCTTAAATAAAAAAAAGGAAAGACATTCTACAAAATAACAAAAATCTTTTGAAGAAGCTAAATTGTTCAGAGTTTTTAACTAGCAAATCTATTATAAGCAATAAATTCTACCTATCAGTGAGTTTAACAAACAGGATCAGAGCGCACACAGTTACAAAATCATATTTGGTAACATACATGTTATTGCATTTCATATACATGCAAGCAAGAAGAACTCATTTCAAAATGCATGCAATCCTAGAGAGATGTTTGAGTTTGTCATATCCAAGGGCAGAGGCTTAACACAAATATATCCCAAACAATTTAGATTAGAAACCTGGCTAGAAATCTTGTGAGAACTGATACTTACAGAGGAGGCTTTTGGTTACCACTGTGATGAGGGCCACATAGGAACCTAGACAAATAGAGCAGACAGGCTTTTGAAGCATTATCTGAGTGGAACCTTAAAAACTTTTGAAGATATTAAAAAAACCTGATTCCCTCCCCATGTATTTTTATCTCTCAGGAGCTGTGATATGGTAGCCAAATGTATTAATAAATAAATATATATATATATTTATTAAAGTATGTGGTCATATAATGAAAGTCTGCATCACGGTGCATGCATACAGGCAAAAATTCTGCCATTTTACTAACTTTTGAGTGCTTGATTTTGCAACCTAAATAATCTTTGTGTGTGTGTGTGTGTGTGTGTGTGTATCACACAATACATCTGCCCAGTTATATTCAAATTGGTTTGTGCTGTAAAAGAGAGAAGCATAATTACATTGTTAATGAACTAATGATACAGGCAAAAGCCATCAGAGATAAGTTAATAATCATAATAGTCAAATCTGGTTATGTCATGTTTAGAGTTGGTGATCCAAATAATTTTTATTTATACTTGTGTCTCCCTTGCCATGAAGTCTGGCATTATAAATTAAAAACAAACAGCATGATTGGCTGAATGGTCAGGATCAAATAATCTCCTCTCTTTACTACTCGAACCCAATCCATTTTAAGAAAAACCTCACCAATGGTGATCAAAGTCAAACAAGTGCTTGTGCTCTGAACGTCAGGACACACGAGTTATGTAAACTTATTCCAGAGAGAATGAGAGATTATTACTAAAATGTATCTCTCAGTAGAGGTAATAGTAATAAAATCTCTTCCCCAAATTCTTGCCTTCTGAAATTTGCAACAGATTCATAAGCGTTTAAGACAGTCACAATATGTAGTGAAAGGAATCTGTCTCCACAAGTTGGGGTGAGGTGGAACAGAAAACATGGTGCAGCCCTAGACTCTAGTATCTTTTGTTTAACTAAGTTCTCACCCTCCCAGCCACCCATTTATCACTCCAGCCAGCCCAATATCATCTACCATTTCCTAAGCACTACCCTCTGCAAGCTCCATGCACACAACTAGACATTATCTATCCCAATGTGCACTGTTCCTGGCTTGGAATGACCGGAAGGGACCATTGTGATCATCTAGTCTGACCTCCTGTATAACTTGGGCCATAGAACTTCTCCAAAATAATTCCTAGGGCATATTTTGATTTAAAAATTCAGTGATGCAGAATCTGTCACAAACATTGCTAAATTGTTCCAATCATTAATTACCTCACTGTCAAAAATTTATTCCTTATTTCCAGTCTGAATTTGTATAGCTTCAACTTCCAGCCATTGACTCATGTTACACCTTTCTCTGCTAGAGAAGTGAATCAGAGAGTGGCTCAAGCCGCCAGACTCGGAAACAGATTCAGATTTTTATATGAATTTTGGGATATTCAAAATCTGGATCTGCATTTTGTGGCATGTTTTAATTCAGGGTAGAGGTTCTTCTCCCCCCGTCCCCATTTTTAGTTGGGTCCTTCAGTCTTCTTCATCTCTTGATTCATTTGGTTGTGCAGAGGAGAAAAGGAGATGGGAATCTTGAATAAATAAAAATAATTATTAAAAAAAAAACAAAGAAAATGAGTTTGGTTTGAGTTTTGGGCAAAGTTCAGGTTAATTACAATAACTCCTCACTTAAAGTCGTCCCGGTTAACATTGTTACATTGCTGATCAATTAGAGAACATGCTCATTTAAAGTTCTGCAATGCTCCCTTATAACATTGTTGGCAGCCGCCTGCTTTGTCCACTGCTTGCAGGAAGAGCAGCCCGTTGCAGCTAGCTGTTGAGGGCTTGAAACCAGGGTGGACCAGCAGTCCCCCTAAGTTCCCTGTACGGCAGCCGCCCAGCAGTTCAGCTGTCCCTCCCCCCATTAAGACACGACAGGGCTCAGGACGGAGGGAACTTGCTGGCCGCAGTTGCTGTCTCAACTTCCTGATATACTTAAAAAGGCAATGTACTTAGAGTGCGGTCAGCATACTTAAAGGGGCAATGCGTCTCTCTCTCTCACACAGGGTGTGTCTCTCTGTCTGCCATGCTGCTCCCCTCTCTCCATTCGTGCTGCCTTGTAGAGTGTGAGGCTACATTAACAACAATGTGTTAACCCTTGAGGGCTCAGCTGAATGCTAGTTCATCATTTAGCAGTAAGGCATTCCCTGGGAAATATCCCACCCTCTTCCACCCTCTAACTTCACCACCTCAACCAAGCTTCACAATCATTGCTGTGTACAGTATTAAACTGTTTAAAACTTGTACTGTGTGTGTGTATGTATTCTCTCTCTCTCTCTCTCTCTCTCTCTCTCTCTCTCTATATATAGTTAGCATAAACAGCTATAAGAATACAACAACTCCTTGCTTAAAATTGTAGTTATGTTCCTGAAAAATGTGACGTTAAGCGAATCCAATTTCCCCATAAGAATTAATGTAAATGGGCGGGGAGGGGGGTTAGGTATATAAATATTTGTCTGGTGAAAAAAATTTCCCTGGAACCTAACCCCCCCCCCCATTACATTAATTCTTATGGGGAAATTGGATTCGCTTAACATTGTTTCGCTTAAAGTCACATTTTTCAGGAACATAACTACAACTTTAAGCGAGGAGTTACTGTATTCTTATAGCTGTTACTAGTTCACAGGTGCCTAAAAGGAATGCTTCATGACTGGTTAATTAAAAACTATGCATTCTCTTTAACTACATGTTGCCTTGGTGTAAACTAGACAACTAACTGACCCACTGTAGCAGTTCTTCGTTAGGTGTAATAAATCAGCAACTATTGAAAAGAGCTGCCAAGTTCATGGCAGAAACTGTAAATTATTCAAGTCTTCCCAATAGCAGCTTAAAATGAGAATTTCCTAATAACCCAGAGATCAATCATCATATAGAAAAACTGTCTCACTCTGCCAAAGGAAATTAGGTGAGACAAAGTCTCACAGCCTTGTCAAAATGCCTTTCTCAAAGGCAATACCAGAGAAGAGAGTATACATGAAAACTCCTACATGCAGGGCACTGTTTGTGTCTGCTCTTTTAATGGAACCTATCAGTTTATCACCTTGTCTTTCTATCCAACATAGTAAATTACCCTAAATAACACTGTCAGAACACTTAGTGTTTGATACTGACTGCAATAATCTTTTGCTCAATATCAAATTAATATCAAAAAGTGCTATCATTTTGGTGGGTGTATCTGGGTCAGTTCCTAGTTTTAAAATATCCTGTGCTAGTTCCCAATCTTACTATGTTCACTGCATGGTGATTACACTCATTCAAATGAAAGATGGGGGAACAAAAAAAAACCCAAACCAAACAAAAAAGCCCAGTCTGTTTTTGTGTGAATGTGTTTTTTTTCTTTAAAACAAAACAAACTTTATGAAAAGAAATTTTTGCACAGTAACAATTTGACAAATGAGAGAAACCATCAAAAACAAAGGAAAAACAGCTTACCTCATACTTAAACTTCCCCCAAGAGTGCAATAAATGATGTCTTTGCTCAAGTCAAGCCCAAAGAGGTATCAGCAGTGGTATTCTCACCTTTGCACTTGGTGGACCATTTTTGTAAGAGATTTTTCCCATAGTCCCACCCCCTTCCAAACTCAAACCCATCATTTGTTGGCTTTCAAAATGTTTCACTCTTTGCAGCACCAGAAAGGGCTTCACAGATCACTGAGGGTCAACAGATCATAGATTGACAAACACTGCTCTAGGGAAAGCAGTGACTACACCATAGAAATTCTCTCTCTCTCTCTGTTTCTGTCTCTCGCGTATGGCATCTGCAGAGCAACATTCTATAGATGCAAATGTAGGTGCATAATCCATTTGTGGATATCATCCATTTCACCTTTGAATCTATATTTGGGGCATTGGGTTATGATGTGTTAGATCGTCTGGATGTTCTCACCACAGTCACACAAAGGGGGATCTTTGATTTTTCCCCCCCACTTTTGTATCAAGTCGCTTCATCTTCCATGGTTTGTTCAAATGTGGTTCAGTGTGGTCCAGAGTCTGTATGGTAGGTTGAAACTGCAAGGGAAGCTTGTTGGGTCAATGATAATGTGCTTGTTTGGAATGGTAGATGAAGTCCAGACACTTTGCCATTCCCTGGATGGATCACAAGACATGAGGTGATCGCATGTGGTCCATGGTGGTTTTCGTGATTTCAGGCATTGTTGGGGTATGTTGTCCATAGGCTGCCAGATGGGAAGTTCTGGATAGTCTTTGGTGGGTTTACGTTCTTGTGCTTGACAGATAGCAAACATTGAACCTCCAGCTAATACAGAAAGCCATGGTAGAGGCATTGATTTTGAAGTTCTTGTGATGATTGGTATGGTCTTATTCAGCTGCCTATCCACAAGTTGGATATGGAAACTTCTTGTCCATACCAGTGTACAAGGGTACACTAGGGTCAAGGACCATGTCTGTAGCAGCAGGGCAGTTGATCCCCCAGCTAACTTTTGGATAATGTTGATGTGAGTCTTTGCTTTACTGAATACTTTCTTGCGATGGTCATGAAAGGTGAGTGTGTGGTCAAGAATGACATCAAGATACGTTGGCTTGGGGGAATAATGCAAAGTTTCATTGAAAAACTCAACAATTGAAGTGTTTTGTGCAATTCTGTTGTCAAGGTGGAAAGTAGAGACTACCAATTTGCTTGGATTTGGTCTCAGCTGCTACATTTGGAAGTACTCTTCCACGATCTTAAGGTGAGATGTAAGGTCCCTTCGAGTAGTTTAAAGCTATGGGCCTGAGTTGACAGTGCCAAATTATCAGCATATGCAAACTTCTGAACTATTGTTTCAGACATATTGCTCATGTATACATTGAAGAGTGTTGGAGCGAGTACAGATCCTTGTGGCAGTCCATTATTCAAAGTGCGCAGTTTGTTGGTTTGACCTCCAAGGTGTACGAGCATCCTTTGGCCACTAAGCATGGTGTTCAGTAGCCAGAGAATCTGCATGAAGGGGATCACTTTGGCCAATATCAGTAGCAGTCCATCCTTCATACCACTGGCAAATTGATTAAAGTGGTACTGGTCTTGAGTTTTTGTTTGAATCTTGTCTAGATGTTTGTAGTTAGGGACAGGACTTGGTCGCAGCAACTTCTGTGAGGTTGGAAACAAGTTTTCTCTTTGGGTAAACTGGAATTCACAGTGGGCCTCATTCAGTTCAGAAACATGTGCTCCATCACCTTGCAGGCAGTGCTGAAGAGGGAGATTGGCCTAGAACTAGAAGGGTCATCTGCAGGTTTTCGAGGCTTTAGGAGTGCAATGACATAGGCTTCTCTCCACATGCTGGGGATTTCATTGGTCTCCAGAATGTTGGTGAAAAATGCTGCATCATCCATCTGTCTGCCAGTGGACCCAGGTTATATAGGAACTCAGGATAGATGCCATCTTTACCCAGTGCTTTCTCCAGTTTTGTGGCTGCAATGGCTACATCAATCTCCTTACTTGTGCATGGCCAGACCACTGGGACAATGGAGCACATATGGACATTGTCTGCTGGAGCTGATGCTGGACTTTCTGCGATACTGTTTGTCCACCAGCTGTTTTGATATCCACAACACTTTAACAGTGATGGCATTGGTTTTCACCTGCAGCCTAGTGGCATGTATGGGATTTGCAGCCCCCAGATTCCAGTCCCATCTTCCTGAGTGTGTGAAGTTGACACCTTCCACACATTCAAGTCACTGTTGCCACCGTGGTGCATCTAGTGATGTCAATTTCTCGGTCTCTGCACTGATCATATTTGTGGAAGAGCTCTTGGCTTTCTGTACTCCGGCAAGGAGTGTAAGACAACCTGTGCACTTGCAGTGGAGATTAGGAGCTCCTAATAGAAATGATAGGACATTGCTAATTTAATGTAAGATTATGATGGAAAATTACTCTATAAATGTCTCCTTCCTTATTCCACACATTTTACTGGCTCTCCTGGAGCTGTAAATAATTGGTTTCATTTTGATTATTGATTTAAGCTTGACCATCTGATGTCTTGTCAATCAGTTTATTAATCAGAGATTAGGCATCTAAGATTAAACAGCCCAAACAGAAAAGTTATGCATACCGATCCAGAGTAACAGTCTGTTGTTCACCCCGTTATCCAATCAGGTGGCTATCCAATCATTAACAAATGTCAATTTGTCAGCTTCTTACAAATTCCACTATGCCTCAAATTTCCAGCCAAAAGAGATCCTAACAACTTGACCTCTATTTAACAATAGCGCTAGAACATCTACAAAACAAGAGTCTCAACCAATCATTTCGTTTTGAACATTTTACATTACGCTGATGTCACATCTGTGGTCAACATTCCTTTGAGACCTGCAAGACTTCAGTTATGTTCCCCTCATGCTTCTTTTCTTGTGATGTCAGTTACAACTCATAGCCAATTACATTTTACCTGGCAAGCAAATCTTGCAGTTAAAACACACTTTAATATTTTGCTCTTGTAAGCAATATACTTTTACTTAGTGAATTTTCATCATCTCCACTTAGCATAGATTCACAAAGTTCTATGGGTACTCAGTATATTTGCCAAACGATTCTTTTAACTTAACCACATGGGACAATGAGAATGCTAGGCCTAACAGAGCAGTTTCTGAACTCTCACTGGCATAGCTTCATTGACTTGAGTAGAATTTTTCATAATTTAAATTGGTGTGAGGGAATCTGGCTCCATGTATCCGCTTACTTTATTGATACAAACAACAAACTATTTCACTGCTAATCATTTTTGTAGAAGCACCAAATTAGTGTTTCTCCATTACTGTTGGATGTAATGGGAGATATTAGGACAGGATACTGTGGAACAAATGATTGCTGGGGTGGAGAGTGAGGAATTCAAACCCTTCCGAAGTTTATAGTCTCCTCTGCCATGTAACAAAACCAAACAACTTCCAAGAACTAAAATTGTATCCACCTCTTCCCCAGTATCAAAAGTCCCAACTACCTCTTCTGAGCTGCCAAAGGTTCTTGCTTTGCTCTTTGATAATGTCTACAATTCAAATATTCATTTTATTACAAAAGTCTGAATGTTTCATTACAAAAACTGATGATTTGAGAACAGTGTAAAGTAAATTTAATATAATATAAAATAAATAAGAATATGATCCTGACAGGACTGGAGAAAGAGAGGGACCATGCCATATAATACTGAGTTTTCTGTGCATATTTTACCTTTAATGTGCCACCAAAACTGAGTCCTTGACTATAGCTACTGAGTAATACACGTTATTCAGCAACTATAACAGTGTTAACTCTAATGGAAACCACGGTAATTACACTGTCAATTTCATAACACATATGACTGCTCTACTATTTTCTCAAAGACAGTGTGATTCCCTTTAAATCAGGGTTGAGATCATGAATGGTACAGCAAAGGAGAGCTCACACTTCATTTATGGTACTAGACTATGTTTACCCCATATAAAAAAAAATGAATTTAGCCAGTTTCGCATAAATAGCACATTCTTTATGACAGCACTGTTTTAAGGAATTAGCTGTTTAAAGTTGCTCTTGCTTCTCTTATGAGTAGGAGAGAACAAGATGGAGGAAAGATGAAATTTCCACCGTTCCTCATTGTTACCCCAGTTTTCAAAGGTTACTGAAACTAACAATAAAGGAAGGAGAAATCTTAGCCCTTTGAGAGAGTCTTTCAAGCTCCATCAGAAACAAGAATAAAAAAAAATAGCATTCTCTAGTTTCAACCTATAGAAATATTCTACAGAATTTAAAAAGGTTGATATCAAGAGGGTTCCATAGACATTAAATAGATTTCTAGAGAAACTGTTCCAAAAACTATAGAATTTAATAGAAAATGATATCACTCAGAGAATTTTTAAACCAAACTATAAAGTAGAGAATTATAGCCTTGCCATAGAATTGTGTTGGGATAATTGAAATAAGAAATGCAAAATGGAGTCTGTGACATGTGACTTCGGAACTCCATCCTTGTTTACCTCAGGTGCACTGACTCTAAGGTAGCCCCAACTGGTCAGGACTTGATTTTTCCTGCCTTTGGGCTCTGGACATTCCATCTGTTTTCCCACCCAAATCCCTGAAGGTTCTGTCACCTCAGACTTGCTTGGCATTGCTATTTGAAACAGTCCAATTTTTCCCACCTTAACATCTATAAAAGACTGACCCTTGTGTGGATGCGGGGCTGTCCATCTGAGTGACAGCCTGTGCACGGTGCGGTACGGGTCTCATCATGGTTCCAACCATATCGACGAGAGCGACACCTATCCCGAAGACACCGGAGAAGACCTTCCACATTTACCTTATCCTGCTGTTCCATCTCCGGAGGGCTTCTCTTCCACGGAGATCACCAGCCATCCGTTGGATTCCTCAGAGTTCCTCCTTGATGGCTTTCCACTAGTCCGATAGTTGAGGTCCTGAGCACCACCACCACACACAATTCAGCACCTAGATTAAGTAGGAAGAAATCAATCTCTGTTTATAGGGTACTTGGCCAAGGGAGGAATTTCTGGGTCTGGGTTTTATGCCCCATTGGAAGTCACTTCACTATATTGTTATTGGTTGTAATACTGGTTTGTGTTCGTGGTTTCCCCCCTTCCCTATTAATTGTATTCTTATCCCTAATACACATCTTTGCTTTCACCTTATTTACCTGTCTCCTCTTCATTATACACCACACCATACCTGCGGTATTGGTCCACTGGGTGATTAGATACCAGAGTGGGTTGTATCTGCACTTCTGAGAAAAAGGGGTATCCATTTTCTTTCCCTCTACCACACCTGATTTATTCTAAGAGTTACCTCCCCCCCAGCCTTTAAGGCAACAATTCTATAAGCTGTTTAAACATTCTATGGAAAGGATATCCTTTTGTATTATATTTTATAGTACTTTTTTGTAAGTTCTGGGAAAGTTATGATATTTGTTCTATCCAGCTTTTTATAATTGTGCCCATTGCTGAAGCATCCAAGCACCAGTCAAGTTTGGTACCCTGCCTCTGCTTCAAAGAAAGAGAAAAACAAACCACCCCACATAAGGTAATTAATCATTTTTTCTTGTACCGTATAGTAATCAGCTTGAATCATGAAGCACTGGACTTGATCGGGATGTTTAAAAAAGAAAATTAGACCAAACTGTCATTGTGCCTTGAACTTCCTTCATCATCGTTCAGAGGTCACTCAGAAATTAACTCAAGTCAAAAATATGTGAACGTTTTGGATATTTAAAATAGTCAAGATAAGTGCTGTCTGCTTCTAGTTAGGTAGATACATATTTGCCTGATGACAATAGCCACAGGTCCAATAGGTAGGTCTTATTTGACAGATTCCATAAAACGGTTGACAAAGACATCATATTATATGTTGGTGTTTATATGAACAATTTTCCTGTGACAAATTCATTTTGACAAGGCATTAAATTTTGAAATCCAGGTGTCAGGAAAGGTTCTTTACTCTATTGTGAAATCCAAAATGGGTTTTGGTAACTGGCCCATTGTGCTAAAATTCTTATGGACAGGAGTTTTGCCTTTTAGGGTAGGATAAGTTATCAAGTCATTCGAAGTTATGTAAGCGGGCTGTCCATTTGATTTGCACAGGAATCTGAATGAACCAAACTATCTCAGTATTCAGCTAAACCTGAATATCTGAATGTACCTTCCATTTAAAAATATTAAAGGTCTGATATCTCATTAGGGGTTTGTATTAGATGTATTGTCAAATGCATGCAGTATGTATTGTCAAATGCATCCCCAATAATGTAACATGATTCAGAAAGAATATCATTTTGGGAAGTGGTACAAACTGTCTGAATGAACATCATCCTGAGCATGTGATATAGCCAGAGGCAACTCCAGAATTGCAATGAATGGGGTCTCTGAAGTCTGGCAAGGAGCCAGATGTCTTTTATGAAACTGTATCTTCCAAACTTTGTCATCTGCATCTCTAGATGACCAGCCATAGTGTCTTAATAGGGACGTGAAGAATGTTCCTAGTAATTCATAAATACACTAACATTTAAAATAATGTATCTACCCTAAACCTGTAATAATAGTACTTTACACTTCTTTAGTACTTTTTATCTAATGCTCTCAAAGCACTTCAAAAACATTTAGCCTGTAAGACAGGTAAATATTGTCAACATCATTTTACAGATGGGAGAGGAGTAGGGTTACTACCATTGGAAATACAAAAAACCCAGTGCCCCCCCCCGCCACCCATGACAAGCCCACTGCAGCCCCAACCACAAGGCAACTTTGCAGCTCCCGCCCTTCAATGGCCACTTACAGTGACTCGAACCCTCTCTCGCGTGCACACACATGTGGTGTGCTTGCATGTTGGTGGGCAGACAGTTGCTGTATTTTCAACACGTTTGATCCGTTATCACTTAAACTGTGGAAGTGGGAACACTGCAGCATCTTTAGCTGAACACAGAAACTTTTAATATTAGATATACCACTATATTGTTATAATAATGCAAATCTTTAGACCGACATAAAACCCCCCTGGCAGATTAAATTATTTTTCTGGCAACTGGCAAATCCATAAAAAACCTGGCCAGGCCGGTCAATACCAGCTGGGTGGTAACCCTAGGGAGGATGGGGGAAGATAGATTAGGCCCCAAGCTTTCAAACTCAACAATTAGGCATATAAATTCACATATCTCATAGATCCTACATTGATTAGCACCTCTGAAAATCAGACTCTCATTAAGCGGCCTATATAAGGATTTAGATGCTAAGGTCACATAATGAGGTTACATTAAAAGTTGTACTAATTTGGTTAAAGATTTATTAGTTGATGGTTCTAAAAATAATGATTATAAAATAATTTGAAAGCTAGAAAGCACTACATAACTACTTATTATTTATTAAGACTGGTTGTTTGTCATGGTAAAAATCATTGTAGTTAAAAGCTATGCATGCTGCACTTTATTTCTCATTAGAAAAGTGTTAAATAACTGTCATTAATCGTTCCAAAGCATATAGGATAGGACCTTCCCCCAACTTGCAATGTATATGCAATAAAGAGGCACAACTGAAGGAGAGTTAAAGATAGTAAACTTTCAACCTTCACTGAAAATGTCATTGTTTTGTGGTTTCATGTTAGATCCTTAAAGCCTTATTAATGAAATTATTTTATATAGTTTTAAAATATACTGTTGGGGAAATTCAGCTAGAGGACAAGACCAGTCTTGGTCTTTTTATAAAGATTATTTTTTACTTAAATTACGTCCATATTTGTGATTATATAAAACTTTCTCCATCAGTTGCTATTTGCAGACAGATGTTCTTCTCTTACCAATGATGGTGTTAATGGATCTAGGTTCAAAGGAAAGGCAAATTTAGCTTCTCATGTCTACTGAACTTCAAAACAAGTCTCAGCCAGTCCCCTTCTGTGGACCTTCATCTAATCTATAGCTTTGAGTGTGCATTGAAGGTGAAGGCTCTGCACATACTCTTCTATCTCTGGACAAAGTGCAGTACTTGCAGAACAACTTGCAAAGCTTTTAAATGGACAGGGAGGAACTTGCAACTTTTGGCTGATGTCTGTGGTCCTCTATAAGGGTGGCAAGAAAAAGCCACTACCAGCCTCCTTCAGAGGGAAAGAAGAGGAGCTGCTATCACTGATCTCCCGCGATTTTTCAGGCAGCCATCCTCAGAGTTCACGAGGAATGTGCAAGATGCTAGTTTGGATCCTGGAACCCCCATTCTTTAACACTGGATGTTGGGGATCTGGAGAAATCCTTTTTTCTTCCTGTGGCAGGGTGGACTAGGTCTGGAGACCACCTGCTGGAGGCCTCATGGCCCTGCATCACCCTGTCCCAGAATAGAGCAGTGAGAAGTTCTCCAGGCAGCCTAGAGTGGCCGCAGAAGAGTGGCCAATCAGAGGGGCTGCTGCGGCAACCAATCTGGGGCCAGAAGGGCCTTATATAAGACAAGGAGCAGAGAAGGTCAGTGGCTGGGTGGAGCTCAAGAAGTGAAGACTGGGTGACTGGCTGAAAGAGCAGCAGTACTGCAGGCAGCTCACTGTGGTGAGCTCACTGCAGATGGGACTGAAGCCCAGGGAAGGCTGCTGAAGACTAGGTGCCGGGCTGGTGGAAATAGCAGCAGGACCAGCGGAAGGTCAGTGCAGGCAGGCTGAAGCCCAGGGGGACTGAGCACAGAACCTGGCCAGGCCAACGAGGGTACTGAGATGGGCCCCGCTGGTCTGGTTGAAGATTGAGCCCAGTGAGGCCTGCTGAAACACCCCCAGCTGCGGGTACTGAGATGGGCCCCGGCTGGGTGGTTGAAGAAGGCAATGCCTCTAGGAAGAAGCCTAAGAGCTACGGACCCGTACAAGGGCCATGATAAAAACTCAGGATTGTATACCCCGGAAGTGGGGACAGCATGTGCAGCTCGACTGGAGGGCTGAGCTGCGGCAGTCCAGCCGAGAGAACCAATGGCTGGGGGGTACTCGTGAGAGGCAGGTGCCACCCTGATGTAAGACCAAAAAAGAAAAGCAGGCTCTCACGTAACCAAGAGAAAAGGGGCACACATGAGAGGTGGGTGCTGACTTCGTTATACTTCCCTATTAATGAATAATTGTGGTTTGAAGTATTGTACTATAGTTCTTATAGTAACTGAACTGTATGTTTGCTTGCAATGAAGGTAGGTAAAAACTTGATTTAAAACACCTAATAGCAAGTAAAATTTTAAGTGTTGAAGTTTTAAGTAAGGAGGGTACCATGGAAAATCAATCAAAGGAAAAAAGTTACATACGGCCACAGCTAATACTGAACATGTCTCCTTTCTAGAAATAATGCTGATCTACTATGCAAGATAAAGAGAAGAGGAGAAAAAATAGTGCAGGGATATTACAGAGGCTGAACCCAGCATGGATACCAGGTAGGCTAAGAATATAAAAAGATCTGAACAACTTCTGAGGATCAATAAGGCTAAAGCAAATTTCACAAAGTGTCTAGTACTCAATTAAGTGTGTGTGGTTTTTTCTTCCCCGAGGATATACGTACACGGAAGATGGAATTTGATAATAATCACAAAAGCTATCACGTGAAAAGGATGAGCCCTGAAACATTTAAACTGCTTGTCAAATTATTTTTACAGACTGTGACATACTAAGGGACTGTAATTCTGAACATTAATTCAAAAGATGTGGAAGATGAGAAAGAAGAGAGAGGACAAATGCCCCACTCCCTCTGAAAATCTACCCCCTTCCCCCCTGAAGAGGAAATGTGGACAAGACTTAGAGATTCAGAACCATAACTGTTGCCACAATACGTGGCAAAGGCAACACAGCTATGTTCCCCCAAGGCTCAGTGATGTGCAGAAACTAGAGCTCTAAGGATTCACACAGGCCACCGCCCTCAGAACAGGAGACACAGCCCAAGAAACTTTAGGTATGATCAGCCTGAAATTGGCTGGGATCCATTTCCTCCCAGAACTATGATGCTTAGAGTAAGGGCTGTAACCAGGGCAAGAAACTGGACCATATGTACAAGATAACACAATTCAATCCATGTGGTAGCCTGGTGCAGGAAACCAAGCCTAAGCCACAAAGAAAACCCAGAATAACTGAGGGAACACAACCAGCTCCCATTTCCACAGAGTTGACTGTAAGGTGAATCTGGCACACTGGTGAATATATAAACCTTCAGCAAAACAACAGGGTGGGAGAGAAACATAGGCCAGAGAGGTGGTTGTGATGGGTGATTGATCTGTGCCAGAAACATAAGTGATTAAGGAGGAGAGACTATTGAGAAGGGGAGAAAACAGTGGCCTTCAAAGCATCAAGGAAAATGTCTGTAGCTCACCATGCACACCAATGGCATAATATCAACAATAATACCAGTTGATATATGAAAAATAAGTCACCCATTCACTAAGCATGATGGATGGGAGGAGACAAAACAACAGCAAAAAGAATTAAGGCAGGATGAGAGCGTTTTATCTGTCTGAAGGACACTAGCCCGAGAAACCATAAGGAATGGAAGGATGACTGATCCATACTTGTATCTTTTCTCTGACTCAAAACTACTGGCCTTTTTGAATCATTTATTCAAAAAAAGTTGTTTCCAGAATCTTTTATTTTTCTACCCCTGTGCATATGTCTTCCTGTTTCTTTATTGTTTTGTGAGGGAACACACGTCCAACTGTGGTTACAGTATAAGTTTTGACAGATGTCTTTATTACTCTGTGGAAGAGGATCCTTTCCATAGTCATAGCTTTAGTATGGCTTTACTTGACAGAATTGTTATGTACTATTAAATTTCTTTTGAAATATTCTCTTGTGCGTTTTTATGCTGTCATGCATCAAGAATTGCACTGTACTTTTATTTAAAAACCAATAAAATGAAAGTTAAACCAAAAAGAAACAACTCCTAACAAATACCTTGTTTAATCAAAGGGAATGTAAAGTTCACTTGTCTTGCTAAGTCTGGAATGTAGGAACAGAAGAAGTCAAGGTGTTTTATTCTAAATAGCGACAAAGATTTTTGTTTTTTAAAGTGCTAGATCTTCTATGCACCACATTTTATATTTAAAAATATTAATTTAGGAAACAATGTTTATTTTAATAAATAGAAAATTTACTTTATAATAGGGAATTTCTTCAAGCTTCTATTCTCAGATTCCTCTTTCTGTGCTCCAAAGCAATTCTGTCCTTCAGGTCCCTCAAAGAAATCCATTCTGTTGCAAATGTATTATCCATATTCTCAAAAGATTGACCCCAAATTCATCTCTCAGTTGAAATCAGTGAGGGTGCAGTAGTGTAAATGGGGGAAAATTTGTCCCATTGAATTACAAAAAAAAAAAAAAAATCCAGAAAGTGCTTTTGTCCCTACCATCATATACCTTGTTCCAATGGGGAAGAGATCGTCCTTCGATTTGCTCTCTAAGGGATTCTCTTTCCTTAGGGTTCAGGCCTATGCAGATGGAAGATGCTTGTAATATATAGTATTGTGTTCCAGTAGCAATTTCAGTGTAATGCACATATAGAATAGATCCTCATTTATTATCTGGTCTTCATAAAAACAATGCAAATAACAGTTATTACTAAATGTGGAATTTTGCATAGTTTTTCATTAAGATCCGGTAATAAATGATTCATAGTTATATCATTATAAAATAAAAATGTTATTTCAGATTTGTTAAACTGAAGTACACTGGTAAACAGAGTGTGATAAGAAATGTTCTTCTCTGGGGTTTCTAGAAAGTGTTTACACAAATCTGGTGGATTCTCCATTAGCAGCTGGATCATTTTTTCTATAAATGACCCATGTGGGATATATGCACAGATTTTTTTTTTTTTTTTTTTTTTTTTTTGCCTTGTATTCATGTCTTATTTTATTTCATGTTGCTGTGGTGTTTTTTGTGATCAGACGTTCCAACTTTGAAATTATAAAGTGGTTTTTGTCACATCAGAATCCATGTGGTATTCCCTGCTCTCTGAGAATTGCGTACATCAACAATGGCATTCATGTAAAAACCCTTGCATGCAACATTCACGTACACAGCAACTGAGTAACAGCAGTTAATTTGGTACAGCAGTAAATTAACACCATTAATTTGGGCTTGAATAGGAACTGGAAGTGTCTGGCTCATTATAAAAGCAGCTTTGCCTCTCCTGGAATTGACACCTCCTCATCTGTTATTGGAAGTGGACTACATCCACCCTGATCAAATTGGCCCTGTCAACACTGATTCTCCATTTGTGCGGTAACTCCCTTCTCTTCATTTGTCATTATATAATGCCTGCATCTGTAACTTCCACTCCACGCATCTGAAGAAGTGAGATTTTTTTTACCCATGAAAGCTTATGCCCAAATAAATCTTAGTCTTTAAAGTACCACCAGACTCCTTGTTGTTTTAGCAAAGTGTAGTCGCTTTCCTACTTTTCTGTTTAACACAGCACAGTGAGCGCCAGTTGAAGACACATAAGTAACTTATCTTGTCAATACCTTAGCATGGTTTGGTACAATTAAGTTCTACTATTACTGATTTTGATTTCTATGTCAAGCCCTGCATGCTTCATAGGACAAATGTGCATGCAGACTACACTGACAAAGAGTGAATTCCAGAACAAAGCATTGTATCTCTGAGCTATGGGGCTCCTTTAAAAGAATCATTTTATTGTCTAGTGTTAATGTTGCCTAAAGTTAAAACACAGAGTATCCAGTTTTTTAGATCAGATGTAAAATCAAAGCTCTGACCATGTCTGGTGATTAAAGATCCTACGATTCTTTTTATGTGAGAAGCTTTGCTAACCCCAGAATCCTGAGGAAGTTACATTTTGGGGAAATATGTTTTCCTTACAGTTTCTAGTGGACAAGTTATTTTCCACTCCCTGCCCAAAAATGTTATAAGCATGATGTGAGAACAGCTGAGGTCTTGAAAGAAGGAAACAGAATGTTGGTGTAGAAGAAATGTAAGCAAAATGAAGAGCTGTGTTTAAAGTGAATAAGAAGATGTCCCCTTAATTGAGTCTTTCTTGAAACTTTAAAAGTGCTTCCTATGTTAAAAGAATAGTTTTCCCATCCTTATTATTCACCATGGAGACCTACATCTGTTGGATGCAGGTAATCTTGTTGTCTGACTTTGCATCTATATCTGTCTAAGTGCTGATTGCAAAGATGGTGCTGGCTCTTACTTAGGCTTCCTTTTGGAGGATGGATTTTAGTTGTTAATTGACGGCTTCCATGTTTAGTTTAGCTGACAACTTCCATGTTGTGTCAGAGATCAGTGTGTCTACACCCTTCTCAGCAGCTGTTGGAACAGCTACAGAAGTGTATTAAGAATGTGTTCGGCCGGGTTTACACTACATAAGTCACCTTGTGTCGACACAGTTGTGCATGTAGCTACACTCAGATTTGTCTATTGCTGATGTAAGCACCCTGTTCCAACGATGCAGTGGCTTAGAGCCGTGGTCGACATACTGTGGTCAATGTAGTGCAAGTATAGACACTGTGTGACCTATATCGACCTTAACAGCCCTCCAGCAGCTATCCCACAATGCCCAACTCTGACTGTTCTGGTCACAATTGTGAATTCCACTGCCCAGGGGTCATGGAGACTGGAAGCCCTAACCCTTCCTTTTTAAAAACCCAGTGTATTTTTGAAATGCCTTTCCCTGATTTTCCAGCTTGGCAAGCAAACCCAGCAGCTCTCCCTTGTTGTGTGCAACTGCCCAAACCACCATGCCAGCTACATGCTCCAGATGCATTCCTGCCTTGTTGTGGACAGGAGGTATTGGATCTCTTGTGCCTCTGGGAAGAAGAGTCTGTGCAGGCACAGTTATGGAGCAGTCATAGAAATGTGGACATCTGAGCAGAGTGCACGGGGGATGCAGGCTAAGGGGTATGATAGGGATTAGCAGTAGTGCCGCATGAAAGTGAGGGAACTGCAGCAGGCATACCATAAAGCCAGGGATGCCAACAACCAATCTGGTGCCGAGCCACAGACCTGCCACTTTTACAACAAGCTGTGTCCTATGCTCCGTGAAGACCCCACCAGCACCCTACAGAGCAGACAAACCTCTGTCATGAACAGCGAGGAGGAGGACATGCAACCAGAGGGTCCAGCTATACAATGAGCCACGATCTATTTGAGATTCTGCTGCAGTCTAGTCAGTCCTAGCATCCAAGCATTGACAAATGCTTCCCCTGCATTGGAACCTCAGGTAAGTGTGTGAATGCATTTCCCTTACTATGTTTAAATGTACAGCTGGTGCCTGACCCCAACATAGTAGGACACAGATAGCAACTTTTCACTACTTTTCTCGTACTAGAAGAGGTAGCAGAACAACAGAGCAGTAGAGTTGTTACCTGTTTTTATTCTCCTGTAGGGTTAAGGGGCACATGAAGCAGCTTGTTTAGGTACAAGGATGTCCATTAAATCCTTCTGAGAGATCTTGATGAAACTTTCATGGAGGTACTCTGCAATCCTCTCCTGAAGATTTCCAGGGATGGCTGCCTTATTTCTTCCTCCGTGGTAGGACACTTTCCCACATCAGTCCACAATGACTTTGGTTGGCACCATGTCAGTAAACCAGCTAGTGGCATATGGGCCTAGTTGGCTTCAGGATGCCAGCAGCAGCTGGGCTCTCTGTGCCTTTGTTACCCTCAGGAGTGAAATATCAGCTACAGTCACCACTGCCTGTGGAAAATAGTACCAGTGCTCAATGCCATTGCCCTGCATTCATACCCATGGAAATAGGGTCTGAAAATTTATTGTTTAATGCAACTGAACAATTCAGTCCCCATTTTCCCCTATTCCTCCAATCCCCACACCACTGCTGGGCCATAATCACCATGGCTGGAGTGGTGTTGTGCAAAGGTGCTCCAAAGCTGAAATGTCAATAAGCATGTCTTGTTTAAAACTTTTGGGGAGCAATGGAAGGACGTTCTTAAACTTAACTTCTGCTTTCTGTTTTGACTGTAAATAACACAGAAGTATCATATCTGTTGCTGCTGTCATTTTGAGGGGTCCCCCTCCACATCCATGGATCACCTCACCATGATGAGGGGGAGAAAGAAAAGGACACGAGAGGGTATCTTCCACAAGACCCTGCAAGCCAGTGCTGCATCAGACTGTAAACCGAGAGCCTGGAGGGTGAATACTGCAGACCATATGGAGAGGGAAAGCACAGACAGGTGAAAGGCTCAGGAGTTGGAGAGGATGATGCATTAGGACATAATAAGGCTTCACTGGCAGCCAACACGGATGTTGCAGTCTCTTGTTGACCTACAGGTTCAAAAATCACGGGTTTGCCTCCATTTTCAGCCAATGGATATTCTATTTTAGCACCTCCCTACACCCCACAACATTCCACTTGACATTAGCTGCCATAATCTACCCCTAGCACTTCATGCTGAGGGACAATAAGGACAGCCACAGCTTCACGTACAATGATGTGTTAGAACAACGGTTGCTGTATGTGTAGCCAAATTGAACTGAAATGGACATGAATGTTCTTTACCCTTAAGTTCTGTTATGTGAATATATTTCAGAAGGTTTTATTGTCCTTGTTTCCTATTGCTGTTGTGTTTGTGTGTGTGTGTGTGTGTTTTTTTTTTTTTTTTTTTTTGCTACGATTCTGGTAAGCAATAAAAATCTATTTTTTTTGGTAAATAATTCATCTTTATTAATGAATATGCAACACACAACATAAGCTGCAGAATTCCTAGCACTACTGAAAGCATCCACCACCTGTTATTGTACAGGGTGACAGAACTCATAAGATCAGTGACAAGCAGTGTAATCATTATAAATGGACAGCAAGCAGTGCAAAAATTAATAGGTGCATTAACAGACTGTTATATTAATAAAAGTACACCAAGCACCACACAATTTTTAATAACCCCCAAAACTTCAGGGCCAGACAGAGGACAGTCCACCACACTGCATTACTGTTGCTCACTGTTAAAGTGCTCTCTTAAGGCCTCCTTCAGCTGCATAGCTCCAGGTTGAGCTCTTCTAATAGCCCTTGTGTCAGGCTGTTCAAACTGTGTAGATAGCTGCTCCAGCTCTACCCTCCACCCCGCGACAGCTTTTCCCTCTCTGTCTATTTTGTCCTACATAATATCTGTGAGACAGCTATAACTGTTGGGATATTTTTCTCACAGAAATACAATCTGGTGAGTAAACAACATCAGCATCCTTCTAATCTCCCAGAAGCACATTCAGCTGCCCTTCTGCACCTGCTGAGCTGGTAGTTGAATCTTTCCTTGGTGCTGTTAAGGTGTATGGCTTCCTGAGTTGGGGAGCAAGGAGTAGGCTGAATTCCCCAGGATCACTATTGACGTTTCCACATTGTCAAGTAATCTGCCAATTGGGAAAAAATGTCCCTGCTTGCAAATTTCTGAACAGCCCTATATCTTAAAGGTCACCTTCCGTGACCAGCCAAAATTGATGTCAGTGAAGTGTCCTTTGTGATCCACCAGTGCTTGCATAACCATAAATAAGGCTACGATTTAGTCACGGGTATTTTTAGTAAAAGTCATGGGCAATAAACAAAAATTCACGGCTCGTGACCGGTCCATGACTTTTAGTCAGAGTTATTTTTAGTAAATCTTAAGGGTGATGCTGCTGGGGTGTGGGGTGTGGCAGAGGCCATTTCTGGGGGGGGGGACGGTGCCCTGGGGGGCTGCTGATGAGGGGGCACGGCACCAGCTGCTGGGGACCGCTGCTGGCAGTGGATGCACTGGCCACCTGGGGACTGCTGCTCGGGCGGTCCCTGGGGCTAGCAGCGGCTGGTGCAGCTGGCCCCGGGGCCACTCCAGCAGCGGCTGGTATGGCTGTCTCTAGAGCCAGCTGCTTGGGCAGCCCTGGGGTCAGCCACTGGTCTCCGCAGAAGTCTCAGAGGTTGCAGAAAGTCACAGAATCTGTGACTTCCGCAACCTCCGTGACAAACATGGAGCCCTAACCATAGACAAGTAGCCCATTCTGTTGATGTAGTCTATGGCAAGGTGGTCTGGTGCCAAAATAGGGACGTGCATGCAGTCTATTGCCTGACCACAATTTGGGAACTCCATTACTGAAAATCCATCCACCATATCCTGCATGTTGCCTAGAATCACATGTAGCAGAACATAATTAATGACCCTGGACACTTTCATGATAACAGCTCCCACTGTGGATTTTCCAACTCCAAAATGCTTTCCCACTGATTGGTAGCAATCCGGCGTTGCAAGTTTCTGCAGTGTGATTGCCACTCACTTCTCAACTGTCAGTGCCGGTCTCATTTTGGTGTCCTTGCACTTGAGGGCTGCGGCGAGCTTGGTACACAGATTCAGGATTGTGGCCTTGCACATCCAAAAGTTCTGTAGCCACTGCTCATCATCTCAAGTCTTCATTACAATGCAATTCCACTAGGGTTACCATACGTCCGGTTTTTCCCGGACATGTCCGGCTTTTTGGTAATTAAACCCCCGTCTGGGGGGAATGGCCAAAAAGCCGAACATGTCCGGGAAAAATACCGGCTGGGCACTTCCCCTCCCGCGGCTGCTGTGCTCCTCCCCTGACTCTTCGGCTCTGTTTAAGAGCC
>NW_020664464.1:23394252-23555374 GCF_002925995.2 Terrapene triunguis | reverse complement strand
CTTCCCCTCCCGGGCTCCAGCTGCGCTGGGGAAGCGCCGGCCGGGGGTGCAGGGTCTGGAGGCTGCCCGGCAAACCGTGAAGCCAGTAGTGCTCGGGCAGCCCTTTTCGCATAGCTGGGAGGGAGGAGGGGGAGTTAGGGCGGGGACTTTGGGGAAGGGGAGGAGTTGGGGCGGGGAAGGGGGTGGGGCCAGGGCCTGTGGAGTGTCCTCTTTTTTTATTTTTTAAATATGGTAACCCTAAATTCCACCAGTCAGTAGTTGCTTCTCAGGCTCAGAAACAGCACTCCACCATTTGCAGCTGCTCCGTGAATGTCACCAACAGTCTAGAATTGGTTTTTGCTATGTCCCACAGCAATCTATTGTCCACAAAATAGTCTCATGCCCCATTGCTGCAGTTCTTCCTGCAGCTCTGCAAATACAGGAGGATTGTTCATCCTGTGTTTTGCAATGTGCATGACAATAGTGCAGAGCTGTGTGGGCTCCATGCTTCTGTCAAAGGTGGCAGGGATTTATGAGATTTAAAAAAAATGTATAAAAATTATGGGATAGGGATGGCAGTATGGGATGGAGAAAGTTGCATGATGGGAACATGATCTTCTTTGCCTCAGCATGCATTGCCAAAATTTCCCAAAAGACAGTGTGCTGGATGATGGCGAATTGCAAGATGAGATAACTACCCATGGTGCACTGCACTGTGTATCGACACAAGCACTCCTGGTGAGTACTCACAGCACCGATGCAAGGAGTTAAGTATGCACACGTGTCAGTGATATACTAACTGCAGTGGCTTTATGTTGATGCAACTTGCATCAACCAGAGTTTATCATATAGACATGGCCTTAGGTGAAGGAGGATGGGGTCTATTGATCTGGTTATCATTGAGCCTGCAATCTGTAATGTGGCTTCTGTATTTAGACTCAACTTTGGCCTGATTACGCTTTGCTTACTGGTGAATACAAATCTGGGCAATGTGAATTTACCTTTTATATAGCTATTTTCTGTATGCCTAGAAATTGCTGAAGCATGGTCTGACTGGAAAGTTACTCTCCAGCCATGGCTTTTACAAGAACCATTGTTCTTTTAATCCTCTTGTTCCTACTAAGGGTTTCTCCTCCAGAGGTTTATTCACTATTATGGTTAAGCTGTCCCACCTACCTGACTTTGACCATTTGGCCTGGAAATTCAGAGAAGTCCTTGCTGTTGAGACTGAGGGTATGTCTACACTACGAAATTAGATCGAATTAATAGAAGCCGGTTTTATAGAAATCGGTTGTATACAGCCGATTGTGTGTGTCCCCACATAAAATGCTCTAAGTGCATTAGTTCGGCGGACCGCGTCCACAGTACCGAGGCTAGCGTCGACTTCCGGCGCATTGCACTATGGGTAGCTATCCCACAGTTCCCGCAGTCTCCGCCGCCCATTGGAATTATGGGTTGAGAGCCCAATGCCCGGATGATCCAAAACAGTGCCGCGGGGGGTTCTGGGTACATGTCGTCAGGTCCCTCCCCCTACGTCACAGCAACTGCAGACAATAGATTCGCGCCTTTTTACCTGGGTTACCTGTGCAGACAACATACCACGGCAAGCATGGAGCCCGCTCAGCTCAGCTCACCGTCACCATATGTCATCTAGGTGCCGGCAGACGTGGGACTGCATTGCTACACAGCAGCAGCAGCTAACTGCCTTTTGGCGGTAGACGGTGCAGCATGACTGGTAGCCTTCATTGGCGATCTGGGTGCGGGCAGCTGTGGGGCTGGCAGCCGTAGGGCTGCATTGCACCAGCCCCTTGCCTTTTGGTAGAAGATGGTATATTATGACTGGTATCCGTCGTCGTCGTACTGCAGTGGCTGTCGATCATGGGCACCCGGGCAGACAATGATGGTTATCAGTCGTAGTATGCTATTTTCTGCCACGCGCCCTGTTGGATCATTGCACGTTAGCAGAGTCGTAGTATGCTATTTTCTGCCAAGTGCCCAGTATTGTCTGCTAAGCACCCAGAAGAGGCCGATGGCGATCTGGGTGCTGGCAGACATGGGGCTGGCAGACGTGGGGCTAGATTGCTACACAGCAGCAACCCCTTGCCCTTTGGGCAGTAGATAGCATATTACGATTGGTATCCATCATTGTCATATTGCAGTGGGTATCAGATCGTGCAATAGACCTGAAGGCTTACTGCCAAGCGCCCAGTATTTGCTGCCAAGCACCCAGAAAATGCCAAGGGCTATCAGTCATGCTGCACCGTCTTCTTAAGATGTAAAAAATAGATTTATTCTGTATTCATTTGCTTCCCCCCTCCCTCCCTCCTGTTAAACCCTGGCTTTTGAGTTCAATCTTTGGGGGGGGGGCATTCTGTGTGACAGTTGTTTGTGTCCTTAATTTTCACGCGGCACTGCTGTGTGTCCCTGTTATGGCCTCTGTCCTTCATGGCCCTGGAGACCTTTTCTAATATTTTGCCATTTCGTTTACTGCTTCGGAGTTCGGCCAGCACTGATTCATCTCCCCATATGGCGAGCAGATCCCAAACCTCCCGTTCTGTCCATGCTGGAGCTCTTTTGCGATCCTGGGACTCCATCACGGCTACCTGTGCTGATGAGCGACCTGTGCTCTCCACGCTGAGCAAACAGGAAATGAAATTCAAACGTTCGCGGGGCTTTTCCTGTCTACCTGGCCAGTGCATCTGAGTTGAGAGTGCTGTCCAGAGCGGTCACAATGAAGCACTGTGGGATAGCTCCCGGAGGCCAATAACGTCGAATTCCGTCCACACACACCCAATTCCGACCCCCTAAAGCCGATTTTATCGTTAATCCCCTCGTCGGAGGTGGTGTTAAGAAACCGGTTTAAAGGGCCCTTTAAGTCGAAAGAAAGGGCTTCGTCGTGTGAACGTGTCCAGGCTTAATTCGATTTAACGCGGCTAAAGTCGACCTAAACTCGTAGTGTAGACCAGGCCTGAGCTTTATCCTGTATATTTTGGATTAAGTTCTTTCTAAACTCCTGATTTTTTTTTTTTTTAAACCAAACACTGTTACAGCTATATTTTTTACTGGAAGTGAGGGTCCTGATTCTCTCCTTCAGTGAGTGATAGTAGGAAAGTTATTGTCCGGGAACAATTAAACAGTTGTCAATTTTCAGATGAGGGATAAGAAACCATTTTTATGTATTTATGTATTGATTAGATATTATCCTTTGCTTAAAGATCTTCGTACTATGTCTCTTGAATGACTTGTTTGTTCCTGTGTGACTCTGTTCCCAGTTGGTATAGACTTCCTCTGACAAAATGCTCTGTTTTTTTGTCTATAATGGAAATTACTGTATGGCACAGACACAGGGATCAGGGTAATCATTTTTTTCCAAGCTGCATCAGAGACAGGTATTGCAATGCAGTTTCACTTTGCAAAACCAGCTTAAAATGGTTTTATGTTGAGTTGGGCTGACCCTCCTATCATATAATATATATGGAATAAACTCAGCCTGTCAGAGGAGAAATGCCATGTGACTTATTCAGTGAACGAGGCTTGAACTCAAAATACCCTATAAACTACAGTCTGAAAAACAAATAATGGATATCCATTAAGAGCAACAACAAAAAAGGTTTGTAAAAAGTTTCCCTGTACAATTTGACAAAGTGAACCAGTGAATCACCCCTGGAAACTCAATGCAAGGCTGACTGTGACTACTTTAAGGGGTTGAAGTGGACGATTCACACAAGAATGTCGGTGAGCAAGTTTTACATGTTTGTTCTTTGTGTCTAGAAGTGGATATTGGGTCTTGCACTGTATTACTGCTGCTCAGGATCTTTGAGCGTTTGAGATGGTTTTCATTGAACAGATGTGCTAATATTTTGCAAATATCCTTTGGCCTTTTTCAGTCTCTAGTGAGTAAGTGCCCTTTTGCATATATGATAGTGGCTCACTCTATACAACATCCTGTGGTGTTTGTAAAGGCTATGCACAGGCTATAGTGGGTGATTTTTGATTGGTCTGGGGGTATATTTTCTTGGTTATGGAGACTTTTCATTATTACTGTCATATATAAAATTAAAAGTTTTCATCAGGGTTCTATTTGAGGTATATTTTGAGTTCAAGCCTGGTTCATATATATATAAATCTAAGTTACAGGGCCATAAACTAAACTGGAGAGAAGACTGACAATAGAGCTTTTCAGCATTTCTTTTAGTTACCTATGTAATGTAGATTTCCCCCCTCAGCCAGCTTCTTTTGAGCACTCACTGGCCATCCCCCAAGATTTATTTTGCTTTTTACATGCCCACCTCTGCTATCTGAGGACCTAAAAATTATCTATATTTCTAGTTTTTAAAAAGACATAATCACTATAAGTAAGCGGAACTAAGTGAAGGATTAAATTAATACCAAGAGTTTTAAAAGTTTAAATAAAAAAATCCAGTTGGTTATTAACCTCTGAACATTTATTGTACCAATTAACCTTTAAAAATAGTGTATATCCTATCAAGTTCACAGTCTCAAGGTTTCTGTTTCAGGTTAGGATCTGCACTGTATTAAAAGTTTGAAGTTTTGAGATTTGATCCATGAAGGTTTAGTAGCTCTTTTCCTCTCCACAAAATTAAATGCTGCTCAGTGTGGGAACTAATTATTTTGTTTGAAATCAATCTGTTTGTATGTTTATCTAGGTTCTTATTTAATGTTCATCATCATGGCATTTGAAAAGTTCTTCCTCAGGAACTGGCATAATTGCTGGGGAATGCAATCCCAGGATTTTGTGAACAGGCATCCTGGATCCCATGGTACATTCCATTACTGAAATCGCAGGATTGCATCTCTACTAATCCTGAGATTTTGGTACTAGTGAGGTTTTTAATTGTCTGATTTGGAAGTAAAGCTTATCTGCATGTCTGTCTATTTGTCTCATTGCCTTAGATATGAGTACAAAGTGTTTTAAATGAGGGTTTGTGGGTGGAATATTATTTAAAGCTGTATGACTAGTGATATGACATGAGATTTCAGGATTCTGTGATAATAGTAAAGTTTATCTCAGAATCTTGGGATTGCAGAATTGCTCTGCAGTGCAGACCCTTTAGTAGTCAAAGAAGCAGAATGCCCATTCCTGTATTCTGTTGCATCAGAGCTGTGGCACGGTGAGCTGTTTGGTTATCTCTAGTTACATGGAATAGACTTCCAAATAATATCAATTAATGAACATTTTTGGAAAGAATGAAGTAATGACAAAATGTTTAAGCCTGAAGAAATTGAGAAGATGAAGAGTAGGATTAGCCAGCCACACAGACAGCTGAAGGTATATGCCATTTGCTCTCTGTCTACATTTCACTAAAACAACTTCTCCCAACTGCTTCCTGGAGGTGAAAACCTGACATTTAATATGGTAACTCTGTGTTCTAGATGGTGGATATTAACAAGTGGGAGATTCTGTTTCAGAGTTAGTGTTTCTCAGCTGGATTCACCCTCAGAGCACTAAGTCCAGACAAAGCATTAATAAGGTTTGATGGCCTTTTGCATCAGCACTTCACTCTTTATTATTCATCTAATTTATCTGAAATTGCATTTCATCTTCTTGGCATACAAAGACAATGCACTAATTTCCCTGACAGCCTGCTCTAAGTTGCAGAAATAGCAGCAGGGAGGATAGAACAATCTGCTTTCACCTTCAGGAAATTAGCAACAGTCCTAACAAAAGCAATAGCAGTCTCTATTACAACCGTTTCCTTGTGTGACATTAATTTGGATTTGCTGTGTGATAATTACGAAATGATGCTTAATGAAAAAAGAAATAAGGACCTGCTCCTTCTCCCACTGAATCCATTTCTCCATGGCTGCTTCTCTGCCATTACCATGGTATGTTTTAGAGTTCAAAGGCACAGGTTGTAGCAGAACTGTGGAGTACAGGTAGGGAAAGGATCATTCAGTGGCCCATGAAAACCCAGTCCTGGATGAACAATTATTTCCAGTCCAACTTCCTGAGAAGATTTCAGGGGGAAAATATATAATACAAGTGACCAAATGTTGATGGGCTCTACAGCAGGGAGGTCTGTGTCGTCCCTGTCATTCTCTCCCCCTCCCCTGCCCCAGCTGTGGAATCTGAAATGAACTAGCAGACTTTGCAGGAGTAGCATTCTTCAGCTGCCAGTTACTAACAAGTCTTGTTTTTCCTCCAAAGATTTAAGGAGGCTGAAGACTGCAGTGTAGCAGCTGTGGCCCTTAGTATATTGGAGTATTTACCCTTGCATAGGACAGAGAGCATTGCATTCCCTGGTGGTCATGGTGATTTGGGACTAATAGTCCTTGAGTAGTGTCACCAGTGACAAATACACAGCTTTTGCTTTGGACTCAGTTGTAATGACTTTTGGGAGAGGGTTCAGTTTGTCTCCTGATGCCATTGGCTGTCATGGAATTGTCTCATGCCCATGAACAATATGTTGTTACTAAGGGCTTGGCTACACTTGCAGCTGTAGAGCGCTTTAAGTTAAACCAGCCTTTGGAGAGCGCACTAGGGAAAGCGCTCCAGTCTGTCCACACTGAGAGCTGAAAGTGCACTGGCGTGGCCACATTTGCAGCACTTGCAGCCGCATTGGAAGCGGTGCATTATGGGCTGCTATCCAAACGTTCAAGTGGCTGCAACGTGCTTTTCAAATGGGGGTGGGGTGGGATAGGGTGGAGTGTGACAGGGAGTGTGGAGGGAGAGAGAGAGTGGGTTTTTGGGGTGCTGAGAGTGTGTCAGCACGCTGTCTTGTAAGTTCAGACCCCCCCCCTTCATCCCCTGCCTCTCTCTCATTCACTCAAAGCAAACTAGCTGTTTGTTTTTTTTCTTGGAGCAGCCGGCACTCTGAAACGGAGCCCTCCCGCCTCTCACTTACTCAAAGTAAACATTAGCTGTTTGTTTGTTTTTCTCAGATAAGCAGCCGGCACTCCGAAATGGAGCTTTGAAAGGGCACTTCCACGTCCTGAGTTCACAACAAAGACAAGAGAGGCCACTTCAGTTAAGGAGATTATGGGACGTTTCCGGAGGTCAATTAGAGTGTTGTAATGTTACTTCCCATTTACACTGGCACTAAAGCGTCTCACCCAATACGCAACAGCTGCTAATCCTCTTGGGGAGGTGGAGTACCAGGAGCGCTCCAGCCAGGGAGTCAGAGCGCTCTACGTGTCTTGCCAGTGTGGACGGGGAGTAAGGTAGAGCACTCTGAGAGGCTTTATTGCGGTATAACGTGCAAGGCCTTAGATAGACACCATATGTGATCTTCTTTGGTTTCCTAAGGGCTTGGCTACACTTGCAGATGTAGAGCGCCTTGGGTTAAACCAGCCTTCGGAGAGCGCACCAGGGAAAGCACTCCAGTCTGTCCACACTGACAGCTGCAAGCGCACTGGCATGGCCACATTCGCGGCACTTGAAACGGCATTTGGAGCGGTGCATTATGGACAGCTATCCCTCAGAGCATCTCTTCCCATTCTTGCACTGTGGCTTGTGGGAAGGGGGTGTGGGGTGCGGGACATTCTGGATCCTGTCCCAATGCCCCGTGATGCATCGCTTCGCATCCCAGCAATCCCTGTGTTTCCGTCCACACTTGGCGCCATCTTTCAACGGTTTCTGTGCAGAGTGCGCTTTGTCTTTCCTTTCGGTCTACGGGAATGGAGCCCGAACTGCTGCAGAACATGCTGACGAGTCTCGCCAGCACGTCTCGTTTGGCAGTCGAGTTACTGCTTAAGATCCAAAGTGATAGTGAGGAGTCCGAAGACGATATTGAGTCGCGTAACGCATACGACACGAAATTGCTTGTCTCATTCACAGACATGCTTTCCACCGTGGAACGCCGCTTTTGGGCTCGGGAAACAAGCACTGAGTGGTGGGATCACATTGTCCTGCAAGTCTGGGATGACGAGCAGTGGCTGCAGAACTTTCGGATGAGAAAAGCCACTTTCATGGGACTGTGTGCTGAGCTCGCCCCCACCCTGCGGCGGAAGGACATGAGATTGAGAGCTGCCCTGCCGGTGGAGAAGCGGGTGGCTATTGCAATCTGGAAGCTGGCAACTCCAGACATCTACCGATCGGTCGCTAACCAGTTTGGAGTAGGAAAGTCAACGATTGGAATTGTGTTGATGCAAGTTTGCAGGGCCATTAATCGCATCAGAAGAACCGTGACTCCGGATAATGTGCATGACATTGTGGCTGGCTTTGAACAAATGGGTTTCCCTAACTGTGGAGGGGCGATAGATGGGACACATATTCCTATTCGGACACCAGCCCACCTAGCCTCCAAGTATGTTAACCGAAAAGGGTATTTCTCCATGGTTCTCCAGGCGCTTGTGGATCTTCATGGTCATTTCATTGACATTAACGCAGGCTGGCCCGGAAGGGTGCATGATGCATGCATCTTTCGGAACACTGGCCTGTTCAAGAAGCTGCAAGCCGGGACTTTTTTCCCAGACCAGAGGATCACCGTAGGGGAAGTCGAAATGCCCATTGTGATCCTTGGAGACCCCGCTTACCCTTTAATGCCGTGGCTCATGAAACCCTACACAGGGAGCCTGGACAGCAGCCAGGAATGGTTCAACTACAGGCTGAGCCGGTGCCGAATGACTGTGGAGTGTGCTTTTGGCTGTTTGAAGGGCTGCTGGCGCTCTCTTTATGGGAAGCTGAAGACAGCATCCCTGCGGTTATATCTGCATGCTGTACCCTCCATAATATTTGTGAAGGGAAGGGTGAAAGCTTCACTCAGGCATGGGCCTCGGAAGTTCAACACCTGGAGGCTGAATTTGCACAGTCAGAGAGCAGGGCTATTAGAGGGGCCCAGCATGGGGCTGCAAGGATTAGGGATGCCTTGAGGGAGCAATTTGAGGCTGAAAGCCACCAGTAATGTCTGGTGGTCTGCATGGGAGTTAAGTGCAGTCGCTGTGTTTGGTACATTGACTTGCAGTGCTTGTTACTTTCCTGGGCTAAGGTATATTTTGCTTTATGCACTAATAAAGTATGTTTTCAAAGTAAAAAACTCCATTTATTGAAAAGAAAATTCATTTATTGAAAAAAAAACCAAAGTAACATACAAATACAAAAAGGACAAGGGGGTGGGGTGGGGACCGGTTCACTCATAGGCTTGAGTATGTCCTGATTTCATACTCTCGAATCCTGTCTGGAGTGCTGAGCACTGAGTGCTTGTAGCACGGCACAGACTCACCCCTGCGGTGCCTCCTACTGGTCGTCCTCAGGAATTAGCTCTTCGACCCAGGAGCGCCCTCTGCAGGCCAGTGATCCGCTTGCCGTTGGCCCCCTGTGTTCCACCCAGGACCCCGGTGCCCTTGTCTTGGGTGCTGCCCCCCCGGCAGTACCCCACTTTCTCTGGGTTTCCCCATCCACTATCCCCACTTTGCCTCAGTTTTGGCTACTGTCCAGTCTCCATCTAGCCCCCGTTCACTGGGGCAGACTGCAGTATCAGCCACTCATCATAGGCAAAGGGGTTTGGACTGGCTGTCTTTACCCACCCTCAGGCTGCCTCTCTGCAAACCCAATACCTAGGTGGGCCTAAGACTAGGCCCTGCAGCCTGGGGAGTTGCTGGCCTAGGGCTTCCCCGCTCCTAAGGCCTTTCCCCAGCCCTGCCTCACTCTAGGTCCCCAGGTGAGTTCCCCAGCAGCCAGGCCTGTCTCCATCTCCAGTTAGAGAGAGACTCCTCCCTCTGGCTTCCCTAGCCTTCTTATAAGGCCCAGTTGCTTGGTTTGGGGCATGGCCCCAGCTGCAGCCACTTCCCCAATCAGCCAGGGTTTTACCCCCTTGCCCAGCCCCAGCCCTCTGCAGGGCTTTTCCAACCCCTCCAGGGCCAGAGCAGGTGCTCACCCCGCTACAGTGCTGCACTTCAGGATGGCTATAAGGCATGTTGAGGGGGGTTGAGTGCAGTGGATAAGCGTCGTAGTTTTCGTGGGTGGGTGATGAAGCTACGGGTGTAGGAGGCAACGGGGGGTGGTAAGAACCCGGATGTTGGGGGAAATGGGTTGGAGGGGACATGGGGGCACAAGGGGAAGAGTTTTGGGACAAGGGCTGCGGGGGGGGGCGAGCGCGGTAGTGTTTTGCCTGCATGGCGACGAGCGCCTGGATAGAGTCCGCTTGGCGCTCCATTATGCTAATCAGCCGTTCCGCGCTTTGCCTCCGGTGCATCACGTTTTCCTGGCGGATCCTCCTTTCACTCTCCCTCCACTTCTGTGCCTTTCGATTCTCATTTACAGACTGCTGCATGACTTCATGCAGCATGTCTTCTTTGCGTTTACGTGGCCTCTTCTTGAGTCTTCTCAGTTTGTTGGCCGGTGATAAGATTGATGGCTGAGATCTCAAGGTTGCACCTATACAGGCAAAATGCAACACTTAACAGGCAGCATTGTACACACCAGACAGAGCAATGATTCCCCCGCACTTAAGGAGGGCAATCACAAAAACCATACTTTGCCTGTCCCAAAGCGAGCGCACATAACCCACGGGAGCCCCAGAAATGACGAGTAAGCACTGGGTTCATGGGGACTGACTGTTTCATGGCTGTACTGTCCTCTGGGTTTCTGTGCCTTGGGGAGAGCCAACAGCTGCAGGGGGCACCTACACTGAACACTGTCTCAACATTCTCCACAGGAGTTCGTCCTGGAAGATATCTCGCTGCTGAGGGTGACCAGGGAAGCAAGGGAGGGTTTTCTCCTACAATGTGGCTTCCGCCCTGGCCCATACGCAGCTTGCCTGTGTGCAGCAATGGTCCCCCCCCCCACGCAAAGAGCCCGTACCTAAAAACTTCCTTCCCAAAAAGAAAGCCGCTTACCAGGAACCTCCTCTGTTGTTTGTCCTTCCCCAAGCACCGGACGCCGCGACTAGCTGCCTTCCTCCTGGCTCGAGAAGAGGTCCTGGCTGCATGCATCTAGGGATTCCGGGGTGTCTCCCCCTGTCTCAGCACCATCGCTCGTGCTTCCCTCCTCCTCCTCCCCCCCCCCCGCTGTGCTGGGCTCGGAAGTGTCCATGGTGGTCGTTGCAGTGGAGGTGGAATCGCCCCCAAGTATCGCGTCCAGCTCTTTGTAGAATTTGCAGGTCGCGGGGGCAGCACCGGAGCGGCCATTTGCCTCGCGGGCTTTGTGGTAGGCATTCCGCAGCTCCTTTACTTTAACCCGACACTGCACCGCATCCCGGTCATGGCCCCTGTCCATCATGGCCCTTGATATGTGCCCAAAGATATCATAATTCCTATGGCTGGAGCGCAGCTGGGACTGCACAGCTTCCTCCCCCCAAACACTGATGAGGTCCAGCACCTCGCCATTGCTCCATACTGGGGATCGCCTGGTGCGTGGAGGCATGGCCACTTAGAAAGATGCGCTGAGAGCACTCCATGCCTGGCTGAGCAAACAAGAAGGGGATTTTCAAAATTCCCAGGGAATTTAAAGGGTGGGTCTGATGCTTGGTCACCTGAGGACAGGGCAGCAGAGTTCAAAGTGATGACCAGAGTGGCTAGAACAGGCATTGTGGGACACTTCCGGAGGCCAATCAGAGCCAATCAGAGCCCATTAGGTGTCCATGCTGGCGCCGTGGCGCTCCAGCAAGAGCACAACGAGTGTTATTCCTCTCAGGGAGGTGGAGTACCAGGAGCGCTCCAGCCGTGGAGTCAGAGCGATCTACGTGCCTTGCCAGTGTGGACGGGGAGTGAGGTAGAGCACTCTTGGTGGCTTTATTGCGCTATAACGTGCATGTGTAGCCAAGGTGTATGTGTGAGCTCAGTTACATTCAGCCTGGGTAGCTAACACAAGAGTTCCGTAACGTTCTTTATTCTTTTCATCGAGTATTTTTTGTGGGTGTACAGGTACATAGAAGTGTCAGCAAGTGTAAGCAAGCAAAGGACATCAGAGCTGGCATGGAGCATGGGTTTCTTGCAGAACAGATCATAGAATAATAGAAATGCAGGGCTGGAAGTGACCTTGAGAATTCATCAAGTCCAGCCCCCTATGCTGTGGCAAGACCAAGTAAACTGAAATCACCCCTGACAGCTCTTTGTCCATCCTGTTTTAGAAAGCCTATTCCAGAACTTAACTACCATTGTAGTTGGAAAGTTTTCCCCAGTATCTAACCTAAATCTCCCTTGTTGCTGATTAAGCCCATTACTTCTTGTCCTACCTTCAGTGGACAATCTGAGGTTCAACAAGGACAAGTGCAGAGTCCTGCACTTAGGACGGAAGAATCCCATGCACTGCTACAGGCTAGGCAGCAGTTCTGCAGAAAAGGACCTAGGGGTTACAGTGGACGAGAAGCTGGATATGAGTCGACAGTGTGCCCTTGTTGCCAAGAAGGCTAACAGCATTTTGGGCTGTATAAGTAGGGGCATTGCCAGCAGATCGAGGGACGTGATCATTCCCCTCTATTCAACATTGGTGAGGCCTCATCTGGAGTACTGTGTCCAGTTTTGGGCCCCACACTACAGGAAGGATGTGGAAAAATTGCAAAGAGTCCAGCAGAGGGCAACAAAAATGATTAGGGAGCTGGAGCACATGACTTATGAGGAGAAGCTGAGGGAACTGGAATTGTTTAGTCTGCAGAAGAGAAGAATGAGGGGGGATTTGATAGCTGCTTTCAACTACCTGAAAGGGGGTTCCAAAGAGGATGGATCTAGACTGTTCTGAGTGGTAGCAGATGACAGAACAAGGAGTAATGGTCTCAAGTTGCAGTGGGGGAGGTTTAGGTTGGATATTAGGAAAAACTTTTTCACTAGGATGGTGAAGCACTGGAATGGGTTACCTAGGGAGGTGGTGGAATTTCCTTCCTTAGAGGTTTTTAAGGTCAGGCTTGACAGAGCCCTGGCTGGGATGATTTAGTTGGGGATTGGTCCTGCTTTGAGCAGGGGGTTGGACTAGATGACCTCCTGAGGTCCCTTCCAACCCTGATATTCTATGACATGGAGAACAATTGATCACCCTCCTCTTGATAACAGCCATTAACATAGTTGAAGACTATTTTCAGGTTCCCTCCCTAAGTCTTCTATGTCAAAAGCTTTACTAAAATCAAGATATATCACATCTACAGCTTCCCTTCTATCCACTAGGTCAGTAACCCTGTCAAAGATAGAAATTAGGTTGGTTTGGCATGATTTGGTTCTTGATAAATCCATGCTGACTATTCCTTATAACCCTAGTATGCTCCAAGTGCTTACAAATAGATAGTTCAATAATTTGTTCCAGTATCTTTCCACGTATTGAAGTTAGGCTGACTAGTCTATAACTCCCTGGGTAATCTTTGTTCCCTTTTTTAAAGATATGTTTGCTCTTCTCCAGTCCTCTGGGACCTCACCCGGCCTCCAGGATTTCTCAGAAATAGCTGCTAATGGTTCTGAGATTGTTTCAGCTAGTTTCTTAAGTACCCTACGATTAATTTCATCAGGATCTGCCAACTGTAATGTATCTTGCCCTGTTTTGGCTTCCATTCCTTCCCTCTTGTTGTTAATATTAATTGTGTTGCGTATCTGATCACTGTGAGGCCCGTGGGGCTACAGGGTTTAGGGATGCCTTGAGGGAGCAATTTGAGGCTGAAAGCCACCAGTAATGTTTGGTGCCCTGCACAGGAGTGAAGTGCAGTGGTTCCAATGTTAGTAGGAATCTATGCTTGCTACACTGTCTTGCAGTGCCTGTTGCTTTCCAGGGCTAAAGTATCTTTTACTTTATGCAATAATAAAGAATGTTTTCAAACCCAAAAAATCCATTTATTGAAAAGAAAATGCATTTATTGAAAAGAAACACAACTGCTTGGGAAACAGAAAGGGTAAGGAGGTGGGGTGGAGAACAGTACAATCACAGATTTGCTTATGTCCTGTTATCATACTCAGGCTTCCTGTCTGGAGTGCTGTGCAATGAGTGCTGCACTTCAGGATGGGTATACTGCATGGTGATGGGGGTTGAGTGCAGTGGGTAAGGGTCTCTTGCTATTCTTCCTCTTTCCTTTACATCAGGATAGTTTGCAGTTGTCATTCACAGAGTTATGCAGGCTGCCCATATACATGCCTCATTGCCTCATACGCCTGCCTTGTGTTGACATCCAACCAATTGCAGGAGCCATACCTTTCAAACCAATGGAAATGAATTCAGGCAAGTCAGAGCAGGGCCAGCTCCAGGCACCAGCTTAACAAGCAGGTGCTTGGGGCGGCCAAGGGAGAGGGGCGGCACCTGCGGCAATTCGGGGGCCGCAGGTCCCTCACTCCCTGTAGGAGCGAAGGACCTGCCGCTGAACTGCCGCCGCCCTCATATTTTTTTTTTTTTGCTTGGGGCGGCAGAAATGCTGGAGCCGGCCCTGAGTCAGAGAGGGTGCAAGAACCTAGAATTTGTACCCCGCTTTGAAAAGTGTATACATGCTTAGTGTATAGCCAAACTCACCCTCTCCCTTGGATTGACTTCATTAATAACATCCTCCATGTGTTCCAGATGCTAGTTCCCTTTGCCCAGAAAACCACTGTCAGCTACTGTCTAGCTAGGAGATGAATAATGAGCTGCACCTGTTACGGTGAGTCAGCAGGAAACAGTCAGCAGTTGCACGAAGGGGGCTAACCTGCTAACATGAGGGGTGAGAAGAAGCCTCCCATTCTGTCAGAATATGTCTATTTGAGAACATTGTTCTGTGCACAGTTAAACTGACTGCTGACCTACAGGTTCTGTTCCCATTTGTAATGTGGCTGTGTGATCACCCTGGCTATATTGTTGTTATAACAACCTTTGGGTAAAATGCTACATTAGCTATGTTAATGTTGAAAGTGAAGGAAATCATAGAAATTCATGTAAGGTCATAGATATACTTGGTAGCAAACAAAATAACTTCGTTTTGCTAAATTTTTAGTCCAAATCAAATGGTTTGAAAGTACCAATTTTTTTTCTTTTCAAAACTGAAGCACATCAAAACAAGCCTGTAGCGGGGGGGGGGCACCCCGCTCCTGCCCGGAGGGGTTAAAACAGCCCTGGAGAGGGCTGCGACTGAAAAAGCTGGGCTGATTAAGAAAGCAGCTGCAGCAGTGGCGAGCTCAATCAGGGCCCAGTTGGCCCTTATAAGAGGGCTGTCGGCCAGGAACTAAAGAGTCTCTCTCTGGCTCTAGAGAGAGAAGACCGGGCTGCCTGGGAGCTGAGAAGGTACCTGAGGTGGAGCAGTGCTGGGGAAGGGCAGAGGGAGCTGGGGAGCTCCAGCCTAGTAGGGCAGCCCAGAGATAGGCAGAGGCAGCTGGTCCAACCCCCCTTGCCGATGATGAGTGGTTTATAGACTGCAGTCGGCCCCGGGAGCAGGGGCTAGACGATGACTGGCAGTAGCCACTGAGGCAAGGTGGGAATAGAGGGTTGGGGGTTCCCATGGACGGGGAGACCCAGATTGTGGGTTACTGCTGGGGCAGAACCCAGACATAGAAGGGCACCGGGGTCCGGGAGGGACACGGGGGCCAGCGGCAGGCGAGACATCAGCCGGCAGAGGATGCTCCGGAGCTGGAAAAGAGCTAATTCCCTGGACAACCAGCAGGAGGTGCCACGCTGGTGAGTCATTGCCCCGCCACAAAGCCCTAAAACAAAATCAAACAAGAATCCGTTGCATTCTGCATAAAAGCTTAAAAGCAGTAGTTTAGTTCATGTAGTTTGGAATTAACATAATGCATATTCCTTGATTGATCTCTTGTTTTCTCAAGACATCTTCATACATTGCTAATGAATGCTCTGTAGAGATACTGTTCACAGGTACAGACACGCAGTGCGCTGCTGTTGATGCAAATGCTGAACTGTTAAGTGTGTGCCAAAGCTGCATGTGGTCTGCGGCACATGTAAGTTCTAGCTGACTTTGCAAACTCTTTTTGTTTTCTGTTGCTGACAAGGCAAGTCTTTGTTTTTTGGATTCCTACTTTCTTCACTTCGAGGCATTCTATACACAGTATGCTGTCAAGACAACTGCTGTTGGTTAATGGTGAAGAAAACATTGGCTCCTCCAAATATTCAGATAGAGAACTGTTATGCACTGTGTTGTTCACCCCCTCATGTCTGTTTGATAGTTGAATGTGGTATTTCATCAACATACTTCAAGGATCTGTCCAAGTTAGGAGATTCTTTAGTTCATCAAAGATAAAATAGGATGGGTAATGGAAGGAGAAATATCTAAACACTCAGATACTATGGTGGTGGGGGCCACAGAAGTGCCTACATAGCATTTCTGATACTTAGGTTATGTGAATCCAGGTTAGCTTATTAATATTCTGTTCCTGGCAAAGCTCCTGATCAGTTTTTTTCTTTTCTTCTCCTTTTGCCAGAAGCCAATGAATTTCAGGAGGTGATTCTGAGGAAACAGCTGCCACACTCAAAAGGGAGCAACAGGTACTGGCACATTATAAGCAATAGGGTTTAGCAGACTTGGAGCCAGGAGATTTGGGTTCTGTTCCAAGCTGTGCTATTGACTCACTCTGTAAATTTGGCCTTAAAAATGAACCTCTGTTTGTCTCATTTATAGGATCAGTAAAATGTGGCTGATAATACTTACCCAGATTTGTACAGAACATTGAGGTCCCTGGATGAAAGGTATTGGATAAATGCTATTGTTACTGTGATTCATTTCTTTCTGACAGTTGTCCTGAGTAGTATGTGCCTCATAGAGTAAGCAGTAAACTGCTAGTGAAGCCTTTAAAGAGATGTTTGCTTTAAAATTGTAGCTGGCATTGTCTGTGACATATTGTTAGTTTGCCTTTTCATATGGGAGAGTTGTATTTCAAACCTGTGGTTACAGGATTCCTTGAAATTCCCGCAGTCAAAGACCACAGCTTGTCATGATGGGTTCCAGCCACGATGTCTCAGAGTTTCTGTCACATTTTAAACAGAGCAGAGCAAGAATATTCAGAACACATCATACCAATCCCCCACTTCGGTAGTCTCATCACCCATAATAGACAGGGCCGGGGACAGGCACTCTGTTTCCGACTTCTTTTTACACTTCACAGGGGTCAGGCAGGTTGAATTTTCTCAGCTGGTGAACAACGCAGATTAGTCCCATATTCTTTAGATTGCAACCTGTGTGTGTTTTTTCATGGCTGGATGATCCAGGGTATGAAGAGGAATATTTGCTGAGACAAATGCCTCTGTCAGATTCATCAACTCAGTATGGCAATGTTCTTGTTGAACTGCACATCTCCTGCATGGTCCATTGCCTGTTCACTTCCCTCTCCTCATCATTTTAAATTTGTTGCAGTTTAGGCTTGTGTGAAGAGATTTCTAGATATTTGTTACAACTACAATAACTTTCCTTGAGTGGTCTGTGGAAATGGAGCAAAAGTTGTTGCACACGTCCCCGTCCACTGCCACCTTTCTTCTGCATAGCCATGTATTCCTCTGCAGCCGGCTTGATGACATGAACTAATAGACATAAATGTTGGGAGAAAACATAGGTCCCTCCCTAAGCTAAAAGTTACTGTCTAACATAACTTCAAAACTATTTTTTTGCAATGTTACTTGCTTGATAAACTACATTACAAAGATGAGGAGCTAGATACTGCAGGGCAAAAGTCAATGGGGTTTTGTGCTACTAAGGCCTGCAGGATTGAGCGAGCACAGTAGACCCTAATTAGAATGAAAGTACCAGGATCCTGGCAGTCGTTGAAGGTGGGGCATTCAAATGAGTTCAGAGGGGAAGGAATGAAATGAGATTTGGTGTGGGGGGTAGTTGGAGAGGCAGATGGGATCCAGCAGCTTGGAGCCCTGATGGCAGAATGCCTGTCTGTGGTGAGGTTGCAATGGTGAAAAATAGATGGAGCCTCTCTTTTAAACAGGGGGTCTGTAAGTGGACAGTGCAGCTCAGAGAGTGGCTGGTGCCAGCTGCAAGAGGGGGATGGAGTTAGTGCAGGCAGGGTGTGCCCTGCTACATCTTCACTGCAGCCTCTACTGGGTATTGTGTCTTCAAGTGGAAATTAAGGCTGATCCCCTATCCTAAGTGAAACCCCAAAGAAGGGCAAATAGTGGTATTGCTATCTGATCTCCCTTGGGTGAATACCTCTGGTGGAGTTGGCCAGGCTGGCAGGGAGGTGTAATGTATAGCTCCCTTAACAGGCAAGATAGAATCTGGCCCTGTTTTATTATTGTAGGGTTGCACATCGGTTAAACACTGCTTGCATAAGAAAAAAAAAAGTAACACAGAGTCATTGCAACAAGAAAAAAAAAGCAGCATTGACTGATCTATTTCACACTCCATGTGGAATAACTAAGAAAAAAGGCAGTCTATATTGGCCTTGATAAGAATCAAATTCACTAGAGGCAGGGAGGGAAAGGTGCATTTTAAGGACTTAAGGCAGCACAATAGATTGTAGTTGGGGAAATCTGCCTTGGCATCTAGAACTGGACAAACAACTACTTGAACTAGAGACTAGGACTGCAAAGGAGATGATTGAAGAGTCTAAAAATGGTTGTTTTGTCATTCAGATGTTTTGTAAAACTGAACAGAACTACAACTGCAAAACAGTCAATTTTTTGGCTGGCATAAGCACATTTCTCGAAGTCCTGGCTGCCCCAGGATAGAATCAGTCCAGTGATTATCCCTGAGTTTGTGAGGGTGCCATTTCTAATCACTTACCTTGGATATGCCTCAGACATTGTTAGAGCCAGTAATCTGATTCTGTACTCTGTTTTCTAATGGGACACAGACAAACACATATACGTAATTGGGGAGAGAGGTTGCTACAGCTTCCAAAACAAGTTCATTGCCACTTCTGCTAAAGCAGCAGCTCTATTTTCTCCTGCCAATAGTGACTCAATTACACTTCACATAGTTTTAGTGCTTGCTCTCTCTCTCTCAGTGCTCTCATACTTGCAAGGCCAAATCCTGCATGCCTTAGTAATGTGAGAAGTCCTATTGACTTTAAAATTCAGGATTAGGTCCAGAATATTGGAATGATACCCTATCATCACCAATGTTCATTTAAATGAGAGAGATTTTTTTTAAGTTTAAAAATGTTTCAATTAACTGTAATAAACAACCAGTTCCACAAGAAGAAACAGAAATGTACACCCCAAACTGGTGGTTATTCTATCATTAGATTATACCAAGACAGTAACAAAAGTGAACTTCTGTATCACCACACTGGTTAAACAGAAGTCAAAATGCAGTCTCCTTAGACATTCCAACCCTTGGCTCACTGTCCAGACATTAGACTTTATGATGAGTGGTTACTGAAATCAGATCTATTTAATCAGATATAGAGTCCTTCTAATCCCAAGGGATCAGCCACTTACAGACCAATATATAACTCAGTTCTTACCCAATAATCACTCTGATGCCAATCCTTTAGTAATTAAAAACAAAATTTAATAATATAAAAAGAACAGAGTTATAAATTATTAAGGAATCATATACATGCAAGTGATTGCAAAGTCCTTATATCAGGTTTGTAGCAGCGATGGAATAAACTGCTAGCTTGCAAAAGTCTCTCTGGAGTCACCCAAAAAGATTGGGGGTCATCAGTCCTTGTATTGAGCTTCCTTGTTAAATATCAAGTCGAAAGAAATGAAGCAAGAAATGAAGTCAAAATGGTGATGTCTCAGGTGTGCATGGAAGTGTACTATCCCAAAGTCCATAGCCCCTGTTTGTGGAAAATTACTGACTCAAGATGGAGTCAGGGTCACATGAGCATATCACATGCCCTTGCATGTTTTGCTAAATCACAGGGGATAGCCATTGGCCCCTCAGAGTCTCAGGTGTCTGCAGGAAGACCTACTGGGTGGGATGAGTTTCTTCAATGGCCCATTGTTAGAGCGAAGTGTCCTTAATGGGCCATCAACACATAGCTGTCTAGCTTTGATGTAAATCTATTTGGGGGTGTCACTCAGGAGTACAACACATGTGTAAGATACAAGTACATAGCCAATACTCATCGTAACTTCAGATACAAAGATGATACATGAATTTAACTAGGATAATCATATCTGATAGATTGTAACTTTTCCACAGACAGCTACATGATTTACCTTGTATAAGAGTTTTTGCAATTGTATAACAGTGGTAGCAGAAATTATACAAATGGTCATTTTCAATCATAAAGCATCACAGCCAATAATGTAAAATCTAGCTACATAGATTACTCAATAGGACCAAATGCATCAAACCAATGTGAGAAACCAGAAATGCAAATAGATATACACACACTATGTCTATATGTAGTTATCTATCTATAAGGTTGGCTGTGTGTCCTGGAGATACTTGCATTCTGCAGAACCCCTAAGAGGAGCTACAGAGGATTGAGGGAATGGGGGGGGGGAAATGGGGCAAGGTTGGGTTTGAGGAGGTTCCTGCAGAGCTTTTTAGCTTCATAGTAGCAAAGCTCCGCTCCAAACTTACGACCAGGTAATGCCAGACAGAAGAGAAACAGATAATGGAACCTGCAGCTCCTGCTAGTAAGCGGAGAAATACGGCTCAACTGTTTCTTCCTATTCACCTTCTTCCTGCATCTGGCCTCCTCTGGGACCTACATCATCCTTTGTCAGCATCCTGAGAGCTCTGTTCATACCTGCAAAACTTAGAAATTCCAGCTGCTCAGCATTTTTTTTGCCCAGGTATCTGATTCCAGAGGTTTGGGATATCCCTTAAGATTTTCAAGCACATTACATTTTTTTCTTCCTCTGAGGTGTCCCCATCTAGGCTCATGAGATCCTCAGCTAGTGTAAATTGCCTTTAATGGAGCTATGAGAATGTATACCAGCCAAGGATCTGTCCCAAAGTTACTAAGGGACTTGGCTTTGCAGGCCGAACGATACAATTAGTATTCTCAAATAAAAAAAAAAATATGTCAAACACTCAAACAGTATCTCAAATTGTTTTTCTGAGGGTTTTTTGGTTTTTTTTGTTTGTTTTTGTTTTTTAAAAGGCATATATGTAATGTGATCTTGGATTTTTTTTTTTTTTTTTTTTTTTTTAGAATCACAATTTTGTAAGGTGCATAGTGAATGAGCTGGGGTCTTTGCTTTTTCCACTGCACATCATGCATATAAAGGATATTCATGGACGCTATCTGGTATATATAGAGCACTGCAAAATGCTAGATAGGTATACCTAAGTATGCAGAAAAACATTGTTATTAGATTGTATTGTCTGAAAAACAGCAAGCAGTCAAGTAATTAAAGATTACGGTACTGCATATGCAAAATGGACTGCATTTTTAAGCTTGCTCATAGAACCTTAATTTTGATATTTTCTGATTTGAGTATTTAACTGTTGAAAAAATAAAATAAAAATATCCATTAAATATTTTACAGCTTAAACATTGGTGGAAAAATAATTTTAGGATAGCTGTCTATAGTTGTAGGATGTATATTTGCAAATACAAATCCATTTGTATATACATTACAATAATTACATGATTTGGTTTATATTTTCAAACAATAATGTGCTGGAATTAATAGGGGATTTTTTTTTTGAAATTACGAAGTGTTTGATCCCTGAGGGCAGCAGGCTTTTCACATTTATAAGTGCTGATTACCAGGTTTAACCATGCATCATATGAAATTTGAGTTATGTCCTTCCAGTTATTTAAAATCACCTTGAGATGAATTGCAACTAAAGTTTTGACAAGTTTTTTTCCTCATTCAAATTCACAGTCTAGCATATAACTGCTCCCCAAGACAAGCATTGGAGGGATAAGGGAAATGGGACATTTCAAATAAAAGAAATAAAAGTGCTCATTTCTGAACACATGAAGAAGAACGTAGAGTGTGATACGAACACTTGGCAAGAACACATCATCAATATCCGATGAGCTTAAACCTGTGTTATTTCTTAGCTGGATTCCACATGTGTTTATTCAGAAGACAAAAACAGAGTTTGAGTTCAGTGGGTTTTGAATCAGGCTGTGAGTGAAGACAGCAGTTAGGAATAAGTTTACGATAATAGAGAATATACCCACCCAGAGTCTATCGTCTATAGGGCCAACTAACCCAACCTTCTAGGTTTCCCAAGATACTTTTTATTTGTGGTGTTTTTTTCAGGAATTTATGAGTTCATAGGTTGGCAGAGTTTAAGGCCAGAAGGAATCATTGGATCATCTATTGTGACCTCCTGTTTATCACAGGCCATTAAATTTCACCCAGCTACCCCTGTATTAGTTCAATAACTAATTTGACTAAAGCGTATCCTCCAGTAAGGCAACCAATCTTGATTTGAGACATTGAGTTGGAGAATCCCCTGCTACCCTTGATTGTTTGTTCCAATGGCTAACACCCTCACTGTTAAATGTGTTCCTAATCAATTAAACTGATTGAGGTTTTCCTTTGTGGAATAATGGTTGAGTTTTTAAGAACATATTTATTTTCTGAGCTTCTTGCACAAGTACAATTTGAATGCATTGTGTTAGTTTTATGCGTTTATTGACTTGCCTACATTTAAGCTACATTTCTTTTTAAGTCAGAAAGTCACTGGCTCTTACCTGTAAGATCTTTCATGCTCTGGATACTTGCATTCCTACCATTCTAGTCACTTCGGGCCAAATTTTCAACCTGGCCTTCATTATTTGCATCCACAATTATTTGAACATTCAGTTTAGGTCACCTGGACTTCTTCATACCTCATCTGCAGGTGCATAAAACTGTTGATGTAAAAATAGAGCCCAACTTCTAAAAACATTTTTGTTAATTTCATAACATCATTTACCCAACACTGGCTCTAAAATTTTGTGGAGGGTTAAATGTATTGACAACAAATTTATAACATCATCTGTAGCTTTTAAGACTGGGTTTAAGTTCTGGAGACCCTTTCTTTTCCTCATTATAAAAGAACACAGAGATAAAAAAACAGAGCCAAATCTATTACTAAAACAAGCAGGTGCAAATCCTTTGACTTAGGCTGAGGTTTTCAAAGAAGCCTAAGAGCATCAGGCACAGAACTGCCATTGAAATTTAATATTTAAAATTATATTTTTGCTTATTTACAAATCATTTTTTTATTCTCAGAAGTTACTGAGCATGTCCTATGTGGGCGAAATGCCCTCAGCACCCATTGACTTCTTGTACTCTGAAATCCCACTGACTTCTCAAGCCTTGTGCTGAATTCCTTGCTCACTCAAAATTGCCTTTGATTTCAAAGGGAGTTTTGTGAGTACAAGAAATGCAAAATTGGCCCCTTAATAAACTGAAGTTGACACTTTTATGATGTGTGTTGAGAGGCAGGAGGAGAGGGAAGGTCTCAATATGACTAGTGTATAATAAAAATAAGCCAGCATCATGGTAAAGAAACTGAATTTCCCTTTGAAAGACTTACGGACGCCTACGTTTCTGCTATTACTCAAACTTAAAAACAAAGGCGTACAAAGAAATAATAAAGACAAGCACTATTTAAACATTAAAAGGTATGTAAAGGCATCCTGCCTATCCCAAACTACTGATGGACAACAAACCCACCCCTCTGAATGATTGCCCCCAAACTCCCACCACCACCAACCTCTTACTCAGCTGAGAGTCTGATAAATATAATTTGATTAGAAAACCCTTCTTTTAGAATGGAGACACAGTTTTAATTTTCTTTAAGAGCAGGCTGTCTGTAAACTATATAAGAACAAGTACAATTTATATGTTGTTTGACAAAGATTAGATAGGTATAATTGCTTGTGTTATTTCATTCCCCTCTGTGGGTGGAAAGAATGGAGTGGATATTACCTTGAATGCCTTTCTTCCAGACTCAATATCCTGTCTTGTTGACACCAGTTTATATTCTCTGGGTTAACTACTTCTTTTTCTAGAGCATTCTGGAATTTGCTTTAGTACTTCTCTGTGTCTGTTACATTATCCTCCAAACTCTTCATTTTCTTCTATTTAAGCAAGGCTTGGACCCAGACTCATTCAGATCTGACCTCACTTTTGCCAATCTTTTTTTTTTTTCACTTGTAGAGGTATTCAAAATATTTTCAAAAGATTTAATTTCTTCAAGTACAGAACTAGCATTAGCTGGGTTACCATGGTTACCAACTCCCTTTCTCATAGACATTGATGAGTGTGTGAGTCATTTGGCCCCTGCAGGAACATTGATATCACTAAAAAGTTTTGTTACTAGACATCTTTATCTGTGTTGAAATATCAAGGGCCTGATTCCCTTCTTACATAAGCAGGGCTGGTTTTAGGGTCACCCTGCATGACAACTTCCAGGGGGCACCATACCACTGCACCACTCAGCTTTCCTTCCCCACCCCACTTTGTTCTGATTAGCTGGCTTTTCCCCTCCCTGCTACTCCCGCCCTTGGCTGCTTTTGGGGGAAGGGGGGGGAGCGGGTCAGGACGCTGAAAACATTTTCCACCCTGACATTCAAAACAGCTAGAGCTCCACCTGTATGTAGGGTTTGCAGTGATGTAACTCCACTGACTTAAATAGAATTACTTCTGATTTACACTGGTGTAAGGGAGAGGAGAATCCGGCCTCAAATTTTTTATTACACATGCTTTGTTCATGTTTCTTCTGGAGGCTGTTAGTGGTGGGGACTAGAACATGCACAAAGTCATGCCACCTTCCCATAAGAGGACAATATTTTACCTAATTTAAAGGATCCAATTTTGCATCACTTGTGAACACACAACTCGCCATTGGTGTCAAAGGGATTGGTCTATTTTCTGATGTCACTATTTGTTTTGCAGACATTATATGTGATACTTTATATTTTTCTTTTGCTAATCTTTAAAAGTATGTACCTTAGGCAAAGCAGTAATACTTTTTAAAAGTATGTCTTGAAAGTGATTAATATTAGAGAGGCTCTAACCAAAACCCCAGATCAGAGCACCCTTTGTGTTTTGATCAGGATCTTGACTTTGCATCTGGCAACTACTGTATTTCTGTAATGGGCAGAGCGAACGTCACACACTCAAACAGTCTCAAACTTTGGTTAAATTCAAATCTGCATTTGGATCAGAATCCAAACTCTGCCAGTTGGACCTATCTCTACTTAGTATGCTTATAGTATGCAAAAGAAAATTAATCCTCTTAGACTGGAGAAGAAAAGCTACATTCTTAACTTAAGAGGAAACTTAGTTTTCCTCTCTCTTGTGCAGACAAGCTTGACTGCAAGACCATATCTTGTTTTTCAGAAGGATCCCTGAAGGATAAAATCTATCATATTTTCTTCTCTCTGGAGGCTCGTTTCTTGTGACCACTGTGCAAGTTCTAATCTTCAGATGATCTGAAGTTGATTAGGCTTTAGTGCAGAGGGAAACTTGCAAGATACTGTGCCTTTCTTCCATATCTAACGCAGATGTCACTTTCTTTTTCTCCCTGCTGTCCTTCCATACTTTGCTATATTTAAAAGAAAGCAGTAAGGTTCTTGATTTTTTTATTTTATTTTCAGCCAGCATCTTTTATTGTGCACCAATGAATTTTTATATTCGTCAGATTTATAAAGCATGACATGAAGTTTTGAGTCAATTTTATCAACTGCTATCACTTAATCTCACCATTTTCACATGTCAGAACTATGTTAGGTTCAATAAAATGCCAGAGATCCTTGGAGTTTTGAAAACTTTTTGCCTTAGAAAAGTGGCAAAACAGATCATTGGCATGTTTCCAACTCAGAATGTTCTAGTGCTACTTTGCCACCTTTTCATGTTAGCAGGAGGAGGTAAATGACAGGCACATTGCGTTCCATAAACATATGGTCTTTTAAGCACACGGTCATGCTGCCTTCCCATGCATTGCTGATACATTGTCTTATATAAATGCTGAACATTTGGCCAGGCTAAGGTTCACTGCTTTTAAAGATTTGCCCAACACAGTGCTAATGTTGGCAGTATCCTTATGATGAGTTACAGAAGACATATCAAGAATGGCTGTTTTAATTAGCCCAGAATGAAATCCTTGATAAGAAAATAGCACAGTGAAGAATTACTTGTCTTCAGCATCATGCACCCATCTGTCACTTGAGAAATACATGCCCCATATTTTTATAGTGTATTTCATGGGAGGAGGGGGTCATTGCTGGTACCATGGTAGCAGCAGCATTAGCTGTGATAGTGTGAGCAGGTTTTGTTCAGCTGGAAGTACACCTTCAATTTGTTATTAAATTGGGCTCAAGAATTTCAATTGGTTGAAAGAAAGAGAATCTGTCACTGGTGAATTTTATGATCTTGTAGTTCATGAAGTGAAGAAATCTTAATACTACAACATTTTGGAGCATAATTTTGTGTGTGCTTTTTTTTCTGAGTGGCTTTGCAGTGTGATCCCCAATACCACACACCTGTTGTCATTATCTAAATGGTTGCTTTTTGTGCATTTGTCAAATCTGACTAAAAACAAATTCCACAGGGAAAAAAATCTATATATGTAGTACAATAGGATACATATGTAATTTTATAATACTATACTACAAGCAGCAAGAAGAACTGATTAGGATTATATTGATTCTGCAGTATTTGACCAGAGCTGGGAGAAACATGGATTTCTGTTTGTTGCTAATTCAAAAAAAAAAATCGGGGGGCGGGAGGAGAAATGTAATTGTAGGTTGAACAGAAAACGAGATTTTTTTGAGAATTTTCAATGAATTGAAGTCAAAAACTTGTCTGAGTCAGGTGAAAACAGAACACTGGAATTGTAATGTATGTAAAGATGGCCAGAGCTTGGGATGAGCACTTATTTAATATTTATGAACAGAAATACATAAATAAAAAGTATAGGAATATGAAAAATATAACCCTTATGCCTCAGCACATGGTGATGATCACCACCTCAGAGGAGGAAAACATTTCTCTTCATAAAATAATATTGCACAAATAGGTGCACTATGGTACATAGGTTTTACACCTTCCTCTGAGACATGCAGCATTAACCAGACACAGGATATAAAACTAAATGGACCTGTTCTAATATGGCAGTTCCTATGTTGTGATTTTTTTTCCATGCTAGTTTTGATAGTTCACTTCCCTTCCGTTATAATATGACAGGAATAAAATTCTGCCCTGACTCTGCCCTGGGCAATGGTGTCTGTGAGGTTTTACTGGGTGAGAGTCAGGACAGAATTTGTCTGCCTTTGTTTAAAATACAATACCCAAGTGACAGGGCTCATTTCCACTTCTGAGATATGACTGCCTCTGTGATGCACATTTTATATTGGATCCTATCAGAGCTAAACTAGAAGGTCAAATTAATTCCATGTGTAACTTCATTGTGTCAGAGGAGTTTCAAAGGAAAGGAAAGAAGATTTCACCTGCTGTTTTTGCCTCTATCTCGTAGAACTCTCAAGTTAAAATAGAGGTTTTAGTAGTTTATGTAGTTCTTACTCGAAAGAGTAAGTTTTTGGTTGAGTTTTGAGTGAGTAAGGACTTTAAGATTTGGACCTGTTTCTGTTCTACAATACAGTGGAGAATAATCGCTTTGAGGGATAGGACAGTGCTGAAAAGCCCCTTTCATCACATCTCTCTTGTTCTGCTGTGTTAATTAGGTACACCATCTGCTAATGAACTTCAGCTTGTCTCATCATAACAGTAAATTGTGAATTTTTGTGCATAGGTGTGTGCATTCTCACCTTGTCTGATACTTCAGTGATATGTGCTATATTACTCTCTGATCCCAGATGTATCTCACTTAAAACTTTTATGGTGACGCCCACCTCTCCTTGCCTTCAGCCTGATTCTTGACATGCTAACACACAACAAACTGCTTGTTTCATTTTTTACCTAAATCCTGTCACAAATTAGAGAAATGTCAAAGTATTCTTAGTTAATTCAATTAGCCAACATGCAGTTCTTTTCAGAGAGTAAGAGGTGTTAATTTATTGCTGCCAGTGACAATGATTCTGGGGACAGAAGTAGAGGATGACACTCTTTCTGAACTTCCGTGGAGTGAGAAGCGTGAGACTGCATCAGCTTTGCCGAATGCCCCTTTAAATTTGGTAGATAGCAAACTTAGACTTGGATGGAGAGGAAGCTGCCAGTCCTCACGTTCACAGAGTGTTCGTACATGTAACATGAAGGTGATTGGCCGTTTATGCCATGCTGAATAGTCTACATGCCAATGTGAAATGGTAACATATCCACAGTGGCACAGAAGCCAAAAGCTGAATAAAGAAGCATATAGGTATGCTTAGAATTGCAAAAAAGAGCCAGAAGAATAAACAAGTGTGTGTAAGAGGGCAAACCTAGATGTAGAACATCCTGGAGACTGCAAAAAATAAAAAATGGCTGTGCCCTGGCAATAATACAAGAAAACAGTGCAGATGGACTGCAGCTCTGAATAGAATAGTTACAGGGGATGTAAGTGTCCCAAGAACTATCAGAAATGAAGATGGCAACGCCAGTGATGGTGATTAGTCAGTCAGCAGAAGTTGCTATAGTGGTTTAAGTTTTAGATAAAACAAGTAAGCTAAATGGCACAACTAATTCAGTTTCAGGTCCCTTATTTTTCGTCTAGAACGTCAGACTTTTCATCAGACTTCATCTAGAAGTCTGAGACATCTTTAAATTTAAATTGCGCTTTTCAGCAGTAGATCTCAAAGCACTTTATAAAGGAGGATTACATGTCTTAAAATGCTACTGAGACAGTATAGTATTGTGTAATTAAGTATGTCCAGAAGCCTTCTAATCACTTCTGAGGTCTTTGGTAGTGTGCCAATCATGCCCTACCCACTCCTATCTGTTTGGAGTAGGTGTCTGACTCACAAGGTAAACTGGTCCTCTTCTCCCCCCAGTTCTGTAAATCTAGGATTCAAATGACTTTACTGGATCCCACAGCTGCTTGAGAGAGGGCCTTTTACCTTACTCTGGGGCCCAGATGACTTACTGTCCTGTAGCAATGAACTGCAAGTGGATTTGTGGTATGTGGGAGTGGGCCTACCTTCCTAGTCCACAAAGAGGTAGGAAGGTGGAAAGGAGCTAGCCAGTTGCCATTTCATAAGCTCAGGAAGGGGGAAGTAGCCAGGTAGGGGACATTGAGGTACCCAAGAAACTCACCCTCCCAGTAGACCACCTTGGGTAAGCTGATAGTCCAGGTCCTAATGTAGCAGCAGGGAACCTGTGGGGAAGGTGACCCAAAACTCAGCTGAAATTTGGTGTAGGTTTACTATAAACTGATGTAAACATCAGTTAATCTGGGCAGAGTTTCAGGTTCATGAAATGCCAAATAGGGCGATTTTCTGTTTCTGTGGTTTGGAAGGCAGAAATAGGCCCATTACATTTTCATGAGACCAATAGCCCATAGTCCAAACTACTGTTGTAACCACAGAGTAATGGAAGCCAGTGTCATCCTTCTGTTCTCTCTCAGAATGTATTAACTCCAGAGGGGGTCTGAAGCAGCAAAATACCTTTCATAAACATTGAAATTGCAAGGGTTTGGCATTAGAATGGACCTCTGGGGACACTTATTATGAACACTGTCGAAGGAGAAGAGCATCTATCATCATTAGTCCTAATTTCCTGAGATCTACAGGATATAATGAAAACCATTCAGTTTATCAAATCAAGTTCACTGGTATGGGACTCCTTCATCAGAATGGACTAAATGACAAAATTAACTGCTTTGTTGATGGGTATAAATATTACCTTGAGTAGCAGATTAGCATCCATTGCAAAGCTAATTTTATTGCTGGTATTCTATAAGAGTGTTCTCTAAGTGCTATGTGCATGATGAAAATCAGACTAGATTTGATACAAAATATACTTAATCAAGCACATTTCTGTCTACTGATTGAATGGGTTTTTTTCTCTTCTGAAATAAAACCCAATAGAATTGCCTATAATTTCTGGAATTATTAATGTGCACTATATTATAACCGATATAGCAAAATACTCCACATTGCCTCTCTATGAATAGAAGAGAACTGACAGGAAAATGATTGACGAGAAAAAGCACAATGTTTTGAAATATTGATAATATTAAGAAACTAATTAAGAAACATCATAACTCTGACCTAGCCAAACTTGAACTGAGGTTCAAGAATTTGTGGGCACCTCAGGGTGGTGGTGAAATACTGTTTTGCTGGCTCAACTCCCAAACAAAGCTAGCTACACAGCTCACCAGCTAAGATGTCAAACTGTTTCATTTCAGAGTTGTATGCTAATTTTAGGCTACCACAAACAGGCATATGGATCAGAATTTAGTTGTATAGAAACATTCATATTCAAGGTATCTAAAAGGAGCTGCAACTGCCATGTTGTTGTGGGATGTGAGTTTGGTTTAGGTCTTGAATCAGTTTGTATGTCTGGAAGAAATGTATTTGGGGTATGAGGAGAAAGGGCCTATTGGCTGAGTGGTTTTACATCATGTTTCATATTTGTGTACAAAGTTGGAAGGACTGTGAGGCACCTAAAATGGGGACAGTTCTCTGATTTATGAGTAATACTAGATGTGCTGCTTCCTAGCTGGGACATCTGTGGGGAGTACATGTGACTGCAGTGAAAGCTGCAATTAAATATTTCAAGAACAAATTTGCTGACTCTGTAACTACAATTTCCATATCATTTGGGAGGATGGATTATTAATATCTAAGACATTAATGGGCCAAATCTACTTCCATTGAAATCAATGGGAAAACTCCCTTTGTTAAAAAAATGAGTGTAGGATCTAACCTTTAGCAAGAGGGCAATACCAAAATCGAGATGGTCTGAAGTGAAATGTGTGAAAGATAGTGGCATGTGGAAACTGTGATTCTATTTGTTCTGGAAAAGTACTATGAATATAATAAGGATCAAACTATAGAAATTACTCTAAAACTCTAAAGTTAGTTTAGAAAGATATCCTTTGTATATTGTGGTTTTTTTTGTTTTTAACCAGTGAATAGATTTCTATGGCAGGGATATAATTTTCTGTTAAATTTTATAGTGAAATTAAAAAATCCTGTAGAAAATTTATTTTTCTATTAAATTTATAGACATTTTCCATAAAGGATGGCAGAAGACAAAAGAGAAGGATTTATAACCTAGGAGGGAGGAAAAGCTAAGAGGCACAATTGTCAGGTTCTAACTTCTATATAGCTCTGATGCAGCAAGGTACTTATGCAAGTGATTCTAAGTCGATCTAAGATACGTCGACTTCAACTATGCTATTCTTGGAACTGAAGTTGCGTATCTTAGATCGATCTCTCTTCCCGCCCCTCCCCAATGTAGACCAGGCCTTAGAGCTGGGTGAAATTTTTTGATGAAAATTGGGAGAGTTTGAGAAAAATGCAGATCTGAGGCATTTTCTAAATTAAACCTTTCAACTTTTAGTGCTTCTCTACACAAACAAATGATTAATTCATGGCAAGCCGGGGAGTAAATCTACCCCACACTAGCCTGCCATGAACTAACTTTCCTTGGGGACCCTGCTGATGTGCTTTAATAGTTTGTATGGACACTGCTGATGTGCACTAGCAGTTTAGGGAGCTTTGATCAGTCTCATTTCAAAGTGGTGTTCAGTTTCAGCAGCATGCACATGGACAATTAATCAGCATCAGACTAATGTGGGGCTCAACCAAAGCAAAATGTTTCATTTCAAATCAATCAATAAATTCAACCTGAAATGATTCATTTTTTGACTTTTCAGTTCACTGAAAATTTTGAAACATTTTGGTTTTGGGTCAACCTGAAATTTTTAAAATTTTCCAGAATTGCCAATGAACTAAAACAACCCCCCACAATAAAATAAAACAAATTGCACAGCTGTAACACTTTAGCAAGCAAAAATCTATTTCCAGTGTTTACATGTCTGATAGAAAATAAGAAGAAACCATATTCACATTCTACAATTAGAGGAAATTAATCAAGTTGACCCACCTAATCCTAATGGAAGATTTCTTCTCAATCCTCTAGGTGAAATATAAAAGAAACAGAATAACTGTGTTCATAGAATGTATGGAAACCTCTTCTGGACTATGGTCTAGACTGAAACACTTAGGCAAAGCCCACAGTAAGTAGCAATGAGGAGCCACACATCCCAAGGGTGCAAAACCAGAAGATACTCTACTATTATACTCCTTTATGGGATACAATGTACTACCCCAGTGAGGCTGGCTGGTCCATTTAGTGGGATAGTGCATGGGTGGGGAGAGGGAGTAAGCCATGACTCTGCCTCCTCCCTACCCCCTTTGGGTTATGGTCAAGGCTAATATTTAGTCATGGGTATTCTTAGTAAAAGTCATGGACAGGTCACGGGCAATAAACAAAAATTCACGGCCTGTGACCTGTCCATGACTTTTATTATAAATACCCCTGACTAAATCTTGGCTGCTCTGTGGGGGAGGCCCCCAGGACTGCCACTGTACAGGGGCCACCCCAGCAGTGGCTGGAGTGGCTGGCCCTGGGGCTGCCCCAGCAGCTGGTCCCGGGGCCAGCTGCTCGGGCGGCCCTGGGGTCAGCTGCACCAGCCGCTGCAGCTGCGGAAGTCATGGAGGTCCCGGAAAGTCACCAGAATCTGCGACTTCCGTGACCTCCGTGACAGACTCACAGCCTTAGTTATAGTACATCATCTCAGACTAGGGAGGAAGTAGTTCCTTTGTTCTCCTAAATGTAAGGCTTGCAATTCTGTGGGCATGCAAGTGTTCTTGCACTATCTTTTCCCCTCTGTGCCCTCACAGATGCTTTGTAGAGAGGGGAGGAAGGGATTCCTTCTCAACAATAACACATCAGTAAGTGTGTGTCTTGGCCTAGCACTCAATGCCTGTCTTGCCCTGCACCACCTAGATTACCAGCCCAGTCATGGTGCAGATGAGGAGAAAGACAGTACAGGATATAATTACACAGAAGAAGATCGTGGAATGAGGGCTAATAGGGAGAAAAGAAATGAGCAGGGAGATGGATTTTTTGGGGGGGAAAAGGGGGACATTTAAAGCAAAAGTTAGTATGGAAGAAGAATTGGTGCCCCCTCAGTGAAACTCACCATATAGATTTATCATTGATAGTTACAAATTAAATGCTAGCATTTTTCTGTTGGAACACCTATATACTGAGCTAAATGACACCCCATTTTTTCCTCTGGGGAAGGGAGTATACGCCAGTCATCTTTATGAAGAGATCTAAATTTTTCTCTAGAGTCCTAACCACATCCTTTAAGAACCTATCCCTTTTTCATATTTTGTCTGAGAAGTTGTTCTTAATCTAATTGGTTCTCAGTGATGCCCAGTGTGGGGTACACTTCTCCAGACTTAAATTCACCAAATATTGAAGTGTCTGCATAGAGACTGAGTAAGGACCAGCTCACCTTAATATAAAAATGAGGGAAAAAATTTAACTGGAGGTTTCAGAATTTGGTCCTCTGTGAAATATATTTGTAAGAATATATGGTGGGCCTATGCAGTTAGAACCTTAGGCCCCAACCTTGCAATTAGCTGAATCTGCAAGGAATCCCATTGACTTCAGTGAGGCTCTATATGAAGTTAATCCTCATCGTCAGTGGCGTGATGAGCTCATTTCTTGTTAGAGCAGTAGAGAAACATATAGCAAATCATTTATACTGTAGGAAGAAAAAAGGATTACCATGCATGCTCTAGCCAAACTGAACTAAAAGCTTCATTAGATACACTGAGCTACTGCTGTATGCACATGTATCGCCGCTGGATGGCATAGTATGGAAAGCTGTAAGCTCCTGTGATGTTAGTGTTAGAACCTAGACATAAGATGTATTGGGAATCCTGATGATAGATAAGAACCTGGATAAATAGACAAATAATTGAACACACAGTATTTGCCTCTTATTTTGAAGATTGATTCTCTTGGGTCTCCAGGGGCCAGTCCCTGTATTTCCAGAAATATCCTTTAATTGATCCTGTTCAAGGTGACAACTGTGGTCAGGAGTAGAGGTAAAGCAGGCAGCTATACCGTGAGCAAGCCCTGTATTTCAAAACCATAATGACATTACTTCAGCAATGAGACAAGAAGTTTTATTTAACTTTAATACTCAGGTTTCATCTTTATAAATGAAGTGCAGTGTATATTGTGTGCAGCAGAAACAGAAAAGTTAGAGAAGAATTGGAGTTCATGTACAAGGATAGTTTTAATTAAATAAAATTAAGTATGTGATCTCATGGAACTTTAAAGTGTATAACTTAGGGGAATGATTGAATTTTCTATAGAATCACCTTTTAAGGCAAATTTAATTAGGCTAATTTTCCTCCTTGCTACTTATTATGCAAAGGACAGTACTGATTTTTACATACTGCAACTGCACTTCCCCATGTCCATGTGTAAAACCACATAATCTTTTTTAGAGAGCAAAACACACTTGCTGAGCTTATTTGTTGTCCCTTTAACTGAATAAATCAATCACTTGAGTACTGTGTGGAGCACTGTTATGCTAAGTGCATAGAAAGCTGTGATCCATTTGGAAAAGGAAGTTTGATATAAAGTTTGGGTAGAACTAGTTGCTGTTAATGCAGTTTTGAAGTATTGTAAAGATCTTGATGCATTTCATCTAGAACCTGGGGGTTTATCATTGTCTTACAAAGACTTACTAATCAGCACATCTCTCCAGTCTAGTGCTGAATGTTGACTCTGAGCTGTCACTAGAAGTTAGGACATATTATAACATGAGATGTCTTTCTCTTAAAAAACATTTATTTTTGTTTCTGCCTGGATAAAGACACATTAAAATGGAAACATTATGAATTCCATGATAGAAATGTTAGAAAAGAATTAGAGATGGATATATCTACTAGATGGGCCTTAGTCTCAGTTACACTAAGGCCCCTTCATGCTAATCTGATAGAATCAAGGGGCCTTATAGTATACAGAAAGGGCCCCTTAAGAATACCAATGGCCAGAATGCCCCCCCCCCCAACGGGAGTAGAGCTGGCACGAGGCCTCAGCATACTGAGTAGATAGGGATGGGTGTCTGGAGCACCCTGCGCTACAGCTCTGTTCTGTCCTGGGAAACTGAACAGAAATCAGAGCAGCCGTGAGGCTACCCTAAGTTCCCTGGGAGCATGGTCAGGGTCCTGCAGTGCCCCCAAAGCTGTATGACTTCCCCATCCCCTTCCACATAACCCCACCTTTATCCTGACCTAAGAGCAAGAACTTAGTAATTGAGAATCAGGTTCAGTGTCTTCGTCTGCAATAGTGTTTTATTCAGATTGTTGCTTGAATATCTAGCAAAAGACATATGAATTGTTCTTATTTCTCTTTCCTTAACATAAACATATGAACAATCTATGGATTGCTACAGAAAGTAATCCACAATAATTCTCAAACCATTCAGTTTAATCCTTGGGTTCTCTGTTAGCAATCTAGGAACCTGATGCAACCAGTGAAGTCAATGGAAATACTGGATCAGACCCCCCTTCCTCTTCTTGTCCGCATTTGTGACAACAAAGCTGACAGATGACAGATCAAAACTGGCATACGGATTGTCTGAGTGTTCAGATTTAGCGAACTGTTCAAGTTCTCCCTTTACTGATATCTGTAATTGGTCAATGTGGAGCACAAGTTACTGCTATCTTTTTCTCCAATAAAGTATGTCCCTGAGCCATCTCAAATGCATAGGCAAAAGAGAATTTTGTAGCTGCATCAGATTTTGCAGATCTTTTACTTACATCAGTGATCCAAATTCAAAATTCAGAGACAATATGTGGATGTGTAACATTCCCTGGAGGACTTTGAGTTTAGAAACAATTGAACAGATTGCAATCATGGATAAATGCTATCGAGTCTTGCATCTGCGACAGATGCAATTGTGCTCCTATATTGTTTGATATTTAAAAGATGACTACCCATTTTATTCAATTCTTCAGTTCAAACCTACAGAAAATAAGGAATAATCTTAGCATCAATAAAGTGTAAAATGTATTTGAAAATATTTAAGTGGTAAGGTATTTTAGAAAATTAAAATAATTTCATAAGTCTTTCATGCTGAGAAATGTTTCTTACTGTTCAGATTTTCTGGTCTTTCTGTTTTAGAAAGAATGATTCTGCATTTTTGCATACCAGCAGTTGCATGTGCAGTTACTTCAAACTGAATACACAAATTGCATATTTGTGCACTCAAAGTGTGTGTGTGTGTGTGTGTGTGTGTTTGTAGTATGTGTGGATCTTTCTTTTTTTTTTTTAAAGTCAGATCTGATTTTGCAGGCCTGATTAAATTGAGTGGGGATTCTTTAATTGTTTTATAACACCATGTATTAGAGAACAAGAAAATATAATTATTTATAGCATCATGAATGTACATGGAATTTTATAAGTTTTTGGTGTCAGGGACTTTGTAATCTAACAGACAAAACAGAGCAAAGAGCACATTTCATGTGCAGGTTGATATGGAGAAAACACTATAAAGGAGATCAGAGTAGGAAGGATTAGTGCAAGAAGCAGATTTTGAGTAGGGATATGAATAGAAATTACAGTACTCTTATAAAGTGTTGCCATGAATATTGATAAGGCATATTGTATTATTGTTGCAATCGCAACGGATACTGTTGTCACAGTATACAATGGACACCAAATAAAAGTGTGAACAAAAATGAGATAGACAAGACAATGAAATACAAAAATACAAAATATTATATATACGTGTACCAGAGGAAAAAATACTTCAAATAAAGACCCCTTTCCCCAACAAATAGCCTTGATCTCAGCATGTCTTCTCTTTTACCCGGACCCACGAACATGATACAGTTCTGCGGTGACCTAGAATCCTACTTTCGACGTCTCCGACTCAAAGAATATTTCCAACATACCTCTGAACAGCATACTAACCCACAGAATCCCCCCTACCAGCACTACAAACAAAAGGATTCTGCGTGGACTCCTCCGGATGGTCGAAACAACAGACTGGATTTCTACATAGATTGCTTCCGTCAACGTGCAAAGGCTGAAATTGTGGAAAAGCAACATCACTTGCCCCATAACCTCAGCCTTGCTGAACACAACGCCATCTACAGCCTCAGAAACAACCCTGACATCATTATCAAAAAAGCTGACAAAGGAGGTGCTGTCGTCATCATGAATAAATTGGAATATGACCAAGAGGCTGCTAGACAGCTCTCTAACACCACATTCTACAGGCCATTATCCTCTGATCCCACTGAGGATTACCTAAAGAAACTACACCATCTGCTAAAAAAACTCCCTGACAAAGCGCAGGAACAAATCTGTACAGACACATGCCTAGAACCCCGACCAGGGACATTCTATTTGCTACCCAAGATCCATAAACCTGGAAATCCTGGACGTCCCATCATCTCAGGCATTGGCACCCTAACATCAGGCTTGTCTGGTTATGTGGACTCTCTCCTCAGACCCTACGCTACCAGCACTCCTAGCTATCTTCGAGATACTACTGACTTCCTGAGGAAACTACAATCCATCGGTGATCTTCCAGAAAACACCATCCTGGCCACTATGGACGTAGAAGCCCTCTACACCAATATTCCACACACAGATGGACTACAAGCTATCAGGAACAGTATCCCAGATAATGTCACAGCTAACCTGGTGGCTGAACTCTGTGACTTTGTCCTCACCCACAACTATTTCACATTTGGGGACAATATATACCTTCAAGTCAGCGGCACTGCTATGGGTACCCGCATGGCCCCACAGTATGCCAACATTTTTATGGCTGACTTAGAACAACGCTTCCTTAGCTCTCGTCCCCTAACGCCCCTACTCTACTTGCGCTACATTGATGACATCTTCATCATCTGGACCCATGGAAAAGAAGCCCTTGAGGAATTCCACCATGATTTCAATAATTTCCATCCCATCATCAACCTCAGCCTAGATCAATCCACACAAGCGGTCCATTTCCTGGACACTACTGTGCTAATAAGCGATGGTCACATAAATACCACCCTGTACCGGAAACCTACTGACCGCTACACTTACCTACATGCCTCCAGCTTCCATCCAGGACACACCACACGATCCATTGTCTACAGCCAAGCTCTAAGATATAACCGCATTTGCTCCAATCCCTCAGATAGAGACAAGCACCTACAAGATCTCTATCAAGCATTCTTAAAACTACAATATCCACCTGCTGAAGTGAAAAAACAGATTGACAGAGCCAGACGAGTACCCAGAAGTCACCTCCTACAAGACAGGGCCAACAAAGAAAATAACAGAACACCACTAGCTGTCACCTTCAGCCCTCAACTAAAACCTCTCCAGCGCATCATCAGAGATCTACAACCTATCCTGAAAGATGATCCTTTACTCTCACAGATCTTGGGAGACAGACCTGTCCTCGCTTACAGACAACCCCCCAACCTAAAGCAAATACTCACCAGCAACCACACATCACTGAACAAAAACACTGACCCTGGAACCTATCCTTGTAACAAAGCCCGATGCCAACTCTGTCCACATATCTATTCAAGTGACATCATCATAGGGCCTAATCACATCAGCCATACCATCAGGGGCTCGTTCACCTGCACATCTACCAATGTGATATATGCCATCATGTGCCAGCAATGCCCCTCTGCCATGTACATTGGCCAAACCGGACAGTCTCTACGCAAAAGAATTAATGGACACAAATCTGACATCAGGAATCATAATACTCAAAAACCAGTGGGAGAACACTTTAACCTGTCTGGCCATTCTATGACAGACCTGCGGGTGGCTATCTTAAAACAGAAAAACTTCAAAAACAGACTCCAGCGAGAGACTGCTGAGCTGGAATTGATATGCAAACTAGACACAATCAACTCAGGGTTAAATAGGGATTGGGAATGGCTGAGCCATTACAAACATTGAATCTATCTCCCCTTGTAAGTACTCTCACACTTGCTTCTTATCAAACTGTCTGTACTGGGCTATCTTGATTATCACTTCAAAAGTTTTTTTTCTCTTACTTAATTGGCCTCTCAGAGTTGGTAAGACAACTCCCACCTGTTCATGCTCTCTGTATGTGTGTATATATATCTCCTCAATGTTCCACTCTATATGCATCCGAAGAAGTGGGTTGTAGCCCACGAAAGCTTATGCTCTAATAAATTTGTTAGTCTCTAAGGTGCCACAAGTACTCCTGTTCTTTTACAAAGTCACCCCAGGTCACCTGCTATCAGGGTCAGAGCAATTAGTCTCGCATCTAATTAACATATCCTTATTCATGATCGGAAGGGGGTTGTTTGTTTATTATTTAAATTCTCCATGTTGAAAGAAAAGCAGCCAGAAGCAGGTTCCGTTCATAACTCAGCATTGCAGGGAGGGTTAGAATCTGATCCTCAAAAGAAGGGGAGTGGAAAGTGAGCTACAAATAGAGATTTTCTTGTCTGCAAGCAGAGGTTTTAGGTGAAAGAAAACCAGGGAAAGCGCAAAGAGACAGGGGGAGAATAGCAAATGCTGGGAGAGTGAACCTTCTGACTAGCCTGACCACTCAAGTTAATAAAGGACCCTCTGAGACAAAGGGGATTTCAGACCCTCCTATGAAAAGATATGAAAAATGGGGAGCAAATACAGCAGGGAAGGATTCTGTCTGCCATGGTTAAGATTGAAATGCAATGTCCACTATAATAGTCCTTTTTCATTTCCCCATAACTTTCTCAAACAAATCTCTTTAGGGTCAAAATGTTCTTTGATCTCAGATGTAAAGTATTTCTGGAAAGTTTCAGTAGAGTTTGTTCAACTGTTCTTAGAACTTTACATTAGTTAAAATAAAACAAAACCACTTCCTTTGTGTTTTCTGTTGCTCATTTATAGCACAACCGAGGCTGAACCAGTTTCATCACACTTACAGTAGCTTGTTTTGTAGGTCTCATTTAAATCTAAGGAGCAAGCCAAGGAAATTGATATGATGCTTTTGCAATTATGAACATTAAACTCATCATGTAGGACTGTCTATTAAATGTCTTTGCTCCTCTTATTCCTTAGAATCCTGGGGTATACAGTAGAATCTATAAGAGCAGCTTTGAATGTTGGAGGTAATGTGAAGCATTTAGCTAATCTAAACTTGCAAAGATGTTGAAATTTTGGCAAGTCTTGCAAATGCCTCAAGAGGTCTGGGACATAGTGATGTCTGTGGAGGAGGTAGGGGTTCTGCCAACTGGTAGAGCCTATGGAATGAGCATAGTTCCTGGTACATTAGTTCTACCTCTGCCACTGACTGACTTTGATAATATTTTGTATTTATGTATGGTAGCACTTTTCAACATACCTCACTATAAGATACTAGGAACTACAGTATTATCCACATTTCACAGATGAGGAAACAGTGGCTCAGAGATTTGCCTAAGGTCACACAGATCAAGATTGGAACCTCGCTTCCAGGAATTTGCTTAATCCAGCAGACCACAGTCATTACCAATGTGTGTCAATTTCCCCCTCTCTGAAATGGTAATATTACTTTGTACCCAACAGCCTTCTTGCTAAATACAAAGCTGGCATTCGATTTGCCAGCCTTCAACTGTACACTTGGAGAACGATGTGGGGAAAAACAACAACAATTCACCTCACAACAAACATGTGAGCCAATTGCCAACTCATGTGGGCCTAATTCTGTTCTTATTTATATATGTTCAGCACCCATTGACTTCATTGTAGTTACTCTGTTGTAAATAAGGGACACAATTTGTTGCTGCATATGTGAGTGCCCCTTTTGGGTGAAGTGCCAGAAGAAGACACATGGTAACTTTTATAAAGTTTAACTAGAAAAGCACATATGCAAGGTTAAAAAAGTGAGCATGTGAAACCCTGTGCACCATAGACAGACTCATGAAAATCAAATGAAAGAATCTAGAAGTTCTGCTGCCACAATAGAACAGACAGCTCTGATGTAAATTCTGGGTTAAGTGCTTTTTTCCTTCAAAAAGGGCAGAATCAGATTTTAAGCATAAATGTTTACAACATATTTATTATATGTCACATTTTATCATAGCCTTTTCCTTAACTATTCCTATGCATGTCATGTCACCAGGCAATGGTAATCACCCTTCAGTGAAACACTAAGCTATATAAGCATAGGGAGTATAAGTACAGACTGACACAACAACTGGAAATTGCTTTCCTATAAAATGTTGCTTCTTTCAACAGTAAAATTTAACCACCACCTTCTAGATATAACGGAAGCAGACCACTGATGGAAGGGAAGGTGAAGTATCATTGGAAAGAGAGACGAGAGTGGGAAATGGTTGAGGGGGGCCCAGGGAGGAGTTATAAACAGAAAAAAAAATCTATAGTTGGTGCTATTACAATCAACTGCAGTTCTGCACTCTTGATTATTCAGATTGCCAGAATCGTAAATGTTTACAGTCCTTTTCTCATAGCTCCCAACATGCTGTTTAAAGGATATGCCATATTATATAATTAGGTTTAAAACCAGTATACACTAGGATGCTTTTTAAATAAAAAAGCACTTTATTGTTTGAGCAAACTTATTTCTTTTTGCTTTGCAAATTGCCTATTTAGAAAATAATCCTTTCATCCTATGTGTACACCCTGCCCTTTCCTTTTTATTTACCATGGTAGATTTGCATCTTTGTTTTGCAACTACGAACCACTTCATAAAATGCTGGGCATTTACAATTTCAAATTAATTATCCAGGGATATGAATGTGACCATGAAAGTACAATAAAAGGGATCTATTTTTTTCATTCCTAAAGAGAGAAAGCTTCCTCTAAAATGGAATTTTTCTGTGGTAAGTAATTACCCTTGATCTAACAGTATCAGAGAATCAGGTTCAAAGAATTAACAAATATTTTTGTACCTATATGCCTTTCTGTTATATAGATGCCTGTGGACTTCTACCCTTCATGCAGACTTTGAATATTGATAGAGAATAAATTAAAAACTCATGAAGTACAGGCTTCTTTATTCAGAGAAAACAACATAACTCTGTGTAAGCTTGAAAGCTTGTCTCTCTCACCAAAAGAAGTTGGTCTAAGAAAAGATATCACCTTACTCACTTTGTCTTACTAATATCCTGGGACCAATATGGCTACAACAATACTGCATACACCACTGTGCAGGAAATTTCAGGGAATATCTAAAATGTTTACAGTCACAGAAGACACAGGTGGAAAGGGAAGCTACAAATTACTTAGGTTTACTGTTCTTACAACACTGTACTTAGAATATTATGCATTGGAATGTCACTCAGATAAACATCGCACAAGGACTGCTGCTTGGCCATTGCTTCTGCTGCTATTACAATTTCTTTAAGAACCAAAAAAGTGTTTGGTGTGGTACAATCATAAGAGTACAGTCTGTGCCCCAAAGAGCTTACGTAACATGCTGGTCAATGTGTGGGACAGGTCCCACCCTGTGCCCACTATGCAGAGGATATGTTGTGCTAAAGCTGCCTAGCTATGGCTATCAACTGTAACAGCTTATGCTTTCAGCTCAGGAAGTGCCTGATTCAGGCTTCACTATGTTGTTCAGAGTGGAGGCTATCACACTTACAGCCTAAAAGATGGTTATGAAGAAGGCCTGATTCCCTGGGAATGCAGGAGATTGCTTTGAATTATGGCTTATAGCTGTCATCATTATTTGCATAGTGGGCCCTTACTTGCCTGAATTGTCCCACTGAAGGTGCAGACAAAAAGTATAAACTTGAGCTGATGGGCTAGGAGGTGGCAGAGGATGGATTCAAAGAGGTGAGTGATGCAGCCTTTTAGATAGGCAAGGAAAAACATTTTGACAACTGCATTTCAGAGAGTCTGAAAAGATTTGGGTAATAGAGGGGTAGAGAGGAGGAAATCACATTACTAGACAGAAAGGCCCAGGTCCTCAAAGGTACTTATGCACCTAACGCTCAGTAATTTCAGTGGTGCTTGATCTCAATGGGAGTTAGGTACCTAAATACCTTTGAGGATCTGGGCCAAAATGAGTAGGGCACGGAAAAGTGTCTAAGTAGTCACCGATAGGAAATGTTGGATTTCAACATGTATTGGAAAAAAATGCAGCAAGATTTGGCTGTGACTGGAAGTATGGGGAGAAGGAGAGGGTGGAGTTAATGCTTGAATGGTTTCAGTGACAAAGATTTTAAATCTCAATGAACAAAGCAACATTAGCTTTAATACATTAAAAACTCCTGACTCTTGGATGGCTCACTTATAAAGTAAAATGCCTCTGCGTAAGCTTCACTCTATAGGTCCATCACTCACAAGTTTCAGGTTAGTACCTGGAAAATGAGCTTCAGCAAGGAATAGCACAACGTGAGAATAAAATGCCAAATAATAATATGTTATGATAACCATTTCTCAAGTCATTTAAGTTGCTTCATTCCTGGCTTCCAGACTGGGTACTCTACACTCTTAATGATAGCCTAAAGCAGTCACATGCTGATACGACATTATACTTTCTTGGATGAACTATTTTTGCCATAATATACACTCTTAGCTAGTAACGCTGTCATAGGGTAATACACTCTGGGGGATTGGAAACAAGGTTTTCCCTACATTTATGAAGAGAAAGTTTTGCTAAGTTATATGAACCTTTTAAGTAATTTTTTTTTTAAAGTGAACATAAATTAATTCTGATGCAGGAAAATAGATTAACCTTTCTTATTCTCCTAACTTCATATTCACCGACTTCTCAACCCTTGCTGAGGGTCCCTGAACTGAGTATGTACAATGCCTTCCTGAAGTTGTTGATCATGCTATTCATATGACCACTGTAGGAAAATCATAATTGATATGTTATGGGGTTATACATGGACACGAGTTGTCTGATGGTGGGGCATTAAGTGTAGGGCCAAAGATTCTGCTGCTATATGGACTCAGTCTCAACTCATCTCCCACAAGGAGACTATGTGGGCCTGGAAAGGCTACTCCAGACATTGCCCTGGAATAGTTTCTATTGATTGACTGCAGACAGGGCTGTGGTCTGGATGGGAAGCACATTCCTCTCCCTCTCCTCCCTCCAATACATCTGTCCAGCACCAGCCTTGCTACTTGACCTGGACACTGAACTCAGCACTTGGGCCAAGGAAAATATCAATAAATATTTTTAAAAAGAAAAAAGTAACTAAATTTCAAGATGCAAATCACCCAGAAAACAAAATTTCAAAGTCAGTACAACTCCCCATAAATACAGTTGGAAAATATAATGCTGGCTATAACTCTCAAAGAAATCCAAAAGAGGTAACAAGAATAATCAATATTAGTAGGCTATTCTACAAAAAGCATTATTTGATGGACTTACTTTTTTATTTAAAAATATTAGCAGTAAAATTACATATGATTTGAAATAAATACAATTTTCACACACTCTAGGGAGAGAGTCGTGGCAAGAAATAAAAACTGCGGAGAGCACTAAGATGGAAAATTTATGCTTTTTTAAAAAACAAAACAAAAAAACCCCTTTACTGTAAATAGTAACAAATTTAAATTCCTACAACTGAACATAATTTACTGTAAATATATTTACATTCCTTAAATATCAGAAGTTACATTGAGTCAATAGGTGGAAGATTTACAATGAAATTTGGAGGACATAAGAAATGAAACAAACAAAAAAAATCCCTGTAGTTTATATTGTAGCTGAAGTTTCATAGGATACACTACCTACTCCTTCACAGGAGCATGACATTAAAACACCAGCCACATAAATGAGTAAATCCCAGAAACTCTTTACCACAAACATCTCAACATGAGAATGATGAAAAGGAAGATAAAAATTACATGAATCATTTGAAGGTCATGTTATAGATTTGAATCTTTCCAAGCTGAGGAGGCAATCAAAGAACACTGTTTGGTAAATATGGGGGGAGGGGGGGGAATTCAACTATTAAAAAAATGACAAATGTGTCCTGGGAGAAAGCAAATGTAAGTGATGTTTTGTTAGATCTTTAGATTTGACAATTTGTACAAGAAGATTTTATCATTTCTGAATGCCAGCTGAACTCAGTAGTGGGAATGAAAACTTTTACAATGTTAAATCTTTAGTTACCGCAGGAAACAAGTGGGATGATTTACTTGTAGGAGGAAACAAGAAAAATGTAAACAAGTCTTGAATTCTTAATAAAATAATTAAAGGAACCATCATTACTGATAAAACAAATGAGGAAGATCCTATGGTATAATGGTACTGTACTGAAAATGCAAACAAACTATAGAACGTAGATTGTTCAAAGTTGGCAAGGAAAACAAGAAAACATTTATTGTACAGTATATATGCATCTTGCAAAAGGCAGAAATATCAGAAATGAATAATTTCTGGGAACTGTAAATTTCATACTATCTAAGTCAAATATGACAGTCTTTCTAGATAAAGTGTTGTTATATACATTCTGTTTGGATAAAATAAAAAAAGAGACAAATTGCCCTCTTGCTACGGACAACATGGAATGGCAGTAGATTCCTGCCTTGAGGAACTAAAAGAATTAAATGTGTGTGAAATAATTTTAATCTAGAGGATGAAGCCCTTTCTTTGTAGTTAGATTAAATAGCAAATGGGGAAATGTGCCATCCAAAGTATTACCACAAGCCATAAAAGAAAAATCATGTATCTTCATCTAGAAAAAAAATCATACAGGCCATTAGAAAGTGTAGTGACTTTGAAACTCCATACCGATTCTAGTCAATGGTGTACTGACTGGGGAAAAAGTAATATGATGATAGCTGGCCAGTTTAGAAAAACTATATATATATTTTCAAATATCAATCAGGGTTGACATAAGGAAAAGAGTCACTGGGCAAGTGAATCTAGGGAGCTAACAGCAAGGCCAATGCTGGATTTGGAGAGGGGAAGATGGTAGGAGGAATAAGGGATTGATTAAAAAAAAAATCTTACTTTACATTTGTGTATCATTTTTTCCTTCCTGTTTTGTTCTTTATTCCTTTGTTTTCTTTTCCCTCCAGTCTCTTTCAACTTTGCATCTTTTCCTTTTGCTTTCTTTTTATTTTTCTCCTCTTTTATAACTTTGGCACCTCTTTCTGCCTCTCCTCTACCATCTGCCTTCCCCAGCTCCCTACATCTATCTCCCCTCTGTAGTGTAGTGAACAGTCCAATCCAGGTTTGCTTAATATAAACTAGGACATAGTCTTTCAGTATGCCCTGGGACTCTCAGAGCTTTTCTACACTTAAAACGCTGCAGAGGCACCGCTGTAGTGCTTCAGGGAAGATGCTACCTACCCCTACAGGAGGGGTACTCCACCTCCCCAGTAGCTAGGTGGGAGAATTCTTCCATCAACCTGAGCTCTGTCTACAACGGGGGTTAGGTCAGCTTAACTGCATTGCTCAGGGATAGGATATTTCATACCCCTCAGTGAGGTAGTTATACCAACCTATTTTCCTCACATAGACCAGGCCTCCGCTTCTTTCCATCACAGACCTCCTCAGTTAATCTTATACCAAAATAAAACTGCTAACACCTTGCTAATTGGGGATAGAAGTGTTAGGCCTTATCTTCATTGCTAAAAAGGTGTGTATGTTATCTTAAGATAACAAATGCTATCCTGAGGAAAAAACACAATGAAGACAGGGTACTGTGAGGTCAACCCCAGGCAGAGCTATAGTTTTACAATAAAGCTAAAGTATATTGTCTTCATTGTGTTTTTACTCTGAGATTTAAAAAAAACAACCAAAACCCCAAACACCTCTTTGAGCCTTTGAAGACAAAGCCTTACAGAGGAAGAGAGTTAAAAAAATATAAGTTGTGCACATAGGCATCCATGGAAGCAAAGAACACTTTCCTCATGCTGTATATCTCTGAGTGGGAAGGGTACTTGGAGAATCAGGCTTTCAGGAATCATTAGGCTGGATATGTATAATTTGTATAATTTAAAAGCTGGACAATCCAGCAGGAGTGCTGGAATCTCCCCTTCCCCGCCCCTTCCTCCTGAGGACCTGCCCCGCCCCTTCCCTCACAGGTCTCACTCTTGCCCCTTCTCTTTCCCCAAAGCCTTGCTCCTGTGCTGCCCGTTCCCCTTGAGGCCCCTTCCCCCAATCGCTCCTCTTTCCCCCTCCCTCCATCACTCACTGCTTTTCCCCTCTCACACCTTCCCTCCGTGGGTCAGGAGGAACTTGCCTGCAGAGCTGGGGCTGGGAGCTGCAGCTGCCCGAGGCAGGTAGGAGGTGGCCCTGGCGGAGTAGGGACTGGCCCGGGTGATGACTCGGTGCCTCCCTCACTTGCAGTAACTGGACTTTGGGTGTCCGGTCAGTAGATCTGACTGGACACCATCAGGTCCCACCTTTGACCGGAAAGTCCAGTCAAAAACTGGACATCTAGCCACACTAGGAATCATGCATTATGCACATTTTGTGCTAGAAGTCACAGATGCAGCTTGGATTTTTGGCCACAAAAATCATATTAAACAACAACAAATATCACCACGAGAATTAACCAATTATCCACATGCATAATCACTCATCATCCTTGTTGTCTCAGAGCTAGTCAATATATTGCATTAATTTCCTTAGAGAAGCATTGGCCTTGACCCAAAAAAGGACAACTCTATAGGCAGACTCCTGTGCTGTCCAGAGCCTATTAACCCTTGCAAGATCAGGGTCAATGTGCATGAATGGCAAATCATGAATTATATAGCATTTAGGGTGTTTTACCCACCCACGTATTAGAAACACGGCAAGAAGCACTAGGCTAGAAAATGGAAGTGTCAATATTTCTCAAGGTATCTTCTTTTTGCAAGATTTCCAGTCCAGTTTTCCAGACTTACAAGGATCCAACCACTCCCCCAAAGGGAAAACATTCATTTTTAAAACTTCTGTATGTAAAATGTCATTTTCAGTATCTATAGAATTACAGGCTTACTTTGAACATGATCTTTTGGCTTGAACCGTTACCTACTTTTGGGCCTAATCTGTGAGGTGCTGAACACTTGCAGCTCCTGCTGGAATCAGTGGGAAAATCAGCCCCATGCAGAATCAGTCTTCGGAATGCAGTTGTGTGGTATGCATAGCTGTGGAACACCGATGGAGTTTGTATTCTGTATGCACAGCAAAGCAATCATTTGTACTCTCAGAATTGCTTCTAACCTGTAACAGTACAGGTAGTGTGGAGACTGTACTTTTGTTTTTTCTTTTTCTTTTTCTCCTGAATTTAAAAATATGTACATTTCTCCTCATGTATGGATAAACTTAATACTTGAAATGAATTGGCACCCCACAGTGGTGCTAGTTTTTTTTTATGTATGTAAAGTTACATGCACATCTAATATTTGAAAAAGGGTTGATGAGACTGAAGCCATTTAAAATGATGGAAGCTAGTTAAAGGGATCATTACCTACACAGTGATGTATGAAAACAGGAGTGAATTTACACATCATTTGGTCAGATTACAAGAAAATATTAGGGAAGGTAAATATGTAAAACAAATTTCTTAAACAACTGCATTAATGTTACCACCTGCCCCGTATATCAAACCATATGCTATTCTCTCATTGTGTAATTATCCTAGGATAATTTCCAATAAGAAAACTATTAGTGATAGATTGGGCTGTTTCTGTTTGTGCTGAAAGCATAATGATTTACAGGTAAAGAGAAATACAATGTGCTGGACTAGCATTCTATTATGTAGAAGGAGCTTCTAGCTACCTTGTGGTTTTGTTTTGTTTTTTGTTTCTGCCAAAGTCTAAGACTATATTAGGCAATGTCTCAAGGATTTTTGCTGGAAAAGAGATAATTTATAGAGCTGGTTGGGAATATTTTGATCAAACATTTTTCCATGGGAAAATGCAGATTTATCAAGACTATCCATGGGAAAAAGTGAGTTTCAACAAATTTCCTGTTTCAAAAGTAAAAAAAAAAGTTGAAATTGTCAAAATAGCCACTTTTGACATTTTCAAAATAAAAAAAATTGGTTTTGGGTTCAAAAGGACTTTGTTCCATAATTTAAGTCATTTTATAGTGATAAAATGTAAAAAACAAACCAAAAAAACACCCAAAAAAAGAACTGAAATCAAAACAAAATGTTTCAATTAAGCCAATACAAGTTTTTTTGGATTTCCAGTCACAATTTTTTAAAATATTTGACTTTTTGTGCCAACTTGGAATGGGGAAAGTTTTCGATATATTGAAAATTTTCCTGGGACAGGAAAATTGTTTCCCACCCATCTTTAGATTTCATAGCCCAAATTTTAAAAAAATAAACACCCAAATTGTATATACAAAATATACATGTGAGCTCAAACAGGTTCATACACAAAATATAGGGCTGAGCTATTTGTTTTGCGGGAGTAGGATGTTTTCATTCTAAAGGATAAGTTTAGCAAATGGGCACTTTCTCTTTATAACTGCCATGTAGTTCTTTCAACAGTAGTGCTGGTTGTCTGAAATGTTTATATAGGTATGAAACTTTGCCTGTCAGGTTTTCAGAACTACACATTTACACTCAAAGTAATTGTATATGGAAATAATTAAAAGCAGAGCTGCACATTTGCATGGTCATTTACCATATTTGCAAAAACTGTGGATGGAAATTAGTCCTAGACTTGTGCTTGCACAGTTCTGAAAACCTCTCTAATTGTCCTCAAATAAAATTAAATTGCTAGACTACAACATTAGATATCTAAATAAGACTAAAGCTTGTAATAGTGGTTTTAAGTGTCTATGACTAATATCTGTTTTTTAATCTGTTAATCACCTCTAAGTTTCCGTATTTAGACTTTGATGTTTAATTCATTTTTCCTTTGGGAACAGTGCTTTGCATGGTATCTGAAAAAACATCCAATATATTACTCACTCGTAGTATTCATGCATGTTCACAGCATGTTTATGGCATATTATATAATTGAATTTGAACAATTTATAGATGTAGATCTGACAGGATCTTAATGTGTGGCATAGATCTTAAAGCAGGGGTTGGCAACCTTTCAGAAGTGGTGTGCCGAGTCTTCATTTATTCACTCTAATTTAAGGTTTTGCGTGCCAGTAATACATTTTAACCTTTTTAGAAGGTCTCTTTCTATAAGTCTATAATATATAACTAAACTATTGTTGTATGTAAAGTAAATAAGGTTTCAAAATGTTTAAGAAGCTTCATTTAAAATTAAATTAAAATACAGAGCCCCCCAGACCGGTGGCCAGGACTCGGGCAGTGTGAGTGCCACTGAAAATCAGCTTGTGTGCCACCTTCGGCATGCGTGCCATAGGTTGCCTACCCCTGGCTTAAAGCAACCAATTTTATTCATGACTTCTCTTTTCTGTAGACTCTGTGGGCCAAATTCTGATCTAATTTACACTGGTGTAATTCACAAATCACTTGATTGTCTTTAGTGGAGTTATTTGGCATTTATGTGGAATTTGGTGCATCAGGCTCATGTGGAGTCAGATTTTTACAGCCTTATTCTGACCTTCTGTCTGTAACAGGCCACGTCATTTCACCTGGTGATTCCTGCTTCAAGCCTGATAACTTGTGATTGAGCTAGAGCACATCTTTTAGAAAAATTATCCTATCTTCAAGACTCCAAGTGATAGAGAATGTACCACATCCCTGAGTAATCTGGTTCAATGGCTAATTACACTCACTGTTAAAATTTGTATTTTATTTCTAGTTTGAATTTTTCTGACTTCAACTTCCAGCCACAGGATCTTACTATCCCTTTGTCTGCTACATTAAAAGTCCCTCTAGTATCAAATATTTAACTCTTTGCTTCTTGTTTAATGTTGAAATTAAGTTCATGTGAATACTTCTTCAGTAGCAAGTGTTTCCATCCTGATCATGAGTAAAGCTTTTAATTATTTTTTATAAATACTTTTATACATATTTTAAAAGTGAGTGATAAGAGTATTTGATGATTTTGTGCACTCACCTGCCTAAAATCAGCTTTACTTTCTTTTAGAAAGCAATATTGCAGGCCATGAATGCACAGTACAGACAAGGACTTCAGGAATTTAAAATAAATTTAAAAAAAATCAATATTCTTGTTTGCAATTACATGTGTGGTAACTTATAATATTGTGAATAGATATAGCCAGATCATCATTCTAATGGTTGAATACCAAGGACTGGCAAAATCCATCATAATGGATTTGAAGGAATTGCTATGATGCGTCATGTCAAAAAGGTATTGAAGTGTATCAAGGAGCACTCAATTCTCAGTTCACTTTGACATACCTCAAAGCATTATTGAAGAGAATGAAAAGGAGATGCCTGTGAACAATTTTATATCTGGGGAATAAGTGAGTTTGCTCCTATATTTAATACTAAATTACAAAGAATGAATATTGGAAACACAAAATAAATATTGTTTGTGTTCAGATTTAAACGAGCAAGCTACAAGGAGATGCTCTGGTTTGTGTCTATAATGTTTGGGATCTGAAATCTTCTCAAGATTGTCTTACATCATATACTTTGCACAGAACTGGGGTTTTCCTGGTTTATTTAAACTATTGTTTATTGTAAATATTACAAGAATATGTTTGAACGTAATGTTTTCCTCTTTTTCAGTAACACATCTAAATCAAAGTGAGGATAGCACGGTGCCTATATAATGCCAAATAGATACAAAACCATAAGGGTAAATCTATTGCTAATTAGTTTAAGAGATAATTGATAGTTTTTTGCTACTTCCTTTCAGACTCATCTGAGTTCTGCATTGCTCTTGCTGACACTTGCTCCATTATAATGTTTGTTCTGATTAGATTCAACCATACAGTCCCTTCTAGTCCTTCTGGGTTCATCCATGCTCTCAGGATTGCCTTTGGGCCAGGAAAGTATACCCTGGCTCTGGTCCTTGTCCAGTTTCATTCTGGGAAGCATATACAAGGGAGTATACTGCTACCAGTATTTCTGGATTTGCAATGAGAAAAGGACAGTGCATCTTGTCATTGCAGATGTAAGCAGAGTCAGGATGAACTCTACCCTGACATCTGGTGGTGAATTATGGCGAGTGTGGAAAAGAACTCCAGGGGCTGATCTTGTTTGCATAGGCACACCCACTCGCCTGGCATGGAACACAGCAACTGAAAGTGGTTACTTTGGCTGGTGTGGGACCCCCAGTTTCTCTATTATTGGGGCAGGAAGAATAAAGTTTTGTTACCCTGATTCTGTGAATCAAGGCCAGTGGAACTGTTGTATGACAGAAGGACTGAGTGAGTCCTTCACCATTACCTAAGTAGCACTTGCTTGACAAGGGGCATGGGTTACAAAACCCAGTGAATTGAGAGAGGATGGGGACAGGTATGTGTACCTGATGGTATGGGCCCCCTCTGAGGGTTTGAAACACCAATTGCACCGCCTCCTCTCTCCACTGTTGAATATCAGAGCGAACTTTGATTCCCTTAGGAGTCTAGTTACAGGCTGCTGAGCTGAATTCACTTTGGGCCAATGGTGCACCAGCACTGGGGCTCCCCTACTATACTATGAGCTGAAATCGCTAAGAGCTGAAATCACAAAAGAGCTGATGTTATTAAGAGCTGAGATCACTGAGGCTGTGTTAACTAGTGGGGGAGCCTGAAGCTATACTGCTCAGCAGCTGGTGGAGCAATTAGTGGGGACAACTGGAGGAGCAGCGAGCGTCGTGGAGCCTTGCGGGGCCAGTTGGAGTGGCTCAAGGAACGGCGAGCAGAGCTGTTTGCGGGGACGGCTGGAACGGCTCACAGGTCGGTGAGCGGAGCGGAGCGGAGTGGAGCAGCTTGTAGAGCGGAGCAGTTCGTGGGATGGCAGGAAAGTGGACTGGCTCGTGGTAAAGGCTGCGGCGGAACCCCCACGGAGAAACAGATGGCTGGCCAGCCTCGGATCACGTAAGGTGCCCCTTAACACCCTGCGTGCCCCCCCCCTTTTACTCTGGGGCTGCACTGACCAGGGACAGAGACTTTGGGGGTTGTTGGACTTTTGGGACTTTGGGTGGTTGCTGGACCCAAGAGACTTTGGGGGTGTTGGACTTTGGGGACTCTGGGTGATTTTTGGGTTGCTGGATTCAAGAACCAAAGGGAAAGGACACAGCCCAATTTGCTGGGGTGGGTTTTGCTCATGGTTTGTGTTATGAATCCTGTTTGTGGTGTTTTTCCAATTTTATGCTGATGTCGTTTACCTCATGTTATTAAACATTTTCTGCTACACTCAGACTCCGTGCTTGCGAGAGGGGAAGTATTGCCTCTTAGAGGTACCCAGGGGGGTGGTATGTAATTGTCCCAGGTCACTGGGTGGGGGCTCGAGCCGGTTTTGCATTGTGTTATTGAACGGAACCCCTAGATACAGAACCCGGCCCTTGTTGCTGCCAACTTAGATGGGCAGAAGGGTTACACATATTTGAATCTGGATAGGATAATTTGTGGTATGTTAAGAGTGAGATTGTATCATAAAAGTATAAGCCTGAATTAGAGATAGAGAGCCCCTTGGAGATCCTGGGGTATCCAGCTATTTCCCTTCTGCATCCCTTTGGGAGGGGCCAGCAACCAAGGAAGCATGAGCCTGTGTGGCTCTTTCACTCAGGAGAGCACTAGGACTGCAAGTTTGGCATGCCTCTGAATGGCCCAAGGGGGAAAAGGCTCCTTGCACCATGTTACGTGTGTAAGCAGAGTCAGGATGAGCTCTACCCTGACATCTGGTGGTGAATTGTGGCGAGTGTGGAAAAGAACTTCAGGGGCTGATCTTGTTCGCATAGGCACATCCACCCTGCCAAGCATGAGCCCACAGCAGTCCAAAATGGTCACTTTGGCTGCTGTGGGATCCCCAGTTTCTCTGTTATTGGGGCAGGAGGAATAAAGTGTTGTTACCCTGATTATGTGAATCAAGGACAATGAAACTGTTTTATGACAGAGGGTCTCACCATCAACTAAGTAGCACTTGCTAGACAAGGGACATGGGTTCCAAAACCTAGTGAATTGAGAGAGGATAGGGGTAGGGGTTTGTATCTGGTGGTGTGGGCCTCTTTTGTGAGCCCGAAACACCAATTGCTCCTCCTCCTCTCTCCGCTGTTGAATGTCAGAGCTAATTTTGATTCCATTAGGAGTCTAGTTACAGGCTGCTGAGCTGAATTCACTTTGGGCCAATGGTGCACCAACACTGGGGCTCCCCTACTACAAGCTGAAATCACTAAAAAGCTAAAGTTACTAAGAGCTGAGATCACTGAGTGCTGTGTTAACTAGTGGGGGAGCCTGAAGCTATATTGCTAAGCGGCTGGCAGAGCAGAGCAGTTTGTGGGAAGGCTGGAGCGGCTCACGGAATGGCTGGAGGAGTGGAGCGGAGTGGTTTGTAGAGTGGAGCAGTTCATGGGACGGCAGGAGCGGCTCATGGGATGGCTGGCGGAGTGGAGCAGCTCGTGGTGAAGGCTGCAGCAGAACCCCACAGAGAGGCAGGGCAGTCTGCCTCGGACCATGTAAGGTGCCTCTTAACACCCTGTGTGTGCCTCCCCTGCCCCCCCATTTCCCACTAGGCTGGGGGTGTAAAACTCTGCAGATAAACTTTTGAACTCTGGGGCTGCACTGACCAGGGGCAGAGACTTTTGGGTTGTTGGACTTTTGGGACTTTGGGTGATTCTTGGGTTGCTGGACTCAAGAGACTTTTGGGGTGTGGGACTTTGGGTGATTTTTGGGTGGCTGGACTCAAGAACCCAAGGGAAAGGACACGGCCCAATTTGCTGGGTTGGGTCTTTGCTCATGGTTTGGTCTATGAATTCTAGTTGTGGTGTTTTCCCAATTTAATGCTGATGTCGTTTACCTCATGTTATTAAACATTTTCTGCTACACTGAGACTCTGTGCTTGCGAGAGGGGAAGTATTGCCTCTTTGAGGTGCCCAGGGGTGTGTGTAAGATTTTCCCAGGTCACTGGGTGGGGGCTCGAGCTGGTTTTGCGTTACGTGGTTGGGAGGGGACCCCTATGTACTGAACCCGGCCCTTGCTGTTATCAACTCGGCCTGGCAGAAGGGTTACACGTGCACCCACAATTTGGTTGTTAGGCAGAGCTAAGCAAATCACTCAAATAAAAAGGCTTCTGATTAATTGAAAATGCTACTTTACCCTGGAGTAAATTCTAATGCTTGCTGATCTTCCTGTTCAGATGAACCTTTAATTATCTAATATCCGCAGGGCTTGGAAGCAGCAGTATTCCATTCCATTTTACCTTTCTATTCTTGTACTCTTAATTTCAGCAGAATACAAGATAATGCACTGAGCCTTCAGTTACAGCAGGAAGTCTCTCTAAGAAAAGAATTACAAGGAAGAGATGGATGGGTGGTACAAACACTGAAGGAATAAGGAGAGTTGAGATGGTCAAATTTTCTGAGGGGAATGCTCTATAGCAGAAGTTCTTTTCTTTTCGGATAATTAATTACAAACAACTGCCCCTTATTTTAGATTAATTTTTACGTAAGCCTGAGGTTCTTAATGTTGTTGTAAATTATGCATTTAAAAGACACATTAAAAAGAGACAATAGTGAATATTGTTTATGCTAAATAAATAAACCCCATCTTCTTTTCAGCATTCTGAAGCTATTATTTCTCTTGTGTCTCTTTCTTTGGTCTTTCTCTCACATAGGGGCCTTGGCAGGATAAAGTGTTTGTTTCTGAGACTGATGTAATTCTCCAGGAGAAAGGATTGCTGTTTCAGTTCAAATTATTCTTAGGATTATTAGCGGTATTGCAGAGATACCAGGGATGGGTCTATTTGCTCATCAGTGCTGAGATGGGCTACAGGGATAGTTCTAAATAGCAGATGGGAGTTGTGTTGAACTTGGCAAGAAGCCTATTTCTGGAATTTGTCAAACCAACATCTAGCAATGCTGAAATAAAACTCACACTATTTTAACCGTGAAGAGTACATAATCTTGACATGGCAGAATAGTTAATCTTTTAATTCCAATGTAAACATTGCTTTCAAAATACTATACAGATAGTAAACTCAGTACTGTTCTAATAATGTATGTTTCCCTTAAAAATTGCCCACATAAAGCCCCACTTTCATAAAATAACCATATTTAGGAAGCAGTAAGAAATGTACAATGTCATTTTACTTGTTCATGTTCTCATGAACACAATGACATAGTTTATAATCTAAATTATTTAAATTTAATCTCCTGTTTGGTCCCTGGCCATGCAATTTACAATGTGGTCATGGCTGTCCGTAAAATAACTAACACTCTTCATGCTATGCAAATAATAAGTAGCAAATGTCATCCTGTTGCTAAACAGTGTGGTGTAGAAGATGAGCAGACAGTTTGGAGTCAGAAACTCCTAGGGAGCCACTAGTGTGCCTGATGTACGGCATCTCAGAGCACGGTAGGTGCTTCAGCAAATAAAACCCTGTAGATACTAGTTGTGTTGGTCCCACTAATTGCTCAGGCCCATGGCTAAGGAAAAGTTTTTACTAGGGGTGGCAGGAAAGGTTGCAAGTACCCTAGGTACAGAGGCTTAAACAGATGCAGTTCAAAGTTAGCAGTAGCAGTTCCTGTTTGGGCCTCTGGGGCAGTCCAGCTGATACTCAGGACTTGTTTCTGTGCTGCCTTCTCCAGTCAAGTCTCTATTCAAGCAGTTAAGCATTTGTGTGTTTCCAAGCCAGGCTCAGTCAACATTTCTGATGGGTGCCCCTTTGCACTGGTTCCCGCGCAGCCTCTGCTGCTTCCCATATGTCAGATACAGACCTGCATTCAGCTGTAATGTCTGGCACTCTCAGCTTCTTCCACATGCAGCTCTATCCACAGTTCTTTGGAACTCCTCTCTAGCTTCCTCTTGCCGTGTGGCTCCTACTCCCAAACAGAGCCTGGCCACACTTGCTTCAGGAGCTTTCTCCTTACCGGGCCAGGAGAAGGGGATGTACAGTAGGGAGGAGAGGATTGGAGTTGTAGTCTCCTGTTTTGCAGATCCATTACATACCACTGATTTGCTGTGTAAATGTAGGCTAGTCATTTTACCTACTTGACTCAGTTTCCCCTTCAGCTCACTGGGATATTTCAAGGACTAGTGGGTTACTGTACATGGAACACATAAAAGTGCTAAGTGTGATTATTGTTAAATCTCATTCAGTTTCAATTCTGGGGCTCTTTCTTTGGTGCAGAAGGCTCCAAAGTATTTCAAGAGCTGCATGTAATTTGTCTGGAGTTAGAGAGTAGAGACACTCCCATGGAAAAGGTTAGCTAACATGACTCCTCAGGTCACTTTCTAATGTCATGTGATTTTTCTAATGAAGGCAAGCCTTGCTAGAACACTGTGGGAAGGAGATTTCTGCAGCAGGCCTGAATAGTAAGCTGTGGCACAGAGGCAGAGCCTATGGGAGAGAGGGACAGGAAAATAGCTAGTGAGCCCATGCATTGTGTGTGTGTGTGTGGGGGGGGGAGCAGGGGGGCAAAACTACCTAGAAGCAGAGTAATAGTGAGCTCTGTGGCTATTTCCCATAGCCTAGTTGCAGCCTGGCTGTGTGGATTCCTTTGCTAGCTGGAGCTGAAGGTTCAGTCCTCTGCATTGTGATGTTAAGGAAAACCCCTCTTATTCAGGCTTTGTTCCGTGTTCCAGATTTTTGCTCCATATGAATAATGATTACATACTAGACTCCCAACTTACATCATGAGAGGAATAAGCTGTCTGGTGAAAAGCTAGAGCAAAATCTAAATGTGCTGCTTTTCGGCTCCAGATCCTTTCCTTCAGATCCATCGTCATCCAGAATTTATTGCTGTCACATGCACCATAAACATGACTATTGGGGATCTAGGGCCAAATTCAGATGCTCGCTTGCACACTATGAAGTCACATTGGCTTCAATGGAACTGTAAGTCAGCACTGAAAAATAGCTCCTCAGATGTTAGAGGGATGCCTATAATAATAATAACTCTCAATTCTAAAAGATTTTTCAGGCATAGAAAAGCATCATTAACTTGCAGCCACTATGCTATGAGTTTTCAGGAGTTTTTCTTATGCATCTCAAGTATTTTCTACAATTGCCTTGCTGCACAATGAATAAGCTCATGGAAAAAAATTACTACCAAAAAAATTGTCTTTTCCTGCTTAACAGAAATGAAACATCACTCTTGCAGACTTCCTTCCAGCAGAGAAGCTCATTGCTGTATACATTTTTGTTCTTACTGTGCTGGTACCAGTACCTGCAGAGAATATTTTCTTTAACCTCGGAGTGTAAAACCTGGAGAGTGAGGACATTGATGGATGAAGGTCTTTTACTGGCTTGACATTCAGTTTGAGAGAGGCAGTGAAGAATGTAAGCAGACATGGGAAGAATTACCTGTTAGCCACACTGATGAGAGCTTTTCAGAATCAGAAAGTTCATTCTGAAGTTCTAATCCGGGATGAGACTAGAAAGCCTTAGAAATGAGTCCTTTGAACTTCCCCTTACATAGAGATTTAAGCTGAGAATTTTCCAAATCTTTTGTAGTCACAAAATAAATAGAGCCATAATCCTAATAAAGTATCATTTATCTGTAATTCCATTTCTATGACTTTCTTTCAATAAATATATATTGGTATATAGTATTAGAACAGGTGGTGGGCATCACCTGCTATAGTTAGGTTTACATAAGTTTCTACTCTAATCTCTCTGGTTTTCAGTCACTCATAACCTTCTGAAACTTTCACCTCTGGGGGCAGAATATTTCCATGCATGGTCTCTGCCTGAAGGGATTTATATATAAGTTTGAGAAAAAGTTGTTCAGACATTTGATAGTAAAAGAAGACGGGAGAGCAGGTGGAAGGAAGATGCTGATTTTCCATTATAAAAAGATACATTCTTCAGCCCTTGTTTGAAACATGTAAAACAGCTTGGGTGGGAAAGGTGAAATGTGAAAAGTAAGTGTTCTAGGAAGGTCTTGCCTTCATTAGAAAAATCACATCACATTAGAAAGTGACCTGAGGAGTCATGTTAGCTAACATAATATTGACTATAACTTTTCAGTTAATGTAGACAGGGACAAATCACATTCAATAATGTTTCAGAGTGGTAGCTGTGTTAGTCTGTATCAGCAAAAAGAACGAGGAGTACTTGTGGCATCTTGTTAGAGACTAACAAATTTATTTGAGCATAAGCTTTTGTGGGCTAAAACCCACTTCATTGGATGCATGCAGTGGAAAATACAGTAGGAAGATATATACACAGAGAACATGAAAAAATGGGTGTTGCCATACTAACTATAATGAGACTAATCAATTAAGGTGGGCTATTATCAGCAGGAGAAAAAAAACCTTTTGTAGTGATAATCAGGATGGCCCATTTCAAACAGTTGACAAGAAGGTGTGAGTAACAGTAGGGGGGAAAAATTAGCATGGGGAAATAGTTTTTACTTTGTGTAATGACCCATCCACTCCCAGTCTTTATTCAAGACTAATTTAATGGTGTTCAGTTTGCAAATTAATTCCAATTCTGCAGTTTCTCGTTGGAGTCTGTTTTTGAAGTTTTTTTGTTGGAGTATTGCGACTTTGAGGTCTGTAATTGAGTGACCAGGGAGGCTGAAGTGTTCTCCAACCGGTTTTTGAATGTTATAATTCTTGACGTCTGATTTGTGTCCATTTCTTCTTTTGCGTAGAGACTGTCTTGTTTGGCCAATGTACATGGCAGAGGGGCATTGCTGGCACATGATGACATATATTACATTGATAGATGTGCAGGTGAACGAGCCCCTAATGGTGTGGCTGATGTGATTAGGTTCTATGATGGTGTCCCCTGAATAGATATGTGGACAGAGTTGGCAACGGGCTTTGTTGCAAGGATAGGTTCCTGGCTTAGTGTTTTTGTTGTGTGGTGTGTGGTTGCTGGTGAGTATTTGCTTCAGGTTGGGGGGCTGTCTGTACGCGAGGACTGGCCTATCTCCCACACTCAAAGATCTCGTACCATTCAGTCTAGCAACAGATCCTGTTTCATTTAGTAATACATACATAGCAGAGATCAGACCTTTGAGAGAGCCTAGTATGTTCAGAGGGGGAAGGAGATAAGCATGAGTTAGGGACTAATTTATGTTATTTCATTAAATGCCTCTGGTGACGATTGTTTTCTATTCAGTTTCACCTCTTTTTGTAGTCCTGCAACAGATTTTGGGATGAAACAACTCACCATCTACTGTTTCCAGCACCAAGGTTGGATAGGCACGGCTTCTGTTGGTTTCTTGACTTTCATACCTAGATTGCCAGGCAACTCAAATCTAGGCCTATTTCACAGATGGGAAACTGAGGTACAGAGAAGTCAAATGACTTGCTCAAGGTCACACAGGAAATCTATGGCAGAGCAGGGATTGAACCCAGGTCTCCTGTGTCCTAGGTCATGTCCTGACCATAGGTCATCCCTCCTCTCACCAAAAATATTAGCCAGATATTAAATACCATACTCCCTCCATGTCCTGAGTATCAAATTGGCCAAGATAGGTTAACAAATAGGAATGATTTAGGATTGGCCTAGTGGGGATATGAACAGAAATTCACTGTTTACATTCATCTCTCCAAGGAAGAATGAGGAATATAATATATTATGTTTTAAGGATCTGAGAATCTAATAAGAAGGGTAGTTGCCTTGAAAGAGGAGAACATAACCCCTTTGTGATCTTGACTGGAATATAATTCTCATCAGGAACCAACCAATTTTGAATAATTTGCAGCTGACAAGCTATACTGTTTTGGATGAGCAGCTCACCGGCTCTCCCCACTTTTATCGTGACTTAGACTGGTTAGTCACCCTCAGACCCTTTTGTTTGTTTTCTAAATAGAGTTTGAAAACAATTTTCCTTTTCTTTTAAAGTCTTTGAACATTGTGATCAGCATCAGTTGTAGAATATATAGTAAATGGGGCACAGATGTCATTCTTAAGAGATTAATTCTCCTTACTAATGAAGAGCTTGCAACCACCTTGACAAGTCATCCCTAACTGTGTTAATTAAGAGAGGGATGCTACACCCATATAGATAAGAGACTGTTAGGAATCCTAATGCTGAGAACAGCTATTTCTGTTCATCAATTTAAAATGAGGACATCCTTGTTTCTGTGGGTTTGAGAACAAGATTTTCAAAGTGACCAAAATTAAATCTGAAACCAGCAAGAGCCAAAACATCTAACAAGAGAAATCAGATAAGGGATAGAAGTCTATGGATTTGGCAAATAACTCTAACATGCTTTCCTCTTAAAGTGCAACTTTCAGCATGCCTCTTCCCACTTCAATGCCTGAGATAAATTTACCTGTCTAGTGGCTTCCCTGTGAATTTCTACTGGTCAGGCAAACAGCAGTGAAGGAAAGATGGTAACTTGTCTTGCTACTTTTCCCAGTGTAAAATATTCAGAGCACGGAATAGCAGCTTTTGGGAATGCATAAAAGACCCGGCTCCATTTTAAATGTTGTTCCTTAAATTAAAGTGATGCATTGCTTTGAGAAGATACCCTAACTCCATTCTCCCAAAGACCTTCTCTGCATTTCAGAGACCACAGAGCCTACTGGAGGATGGAGAGCTAACTATATAAAGCAATCACCTACCATGATAAACACAGCATCAGAGGTTTAACAAATAGTGATGAAAACAGCATTAGTCAGAATCTTGAGAGTTTTTTTGACTCTACTTCAAGGAGTGAAATTAGATTAAATGACTCACAAAAGTCATTTAGCTTAATAGACTTTAAAATGAACAAATTGGAAAGGTCACACTGTCAAAACATGTATTATAACCTATAGTCATGTAAAGACTATGGGCTTTGCAAAATTCAACCCCCAAACTCATCATATATTTGCCAGGTTTCAGTGGAACGACTAGAACTGGTCTTCTGCAGTTGGATTTGTTCATTCATCTCATCTTGGAGCCCAGATCTAGTCGAATAGGGTAAGCTTCTGTTCTGTAAAGACGTGAGGCATTTGTGATCACATCCTGAAATAGAGACCTTTCTCTCACATCCCTGACTCTCAAGCTCATACCCTTGCTTCCCTGAAGTAACTGTAGTGCTTTATTATGTGAAAAACTAATACTGGGTCTAAAACTGGGTATCAATTAACCTCTGCAAACACCCCACTATTCCAAAATATAAACCTGAATTTTGTGGTTTAGGCCCATCTCTAATTGTGACAGAATTGAACTCATGGTAATAGGTTGGGTGTGGTTACATTGCTCCCATCTGTCCTATACTCCCTACTTCATTTTGTGTTGTTCATTTCGTTTCCCTGGATTAAAGACTTTACATTTATTAATACTAAAGACGGGCTCTGAGTCACAAAATTTGAATCCACATTTCTGGAGATCCAGTGGTGTTCAGATCTGGGATTTCATTTTTAGTACTGCTCAAATTAATACCCAGTCTACTTTCATTGTTTTGCTGCCTCTATTGCTCTAAACCAGAGGTTCCCAAACTTATTTGGCCTACCGCCCCCTTTTCAGAAAAAAAATTACTCAGCGCCCCCCTTTTCAGAAAAAAAATTACTCAGCGCCCCCCTGGAAATCTACCTTCTTTAAGCGAACAAACAGAAAGATGCAGTGACAAATTTGCGTTCTTTTATGTATCTATATTTCTACCTACGTCCTACAATATAGTAAAGAAAGGTGTGTTATTAGAATATCGCCCATGACATCAGGTATACAGTGGTTTTTGCATAAGATGGCAAAAGACAACCAAACTAAAATACTAATGAAACTAATAAACTGGGTTTTGTTCTTTGCTCAGCATTAGATATATGTATTTGATATTAAATTGTCAAATATCAAACTAAATTTATCAAGAAATAATTAATTAAAAAAATAATCAATATGCAATTAAAAATCAGTTAATAGTTTTAATTTAGTTTGCCCTTATTTAAATAATTGTTCCTTATTAACACACACCTTATTTACCAATTAACACAAATGATTCGATAGATATAAATAAATGTTAATAGTTAACAGTTTTTTTACGATTTCATTCCCGTTTTTGTTAATATTGTAATAAAAATATGACAAATATATTGACTGTACACTTCAAATAGTACTGTACCGACACAAGCCTGCTACGATTTTATTATTAGTAAGCACTAGAGACACAGAAACATACGGTAGATATGTAAGAAAATGTATAAAAATACTCACGTGTAAATTGCTGTTTTATTGAAACAACAATAATACAATTTGCTTTGTATGTGATCCGTAATCCGTAAAGATCGAAGGTATAGAATATGAATAAAAATTTTTAAATACTTATTGCACTATTGTTAACTGCTTTTTACACAATTCAGAAACAATCTAAATTAGATTTCATACATGTCGCCTATTTATAGTATCGTATTGTAAACATGTCATGACACGCACTTATTCCTGCCGATGCATGCTGGACTTCCCGACAATGCGCGACACGCTCGCCTGCCAACACTTGCTTGTTAAGAGCTGTTGGCAGACTTGACACCTGATCGGTTATAATTTGTGAATTTATTTGGAAAATAAAGTAATCACTATGACTTTAACTCTATGTTACACAACAGATGAAACGTGTACGAACGGTTTTTCAAAATTTTCTTATATTCTCTTCTTTCTCTATGCTTCCACCGCCCCCTTATTTTTATTCAATGCCCCCCAATTGCACCTGAGGCTACTACTGCCCCTCTGGATTGTTCCAGCGCCTCCCAGGGGGCGGTATCGCCCACTTTGGGAACCTCTGCTCTAAACTCTTCAGGTCACTTGGCACTTTGATTCTGTCCTTCTGTGTGTTTGCAACTGCAGCAACGATGGTGCTTTTCAAAAACTTGATCACAGCTGAACTTGCATCATAGCAACACATGACTAAGTATTTAATTCATCTTGGCTGAGACAAAGATGCAATTTCAATCTCTGTCAGCAGGGGCAGCAGTGAGTGAGTATAGATTGATCCCAGGAGTAGGAGAGCCGGGCTTACACCATTGCATTGTCCTGGATATTCCACCAGGAGAAGCAGCTACATAGGGTCTTCCAATGGGGGATATTTATGGGATGCATTGGCTCAGTGCATCTTCTAGCTAGCCAGGCAAATCCCCTACCCATTATCGCTCATTTCAGGGGGTCTGGTGATTTTGGGTCACCTTGTGCTACCATGAACCCAACTCTGATTGGAATTTCAACAATAGGGGCCTCACAACTTTGGTTTCAGAACACCCCATATTTGAAGTGAGCCCAAGGAGATGAAGCAGCCATATCAAGTTCAGTAAGGTGCTTGGAGTTTTCTGCTTTAGTTCAGCTAATCTAGAAATCCCCAAAGAGGTGTGATCTGGGCTATAATTACAGGAAACATCTGATTGGAGACTGACAGATGCTTTACCAGTGTGACAGAATCAGCTCTGCAGACCACCTGCAAGTGCTCTTTGGGCCACAGTGTGTGAACTGCTATTCTAGCTCATTGGTCAATAGCCTTCACTGACAAATTCTGCTCTGATGTGCATGAACAACTCCATTGACTTCAGTTTAGGCACTTATATTACTCCATAGATCACTCCCCCAACTTGGTTTCTCCACTGCAAATATAGGGGGATAATTATACATCCCTATCTCACAGGATTGTTGAGACTAAATAAAAGTGTGAGGTGCTCAGATGGTATAGAGATGAATGCCATAGAACAGCCTATAAATACATACATCTATAGATAAAATACCAACTAGTGTTTTTACTTATAACTCATTTATCCATTGATAGATAGGCAAATATAAAGCTGTAATCAATGTTAATTTTTGACTTAGTACCCTATTGCATTTATTCTAATGAAAGCAACAAAAACTTGGCAGAGAAATTGGTTAATGATACATTAGAAATAAAAATTTGTGCTGAATTAGGTGTAGCTTAAAAGAATTTCTCCACTATGCTTGCATTAAAACAGCTGAGAAAACCAAAACCTCTGAGTGAATTGCAGTCTGACTTACTAATCACACTTTTGTGCTATATGTATAAAATTGGGATTGCACTACTTGGTGTTTTATAGATCCTATAAGCTACTCTTTTTCAAGATCACACCTAAAAGTCAGTGTCCAATATTTAGGTTAGTGGAGTTTATAATAAAATATATTTTAAAACATAAAACCTTCACTTTGTGTTAAATTAATAAGATCCTTTGGTTTCATTGAACGAGTACAGATAAAGGCATCAGCACAGGTACATTTGCCTTTGACTGTGACATCTTATGCTATTTTCCTCTGCACCTATAGACAAGTAGTGAAGGGAAATTATAAAATGTCTTCATTGTTGTTAGATACGGCCTCACTTGGGAACATCTGAAGGCTGTTATAGTGAAGATGCATAACTTGTAGTGGTGGGTGAGCTTCAAAGTTTGGTTTGGAAAAGGGACTGATCCAAGCTTATTCAAACCTCTTCTGTTTGAGAAGAGTCTTCCTTCCCCAGACTTGAAGAGCAGCTCTGTATAGCTCAAAAACCTTGTACCTTCCATCAACAGAAGTTGGTCCAATAAAAGATATCTCACCTACCTTGTCTCTCACTATTTCTGTGGCAAACAGCTGTTTTTACTACAAGCAAGTCAATATTTTTTCTAAGGGAAAATATTTGCCATTTTTATTCCAAACAACTTTTTTACAGCAAAGTACTTGGAGGGTGAAGGATTAAAACAAACACCAACCCCTTCCCGCCCCCCCCCTCCCAAAAAAACAACAAAAACACTCCAGTGGAAATCTAAGGTAAGGGTTGAGGAAACTGATTTTTCAACAGTTTTGCCAGCACTGGAATTGTTACACAGCTCCAGTCTATAGATATCTTATTCACTCTGTCAAGGTGGGGAAAAATCTTGAAAGGATTGCAGCAAGAAAACAAATTGCAACAATATAGTTTAAAGCCAGGCATTCCAGTACATTGTTATTTATTCATGTTGTATGTTTGAGGTTCTCCTGAAACAGTGAGCAAAGTGTATAGAGAGGGCAATCAGTACAGACCACTCAGAGTGGGGAAATGGTTGCAAGACTGGGCTTTAGCACATAACTTACAGCAATAAGTTTGCCTCAGTGGCAGTGCCAATGGAAAAGCAGGATATAACTTGATCATTTCAAAAACCCATCTTAGTTCTTATTTTGAGTCACCCAACCCTTGACCAAACTTGAATCATTACTGAGCTTCAGAAAAGGTAAGCTAATGCTGTATTTTCATTTTCAAATGCTTCAGCAAATCTTAGTCCACCAGAAAGCGGAAATTCTAAAACATCATAGAAATGGATATTTTTGCAGTATTTCCTGCCCGAGCTGAAACAGGATATATTGTAAATGGTATGTGCAGAGGCTCTCTTGTGATATTTCCTGTGCAATTTTCTCAGGACATTTGGATAAATGTAAGCATCTAGACATCGGTTGCTTCTGTAACCTGGATCTCCATATATTTTGAGGGTCACTAACCACTTCTTATTAACATCAGATAAATGAGCAATAGAATCTGCTTCCGAGACTGTGGGGCATCATTATTTTGACTCAGTCCTCAGTTGCTTCTTTCCTTTGGCTATTTCTAGGATGGCAGGTGCATAGCTACTCTAGTCCTTTTAAGATAGTTAGGCACTCATTGAATAGTGGCAGTATACTTTTTTTTATTATAGACACAATATTCAGAGAAACAAAGTTAAATACTCAGGTTTTTGTTTCTTTTACTCAGCCATAGCTTCCAGACAACATATATGGTATGAGAAATGCTATATCACTGTAACCTTTAACTATGCTTCTGTGTTCTGTCATGTGTGGTATGTATCCCTGTAGATTTAAAAAACTTCATGGGTCAGGGTTACCCTTAGTCAAGTACAAATCACATGGCTCCACAACCCTGTTACATTGTAGGCATTTGGGAACCCAGTCAAGGCCCAAATACAATAATTCCTACTCAGTCTTTTCTTGGACAAAGTTCCCATTCATTTCACTGGAAGCTTTTCCGAAGTAAGAAATGAGGACCAGTTGTATGTTGATTTCAATGAGACAACTTACATGAGTAAGGTGAGCAGGATGAGTTTCTGTGTGAGATCATTTATGAATATGCTGAGATACTATAGGGAAGGGCTTAATAATAAGAGATATAGTACCTGATTCTTTTTTTCATACCAGGGTAAATCATGGATTAGGCCATTGAAGTGAATGATGAGATGAGAATCAGGTCTGTAATCTATTACAGCTTCTTTAAAAGGAAACTTTTATGCTGTCGTGATATGCCAGTACAAAACTGTACTATTGGCAAGTAGCTTGACTGCCAAGTTATTTTTATAACAAAGAGATCAAAGTAGTGTAAAACTGATTTGAAGTAACAAAAATATCTAGTCTTTGGTTTTGTCTGAGTGGCAGACAGTCAGGCTAAGTGGTATCATGAAGCATGTTGTCTAAATTGTTCACTTTAGCAAAAGACAAAAAGGAAGGTAAACATTTATACAATTACACTTTATACTTTGACACGTTTATCTACCTTTTATTAACTCTGATGGACAGTAACATTGTGGAACTACACTGAATCCTGACCATTAAACAAACAGAAGACTGACCTTGTTTGAAACAAGCAAATAAATATACACATGCAGACCTTTATGCCAATTACCATCATTATTACAGGAATGCAGTTGTAACCTCAGTTTAAAGTGAAATAAACAACATTCCCTGTTAATCTAATAAGTAAACAGCTGTCACACAAGTAACCCTGGATCAAATTAAAATTAGATACATTGTGAACAATGTATAACAGATTTAAAGAACTTTGGGATTTCAGTCTCCTCATGTTGGGTTTGAACATTCCAGCTATTCAATGCCTCCTGTGAGGTGCTGAGCACTCTTGCACTCAGTGTGTCACTGGTAGTGCTTAGTACCTGGCAGGATTGAGCCCATACTCAGCAGCTACAAAAAACCAGTTGATCTTTTTTAACACGCCACATTCCAGACTCTCTGTGATACTGTATGATTGAATATGACCATTTATAGCATTGATATTGCTACTGTTATACAATTGCAACAAATCTTGTAAAAAGTATGTCAAGTGAGGGGTCAATGGAAAAGTTATGATTTGCTAAGTATGATTATCCTGATTATATGCATGTGTCATTTTTGTATCTCAAGTTATGAATGGTGGCTATGTAACTGGCAACATACATATGTCTTGATTCCTGGGTAACACCCACCAGGTAAAATTTACATTAAGGCCAGACAACTATGTATTGATGGCCCAGCAATGACACTTAGCTCTCACAATGGGCCATAGGAGAAACTCATTCTGCCCAGATAATTCTTCCTGTGGCTGCCTCAGCAAGAATATAGGCAATGGGCAGCTACCCCCTGTGAGTCAAGCCAAGTAAGGACATGTGATATGTTCATGTGACACTGGACTCCATTTTAGGCCAGTAACTTTCCACAGAGACTGTAAATTTCCAGGCACATGGCAAAGGCTATAAAAGACCCATGGGATATCTCCCTTTTCCTGCCCTGATTCTCTGGACTGTGGATTTACAACTAAAAGGAGCATTTTGAACTATGGACTGAGGACCTTCTAATCTTTTGGAGGTTACCAGAGAGACTTTTGCAAGCCAGCAGTCAATGCCATCATTGCTACAAACCTGATATAAGGACTTTGCAATTATTTGTATGTACATGGTCTATTAACTATTATTAACTATCTCCTTTTCTTTTATTATCAAACCTTTTGTTTTTAGTTACTAAAGGATTGGCATCAGCATGATCATTGGGTAATCTCTTGGGATTAGCAGGACCCTATATTTGATTAAATTGGTTTTCAGTAACCATCATAAAGTCCAGTGTCTGGGTGGTGAGACAAGGGCTGGAATGCCTAAGAAGACTGCATTTTTGACTTCTGGTTAACTAGTGTACTGTTACTTTTGTTACTTCCTTGGTATAATCTAATGATAGGATAACCACCAATTTGGGGTGAGTCTGCCCTCTTTCTCAGCAGTTTGTCCTGAAATTGGTATCCTCATCTGTGACCCACTGATGCACTGTGACACTCTCCCCATTCCATACTGTGGCAGTTGCAATCTTCCCAGGCACTTGAGCCAACTAAACTGGAGCGGGCTAGTGGCAGGGCACCAGCAGTGAGGGGTTCTTGACTCTGAAGTGCTCATCTCCAGCTTGTTTGTCAAAACCTGGGTTTGTTAAGATTTATGCTCTTATGTTCCTAAAAGCCAGATTTTTAAGGGTATTTAGGTGTCTAGAGATACAGAAAGGAATCTAGTGTGATTTTTTTCAGAAGTGTCTAGGCATCTAACTCTCATTGAAATCTGGCCCTATGTCACTTTTGAAAATGGGATTTAGGCTTCTGAGTCACCTAGGTACTTCTGAAAATTTTGCCTCTAGCTGTTATGGTTGCTTAGAAAGCTTTCAAAAATGACATGATTGTGTGCTTGAGTTTGCAGAGAGCCTGAAATAACAGCTCTAGGTGTACATTGCCCCATCCGTTTTAGTGGGTGCCTATTCAGATGCTAGTGATTATTCTTAGACATCAGTGTTGTTAACTATGTCACTGCTTGTTAAAATATGAGAGAGGATATTTTACATTCAAGTTTACAATACCTTAAAAGCAAAAAGCACTTTAAAATGTTGGACTGTCTTTAAATTGCTTTAGGCTGCCCTGAGCTGCTGAAGGTGATGTGTTGGGCTATCTTTAGAAGTCCTATTGTACCTTAACTGCTTAAGAACAAAGATAATAAATGCACCTTTTGAGCTGTAAATTGCCCTGAAATGCTTAAAGTCTGGTTCAACTCTAAAATATGATTTTGTAAAAATGGCATTGTGAGGTTCCATGATCATTGTGGGTGGGCTCTCACTGCTTGTATATCAAATGTGCTTAGTTTGCAAGTAAAAATGTGGGTGTTCCAAAAAGTTAGTCCCTCAAACTCATCTTGGGTTCTGACAATCAACCTGGGTTCTTTTCATCTTATTCAACACCATTCATAATAGGTGTTCTGCAGGACAAATCATGTTAGCTTCCCTTGTACAACCCATTGTTTTCTGACTGTCACCAGTGACATGCAAATCCAGTGTTTCCCTGGGGTCCGAGATCGTAACCTGGTCAGGTAACAAAAACATCTCTTCCACCTCTTAGTTCCTCATACCAGGTTCTTGCAAATGCAGTTTTCCTTTGTTCCTTTCTTCTTGGAAAGTGTCCTCTGTATCCTTCTGTTCTCAGAAACTGCTTATTTTTTGACCTTCTGTCTCAGACCCCACTGAGCTCCTCCTTCACAAATAGAGGCTGAGCACGTCTGAGCTGAAGTCTGGATTCCCTGCTACACCTGGCTGGATCACTCACTTCTTTGCACCCTCTGGCAGCCAGAACAACACTCAGCATGCATATCATGTGAGTTCCCATCCCATGGTTCTGGGACTCTGTCCTTGGGGAGGTGGTGTGAAAAAAACGCTCTGTTTCTGTCTGGTCTCTGGTTACACATCTGAGCAGCAGCTGTATTCCCTCTGTCTACTACAGCAGTGGTATCCAGAGAGACAGCAAGTGCTCAGCACTAAACTGGGGTGACACTTTTCAACTAACTTTTTTGGCAACACCAAAACTTTTTTTTGCAAATTTGTTCTGATTTCTCCAAATTGGTTTGGTTGGAAACAAATGATTCAGGAAAAAATGGAGATGTTTCATTTCAACATTTTAAAAATGAAACTCAGCTGACTGAGTTGTTGGTGGGGGTTTGTGAAGGGAACATGACTATTTGGGTGAGGGGGAGACATGGAGGGTGTCTTGGGCATTTTAGATCAACTGTTTTTAGATGAGAGAAGAACCAGAGGCAGTTGAGTTTGTGGTAGATTTCTGAAGGGTCCATATGGCCAGTACTGACCTCTCCCACCTTGTGTCCAACCTACTGTTACTGCCTCCTCTCCCACACTTTGTACCTTGCTCCTGATTGCCACCCAACATACACCAAGTGTACCTTATGCTACCATTTACATCACTGCTGAATTTGATCCAGGGTCATTAGCTTTAGGTAAAAAATAACTCTTCAAGTTTAATGCAACATGTTTGTTTGTAATGAGAGTTTCAAGAACTCTTGTTGGATGGCTTTTTTTGTTCAATGGGGCACTGAATAATATTTTATATTTTCCAAATTACTTTACAATATGGGTGAAAAGCGCTGCTTCTGGAAAGAAAAGAAACAAAAGCTACAAGAGTAAGAGAACTATGAATAATTTAATTAGAAAACATCAAAGTAGAGAGAACATTAGCTCGAGTCTTTTATGCTTGAAGTCACGTGAAATGCAAATGGCTGGAAAAAAGCTAGAGGTTTAGGCAGCAAGTCAAAATTGTATGTTTTCAAAAGGTTTTAGAGAGATGAATAACTTGTTCTTGCAGCTGATATCAGTGGTTTACTCTTACACTAAATTTTGTTAAGAAGCAGCATAACTTATGTATTCATTTCAGTTTAATACCCTGAGGTTTATATGGTATAGTACTTAATAATGGGATTAATATCAATTTACAATATTAAAAGCCACAGTGGAACCCAAGAAACATGTTCCATTCTAAATGTAATAGTGGAAGGACATTTAAGAAATTAATAATTGGACAGCACAATGAAGTCCCAATAACCCAAAAATCATGTGTAAAACGAGTAAGTAACAAAACAAACTTTGAGGAAAAGAAGGCATTGAAAAATATTAATCCTGATTTAACAAATGCTTTAGTGCATTGGTAGTTGAGAAGTTACAATTTATAAGCAAGCTGTAAAGCCAGGAACTAAAGTTAAAATGTGTATATTCCAGTAAGTGGGATGGCATTTATGAGAAATGCCATTAGAAAAAAGAGTTAAAGTGATCACAAAAGAGAATATGCCCCATAAAAGACTTTAGGAAAGTCTTAGAGATTTTTCTGCAAAGTTTTTGAAGAATCTGTGGAGATCTGAACATGTGTTTTGGGCTCTTACTCCCAATATTTAGCTACTTATCTGCCTAAGTATCTATAATTCAAAACTCAGATGGGTGGTTTTGCATATTAATAATATTTTGCGCTTAAATAGTAACCTGCATCCAATGATCTGAAATGAACTAAAAGTTAAAGTTGCTACAATGTTTGTATACCAAGAGACATTACAGTTAAACAAAAAATTAAGTCTTTACAAGTTTGGAAATGACTGGTAAGGAAAGATAGTTAAATATTCAAATTCACTCACAGTTTACAATCTCTGAAATCAACATGTGTGTGTAAAATATCATATTGCACATTATAAAAAGCAACCTCAGCTCTTCCCTTCTATCCTTGCCCAGCACTTATCTACCTCAGATCACGTACATTTCCAATGAGATTTACAAACTCTCAAAACCTACCTGCACACCCATCTGTCACATATTGCCCACAGATCCAGCCATACACCATCCTTCATTGGACCCATCTATTGTTAGCCACAGACTCCACAACATTGCCATATACCAACTACAGATTTGCCCCCCAGATCAAAATTATGGTTATTAAGTGACCTTAGTGTCACTATGTGGAGTCAAAAATCATCTTGTGGGTCCCCAATTAGATGTTTCATCCTAAAAATTGTTCTGTTAATCCACTTATCCAATATATGACCCATGGAGCTGATGGTATCATTTAAACCTGACTCTCTACACAGTTTGTTTGGTTGCAATTGGCTTGAAGCTGTACCCATAGCTAGGGTTAGAAATAAGCTGACAGTAAGAGCTGAAGTTCTTAGAAATGTATTCAGCGATACTCCACATTGCTACCTTTTGGTAACTGACAGTGATGTGAGTTATGTATATCATGCTGAAGGTCCAGGAATCATAATTGAGGGCAAGATCAATTATTAAGCTGGTTAAGCTGCTTGGGACAAGTGTCATTCCAGTATGGTATTAAAAAAAAAAAAGGTAGTATTTAATATTTTAAATTACAAAATCTTTAAAAAGTAATATGTTCCAATAGCAATATTCACACTGTTCATTTTTAATACGGCATTTCCAGGGCTGTTTGAGTAGCAAAATAACCCAATCTGAGGGCAGCAAGCTGCTTAAAAATTCAGAACCTTCCAGCAGGTTTCTGAAATGAGTCACAGTCCACTGGAAACTAAACTAAATTTGATTTGGGTCATTTGTGTTTGGGAATGTTCTAATATTATGAGCCAAGGAGATATCCTCTCCATAAGAAACCCTTAGAGCAAAGCTTCCAAGCTCTTTCTAATAGAGGTCACCTATCTCCATTAAAGGGAATTATAGACACTCAAGAAGAAAAAAAAGCCTTATTAAGCTTGTTGGACAAGGAGATTTTAATTTGTAATTCTTAGGGACAGCTCTGAAAACCCTAGAGTGTTAGTTGCATGGAATTTATGCGGTAACTCACATTGGGATTATGCCACCACTAATTTATCAGGTAGGAGTGGTAGATTACTAAAAGTAGGTAGGCAAGAATTCAGGTCATAAAAGGCGTGATTCTGCCTGGCACCTTGTTTATTATTTACACCTACTCAAAATGAATGTAAGATGCAACCAAACCAGGGCTGTTTTCAGAACTATCGGAATAGGCATTGTCACAGGGTATATGCACTGCTAGGGACCTCCTCCTGGCTGCTCTGGGAATTAGCACCATTCAAATCCTACACCCCCTTCCATGGCGTATTCACACACCCTGTAGCCTCTCTTTCTCCCTATGCAATTCAGGGTGCTCTGTCTTTTTGGCTCAGCTTTCTACAGTAATTGATGGTATTGACGTAGCAAGGAATATTTTTGGGACTGCCAAAGAACCTTATAGTATCCCATCCCTCCCCAGCCTGGAGTGGACTAGCAGCTGGAGCCGAGGACCTGGTAGGAGCCCCTGGCTGGAGCACCCCAGCCCTTCCCCTCCCCTCCCCTCCAATAGCTAGATTTCACCATGGAGGTCTGATTTCACAGTCCGTGACACATTTTTCATAGCCGTGAATTCGATAGGTCCCTAAGTATGTCTACACGGCAGCTGGGAGCGAGCCTCCCAGCCCAGTTATACTGACTTGTGCTAGCTCTAAAAACAGCAGTGTGGATGTTGTGGCCCTGGCAGAGACTTGGGTAGCTATTTGAGCTCAGATCCAGGACGTTGTGTGGGCTTGAAATCTGGAGCTGTCCCAGAGCTGCCATGTCCCCGCTGCTATTTTTAGTGCACTAGCTTCAGCTCCGCTAGCACAAATCTATCTACTGGGGCTGAGAGGTGTCTACCTGAGCTGCAGTGGGCCTTTGAGCATATCAGGTAAATCTTGTTGTGTACATACAGACCCTTTAGTAACTATTTTAACTACACACATGCAGCATAGAGAATTGAAACAAGGACCTTCTGCTACAGAAAATAAGCTTATACCATATAAGCTAAAGGAGACTGTCTCCTAGCTGTCACAATATGGATAAATCCTTGAATGCAAAGCCATTAGATGGTGACATCATTACGATCTCTTGACAGTCTATACAGCAGAGGGCAGTGATGCCCTCATTAATTTTTTATTCTTAGGGTATGTCTACACTACGAAATTAGGTTGATTTTATAGAAGTTGATTTTTAGAAGTCGATTTTATACAGTCGATTGTGTATGTCCACACTAAGCGTATTAAGTCGGTGGAGTGCATCCTCACTACCGTGGCTAGCATCGACTTACGAAGCTGTGCACTGTGGGTAGCTATCCCACAGTTCCCGCAATCTCCGCCACCCATTGGAATTCTGGGTTAAGCTCCCAATGCCTGATGGGGCAAAAACATTGTCGCGGGTGGTTTTGGGTACATGTCGTCAGTCACCCCTCCCTCCATGAAAGCAATGGCAGACAATCGTTTCGTGCCTTTTTTCCCGGGTTACCCGTGCAGACACCATACCACGGCAAGCATGGAGCCCGCTCAGCTCACCATCACCGCTGCTGGTGTGGGCAAGTCTACTGTGGGGGTTGCTGTGATCCAAGTAGCCAATGCAATCATTGACGTTCTGTTATCAAGGGTAGTGCCTCTGGGAAATGTGCAGGCCTTTTTAGATTTTAGGTGCATCATATTCCTGTCCTTTGTCGCTGGTGAAGAAGTCTTGCAGCCGTACATTCCAGTCCGGTCGGCGCTGTAACACCCCATAGCACTTCGGAGGTTGACACATGTAACAGCTCCAGGGCTCTTGCTCTTTTGCCTTGGCCGAGGTACCTTGCCCTACCCGGACCTCCAAGCACTCGACACAGAAGCACCTGCAGCAGCTGGCATTGCTACACAGCAGCAGCTCCTTGCCTTCGCAGCAGACAGTGCAGTAGGACTGCTAACTGTCCTCGTCGGACATGTAGCTTGGCCGGGGGTTCTGGGAACGTCTTCCCTGCCCGGCTCCTAGCAACCTCCAGGGCATGGTGTACAGCTCCACTGCTTCCACTGCAACTCTGCTCTCCTGCTCCCCAGCGACGAGCTCGGGGGATCCGTTCTGGTCCTCCTGGGTGCTGCTGGAAGCAGACGGTGCAATAGGACTGCTAACTGTCCTCGTCCACCGCTTCCGCTGCAGCTCTCCTGCTCAAGGGATCCGTTCATGAAGCCTGGACAGTAGTAAGGAGCAGTTCAATTATAGGCTGAGCAAGTGCAGAATGGTGGTAGAATGTGCCTTTGGACGTTTAAAAGCTTGCTAGCGCTGTTGGTCAGACCTCAGCGCAAGCAACATTCCATTGTTATTGCTGCTTGCTGTGTGCTCTATAATATCTGTGAGAGTAAGGGGGAGACGTTTATGGTGGGAGGTTGAGGCAAATCGCCTGGCATCCGATTTTGAGCAGCCAGACACCAGGGCGATTAGAAGAGCACAGCAGGGCACACTGCGCATCAGAGAGGCTTTGAAAACCAGTTTCATGACTGGCCAGGGCTTCGGTATGACAGTTGTGTGTGTTTCTCCTTGATGCAAAGCTGCCCCCTTTGTTGATTTTAATTCCCTGTAAGGCAACCACCCTCCCCCCTTCGAAATAAAGTAACTATTGTTTTGAAACCATGCATTCTTTCTTTATTAATTAAAAAAGAAGAAGAGATAATGGACAAGGTAGCCTGGGTGAGGTGGGGAGGAGGGAAGGACAAGGCCACATTGCTTATTGTAGCCACACTAAAAATCAAACTGTTTGAATGACAGCCTTCTGTTGCTTGGGGCATCCTCTGGAGTGGAGTGGCTGGGTGCCCGGAGCTTCCCCTCCCTGCGTTCTTGGGCGTCTGGTGAGGAGGCCATAGAACATGAGGAGGAGGGTAGGTGGTTATACAGTGGATGCAGCAGGGGTCTGTGCTCTTGTTGGCTTTCCTGCAGCCCCAACAGACGCTTCATCATGTCCGTTTGCTCCCCCAACAGATGTTTCATCATGTCCGTTTGCTCCCCCATTAGCCTCAGCATCACGTCCTGCCTCCGCTCTTCGCGCTCACTTAATTCTTTCCTGGCCTCTGTCACTGAATGCCTCCATGCATTAAGTTGTGCCCTATCAGTGCGGGAGGACTGCATGAGCTTGGAAAACATGTCATTGCGAGTGCTTTTTCTTTGCCTTCTAATCTGCAATAACCTCAGGGATGGAGATGATGGGGGAGCATAGAAACATTCTACGCTCTATGATTCTGGGGGGACTGCATGGTCACCTGTGCTGCTGAGTTTGCCATGCTGACCAAACAGGAAATGAAATTCAAAAGTTCCCGGGGCTTTTCTTGTGTACCTGGCTAGTGCATCGGAGTTCAAAATGCTGTCCAGAGCAATCCCAATAGAGCACTCTGGGATAGCTCCTGGAGGCCAATACCGTCAATTTGCATCCGCACTATCCCAAATTCGACCCAGCAAAGTCGATTTTAGTTCTACTCCCCTCATCGGGGAGAAGAACAGAAGTCGATTTTAAGAGCACTTTCTGTCGACGGAATGGGGTTGGTTGTGTGGGCGCAGTCATTTTTAAATTGACCTAACACAGCTAAATTCAACCTAACCCCATAGTGTAGAGCAGGCCTTATTGTATAATATTTTTAAAATTATTTTGAAATTCAGAAGTAATCTAAGGCAATGTCCCTGCCTTCAGGAGCTTACATCTAATTACACATAAGCTAATACATTACTTCACATGATGTCAAACTACTTCCACTCCTGTGTTATGGTGTCTGGATTTTTCATGCTGCAAAATCTGCCTAGGCTCACAAAGTGTAAAATATCAGCTCTTATTGAAGAAAAAACAGTAGGATCAGAAAACAGGTTTAATGGAGGGAAAATAATAATTAGAAAAAAGTCTTTAAATGTCTTGGAACCAAACTCTTTTTCTTTCCCAAGAGTAATTATATTTCATAATGAACCCATAAGCTTAACTCAAAGAATAATTCAAATGTTTTAATATGAAAACCATTAAAAGATTCTTATACAGTGGCCACCTGGGGATGTCTCCTAAATGAGATCTTATTAAATAGTTTGTTATGTGATTAGTTAGGCAATAATTTCAGTGTAGAAGCTTTGAGAATATATAGGGTTTAATTCATAAAACTTGTGCACCTTCATTAACATAATTTTCCAGCTACACTTGTGAACTAAACCTTTATTGTGTGTGTGTTTTTAAAAAAAATGGCTGCACTTTATTTCTTTTGCATATTCATATGCAGCACCAGTTTAATAGTGTAAAATCAGGCCTAAACAGCCTATTTATCTATGTGCATTTCCTAAAGTATGTCACTAACAGCACTTATTGTTTTCCACCTGCTGTTCAAGTGTGTGGGTTGTGGTGTGCGTGTGTGATCCAGACAGGGGGAATGCATAGTAAATGGGGGGGCGGGGGGGGGGGGGAGAATATCTCTAAAAAGGGAAACTATAATCTGTTCAAAATGTATTTTATTATTCCTTATTAAATTTAGATTCAGTAAAATCAAGGAGAGGGTGAGAATAGTAATAGCTGGTTCCTTCTACATGAAATTAACTGAAGATGGAAATTGTGACGGGTTGGATCACAGAAACTCTCTTGGGAACTGCCACCTGATGTGCCAAGCCTACTTCTGCTCCTGATTTCCTGCCCTAGCAGCTTCGGACTCCAGTACCCTGTCTTGTTGAGCCAGACACACCAGTCTGCTCCAACACAGACCCAGGGTCTGAACCAGGTGCCCCAAAACTGCAGACTTAAATGAAAGCAGCTTACAGAAGTTTCCCTGTCTTTAACACTCAGATGCCCAACTCCCAAATGGGGTCCAAACCTCAAATAAATCCGTTTTACCCTGTATAAAGCTTATACAGGGTAAACTCATAAATTGTTCACCCTCTATAACACTGATAGAGAGGTATGCACAGCTGTTTGCCCCCCCCAGGTATTAATACATACTCTGGGTTAATTAATAAGTAAAAAGTGATTTTATTAAATACAGAAAGTAGGATTTAAGTAGTTCCAAGTAGTGACAGACAGAACAATGTGAATGACCAAGCAAAATAAAATAAAACACGCAAATCTAAGCCTAATACAGTGATAAAACTGAATACAGATAAAATCTCACCCTCAGAGATGTTTCAATAAGTTTCTTTCACAGAGTGGACGCCTTCCTAGTCTGGGCACAATTTTCCCCTGGTACAGCCCTTGTTCCAGCTCAGATGGTAGCTAGGAGATTTCTCATGATGGCTGCCTCCTTGTCTTTGTTCCACCCACTTATATATCTTTTGCATAAGGGGGGAATCCTTTGTCCCTCTGGGTTCCCACCCCTCCTTCTCAATGGAAAAGCACCAGGTTAAAGATGGATTGCAGTTCAGGTGACATGATCACATGTCACTGTAAGACTTCATTACCCACTTGCCAGCACACATGTATACAAGAAGACTTAACAAGTAAAACAGAGCCATCTACAGATGATTGTCCTGGTTAACGGGAGCCATCAAGATTCCAACACCATTAATGGCCCACACTTTGCATAATTACAATAGGCCCTCAGAGTTATATTTTCTATTTCTAGTTTCAGATACAAGAGTAATACATTTATACAAATAGGATGACCACACTCAGTAGATTATAAGCTTTGTAATGATACCTTACAAGAGACCTTTTGCATGAAGCATATTCCAGTAACATTATATTCATACTCATAAGCATACTTTCATAAAATCATATAGAGTGCAACATCACAGAAATAATGAATGAAAATGATTCTTTCTCTCTGCACCTCAGATTTATAATTTGTAAAGAACTGCAATAATTGCTGGCTTGGCTACAGTAAAATGTTGTGATCCATGGGTGTTTATATGTATATACAAATAAGAACATGAAGATGGTCAGGGTTTAAACATCCAGGTTTTTTTTACATAGGCTGTAATATTTTTTTTTTAATATCCATTCCTAATTCTCTGCCCAAGACCTTGATCTGTGCTTTCTGAGAGAGAGAGAGAGAGAGAGAGAACTATTCATGTTTGGTGTGACATTAATGGTTTCTCTGACCACTTCCTAATGTCCACTATTAACATATATGGAGATCAGGAACACCTTCCTCCACATAAGACTTCATATCTGACTATATCCACAATACATGAATGAAGAGACTTTTCCAGCTAGCCTTGTTGAGAATGAGTGCAATTTTGATTGCTCTTAAAATATACAGTATCTTCCCCTGGGCTGGTATAAATCGTGCTAATCCCTTCAGACTGCCTTGCTCCTGTTCAGAATGTTCACAAGTATCTGAGTTTTGGAGTCAAAAACATTTTATTATGTAGTTGGTTTTTTGGGGAGGGAGGAGGAGCAAGGGCGCCTTTAAAAGAACCTTATTTTTCTCAGTAAGCTACATCTTCCTCCTCTGATTTCACTAGGCAATTTTCAGAGTACAAAAGAAGTGAAAATAATTAACCTGTTTACCACATTATCCAAGTATTTGCAATATTCATGTTTGTGTAATTAGGATATATAAATTAATGTTGATATTTATTAACCTAATTTGGAGGCTGTGGAGCCATTCTACTTATAAAGTGGTAGGATTGCATTCCTTGTTTCATTGCTTCACAGACACAGGGATATATCACTGGTCAAAATGCCTCTGGGGACAAAGTTAAATGTTTTAAAACTAATAAAAATTCCTGTGCTTCTTTTATAGGCTTCAGGTTTGCACAAAGAAATACTGATAGATAAATACAGTATAAGAAAATAAAACCCTCCAGTAGATCTTCAGTCAACCACTATCCCTATGTTATTTATAAAACAACTATGTACTTAGATCACAGCACTACCCTATCCAGGTGGAAGGAGGTGTTTGAGGGTCACTGAGCACTGTGAATTTCCCTCAGTATATCACAATTAAAGAAACAGCTTGTGCCAAATAATTTTACGCTGATCTACTGTGAAAATGTGCAGATTGTTACATAAGGACATAAGAACGGCCATACTGGGTCAGACCAAAGGTCCATCTAGCCCAGTATCCTGTCTTCTGACAGTGACCAATGCCAGGTGCCCCAGAGGGAGTGAACCTAACAGGTAATGATCAAGTGATCTCTCTCCTGCCATCCATCTCCACCCTCTGACAAACAGAGGCTAGGGACACCATTCCTTACCCATCCTGACTAATAGCCATTAATGGACTTAACCTCCATGAATTTATCTAGTTCTATTTTAAACCCTGTTATTGCTCAATTGGTCTAAAAAATGGCTCATTTCTCATTGGTGGTGATGTGGTCTAATGGTTCCTCATGGGAGGTGAGTTTTCTTTTCTTTATCTGGGTGCATTTCCTTTGTATCTAACTTACTTTAAGGAGGGATAAAATAGATTTTACTGTCATGCTGAAACAATCCTAGGCAAGATTCTGCCCTGGGTTCCCTCTGCTGAGCTAGAAGGGATGCTGAGGGTGAGCATTATTTTGGAACATCCAAGATGAAATCTGATCAGCCAAAATTCCTACTGGATGTTCCTAGGCAGCCTGCATTGGATCAATAGCTCTGCCACTCTGTGCTCCATACCCAGCCAGTTCTGCTAGCCAGTGCAGAGTGGGGGCATAGATCTGTTGTCACTTGGTTCCTTTTCACATTTAGTACCCAGAGGCGTTGCTAACCAGGATCAAGGGATCACACTCCTGGGCAAGATTCTGGTCAGCCCCCGTCCCTGCCTCTTATCCATCCATTCAGGGGCTTGAAAGAATTTTGTTTTATATGACTAGCAGCAGTTTTTTTCATTTGGGTTTTACTTTAGTGCTTTAATGGGTGAGGAAAACAAACTTTAAATTGGTCTCACCCAGGAGAATATGGCTAGCAGAGCAGGCCAAAAATTTTCTGATGTAATGATTTTCTGTCAGGAAATGCTGATTTGTTGAAATTGAAATGTTCGATGGAACGGTGTCAACTAAGATGAAATTTTGTTGTAAAAGGAAAATCAAAACACAGTATTTCAGTAAAGGACGTGGCCCTGTTGGAATGGAATGTTTCTGTTTTTCATTTCAAAATAACTTTTCATTTAGAAATTAATTTTATTTTATATTATAAATAAAATATAAAATAAAAATATAACTGGCAGGTTGTACACTTTTCTTCTGTAGGCAGAGCATATTGCACACAGCAGGCGATCCTTGTACCCTTTCACTCCCCCCCTCAACCCCATCACAAACTCCCTGCATGCCACCTTCCATCTCCCTCTGTTTTAAGGACTCTCTGCAAACCTTTGCCCCCTCCCTTAGGCTAGGGGCTTGGTGTGTCACCTCACTTCCTCCATGACTACTATTCTCCTTCCTGCCAAGGGCACTGTGTACCCCCATTCCCTCCTCCTCCTCATGCCAGGGTCTCCCATTTTCTCCCCTTCTGCATACTACCACCCTATTCCCCCCTTCTTCTCATGTCCACTTCCGCCACCATTCTTATTTCTTTTCTTTCTGTCTGGGAGATAAGGTATTCATGGTGTCAACATTTTTAAACTGTATTGGGAGGGTGAGATTGAGGGGAGGATATTGTGTTGTCAATCTGAGTGTAAGACAGCCAAAACAAACAAACACACCACCAAAAACCCAAAGTTGAAATCGAAATGAAACTTTTTGATTGACCTGAAATGATTTCTTTTTGGAAATTTTGTTTTTGACTTTTTTGTTCTGATTTGGAATTATTTTCAAGCAGTTCTAATGGTTGACTTTGTACTTGGGAGTCATGAGTCTATGTCGCAGCGAAGGAGAACTTGAAGCATAGAGGATTAACCTTCCTTGCTGCAATTTTGTTTTTTTGTGTGGAGTCTTACACACTGTCCAGCAGCACTTGCACTTAGAGGGAAAGAAGTCTTGAGGAAGGAACGACACAGGCAGGCACTGTAATTAAACTTTGTGAAATATTCTTTGACCAGATTCTAGCCACTGCCTTCCTAGCAGAAGCTAGGAAGCTGGTTTACCAAGCTATTTGCAGGTTACAAAGGAGTTCTCCGGGTGACTGCACATCCCTTTTGGTTTCTTTAGCTTGTGCTGATGAATGGGACAATCTTTGGTTGGTTGCAAATGTAACTTAGAGCCACCTTTGCTTCCCCCGCATCATGCAGCTCATTGAGGATTCGAGGGATATGTCCATACCGCGTGCTAAGCCTGGGATCTGATTCAGTTTTGAGCCCAAGCAACCATTCTGATCATACACAAATCAGTCTGACTTAGGTCAGCAAGCACTCAGAATCCAAGTCCTAGATCCCTGCTGGTGTGGTGGGTCAGAGTCCTAGTCGTGCTGTGACGTTGGTCCAAGCTGTCACTGTGTCATTTTTCAGTGTGGCCACAGCTGAAGCCCCAGGCCCAAGTCAGGAGGTCGGTTTAGAGCAGTAGACACACATTAATGTGGCTTAGAGATCCAGATCCAGCGGTTTTAAACCCTGGTTTACAATACTGTGGGCTTAGAAACACTGAGTCTATACGGCTGGGTCCCACAGACTTGAGTTTACAATGCATGTAGACATACCCTTGGTTTCTATTTACTGGAGGAGAAAAAGAGACAGATGTGAGAAAGCCAGCAGAGGTAAAAGCTCAGCTTCAGGTCACCATCACTGAAACAGCATCTAGACCCCTCACAGTTTTTATGGAGTTACTCATGACCACCTGTGACAGAGTATGCCTGCCCTGCACAGGAAGGAGTTAACCCCTTACTGTGGACTGAGGAAACCACACCCCCTTACCCCTGCTGGGCATGCTCAAACTGGAACCTCAGTATAAAAGGGAGCAGCCCAACTCAGTTTTCGGGGACTGTGGATGAGAGAGGATGTGTGTTGCAGGCTCACAGCCAGGAGCTTCCGGAGCCCCAGACAGCAGAGGCCAGACATGCTGAGACCCAGGCAAATATCTGGCTGGCAGTGGAAGCCTGTGAGAAGGAGTCATCAGGAGCTTTGCCTGCCAACTACCCCAGAGACCCAGAGAGCTTGTAGACTACAGAGCAGGAAGACAGGGTAGGAGGTAGCCCAGGGGAACCAGATATTGATCCGGTTGTGGAACTGGGAACCGAGCCAGTGTGTTACATTCACTGCTGATAGGGTTCTGGGCTGGGACCCAGTGGAGTAAGGAGGGCCAGGATCCCCCTATCCTGGTCGCCAACTCACCCCTGGGGGGCAGTCCATCACTCCTTGGGCCTTAGGTCATTTTGCCCTGCATATAAGGGCAACCCCCTTGACTCTGGCCACTGGGAAATACCACCCTGCATTGAAGGGTGGGTCTAGTGACTCTGACCATTAGGTCATACTGCCCTGAAGAAAAAGGGCAGTTATTTGGATTTGGCTGCAGGGCTATAACACCCCCAAAGGGTGATGGGGGTATATCTGCCCTACACCACCACCACACACACAACTCTTGAGATTTAGCTTCAGTATCTAGAGTTCCCTGCACAGAGGGAACTTACACATGAAATTCTTTCCATAGGTAAGGAGAAATCTATACATGAATGTTTTCCTTGGTTTTCCTAGTGTTTGAATAGTCCTGCAGGTATAGGCTGGGGTGTGAGAATGTGGGATGGATGGATTGCAAAAGTCTGCCCCACCTTTTCTACTAATGTGCAGGGTCTGGTCAGAATCTCATTACTTGCTGTGTGAGGTTAGTGCCAACAGAGGCTCTTACCTTCCTGTGTGGGCAGCAGGGCGAGAGTGCATGGCCTTGGTCCTGCTCCTGCTTTTTTCCTACCAGCTAGTGAAGTTGGGCACAAAGCTGCTAGCCATGCCCATTGGGGAGGTGCACCTCTGCACTGCTCTACCAAAGTGACACATGCCACAATTTTTCCCTTTATGGGCCTGATCTTAAGTCAATTGAAGTCAATGTGAGTCTTTCCATTTACTTCAGTGGGCTTTAGACTAGGTGCTATGTGCAAAGACTGCAGCACACAAAAGTTCACTTACCCATAAAACTGGCTCCCCCATTAATCTGTACCCCTAGTTATGTCAGTTACTTGAATTACCCCAGTTTTGTTTGTGCAACTGAAGTTCTATTTTGTTGCAGTTGAACATGACATTTTTCTGAATGGTGAAGTTGTAGCTGCTACAGACATAGATTTGTAGGTAGTAGACCAAATACCTACATTCCTCCCACAAGATTTCAAACCTCACCCCCAAGCCAATTCAGAGAAGGTGATAGCCTATGCTGCACTGAGAATTGCACTGAACATGCGTTAATGAATATTTCAAAATGTTTGTGAGCTAAATTTCCATAGGTATTTGCTCAGTGCCACAACCCTGTCAGCTACTATAAGAACAGTATGCAGTGGTGGTCAGACTTCTGGAGCTACAGGCGTTTCTTGCTTCATTTGATGGAGGTTTTCCTGTGTCTCAAGTCCCATGTAGGTGTTTTTATAATGAAAGCCTTTCTCAAGACCCTCAAAGTGTTTTACATTGAAAAGCTGTTTCATGGGTGCAGTAGAAAGGTGAAGGTACAGTTGCTGAGTGGACAAATAGATTACAACAAATGTGGCACTGGAAAATTTACTGTTAAATGATATTTATAATCATACAGGGAGAAATAATATTACAAATGAGTGGCAGGAGGGAGGTGAAAGTTATAGGGCAGGTGCAAAAGATATTTTAAAAGTTAGATGCAGGTAAAATATACTGAATATCAGCAAAAAGCATGTGTGTTTATGCTGAGCAAAATCTTCTAGGATCAGTGCCTAGAGTTATAAATACAGCTATACAGAGTTGTTGATGCAGATGGTGATAGCATGAGGAATTTATTAACTTCCAAAACCTTCAATTCCTTTCTTAACTCTTCCTCAATGTTTTGTTTAAACTTCATGAAAGTGGCATTGTGGCATGCCGAAGGAAATTTCTGGATAGAAAATGACACACATGTTATCAGACACTCAGTATGGAGAAAGATTTCAAGAATGTTTTGTTTGTAAACAGCAGGAGGGAAAAATGCTGCCAAATGACATGTTGGGAGGCAAAACACAAAGCATTTAGCAAGGCAGTGTGGGAAAGTCCTAGTAATGAAGGGAACAGTAACGAGCTGTTCCATCACTATTTTCTTTGATAGCTTTTTCTTTCTTTGATAACCTTGCGAGTGCCTCACCTGTGTTATCTGCAAAGATTAACCTTGGGATTGGTATCTTCTGGTAACGAATCATGAAAATAATGTATTCATTTGCCTTATCCTTTTTTTAAACTATTCTCTTTACATTGTGGTAGATTAGTGGACATTTCGACTAACTGGTAGGTTTCTTGCCTATTGTGTACTTAAATAATACATTTGTCTTGAGATCTTTGACTATTTGCTTCTAAAATTTCCTCTTTGCCTTCATAATCTCCATGTTACTGTACGATCTTGAGGGTAATAAATTCATGAGACATACACAGAGAAACAGGCTCAACACTATTTATTGGCAGGGCTCCAGGAACCTGCCTTGAGGTTGGCTGTACCGGAACACACAATTCCACTCACCAGCCAGAGTTTATGTTCTGTTCTATTAGCATTACTTAGGCTTGATTTACTTAATTTGAAAGATACTATTTGAGGCTGAATGCATTAATGTTGTTTAATTGCTGTTTCACTTGCATGTGGTGTGTTTCCTTTTTAAAAGCTTTCCCTTATTTACAAAATAAAAGAAAGGTTAGGAAACAAGAAGTTAATAGTTCTGCAGTAACTTTAGTAGCATGAAAAAAGGGTTTGTGAAAATATGAAATAATTTAGGACTATATTGTAGGTTTGTCCTCTGTCCTGAGTAGGGAGCAGTACGTAGCAGTGCTTCCTCAGGAATGAATTGTGACAATTCACTCACACAGATGAGTTCCGGGGTCCCTGCCTGGTCTTAGGGGAAGTAATCTGTATCAGCCCTTTACCAGGTGTAGAATGCTTCCCTCGTGCTGCTAGCTCAGTAGCACTGTCTGAGATGTTGGGGATGGAGTCAAAGTTCTGCCTCTCCTTGCCGATACATGCCCCTTCACTGCTCACTTGTGCAAGTAGCAGCCCCAAGAGGAAGATTGGAAACTTTCCTCTGGCAGCCTGAAACCAGTAGGGGGTGCTGATCTTCAACTATCTGTCACAACAGCGATTGTGTGGGAGGTTGCAGCGAAAAGGTAGTTGCTCTGTGTGTTGTATTCAGGAGCCTGGTGAGTTGGCAGTGATGGGACAGAGCTGCCAGGGCCCTTTCTCATTCTACTTCAGAGAGTTAAACTTATTGCTACAGCCACTGCATGTGCCCTTTGCACCTTTATCACAGCCCAACAGGAGATACTGTGAGAGTTTTGGCCTTTGATAGAAATGTGTCTCTCAGGGCCATAAAATATCTTCCCTGTAGGCTATCATGGACTCTCCAGCACCAGCAGTACTGGGAACAGCAGGTTGGGGAGTTCTTCTACTTCCAAAGTGGCTGATGCTGAGCATTATTGGATTCTCTGCTCCAGTCACAAATACTTGGAGGATCTGATGTTTGGAATTACAAGGATGTGGCTATTGTAGCACTGCACATATACCCTTAGTAGTGCAGGTCGCTGAGTGTTTCAGGTTCCGCTAACAAAATGCTATTTGGAAGATGTATTTTTTAATAAACTTGTCATTCCCTCCCCCTCAGTCCAGGCTTCCTTCTATTAGTTTAAATTATTTTTGTTATAAGTATTTTTTCCCATCCCACTTCCATATAGACTAAGTGCCCAGCAATGGAAGAGAGGCAAAGGTAGCTTTATGACATCTTGTGCCTCCCATATTTGGCCCTCAGCAAAAGTTAGATCATCCTCAGGATGGCTCCAACCTACACTTTGGCCACAACAGCCCTGTAGCCACTCACCAGCCTAGAATAGTTAGAATGCACTGCACTCTACTGCATCGCCTTCTTGCCCCACTCTGGCATGCCAGTATGCATTGGCTGACATTGGGTGGCAGTGTAGCACCACTGAAGCAGCTCTTTGCACCACTGAAGAGGTATTCCCTGGGGGTTGTTGCTGCCACCTTTATAGGGCCTTTTTGCTACCACAGTGATGTAAAGGAGCTGAAGTGGAAGCGAGAATCAGTCCATAAATTTACTAAAGAAAGAACTATTAATGTACCCTTCAGTAGAGTTTCTGCTGTATGTGAACAGCAGCAAAATATCTACCTAACTGCTATTCTACTTGAGTATTTTCTCAATTTGCTGGAGTTTTTTTGAGGTGGGGAGGGGGGCACATTTCCGGTCCATATGTGTACTTGCTTACTATGCCATTTGCAAACTCTGGGGCATGCAGATGGTACAAAGTAAAGCAAATAAAAATCAATAGCTTCCTATTAGTCCCCTATTTTCTTTAATTCTACTTTTATTACAAAATCCATTTTGTGTGTAGAAATAGTTTAGACATCAGAAGACTGCTTAGCAACTATTAAATGTAGATTGCATCCCGAGTACTAAAGCAAAGTAATTGTATGTAATTTAATAGCCACTCAAGTTGATGAAGATAAGTTGCCAAATTGTTTAATCAAAAATTCTTAATTGTTTGCTCAATTCATTTTATATTGAACATCAATACAAAACATCAATAGTCTCCTCTATTTTTCTTTATTGAAGTTTAAAAAAAGCTCTCTAAAGTGAAACTATTATAATGCCAAGAATCCTTTGCAGTACATCTATGTAATTTTACTAGGGATGGATCGTTACATTTCAGGTGAAGTTAATGGCACATGTGGCAGAAGCATTCTGCAGGTATTAAGTACTTCTGATGGAAAATACAAATGTAGCTTGAAGCTTTTTGTGAGGGTGTTTGTTGCTGTGAGCTCTTTGCAGAGGGTGATCTTTATAGAGGAACATAATCTAAGTCAGACCATTAAAATGTCCATCAAACTTGTGAAGCAGAAAGCCAGTGAATGTTTAAATTACAGCCCTCTGGTAATTTACATTGACCTCCTATGCATCATGTACATTATCAAGAAAAACCCACCAATTGCAGTACCCACAAAACCTTTGATAACCATGCTGTGTAATAATGAGTACTCAAAGAATCATTGTTCAGTTGCATGCAAAATGTGATTGAAAAGAAAGCTGAAAGTATGCATTAGAAAAATCAGCAGAGATCAAAAGATCAACCAAGTCATATATTCTGGCCCATTCACCTCAGTGATTTCCATTCTGCACCACATCGTGGTTATAAACACAAGGATGAACCGTGTCCACCTGGGAACAACAATTCTAAAATAAAAGTTAAAAGGAAAGCAACATCCAAAGCTGGAATATGAGGAACATATCTGCAGCACCAGAGTAGTTCTCTGGTGCTGCAGATATGATAAAGTTAAGCATGACAACAAAAAAGAAGACCACACCAAAAAGCCTCAGTTACTCCCTGAACTTTGGATTGGAGAGCTTTCATATGTTCTCAGGCTTAAAATCTATCATTAGAACATCTACTAACATATGGATAATTAATTAAGTCCCTTTCCTCTTGTATAATAACCATTAGGGCAAAAATATCATAATCCAAAGGGTAACCCATATTTGAGTCTGCTGATACACCAAAGATGTCTATAAAGATAAATGACCTTGGCTGATGTTGGTGACAGAATCCTAATTGTCCACCTCATGCAATTTCCCAGGAAAGGAAATAGAATATTGCTGATCTGATCTATAGGTACCTATTCCTCTTTTCACTGGCAGTACACTAAAAAACCCCAAACAACTTCCCCATCCTCCCCACACATCAGTAACATGAGATTACCTATAACACTTTCACAATGGTCAAATGGTCACCATTCCAGATGTGAAAGGACTGGTTTTAGGGATAAAATGATGACTCAGTTCCCAGGCCTATTTATTCAGTGGCCTCTTTGCTGAGTCTGCCAAACAAGGTGCCAGTTACAATGGTGGATTGTGTGATGTCACCAGGGACTGGTTTGAGAAAATGAATTCCTTTCACATACAGGAGGATGCTGTAGCCAGCAGATGGCAATGACCTTTGGAAACTACCAATGTAGGCTGTGTGGTCTATCAACCTGCTTGGCACAATGATGCTATTCAATAATAATAATACTAATGGACTGGTTTCAAACCTGTGATTTAGGGATAGCCCTCTCAGTCATTGAGTCCTTTAAGATATACTTATCCTGTGGTTTGGCTGTAAATCTTATCCAACCCAATAAATATTTTATAAATCACATATAAAGAAGTTTCCCGATCTTCTTTCCATATTAAGAACATTGATACTGCCAGTGAGTTTTTTAAGGCATTCATTTAGGATAACAAACACTGAAATAAAAAAGTACTTTCTCACTCTTACATTCATCCAGATCCCAGTTAAAAAACACAGCTATTTATTTAGCCTCTTAACCTCTCTGCCTCAGTTTCCCCATCTGTAAAATGGGGATAATGATGCTGCTTACCTCCTGGGTAAAGCAATTTGAAATCTATTGATGAAATGCTCTATATAAGAGCTAGGTATTAGTATTCATTTATATTTAAATATAAATCTTGAAAGTGTCTAGATCATGCTGTAGGTGCCTTCAACGGATCTGAAAAACAGTAATCAAGACAGAAATTGTTCATAGATTTCAAGGCCAGAATGGAATACTGTGATTATCTAGTCTGAGGCCAGAGAACTTCCCCAAAATAATTCATAGAGCATATCTTTTACAAAAACCTCCAATCTTGATTTTAAAATTGTCAGTGATGGAAAATCCACCACCTTGGTAAATTGTTCCAATGGTTAATTACTCTCACCATTTAAAATTTATGTCTTGTTTCCAGTCAAATTTTGTAGGTTCAGCTTCCAGTTGTTGGATCATGTTACACCTTTCTCTGCTAGATTGAAGAGATCATAATTACATATTTGTTCCCTACATAGATACTTATAGACTGTAATCAAGTCACCCTTTTACCTTTTCATCAAGCTAAATAGATGGAGCTTTTGAGTCTATCACTATAAAACAGGTTTTCTAATCCTTTAAGCATTCTTGTGGCTCTTCTCTGAACCCTCTTCAATTTATCAATGTCCTTCTTGAACTGTGGACACCAGAACTGGACACAGTATTCCAGAAGTGGTTGCACCAGTGCCAAACATAGAGGTGAAAAAACCTCTCTACTCCTACTCAAGATTCCCATTTATGCAAATGTCTCATTCTCAGGCCCTCTCAGAGGTCCAGAGAGGCCCGGGCCATTTCCAACTTTTGAGGACGCTAGCCATAATAAAAATAAAAAATGACGACACATGAAAACAAAATAAGGCACCAAAAAAAGCATGAGACATAATTTGAATATTTTTTGTTTAACAAATGCTTTTCTAGCCTTTTTCTGTGCAAATGCACTAATTATTGAGGAAAAATCTAGCTTTTGTGCAATGTCACAGTTGATATTAAGCATGGCGAGCCCATTCAAACACTCTTGTCCCATAGTTGAACAGTGATAGTTCTTTACCTGCTTCAACATGTTGAAGGTGCGTTCACCTGAAGCCACTGATGCAGGCAAACTGACAAAAATACGCAATGCAATTGTGATATTAGGAAACACCCCAGAGAGTCCAAGTTCGCGTATTTCTTGAAGCAATTCCTTTGGCTTGCAATCCAATTTAAAGTTCGTGGAATATATTTGTTGGAGGAAGATGACCTAGTCACTGAGATCTTTTGAGATTTCTTTGTTGTACTGTTGCTGAAATTATTCAGCTGCAGAAAGTAGATCTTCATTACTCAGTCTCTTGAACTGCCAAAGAAACCCCCAAAGGGTACAAATTAGTCACAGTGACTCAAATCGACATGTAAGACCTGATTGAATAGAGTCAATGATGACAAGGAAGACATTGACCCTATAATGCTGCTCGGCATCGGATTCAGTAGGTAAGTTGCGATTGGTGGAGAACTCAGATGAAATGCCAATATTCTGTGCTACTAATTTGGACTCAGTCAGGATCACATCCCATTGTTCATGAATCTGTTGAATGTCATTAATAAGAATTTCGATGTTATCCCTCTCAACATCAAGTGTAGCATTGAGTGCTTCAATTACCAGATTAGTTTGGTGGATCATTGTAAGTAGCTTCGTCCACAAAGATGACATCAGAATGCATTCAAATTTGGACATGTGCTTCTGAATAGACTGAAGTTCAGTTCGAGCCTTTGCAGTGAGATTGAGGAGTCAAGCTCATTTAAAGCCTTTCTCACTGAATTCAAATGCTGCGCAACTGGTTGAACACCATCAATCTGTGCAGATCATCTAGTTTTGGACATCCCATGCAGTGAAACAGGAAGATATTGCTTCAGAATTTCCCACCTTTGTGGACTACTGCTGAAGAGATTGTACATTTGCTGAACAGTTCCAAAGTAAGTAATTGCCTCCTTGCATGTTTCAGCACAGTCAACACCTACAACAAGGTTTAGTGTGTGGTTTCCACAGCTGGAGAAAATACAGTTTGAATTATGCTCAAGCAGAACTGCTTGTACACCTTTGTACTTCCCAGCCATATTATATCCATTGTCATAGGCTTGACCAATGCAGACTTGAAAATCTAACTTCAGACCTTCTAGAATTGCTAGTACTCGAGCAGCAATTTCTTTTCCAGATTTTCTCATGAAATTATCAAACAAAATAAACCTTTCTTCAATTGAAAATTTTGAGCTGTCTACAATCTTAACATATTGAATAACCATAGTAGTCTGTTCCTTGTGAGAACAATCTGGAGTGGCATCAACAATGATTGAAAAACACTTGGCATTTCAAATCTCATCAAGAATTGTTGTTTGTACGAATGACCCACATAGCTCAATAAACTCATTTTGTATGCATGTGGAAAGATAATGGATTTGCATGCGCTTTTGACTCTCTTGCAATTCTTGAACATGTTTAACACACTCTGATAAAAGTGGGTCATATTTGCTGAGGAACTCAACTATGCCTAGAAAGTTTCCATTTGCATGATCACCAATACATTGACTGGAACCAAAGAAAGCCAATCCCCCCTCAGAAAGAAAAAGGATGACATTCAGGATGCACTCAAGAATTTTTTTCCAGTTATTAGTTTCTGTAAAGGGTTCAGTCAAGAGTAAATTCTCAACTGAACTTTCAGCTGATGCTGCCCTACTGGCTGATTTCCATGCAACATAGTTTTCTTGTTGAATTCTCATGTGATGGTATTCGGTCTTTCAACTTCCTCCAACCTCTGCTGATGTGCCATCCTGACTGATCAGAGAGAACTGATGCAATTGCAGCACTTTTGTTCAAAATGAAGTAGGGTGCACAGTACAGAGATTGTTTTTCCGTACTCCAGCATAACCTGTCTCTGATGCAAATCTCACCATTTGGAAGAGTTTTTGTCAGCAGACGAGCAGGGAAATCATGATTATCAGCATCTCGTGGAATGTTACTTGGAATTTCAAAATAACTAATTTGAAGAAAAGATTGCATTTGGGCAGCATTGCTCTTGTCAAGAATTCCAATTTGTCAGTCACAGTCAAACCTGTAGTACTCATTAATTGCTCTTGCTGCGTAAGATCTACATCTTCCTGTTGCTGTTGAGTTTCTTGATCGTACACAGGATCTTCTGCTGCATCTGTTACTGTTGGCACATCTCCTTCTTGAGTACTGTCCTCATGTTCAGGTATTGGCATTGAAATATCACCTGTTGCAGTTGCGGACTTTTCATTATCTGTAGCATTGTTTGTTGGGTAAGTTGTGTTTTCCAGTGGTTTGAGAAATGAAGTTATTGGCTTTGAGCTCTTAGCTGCTGCTTCCCTCAGTTGTTTTTGCCGTCTCTTGCTTGCACCACTTTCAAATCTCCTCTTTCTAGTGATCTATCTATACTTGAAATCTTCTACTGTAAACATGTACACAATTGCTGAAAAGTCTTAAAACGAAGGAATAGTAATTAAGAAGACAAAATGAAACTGTCAGGTTATTATCCTTATCACGGAATCAAACTCAAGCATGCAAGGTATAATATAACATGCTGAGCTGAAGACAAAGGGATGACATATATAGTAAACACAGATATGAATACAGAAGAGGGATAATATCCAAAAATTTCAAACGTGTGTCCTCACAAATTTTCACCTCAAATTGGGCCTATAGACTACGAAAGCCTATGATGATGGCCAAGCTACCAAGCTAGGGCTCAACCAACCAATCACCTCTTTTAGTTACCATATGAAGATGATAATGAGGAATTCTCACACACAAATAATTCCTTAGTCAACTAGACATAGACACTAAAATGTAACAATTATCTACCTTTCAACATGCACTTGATCCAGTACCAGCCACTTGTAGTGGTTTGTTTATATAATCAGCTGATCTGAGAGGACATGTTCATCACAATCTAATCTTGTGCCATCAGAACCGATATATTTTTTATTAATATTTATGAACATTTTAACACTTTCTTTAATATGACAAAAATCTGTATCAGTTAACAAAAAAAGTATGTCTTTTACCAAATCGCATCTTAGTTGCTTAAATTTGCAACTCTAAGCTGAGAGAGAGTGTGTCACATTTTGATCTGACAGGGCTGCGCATAAAAACAAGTTGCGAATTTATCAAATGCCAAAAAATTAACAAATGTCTAAATTTGAGGCCCCCTTTGAGCTTGAGGCCCAGGCCAAATGGCCCTCCTGGGCTTCCCCTCTGACTGGCCCTGCTTATTCCCTATAATTTTAATTTTGCTTGCTCGCATGGTGTGTGTTTGTGTGTGGGGGTGTAAATTTTTCACTACTTGCTCTGTTACAGTGTGGAGACCCTGTCCTTTTCTTTCCTTGTGTGTCTTTATGTACCTTTTTGCATTTCTTTTTTGATAGCTGTAGCATCTTTGCAACTTTTAAAATATGCTGAATGCTCATGTTGAAACAAAGGTCAAAATACTGTCTCCATAGAAATCAATGGGAGTTTTACTACTTAATTCAATGGGGCCAAGATTTTACCCCAGAATGGCACCACCCTTTATGATGAACTTCAGGAACAAGGCTTCCAGACGGGGGTGGGGAACCCTCCCTCTCTGCTGCCACTTTTACTGTCATTATGTCCAGTAAGATACAGCTATGCTTTAGGCAACTGAATTAGAATCAACATTGGCTTTAGCTCTCTCTCTGTCTCGCAGGGTGTTGCATGGACCTGACCCTTGCTTTCCTGATGCCTTTCCCCTGTAGCAGATTTCAATTTAAATTTGAACTTTGCTGCAGCAGTTCCCAGTGAGATTTTTCATCATAGTGGAATTGCCAGTTTGGGAGGTGGCTAATGATGCACTGTGCTACTGCCCCTTGCAAATGCTTCCCATCTCACAGGAACAGGTTGTTTTCTTTTTCCTAAGGAGTTCCTGCTGTTGTTTATATAAAAGGGTTTATGCCAGTGCTCGGTGATAGAGATGAGATAATATATAATACTCAGACTAATGGGGTATTTTTTAGGCTTGTACTGTGTTTGTTCACTCACTGGACAGAGGAGGCTGAGGCCTGTCAAAGCCAAAAGAGAACAAAAACCACTCCCCTTTTCCTGTCCCTGCCTGCTTTCTGTCTATACAAAGTTAATGATTTGTTGTGCTATAAGATTTGGTACTCTTATGAGCCTTGCATGTTTGGTGGTCTTTTTTTAAAAATGCTAAGCAATACAGAGTTCCACCAGATAAAACTGCCTAAATGAACCATCCAAAGCAAACTGGGTAAACCGGTGTCATGTGGGGCAGAGCTCATCCTGTGAGGGACCCAGGACATCTACCGAATAACCAGTTAATAAATAATGTTCATGAGCAAATCACAAATCTCAAAAAATACATACTTGTTGAGACAGCAAAAAATATTTTATTTTTAAAATTCAGTGAAAGGTCAGGAAGCTCAGTGATGGTATAAAATAAACTTGTCTAGTTTCATTGCTAGGCTCATGCCCGTTACTAGTCAATTTTCATAAGGCTCTGGGTTTCCTTACACAACCTTTGTATAAAACTAGTGGTGTTTGGATCTCACCGTGAAGGTTGTGGCAAAGATACATAGATTGAAAGGATGTGCAGTAAAAGATGGAGTCCAGGGCATATAGCTTTTGTTTTGGAGAGGGAGATTCTTATCACGAACTGCAAAAGCAAGAGGTGAAAGAGACAGTGTAGACAATCGCAGTGGGGCCATCAAGTAAAATGGGGACCACAGGAAAGTGAGAATCATCGACTCAGAGCTACCAAGTTTTGGGTAGCCACTCAGTTAACTCAGAGCAACCAAATTTACTGTAGCCCATTAGATTACATTTTTAGTGTATGCTGTGAGCAAAGCTTGCATGTTTTTTGAAGGAGGTACTTCTTTCCCCTCAGAATATTTTGGGTGCCTTTATCCGTATTTCCCACCACCTTCTCCACTCTACAAATCAGAGGGGAGAGGAACAGAGCACTCACTAGGGGAAGAAGGGGCACCACTGTCGAGGGCACTAGTGGAGAAAGGGAGGTGAGAATGCAGCATTCACTGAAGGAATGCCTGTTGCAGATGTCTGTAATAATGACTAGCTTTATCAGAGTCTCTCTAATCTCAGTGCTTCCACACCAAGAGCCTACAGGAGGCTGGAAGTAGTAGTGCTATCTGCTATAGGAAGTAAAGTAGCTGGAGTGGCACTGTGCATTCAAGGTTTCTTCCTAAATGAGGCCCCTTCTGAAGAATGGCTGAGGAGACACATCCCACAATTTCTGTCAATGTAATGTTCTGTTGAACATAAAAATAAATTGTGTGCCATTCAAATTTGTGTGCAGGTAAGTCACATTGAGAGAAAATGTGTGTCAGGCTACATGAGTGACATTTGACAGGCATGTCAGTTGGGCCCCACAAACGTGACAATTTTTTTTCGAATGAACTGACAAGGTCAGGTCAAATAGAGGTAAATTTAAAGATACTAGCATTGCCATGGCAATGTTGACAGCAGAAAATGTTCAGTAATCAGATATAATCCTTTCTAATTGTATCCTCAAGATGGACACATGCCTCAACATAATTACAGTATGACTTTGCTATAATTCTCATCCTCTGCTGTATTAATATAAATGGAACATATGGGCAAAAGGTTTTAATGTGACCCGGAAACTGTCCAACAATAAACAGTTTAAACAAGCTTTGGGGTTTTGTATTCACAGACCTCGGCCTGCTTAGTACAATGGCAAATACACCATCAAAAATCCTTGTTACTTTTTGCTAAAGATACAGAAAAGAACGAAAACCAGTTAAAACTTTGAAATTTAAAGTGTTAAATGAGGCTTTCATTGTAACAACATCTCTTGTTCCCTTTCCCTCTAGCTGGAGAGAGTTTTAGAAGGAAAAAAACCTTCATGTCTGACAGTCTTTTAGATGGTATTAGCAATGGAAATGTTCTTTTTTGGGGAAAACAGAAGTTAATTGAGATGGACTGGAGGTGTTGTCATTGCTACTGCTGTTAAACTCCAGTTCTGTTTCTTATGAAGGCAACAGAAGACAAACACACACACAAAGGGAGAGAAAATAATAGCAAATAGAGAAAATGCAGCTTCTGTTTGCTGGAAAAAACCCAGGCATGACATATGGTCTTATCAGCCACTCAGACCTGGCAAACTTGTACTGCATCAGGCATTGCTTTTAGTTGCCTCTCTGATCATGAGGTCACAGCAGTGTTGCAAAATATGAAGTCTTGGCTGGCTAAGCCAGACTTATTAAACAGAAGGCAAAGGGAGAGAGAGAGAGGAAAGAAAAGAAATAGGGGGGAAAGAAAAAGTGCATAAGAGGCCAGGGGGAAGAGGGAAAAATTCTTACATCCTAGGTGGAGTTTAGGATTTAACTGGAGCCAGTAGAGGTGGTGGTGCCAACTGGCTCTCCCTCTCTGGCCCATTCTGGTCAGGACATCTCTCAGGATTAGAACAAGGAAGGTCTGGGGTTCCAAAATATGGTTGGAGTGGTAGCCATGATGGTCAAGTTTGCTTTTTCTCCTTCTGTCTTTCAGTCAGCCAGCATTGTAGTAGTCAGCTTCCCCCTCAGCTTTCTTTTCGAGGACCCAAAAGGAAAGCAATTGGTGGAACATCCCATCCCTTCATTATTTTGTCTACCAAGTAGGCCCAATTTCCAATGCACCAATTATGGTTCATTGATTTCCAGTCCTCTACTTCTCTTGTCACTATCAGTCATAATCTTAACACTGTCCTTGAGTGGTACAAGTAAAGTCTTTCTGTCTCCTTCTTATATCTTTTCTTAAACAATTTTATATAAGAGATCATTGTGACAATGTATAAACTTCCACTTGCTTTTTACAGTCAAGCTTACAATTAGGGTAAATTTTATGTAGGCCCAGTTATCACAACACCTCCTTATTCCCCATTCCTCTCTATTTTTTTTGTTACCCTTACTTGCCATGTCATTTAGACCAGCAGTTCTCAACCAGGGGTCCTGTCCTCCAAGCAGGGCCAGTGTTAGACTTGCTGGGGCCCAGAGCAGAAAGCTGAAGCCCCACTGTGCAGGGCAGAAGCCCGTGGCCCTCACCTCTACCACCTGGGGCTGAAGTCAAAGCCTGAGCAACTTAACTTTGCGGGCCCCCTGTGGCATGGGGTCCCAGGCAGTCGCCCTGCTTTCTACCCTCTCATTCCGGCCCTGGCTTTTATATGCAGAAAAACACTGCTGGGCTGTGGAGTTTTTATAGCATGTTGCGGGGGGGCCTCAGAAAGAAAAAGGTTGAGAACCCCGATTTAGACTGCAAGCTTATAGGCTATATAGAGTGTAATATGTACTTCCATTTCCCTCAGCAAAATGTCTAAAACACATGGGGCTCTGTAACTATAACTAATAATAATATTCTAGAGGTCAAAGTTTTCAAAAGTGACTAGTAGAACTGAGTGAAAATTGGAATGTCCTTCCCTTCGGAAATTCCAATATTTCAACTTTTTTTGGCTCCAAATTGGAATGAAATTTTGAAATATTTAAGTTTTTGGGGACAGGGGAACAAAATATTCAAAAAATGTCTATTTGAAAATGGCAAAACATTTTGTTTTAGCATTTTCAACAAACCAAAAGTAACATTTTGATTCAGGAATATTGAAATCTTTCTTTTCAGTTGAACTGACATGAAGTGTTTCATTTTGACACATTTCACTATTTAATGAATTTCTTCATGGAAGTTGTAGTTTGGGAGTCTTATTCCTCCATTCTCTTTTATGGGTCAAGCTCTCTGGACAGACTGTCTGTCCCATCTTCAGTCATGTGACTCTTATGTTGCACCACACAGCTCTCTGAGGAGATACTGTGTTGTGTCATGCAAGATGTAGTTTAATGTTGAACTAACTTGAAATGAAATGTTTTGGATCATTTCAACAAACCAGAATATTTGGGTTTGGGTGAACTGACCCGAAATAAAATGTTTTGGTTTGATTTTCCCAAAAGAAAATAAAAAACAATTAATAAAATTAAAATTTGTGAAACTAGCATTTTCCATTGAAATAATTATGATGGAAAATTCCCAGCCAGCCATAGTGTCTAGTTATTTTGGGTTCTCAAAGAGACATCTTAAAAATGGCCTGTTTTTCAAGGAGTGGGAGCTTAACAGTTTCTAAAAATAGGACACCTTTGAGGTGTCTCAAGTTGAGCACCCTAAAATGGAGGCACCTAAATCAATACTCATCAAAATCTTGGTTTAGCATCTCAGTGAACTAGAGTCCTCCTCATAGAATCATCACAAATAAGTCAACAGAGCAAGCAATTTTTAGTGTGGCAGATCAGTTAAACTATTGAGATTGACCAACTTCTTATCTCTGGAGAAAATGTGGAGAAAATAATGTTTCTAGCCTATGTTTGGGTTGAGTAGGTTGGTGAGGGTAGCACTTCTGTGAGTAGATTGGTGGTTTAAAATGTAAACTTTTGAAATTCAGAAGTACTAAGATTTTTAAATGATGTTGTTAGAGGGCTTATTCCTTCACCCTCCCACTTCCCTGGTCCTTCTCGCGTGAACAGAGACCAACAATACCCGAAGTCCGAAGGTGCAAACAATTCAATGTTTATTGGGGTGAACTTCCAGCAAGCTTAAATCCAAGTTCCTTTTTCCTTATTTTTGAATCCCAACTTATTTCCTGTTTGCCCCTAATTTATATAGTAATATTCTCAGCTATACCTTAACCAATCATTTTACTGAAATCTGTCTAACCAATCCTAACATATTGTAACATAATTCTCTAACCAATTATATCCCACTACCCTAATTAACTTACACCTAGCAAAATTAATTATACAGCAGACAGAAACAATTAGAGAACCAGACAGATTAACAATAGAAAAGTGGGGGCCATAACGATAAAACATACAGAAATGAGGGTTTCACAGCCACAACTATTGAGAAGTGATTTTTTGCTAGACAGGATGCTATCAAACTAAGTTTTCTTTAACCATCTTTATCTGGTGGTGCTAGGAATTATCAGGACAGAATTGTATTCCTAACAGCCCAATAGCACCTTATTTCAATGTGACTAGTTTGGAATGTGAGGATGTGAGCATACGCTTCCCAGCTTATGGCTGCCTCTGCTGCTTAGCCAAAGGTCTTAGCCTAAGAACCTGGGCCTCAGACTGTCACAGTGAGAGAAGGCCCAGACCCAGGCAGACTGTGATTTTGATTCTTTGTTTTATACCTCTATAACTAGCTAAATGATAAAAATACACCTAAGTTCTTAAAGTATAGGCCTTTATAGGCAGGCCTGCATATCTATATCCTAACAGATGTGCACAAATAAAGTGGAAAGCATACAGACCTGGTCTTGACTGATGTTACTGGCTCTATTTTAAAAATTAACTTTATTTTATTAAATGGATGCTGTAACAGGAGGAACTAGATTAGCTATAGCAGGTTCTGATTGTACAGGTTTGCAGTTACCTGTTTGGGACTAAAGTCTCAATAGCCAACAGCTATGAAAATGTATCCATAATGTTTATGACGTTAAACAAAATGCCAGAACTGCAGTTACACATACTGGAAATTTCCTCCTTCCAAACTGACCTTCAGACAAGATTTTCTGAATATTATGTAGCTGCTGCATATTTATTTTCATGAGAGCAATAACAGTCCAAAAGATGGAAGGCTAATATAAGGCATATTGTATATGTCAAATGATAAGTAATTTCCCCAGAAAATAGGTGGAAGCATTAAAGTCTAGGTCTCCCAGGTTCATGAGTAGCTACTACACAAGATGAAATAGGAAATAGTCTTTCCAGTACAGGAATCCATTTAATAGTATTTTTTTACCAACTAGATTTTATCTAGTAATTACCTACATTAAAATAGTTTGAAGGATCAGTGAATACATGAGTGTTCAGAGGTGCTCATACTTGGTAAATTTAGACATGCATCAAAATCTGCCCTTATTTACACTAATAAAAATTTGTAATAATCCCATTGCAGTCAATAGAGTTGCACTGAAGTTACACTGATGTAGTTGAGTGAAGAGTTTGGCCAAACATCCTTACTGACCTTGCTTGGTCTTAAATGTAAATATAAAGAATGGTCGGCAGTTCAGAAAAATAGTTGGAGTCGAACTCAAACAAACTGTTTTGCACTTCCATCTCTCTGATTTTGCATCCAGATGGTCAAATACTGTGGTACTGAAGGGTACTAGATATAGAATGGTAGTAAATATTCCAATCTCTCATATATTCTGAAATAGTTATACTCCTAGTGTCTTAGAAATTATTTTGTGACCCTACAGAGGTGCTGAATTAGATTATTTAGCATCATGAATGATCTAGCCAGTGGCTGTGCGGAGGACCTGAAAGCAAAATACTAACAGTCCAGGAGATCCAGACAAAAGCATATAGACAATAGAGAATCCTTCCCCCATAACAACAAATCACTCTCAAATCCTTGCCAGTCGGTACAGAGAGAGATTGAAATTCAGTGTTCTTCAGTATGGTCAAAACCAGCTCAAAATGAAGTCAACAGAAAGATTCCCATTGACTACAGTGGGAGATGGATTAAGCCATGGGTCCAGATTCGGCAAGGTATTTAAGCACATACCTAATTTGAAGCATGTGAGTAATCCTGTGGAATTCAGTTGGACTATTCATGTGCTTAAATACTTTGCTGAGCCTTTGAAAGGAAGCACTGAAATTAGATTATTTTAAAGCTATCTTATTCACACCTTGTCGGAACATTGCTGAATGTTTCTTGTATTTAATATGCAACCTCATATCCTTGGATCCTGGAAACAGCACATCCTGGTCATGTATGTGCTTGTGTGTGTTCAGGGGAAGAAACTTCTTTGTTGTAAATTTCAGACTTGCATAATGCACTAGAAAAAAATAATTGAGTTTCTAACTATAGAAATGAGGGGTACCAATTATATTGCAAAAACTTAGATTTTCAGATGTTCTTTTTTCAGTGAAAAATTGAAAATTTCCAAGGAAAGTAAAGATTGTCATGAAAAATTTTGTTCAATCACCTTCCTCACTCCCAATGATCTGTTGGAAAAACTGCTTCAAAGGAAAATTTTTGACCTGCCCTACTTATTTGCATAATTTGTAACTAAACTCTGGCAAATTTCATTTGTATGCATAGTTCAAAGAAACTGCCATTTAGTTGGTAATATTTTTCCTGTCTTAACTGTTCTAATCTTAACTGGAATGTTTCTAACATCATCTTGGTAATACAAAAATTACTAGAAATTAAATGAATTTTAGATGACATTTTGAAAAGGAAGGCACTTATAGAAATATTAAGTGGTGTTGATATTATTAAGAAACGTGCTGTAATATAAAAATGTCACAGTAATATATGTTGGCAACTTAATTATTGGACTGAGCTAAATTACAAAGTCATTGTATATTCAAAGCATGGATATTCATACTATTAAGGAGCAGATTTGCTGTTTGTCATCCCATTTGGATGCTTGGCTGTTGACTCATTTTCAAGTGCTATGGACTGCTTGTCTTGAGCTGGGTCCATATTTAGGGTCCTATCCAGCTTCCATTGAAGATATTTGATTTTTTCCATTGACTTGAGTGAGAGCTGGAATGGACTTTTAAAATATAAACATTTTCTTGCTTTAATACCAATGGCCATGGCAATGTAAATACCACACTTCATTTATCCATAATGCATCTTATTGGCCAGTGCATCTTTGCTCACTTAATGGATATGAAATACCAAGAGCTGTCAGAGGGACATCAAATGCAATTATAGCACATTTAGCACACTATGCCATGAGAAAATGGTTTCAGAATAACTAGTAATTTATTCTGTGCAAATTGTTCCAACTACATAGTGCAGAATGTATAATTGACAGCAATGTACATCATAACAATCCTAACTGAATTACACTAAATAGAAGACAAATTTAGCACTGTCTTATTTCCACAGAGTAAAATTTCATATATTTTGTTTGACAATCAAAAAGAACTCACCACAAAAACCACTAAACTACTAAGTCAGGAGTTTTTAAAGCACGTGTTTTTCTTTTCTGTCGTATGCACAATTTATATATATATAATAAAATTTAAAAGTCACTCAAGACCAAATACTGATTCCCATTGATATCATTGGGAGATTTGCCTGAATAAGGAGTTCAGAATTTGGTCCACATTTGGGAGTCTGTCTGTACAACTTATGAATTCTAGGTGTTGTTATGAAATTGTTCCATCAGTGAAAGACCCAATGTCAAAGTGTATCCACCATTTCTGACAGGACCCACAATAGGTTCACACCAGACTGAGGACAATGGGAAGTACTTAACTTTTATGACTGTGCGTTGACTGACCACAAGATATGCTAAGGAGGTACGCTTGAGTTGGGAGGAGGTATTTTCTCCTCTTGTCTGAAGAGATGGGGGAAGAGGAAAGAGTGGAAATTCCCCAATCAGGATGAAGAGACAGAAGTGACAGTGCAGTAGTTTATAAAGGACTAAAGGGGGAAGATGCACAGAGACAGGAACTTTGGGCAGGAGAGGGGAAGAGGACAAACCAGCAGAGGTCAGAGGAGGCGAGCTTGTGGAGAAGGCTCCAAATTTCAGAATTCAAGCCATGCACTGCAACAGATGATGACTTTGACCCCAGCCCCAAGAATGCTCTGGAGTGGTGAGGAAACTGAGGCAGGGAAATATATGTAGGGTTTATTTTTGAATAGAGTTAGGTATTTCTCATGCTATTAAAAAAAGAGCAGTACTTTGTTCAAGTCCTGTGCAAGGTCTGTATGAATTATGTGCTACACCTTATGTGACCCCTGAGAAAGTTAAACTAACGCAGAAGGCTCTTGTTTTCAGCGAGATTCTGGGGGAGGGTTTTTTTAAGATATGAGGGAGTCTGAGGGGTCAGTCCTGATTCCAAGGTGCTGGGCAGTGGGCCATGTGGTCTAAACTCTCAGAAGGGTATGCTAGATAGACAGTCTGGACCCCAGGCCAGAGGCAGTGACTAGATACTGTTCAGACTCCACAGGCATTGAGTCTGAGTGCTCAAGAAGGGTGCTAGACTGCAGCTGCACAGTGCTACATTATGACAAAATAATTTTATAACTGAAGGAACATAAGGCACTGACCCTGCAATTGAGTGTGAAATGAAGTTCTATGAGGCCACAAAGGTGCAGGATCAGATTCTGAATAGATATATCAGAAGTGTACTTTTAGAGTAATATAATTGGGAGCCAAACTATTTAGATTATTTAAATCTCTAATGCTCCTGTAGTGAAGAAACAATATATATGTCTAAATTTCCAATCAATACATTTCTATTTATTTACATTTAAATGCCAGATTGGGTCCCTGTGATTTGTATGAATAAATAGAGAAATAGTGAATAAGAGCAGGGAGATGATTTTACCTCTGTATACAGCGTTGGTGAGATTGATCTTGGAATACTACTGTGATGGGTTCCGGGGTACAACCTGGAACTAGAGTACCGCTGTGTCCCCTTAACTCTCCACCTGGGCTGTCTCTCACAAGGCTTTGCTAGTGACAAGCAGCAATCCCCTCCAGGAGCTATCACTGAGCACAACTGCATATGGAGCCCCACACCTAACTAAATTGCATGAATGCTCCCATAGCCACTCACAAATCACAGAGAAAGGCACCAGAAAATCTCCCAAGCCCCCAGCCTTGCATCCCAGAACTGTACCATTTTGTCCCGATCAGAAGCCTGACCAGTGTAAGTTCATTACTCAGTCCACCCCTTCCTTGATGTGGAGAGGACACACTTTGGCCTTTTTAAACTGTGCTGAGATTTCCCAATCACTTCAACCAAAAAACGCTCTTTTAGGTAAAATATAAAATAGATTTATTAACTACAGAACAATCATTTTTAAGTGATTATAAGCGGTAGGCACAAAAAATCAGAGATAGTTACCAAAGAAAATAAAAAGTAAGCACATAGGCTACTCAGGTTTAAGATTTAGACTAAGCAGTATTTGGATCAAGCAGTTTCTCTCACCCCACTGGATGTTGCAGGTAGGTTACAGTCCTTAATACACAGGCTTCCCCTGTAAGCCTGGGACCAGTCTCCTCTGTTCAGGTCTTTGTCTTCCCAGCATTCCTGTTGCTTCCAGTGTAGTTGGGGGAGGAGAAAGGTAAAAGCATAATGCCACTGTCCCTTATTTTATACTCAAGCTTTATCTACACTACACAGTTAAGTGGACTTAAGTTACACCAATGTATCACCACTGTAATTAAACTGCTGTTGCATGTCCTCACTATATTCCTTGTGTTGTGTTGGCGCATCCACAATAGCAGCTCTTGCATTGACACAGAGAGCAGTGCACTGGGGTAGCTATCCCACTGTGCAGCTGGTCACAGGGTACTTTGGGAAGGATTTGCAATGCTCATGGGGGCGGATACTGTGTCACATGATGAAGGTTTCTTAATCCTAGTGTTCCATGGGCATCCTACTAGATTGCCAGTCACTTGTCAACTTCCCTGGTAACCTGCAACCCAGCCATCTCTGTCAGAAAGCATGGATCCTGCATTGCTGTTCAATATTGTGATGTGCATTATGAACAGTAGGCTATAAGAGGTGCTCAACGAGGGGCTATTTGACTGGGGGATGCCTGTAAGGAGATTATTAACACTGCACCACAGCAGTGTGTGTTGCTGTAGTGTGCTGAGCCTGGCATTGTTTGTTTGCAGTGGGCTATGATGGCTGTTTGTGTCCAAAAAGTAACACCTTTTAAATCACTTTTTAGAGTAGCACTCGGTAATATGACTAAACTGACATTGCTGAACACTAACACAAGAAGCCCACAGAAGTGGAGGGGTGGGGGAAAGGGAAAGGAGGGAGAGTTTGTGACAGGGAGTGTGTTTATGTGTGTGAGAGAGACAGACAGTGTGTGTGTTAGGGGACAGTGAGTGTGTCGGCATGATGTCACTTTAAGTATAGTACTCACCAGCCTGAACCCTTGTTTAGATAGCAGCCAGAAGCAATCAATCCTGAGGCAGAAGCTGGTGCACAGATAGCTGGTGTCCCCCTATCCCTCCATCCTCAACACCAAGATATCAGCCCCCACCTCCTTCCCTGGCTTTGCACGGCACAAGTTTCTTCTCCACCCCTCCCTACCCCCACCCACCAGCCTACCTGAAGGACACAAAACCACACCGTGTAGAGGTCAAGCACAGGAGTTTATTACACACAGCACTGGCGGAGTGTCACCTTGCTTATTAGGCTCAGAGACACTGCCAATCAATTGATTACAATCGAATATATGGATTTTCCATGGGCGGGGGAAAGTGACGGGGTAGGCAGTTCCACACCCCGGGATAGGTTTTGCAGCAAGACAAGATAGCACATTAGCTAATGGTTAACAGGTTACATAATGTCTCTGCCCATGGTCTCAAGTTAGCAAGTTATCATTTAATTAATACTTTGATAAAATGTTATTAGTATAAAATATATATGTTGAATTCTGATTTGGGGTCCATAGGAATGGAGCAACTCCTTTGATTGTCCAACAGGTACATTCCTAGGGGTTAAAGCAAAGAAACAGTGAAAGTATATGGCAATAAAGATTGTCTCCTTTATGTCTTAAGGCAGGCATTGGTCCCTTGGAAGGGAGGTGGAAGGATGCCATATCTTATACTGACATGTGCCAACTTTTCATAAACTCAAGGTTGGATCTGTGGGAAGAACATTTCCCTACAGAAGAGACTAACACAATAGGAACAGGGATTCTTTGTTCAATTTGAAACATAATTATTCAGTTATTGCTTCAACATCTGGTATTTCTACTAACCAAGCATATCTTAGCAAAGGCAATGTTATCTGTTTACCCCAGCTTTCTCTTAGCTGATCACTATTTGCTAGGTCTCTTGACCATACTTTGGACTTTGGGTCTGGAAAAGAGCTAGCACAATCCATATACCAGGTTGTTATATAAAATGCACATGGATTTTAACCCTTCACTGCCCCACCTGCCTGCCACTGCGGTCCTAGTGCTGGGGAGAGCAGGATTCCATGTTCATGTTTTGATTCTGTGATTCTCTCTGAGTTCTCCAACAGCCTCCTCTCCCCACAGACCAAGGAGATCCACCCCCCGCAATCCAGGCAGGGGGTGTGTTTGCTGCAGGGAACTGGCATGTTCAGCTGGGCAGTAGCTATGTGAGCTCACCATGCTGAGCCATTTCAAAACTTACTGGGGCTTTGAAAGGGGAGGGGTGCATGCTTATGTAGCTGGATGCAGGGCAATGGAGTTCAAAACTGTGAGCAGAGTGGTCACTCTGGGCATTGTGGGATACCTCCTGGAGGCCAGTTATGGTCACGTAACTAAATCTGTGTCTACACTGACAGTTTGTCGATCTAACTTTGCTGCAAAAAACTACGCCTCTTGTCGAGGTGGTTTTATTTTGTCAGCAAAGCAGGAGAGTTTTGTCAGCGGGAGAAGCATTGTAGTGTGTACACCTCCACTGTTCTGTCAACAAAAAACTGCCTTTTTCCGACAAAACTGTGTAGTGTAGACAAGGCCTTAGTAGTCCATGTCCCTGGAAAGAAACTAGTCCAGGCATGCCTGGTGGGCCTTGCTGAGTCACAGGGTTAAGCAATCTCCATTCTGTGGTGCTTCTGTTACAGAATTGTAAATCCCTTGTTTACAACTCCCCTGCTATTTAGTGGTCGTTTAATGCCCTCCTGGGTGTGGATCACTTCCTTTGTTATCACTGGAGAACTAGCAATGGATGACTCCCAAACTTGCAACATATTTCAACAATAACAGCAAAATTTCATAACTTCATACACACGAATGATATACATATTTTTACAGAACAATGGGTTTCAGCAGATCATGACCTTTTATATGATATCTTCCATGGCATGTTTGTATGAAATATGAAAACCATAAATGAATGATGAATATGGGGGTTACAGGGTGCTACTTTGCGGTACGTGTGTCTCTACTATGTACAGTTCTTTTGTCCACATTTTGAAAAGGATGTTGAAAAATTGCAGAGTGTGAAGAAAAGAGCCACAAAAATGATGAGCTGGAGAAAATGCCTGACAGTGAGAGACTTAAAGAACTCAATTTGTTTAGCTTATCAAAAAGAAGATTGAGAGGTGAGTTGATTACAGTGCATAAGTATCTTCATGGAAAAACAGCGAGTACTAAAGGGCTCTTTAATCTAATGCAGAAAGGCAGAACAGCCACTGTCTGGAAACAGAAACCAGACAAATTAAATTAGAGATTAGGCACACTTTTTTATCAGTGAGGGTCACTGGCCATTGGAACAAACTACTCAGGGAATTGGTGGTTTCTTCATTTTGTGATGTCTTCAGATGAAGGCTGGCAAATATGCTTTCAGTAAACAAGTTTAAAAGCAAAATGAAGGGATGACACAGGGGTCATCTGGGTGAAATATAATGGCCTATGACATTCAGGAGGTCAGACTAGATAATCTAATGGTCCCTCCTAGCCTTAAATGCTGAACCTATGATGAGGGAACTTTCTGCTGCATGGATCTCTCCCTCCCATGCAGAAGGAGTTTTAGCTGTTTCCACAACAGTATCCTCTTTCTGCCTTGGCCTCAGGGAGAGCGCTTAGTGGATCTGCACATGTGCGGAAGAGATGGCTCTGAGGACTGACCAAACCAACATTGTATTTTAAGTAATTCACTTTCAGGAGAAGATAGACATTGATGCCAAGAACAACTCAATCTACAAAGCTTGTGGGAAGCAGTTTTTCAAACCAATAGTTTTGTTAAAGCAAATTACACACACTCCATTATTTACATGGTTAGATATTCCACACCAAACCATACTCATCAGTATTCATGGAAATGACTTTTGGTCACTATTGACTAACTGTGGATTTGAATCGTGACCTACAGGTGAAAAGCCATAGCCCAGAGCCATCCAGTCTCCCAGATATAATCATTTTACTCCTGGATAACAGATGTGGAAAGGGCACACAGCTAGTGAGTTGATGCTTTTTAAAAGGGCATGAAAACAGAACATCTTTTCCATGGTAAATACATAGTGATTAGAAATTTTGCAAAGAGGGAGGCATTGATTTATTTCTTAACAAAACAGACCTTTTTGAGATTAAGGAACCATCAAACCAATCCCAATCAGAATAAAGGTTGAAATAACTCTAGAAAGCATATCCACTAGCTACAAACCTTAGTGATTAAGTGTGTCACTCCAGGAAATTTAGTGATTGACTAAGCAACTTGATGGACTAAGTGTCCCCATCTATAAAGAATTAAGGGCAGATTCCAAAAGCCTGAAGCAGAACAATTGTTATTGAATGCTGAGCCCAAATGATTTAAGGTTTTAAAGTTGTCAATATAATCCCGGCTCTTGAAGCAAAAACTGCAACACTGGAACAGCAGGATTTAAGATTGGAATAACTGATGATGCTGAAATTAACACAAAACATTCATTTTCTGAATTCTGGTCTATTAAAAAGGCTTTTTAATATATTTATTAATGTAAAAAAGCCTACACTGTTTAGGGAATGGCTTCAGTGTACCTCACACTGTTCCTGACGTCCTTCAAGGGTGTGATATAATAGAAATTCATAGGGCTTGTTTACACAAGGAAATTAATCTGGATTAATTGAAAGTGTGAATTTAAACCAAATTAGTTAAACCAGATTAACCCTCCCATGAGGACATTCTAATTTGAAATAAAATTGGCCTTCAGTTTACCGTAAGTCACTTCCAAAGCTGAGTAATTATTCTGAAACAGGGTGTCCATATGGGGAGCTATTCTAGAATAGCTGTTGAGGAGTAGTTTATTCCACTGTAGCTATTCTGGTCAGTTTCCTTCTGTAGACAAGTGGGATATGCAACCCCTGGCTAACTTACATTTTAGGTAAATATGTTCCATCTTCCTAACTTCCTTTATCAGTTTCAATTGCGTACAATAATCTTTACTTCCTGTTCTAAATGGTAGGTTACTGTGCATTGTAAAACAGTTCCTACTTTGTTTAAAGAAGAGATTTTTTCAGTTGCATGTACTGGTGAAGTGAGGTTTTGTAAATACCTAAACCAGACTTTCTACATGTAATTCAGTGTTTTGAGATCCTATCAAAAAGAGTGCTATAAACATGCATGACTATTACTAATATCACTAACCTTAAGTAAAGTCAATATTAAAATGTAAGCAGTGCCTTGTACTCAATTTTTTTTATGATTGATCTGTCTTCCTTGTGTGCCAATATGGTAGAAGTCACCATAGAATCTAAGTGTGGATTCAAACATGGACTGTAAAAACATAATGAATGAACTCAGAGTGTCCCTGAGTTTCTAAATAGAACACAAGAGAGCTTTCTTTCCTTCAGTGTCAGTTCCCTACTATCTTTGCCCCTCCCAATTCATATTAATACGACATAAGCTAAATTTAGTGAAATATTTGAATACCTCCTAACCTGAAGTAAATTAGAAGTTAAGTGCCATAGGCTCTTACAAAGGCAAAAATCTACTCATATAATAGTGAGGTTAGGAACACTCACCTTGTTTATTTATGGGTTTAGATGTAGGGACTGATTCAGTATGGCACTTAAACATATGCTTAATCTTAATTTGTAGTTAATGAGATTTAAGCATATGCTTTAACTTTAACTGAATCAGGATTTTAATGTGGAGATGAAGTTTCGTTATGGTGGTTTGGGTGCCAAGACATTATTATTGTATTATAAATGAACCAAAGGATCATGTCAGTCTAGAAAGAAAGAAGTAGTTTATTACTTAACAATCTACAGCAGGGGTCGGCAATGTTTGGCACGCGGCTCGCCAGGGTAAGCACCCTAGCGGGCCGGGCCAGTTTATTTACCTGCTGACGCGGCAGGTTCGGCTGATCACGGCCCCCACTGGCCGCAGTTCGCCGTCCCGGGCCAATGGGGGCGGCGGGAAGCGGCGCGGGCCGAGGGATGTGCTGGCCACGGTTTCCCGCCGCCCCCATTGGCCCGAGACGGCGAACCGCGGCCAGTGGGGGCCACGATCGGCCGAACCTGCCACGTCAGCAGGTAAATAAACTGGCCCGGCCCGCTAGGGTGCTTACCCTGGCGAGCCGCGTGCCAAACGTTGCCAACCCCTGATCTACAGCAACCATTAGTTATTTCCTCAGCTGTCTTTATTGTGAGTGTCTGTAGTGGAAACTGGCAACATAGTGATTAAACCCACAAGATAGTTATTGACCTGTGACATGGGTATTTCCTTCAAATAACCCCTATGCTAATGAAACCTGCTCAATGTAATTATTTCCTCTGCAGAAACTTTTAAAGCATCTGTATCTTTATTGACCTACTCAGCTAAACAACTGTTTCTCTCTTCTCCAATAACAATATTGATTTTCTGAAATGAATCGATCATTGCTCACTCTGTTCACATGTGGAGAAATAGTTACCCCAAAGCAATCTCAGGTTCAAAACTGTGTCCCCAGACTTCATTTGTAATGGCATTGTTTTTATGTGGTGGTAAGTCATAAGTAAGCACTTTCTTTGTCTCTTTCTACTATTGACCTACATAAGAGTGATTGTTTAATAATAACTGAACCTACATTTCCCATTTGGAGTAAAATAAGCAATCAGTCAACACAGACAAATTAAATTCATATTTAGACTATCAAATAACAGAGCAAAAAATGAGAGGGAGAGAGAGAGAAAGAAAGACCATGGTGGTGGTGAATGGGTGGAGGGAAATGTAAGAAATACTTTCTAAAATTAGGGAGGCCATCAAACCCCTAAATTACTGAGTGAAATAGAGCTATGCAAAGTAAATTCCCCAAGAGCATGAATATATATATTTTTAATCCACAATCTTCTATTAACAAACTGTAGAAGATTTTATACTCTTAGAATGCAATCTAATTTTACTATTCACTGTTTAAGAACCATGTTTGTGTGATCTGTGTTGCTCATAGCAACTCGTGTCAGTCACCACTTTAAAATTATTAGTGACTCAATTGTGAGTTGCAGGATGGGTCAAACACAGATGCATATATCACTTAAGGAGTAATAGCTAAGAAAGAAACACAACTGACATGAGAATTCAAGCTAATATTTTATATATAGGTAATTTGGGGGAAATGAAGGTTTGAGCCTTTTACACTCATAGTCAGCAAGTGGCCTCTATAGCAAATGTTCATATTATCTGCACTAGCTTTTATTTTCTGTATTGGCTTTTCTACTCTAGCCAAGGAGGTTTGACAAGTCGATGACCTATTAGTACGATATTACCAGAGTACTCTTATTTTTATAATTAGAGCTTCATGAATTTTTTTCAGTTTGCTGGCCATATCATTAAAAAAAAAAAAGTGTGTCAATTAAAAACAATTTTTTTTGGAATTTTTTGACAAACTGAAAAAACTTTTGTTTCGGGTCAAAAGTTTCATTTTATTTTTGAGTTTTTACATTTTGTATAAAACTGAAATAAAATGTGACAGTCATTTTGAATAGAAAAATTGAAAAGTTTAGTGTTAAAAATGTCAAAACATTTTGGGTTTTTGGCATTTATTATAGCCAAAACAATTCAGTGAATTCCACACAAATTGTAGAAAAAAAAGTTTTGTCCTAAAAGTTTCACCCACTATTAATACTGCAGTTGTTTCTCAAGACATGGAGAACAAATTTGAATAAACAGGCAGGAGAAACACTTCCCAGAGTTTATGCTGGCCACTTCTCCCATTTAGAGAAGTTATATACAATCTCACAATAATACATAAACTTTGCATTTATAATACAATGGACTCAAACTATTTAAACTTAATTTCATAAAATCTCCCAAAGATGCCATATCTGTCACAAAAGCAACTCTTTAAAACTTGCATCATGTCATAAGTGCATAATACTGAACTCTGTTCTTGGTCAAGCCTCATTCACAATATATACTCATTTTAAAGCATATTTTAGGCATAAGAACATAAGAACATAAGAACATAAATCGATGGTACGCCCTCATCTCGAATACTGCGTACAGATGTGGTCTCCTCATCTCAAAAAAGATATACTGGCACTAGAAAAGGTTCAGAAAAGGGCAACTAAAATGATTAAGGGTTTGGAACGGGTCCCATATGAGGAGAGATTAAAGAGGCTAGGACTCTTCAGCTTGGAAAAGAGGAGACTAAGGGGGGATATGATAGAGGTATATAAAATCGTGAGTGATGTGGAGAAAGTGGATAAGGAAAAGTTATTTACTTATTCCCATAATACAAGAACTAGGGGTCATCAAATGAAATTAATAGGCAGCAGGTTAAAAACAAATAAAAGGAAGTTCTTCTTCACGCAGCGCACAGTCAACTTGTGGAACTCCTTACCTGAGGAGGTTGTGAAGGCTAGGACTATAACAGAGTTTAAAAGAGAACTGGATAAATTCATGGTGGTTAAGTCCATTAATGGCTATTAGCCAGGACGGGTAAGGAATGGTGTCCCTAGCCTCTGTCTGTCAGAGGGTGGAGATGAATGGCAGGAGAGAGATCACTTGATCATTGCCTGTTAGGTTCACTCCCTCTGGGGCACCTGGCATTGGCCACTGTCGGTAGACAGGATACTGGGCTAGATGGACCTTTGGTCTGACCCGGTACGGCCTTTCTTATGTTCTTATGTTCTTAATATTTTAATAAATGTTGTGAGGACAAAATGTCTTTACAATACGGAAAAGCCCTCCTTTACCTTATTATTGGCTTCTTTCCTCTATCTTTTTGGTAAACATTTAGATCAGTGGTTCTCAACCTATTTACCATTGTAGGCCACATATGTGGCCCACAATGTGTTATGTGGGCCGCATTCAATACTACCTGTATGGCCCTGAGGATGTCACATGGGCCGCAGTTGTGTACTGATTGGGCTGCAGGCTGAGAACCACTGATTTAGAGGATACCAAAATCTGCCTTCTTTGGGCTCAAATCATGATGAGAGCTATCTGAGAGAAGTTCTGGGAGATGATTTTTCTAATGAAATCCACCAGTTCCACTGGTGGAACTCTGACAAGATCAGCTGTTTTCATTAGAGCTTCTGCTGCATCTCAGCTAGAACCAGATGGTAAGCCACATCCAGATTTAGAACTGACCCATGACCAAAATGGTAGGGGTGAGTTTGAACTTGAGGGATTCAAAGCTAACTCCTTTCCCATATCATCTTAAATATGAGGGAGTTTGGATTCAGTGTTCCAGTTCTGCCCTCTAATTACACATGTGTACCTTGTGAGTACAATATTATATACTCAGACCTGGTATACAGCTGCCTCAGTTCCATCTTTTTGTTGTATGTTTTATGTAGTGTACTTCCATGGCATGCAGGTCAGTTAATATCAGGGGTGTAAGAAGTTTACTCTGTTTTTCCTGCAAGAATTGTGTTTGTCCCCAAACAGCTTAAATTTCCATTCTACTTCCTACCATTACAAAGCTGTTTCTGATGCAGTGCACTCATGAAGTTACCTTAGTTAGCAACTACTATATAACCTCATACTATATGTCAATCTTTGCTGGGTGAATAGAGAAATTTGGGAACTGTTTCCATAAATAGAGAATAGATTACTAAACTTGCCAACCTATGGCTGGGTTTAAAACCCATTGAATCAATAAAAACACTCCCACTGGCTTTAACAGGCTTTGACTTAGACTTCTAGTAAGGATTCTCCTAGTAAAGACTCTTCTACATCTAGACTCAAGCAGTGCCAAATACTTTAGAGAAAGTCATACTTTGCCTTATTAGTGCAGGTTGCCACCTTTCTAATTGCTGGTAACCAGACACCGGAGGCCATGGCCCCTGCTCCGCCTCTCCTCCCCCAAGACCCCACCTGTGTTCCACCTCTTCCCCCAAGGCCCTGCCCCTGTTGCTCACTCCTCTCCCTTCCTCCCCCCTTAGCTTGCTGGATCGTCTCAAGGAGCCTACTTGCAGGTAGGAGGCAGTCCCAGCTGAGCAGGGGCTGGTGCAGGTTAATGACCCAGTGCCTCCCCTACCCTGTGATAACCGGGCTTTCAGAAAAAAAAAAAAAAAGGGCACCTGGCAACCCTAAATGGCACCCAGATGCAGAAGCCAATAACTGGACTGTCCAGGTAAAACCCAGACAGGTGGGAACCCTATATTGGTGGTTTCACAAAAATATGAAAATGCTGCCAAAACATTTTCACTGAGTTTCACTATCACTAGAACCAGTTGACAACTATGGAAGACACTGTGGTTCAACTGATGGGAATATCCCCAGAACATATACAAAAATCTGAATAGAGTAGCCAACATCAGAGTCAACAAAAATTGGCAACCTCTCTGACTTGGTTAATTTCAAAGCAGACTTCCAGTTGTCTATATGTGGAATAGAACTCCTTTAATTATGTTTGCCAAAAATGCTTTTTTCTCAGACATCTTATGGATTTTGTGAGAGTTCTGCTTAGGTTGATCTATAACATCTCTCTAACTAGTTGCAGTTAGATGTGAATAGTATAATGTTTGGAGGTTTGTATCCAAACAGGTGTGGTCTCCCTACTTTTCTTTTTCTAAATGCTGTGAGTGAATTTAGTATCCATGATAGCAAGAAGCTAAAAATACTGGCTTGGGAAAGTCACAATGGATGCAGAATGCTGTACAAGCTTCCCCACCAAACTCTGCCAGCACACCTCAATACTATCCTGTAATACCTACTGTGCTGTTCTATTCCTGGGCTTCTCTTGAGCTGCCAATCATGCTAAATTATACTATATTATGGCTTTATGTTGCAGACAAATGGAGACTCAGATGGGATCACAAACACATTTTCTCTTTGGCCCTTCCTTGTTTTGGTCTACTTTACACAAATAGAAATTCAACAGCTAACACATATTTACAAGCTAGAGACTGGTTTACCTTTTCAAAGGCTTTTTATTTTAAATTTCACTTTGCTGTTTCTCCTGACACCAGGCACAAATGTTGCCTGCCTTGGAAGTGTCATCCCTTTATCTTGCTTTTAGCAAGCAAGCACTGATAGTAATAGATAGCATGTTGTTAACAGTTTAAGCTGATAGAAGCATCAACTTCATGAGAAAATACTGAAAGAAAAATTTCTGCAGACAGTTTCCCCCTGTCTCTTTCTAAAATGTGAGTCCCCTGATGTTCTGTACCGTTATTTCTGAAGTAAGGCTACTATTCTGTCCTGCTGATTGTCTGTTGCAACCCTCAAGCTGGTATCATATTTAAAGAAAGATGTTTCTTATTCGAGATGTATTGAACTACTGGAAATGGCTCAGATGCCTCAGAAAGGAAGTTAATGGGGTAGAGAGGATATTTCTATACCTACATCTGCTATCTATAATTGATAGTGGATAGCTGACAAGCCATGAGTGTGAGTGTTTAGAGTATTTTTGATGCTTCTTGCCTTGTTATGTCACTTTTTATAAGAGTGCCATGCAGTTAAACCTAGTAAACAAGGTTCACAATTTTAAAAGCACAGTCTTTCATGTCAAGATACCTGTTCTCCATCAGCTCCTGCATTCTTCACTCAGGCAGATTTATCAGGTAACACAAACAAAAATTTTTTAAAAATAAAAATGACTAACATAGTATTAAGAGTTACCCCAGGACCTGATCCATCACCTTTACTTATGTGAGAAGACCTGTTTAAATCAATGGGTCCATTCACATGTGTAAGGGATGGAGGACTGAGTGCAAAAATGTATTCAATGTTTTTCAATAGGCTAACAAAGAAAGATGTGCAATTAAATGCTGGCATGGTTTGGGGCTAACTGCACCTCTGTCCCCTTTGTGATATTTCTGAGTGCACCTCCTCAGGTGTTAGTCTTCTGGCTTTTACCTCTCTCTAGTTGGAATCTTATGGTTCCCCCCCTCTCAGATCAGAGATCTGGGCTGCAGCACCCTTGTACCAGCCATTTTTCCCTATGGGTCTGCCTGGGTTCATATACGTGCAGTTCTTGTTCCCCTCTGGGAGCTTATGATCAGTGTGTTTCAAAGAGCAGTACAACCTTCTTAAAACCAATCTATTTCTGGGAAAGAGAACTAAAACAACAAAAGACCTCCATGCAAGCCGAACTGACCCCAAAGTCCTTCTAATGTAGAAGACCAGGGCAGGCCCATTCCTTCAGCCACCCTAGTGGGTCTGGGGTCTCAGCCTAGATTTCTCTTCATCTTGGCTCTCTCACCTTCGATCTAAGAAGCCATCTCTGTCCCCTGCAAAACCTGTCTTCCTCTGTTTCAGGGAGTGTCCTTTTTAAAACAGCCAAAGTCCTTTGCTCTCTGGATTCCTTATTTGCTGAACTTATCTGACAAGCCCTAGAAGAATGTATTTAACACACAAAGATTCTAATATGCCTATTTCGTTATCTAAGCTTAACCTCTCTATCCATAATGGGGAGAAAGGGAGGTCAGACAACACATTATCACTTAACATGTATAGCTTTCTGGATCTATCCTCCCACTTCCTGGATGCATTTCCTTGCAACCCTATGTTGAACTAATTCAATATGAACACTTAGTGATCCTCTTCAATACACAAACATATGAAGCATTCATAGATGGACACAACTAACTCCAAATCTGTCTCAAATGCAAACAAGATATTGTTTAAAATGACAGTAAATTAGATGGCATCTTTGATTTATAACTCTTTTAATACCAGCATGAAAGATCTGGTACACATACATACATATGTATGTACATATTATTCTTATCTCCTCCCTCCCTCTTTCTCTTCTGCTGTTGTCCCATGAAAGAGCTCATGATTGAGTGCTGGTATTGTGACATCAGAGTTAAATTAGTTTTTCTTATGACAGACCTAATCTGTGCCACTCTCTTTTTCCTTTCCCTTTTTTCTGCCCTATTTCCCTTCACTCCTCCACTCTCCTCTTCAACCTTTTGCTGCCACCCTATGTGCTAGATATTACTGTGTGGACCATCTGTGACCTCGGAGGTAGGGTCACAATAAACAAGGTAACCTTCCTTTCTGTATGAATATATAGGGCCAGATCCTCAGCCTCTGTTAAAGTGAATTCATAGCCATATACTAGCCCAAACCTAACTCAGATACATATCTGCACACCATCTCAGTGGGCATACCTTTATTTGAAAGTGTGTGGCACAACACAATGAGCCAAATTCTCAGCAGGTATAAATCAGAGTAGCTCCTTTGAAGTTAATGGAATTGCTCCAATTTACACAAATCCAATATCTTTCTATAGCAGTGTTGATTCTTTTTAGCCATAGAACTGGAGATGCAGTGCAAGAACAATGATGTTGTGTGTTACACAGTGAACAGAGCTGTTAAGAATAAAATAAAGTATATTTCATGAAGAAAAAAATGAAATTTGAGTTTTTTGATGAAAAATTACATTTAAGTTTTTCAATTTTTTTTTTTTTTTTTTTGGAAAAAATCTGTTTCTCACTTTGACATTTTTTCACTGGGAGAAGAGAAGTGGGGAGTAAATTAAGTAATTTTTTCCCATTGAATACAAATTAATTAATTCCTTCAAAGGAATTAACATAACAATGGGAAGTAGCTACCTATTTGGTTCCATCCAAACATGGCATGACTTACTCTTCCAAGACTGACAGCCTCAAATTAAAGAGGAACCTAAAACTTAAATATGCTGGCCTCAGAAAGGAGAAGGGGTGAGTGGGGTGTCAGCAGACTGATACTGGCACCCAAAATGATTGAGACTCAGAGAGAACACATGACTTGAGCATGCTGGCTCTCCCAACTCAGAGATGGGAATAAACTGGACCTACCTAAATTATGGATAGAAAGATTAAGTTTAGATAAGGAAATGGACATTTTAGACTCTTTGTTGTGTTAAATCCATTTCCTTAAATGTTGGGTTCCCTTTGGCAATTTAAATGCTGCTTGGTTTTGAAAAAGCTATTTTTGAGTCACTTTAATCAGTTACCAGCATAGGCTCCACAGGTGTCCAATGCAGTTGGGCCTGTTGGATTAACATGGTTGCTAATTTTCCCCCCTACTGTTACTCACACCTTCTTGTCAACTGTTGGAATGGGCCATCCTGATTATCACTACAAAAGTTTTTTTTCTCCTGCTGATAATAGCCCACCTTAATTGATTAATCTCATTATAGTTGGTATAGCAACACCCATTTTTTCATGTTCTCTGTGTGTTTATATATCTTCCAACTGTATTTTCCACTTCATGCATCCGATGAAGTGGGTTTTAGCCCATGAAAGCTTATGCCCAAATAAATTTGTTAGTCTCTAAAGTGTCACAAGTACTCCTTGTTTTTCTCATTAAAGCTCTTTACTAGAATCCTTTCAGATGTGAGACTATTAAATCCTTGCTCCAACAACAGTAAAACCATTATTACTCTTGTTAAAATCTTTCTTTTCATGTAACACTGATAACCCTGAGGAGCTTAAAGGATATGAATAACCTGTATAATAGTAGTATCCACTGTTAAAAACTATCCAGATATTGCTAGCTGGAAATGCTTGATTACATATATTTTAAAAACTTTGGGGATAGAGGGAAGCAATGTAAAATGCAGATACTAAATGTGTAATTTTCCACGATTCATTCGAAATTGTGCATTTAGGCAACCAAATACCTGTACAAAGTGTGTGAATTTGGTGTCAATTTTGACATCTAATTTAGCTGCCCACATTTGAAGCTTGGGCTCCCTAGTATATTTACATATAAACCCTGTCTCTTATTTACTATATGGAAAAGATATTATTTGTGATTATGTATTGTATCAGTTGTTTACCAAAACTCCATGGGTAAAATACTATTGAAATCAATGGGAGTATTTTGGTTTCGCCTTATTTCTGTACCTTTACTATGGTCCGTACTGTAATCCTGAGATTACAGTAAGAACAAAATAAGGTTAAATGTGGCCCACATGGGCTAACAATGTTGAGGACCTGTGTTGGGGTGTCTACTCCACCCAAGGTCAGAATAGGTAACATGGGCCAATTAACCCTGTGCCAGGCTGCACCTGGAGTAGAGTCGGGGCAGATGAGGTATGATGGATGAGGAAAACCAGCTGCGCAGAAGCAGACTGAACTAATATAAAATCAGTAAGTAGTGTGCAAGAAGGGACTTCAAGAAGGATTTCTGTAGTCATTCCGTAGTGAGGAGGGGAGTAGGCTAGAGATAAGGTGAAGGTCTAGGAGGAGAGTATGCTATGGTTTCCTCTAGCAAGCCACTGGGGAAATGGTATAGTCTGGGCAGTGGAATGGCAGATAGCCTGAGACAGATCATCTAGTAGACCTTTGATACCCTGGAAGGGAAAAACTATAATGACCTGTTAGACCTGTCTGGAGGACCAAACCATGAAGAGGGAGTACTATGAATTGTGAAGATGGAGTAATCAAGCCCAGAGAGGGGGAGAGACAGGGCAAACAACCAAAGGAGGGGGCATAGACTGGTTGAGAGTGAATCCCCAGATGTGGCCAAAACGAGGTGCCAGAAGGGTGAGTAGTAAATCCTCAGATAGCTCCCAAATTCATTCAGTGACTTCTGGGGTGGGGCATGTGCACATAACTGGGGGCACTTCCAGAAATGAGCTGTGGTAAATCTGCTTCTACATTTGTCGGATGATGTCCCAAAACGTGGGGGCCTCTTAAAAAAATTTCCCTCCCTTGCTCATTCAGGATTTGCTGCTTGAACTGAACTTGTCCTCTTGACAGCAGCTACTATTCTTATTTTCAGCCTTCCTCCCCTGGCATCGATAAATATAAGAGGTTTGGGGAGTGTATCTTGAAAGCACAGCTTCTGTGTAAGGGGATCGTGTTGTGAGATAAGATTTGTTTCCCAGACAGAGGCTATGTATGTTTCCTTTTCATTTTGTACTACTTTTTCTTAGACAGTAAAATTGGCTAAGTTTGGTTGTTTGATCTCAAACATTTTTAATAATGAACTGCACATGTAGTCAATTAATTGGCTATACTTTTAGCAATAGCTTGCTCGAGCCTCTCGCAGTTCTTGGTGCTTACCAGTCTGTGCATTGGCCAGCTCTACAGAACAGCTGAGCTTGCTCTATCCCCCTTACAGTTCCTGTGTGTGAGTGGACTGAATCTTCCCTCCTAAAGCAACAGAGCATGCTTCAGGCCAGGGCTACAGGGGTTCAAAGGACTTTCCTTATAATGATTGGGGGGGGATGGGCACTGAAACCAAAAGCGGGGAGTCTGTATATCTCCTGTGCTTTCAAACTCTGGCGCCCAAAGACATACACATGTTATGATTGGCAGTGGCTGGCTGCCCCACTGCCCACCTAGGTTTGGCCCTGCCAGCCTTCTCTCATGACAGCGGGGCCACAGAGCCAAACCTGAGTGGGCAGTGTGGCTGCTAGTGCTGCTGCGCCTCGCCACTGTTGTGGGAGTGCTTGACTTTGCAAAACTTAATGTTCTTTTATCATAGTTTTTTGTGTGTAATACTTGTATAAAAATGCCTCTACCTGTGTAACATTCCCTTTCAGATATGAGAATAAACTATAGTGGTATAAGCACCTTATACCAATGCACCAGCATCCACTCTAGGATATTGTACTGTTTTTACTGTACCACTATAAAGTGGTCCAACTTTTGTATGGGTTAATTCTGCCCATTGTTCTCTTTTGCTTTGCTTTGAATTATATGAAAACATCCAGGAATTTGGCATTATTTGAAAGCAATTAGGTAAACTGTAGTTTACTGAATGACACATAAAATTCTCACCTTACCGTGCCTCAGGTTTATTCTGAGGTGTGGGCTGGAAGTAAGATGCCAGGCTAGAATTCAAAGTGACCATTTTTTGTTTCCACTCAGCACGAGCCTAGATGCCTGCTGAGAGTGCAACAGAGTGGGAAAACTTTAAGCAATCAAGTAAAAGAAAATAGAACTATTTCCCCTTTTCCAAAGGAGACAACAAAACTGAGCTGTGACTGGTAAGAAAAAGAACTTTCTTGAAGCTGTGTACTGAATACTGATACAGAGAAAGCAGTATTTTATTTGGGCTTAATTTTCTGTTACAAGGACCACAGTGAATGAAGTTGCAGCTCGAGGAAATTAATGGTAGTGAATGTAATTTCTGAGGCTGGAACAGGTTGCTTTTACTTGGAGGGATGGGAGGGGGAAATCAAGTTTCTCATTTACTTCAGAAATGTTAAGGTGGAAAGAGCAGAGGAGAGATGTGAAATTTGTTGGTTTTCTTCTCACCCTCTCAGTGCACTGTGTTAGCTACACTCTGTCAGATACTGTTAAAGCACATCGTATTACGCCTAGTATGATGTGATAAGACAGTAAGACACAATGCAAAGAATATTAAAATAACAAACACTCAAACACCAAACATCTCTTGACATTGCCCTTGCTGATCATTTCAAGGAGCAAATGCCTCGAATCCTAAGAGGTTGATCTCTTCACTAAAATAGCGTACAGTGCCTAGTAGGACTAGAAGCCATCTTTGAAATCCATAGTGAAGTGCCATTTTCTGTATGAAAACAGGGTCTCCCATGTATTTTAGTTTGAGGCAGTCTAAGTTGTCTCACAAATTTATTGGCATGTGCTCACCTGAGGGGAACAGATGTACTGATAAGTCTGGAACACACAGATACTGGAATTATCATACCAGCTTAGATATCTTGTCCATTTAGCCAGTAGGCATCCTACCTTTTTGGTCACTAGCCAATACCTGATGCTTCAGAGGAAGCACCTCACAATGTGCTTGGTCACTTTGTAATGATAAACATTGTTTGCTTCAATAACACATGGGGAGCTTCTAAAAATAAAAATGTGAGAGACTAGAACTTGGTGTTAGGGATGTGATGAATATTCAGCCTGGATTCAATTTGTACAAAGTTGCAGCCTCTGAAACTATTTGGAATATCTTGGATAATGACCTGAAATATATACAGAGCTCAGATAGTTTAAATCAGCTTAACTCCTTAAATGGTTACTCAAGCTTCTAAGTCATATTAAGGCGTTCATGGTCTGATTTCCTAATGTATGGAAGTCAATGGGAGTAGCAGGTGCTCACAATCTTTTTTTTTTTTTAAATCAGTCCATCAGATGCTTTAAGAAACTAAACCATCTTAACTCTTTAAAGCAGTCTAAATGGTTAAGATGACTTAAAATCCTCAAAGGAGCTTTAACACATCTTAGCACTTAAAGCAGCTTAAATTGTTAAACTATTTTCAGGAGGTAAGGCAGCTGAAGAGTTTTTAAATCAGGCTATTACTCTTTAGCCTGGTCACTAATAGGTATTCAGCCAAATGAGTTTCCAATCATTGCAGACTGAACAACAAAGTGCTGACTAGAGGGCAAGAGCTGAAAGGTGGAAATATCAATATGTTGGTTGGAGTTTGGATTAATTAACAGTTGAGAGAGAATGACAGGATTTAACCTTTACGGGACAATAATGAAAACAAGCTGCATAGCTCATCCTGTTGATTTTCTTATTGATGCACATACAGATTTTGATTATTGTGTGAAGGTTGGAAAGGAGAACTGCTGTCAATAAAAATTCTAAAACTAAACATAAAACATCAGTTTTTTCTGTCCATTGCAGATTACTTTGCTTTTGTTTACAGCAATAACAACGCTGGGTAAAATGCACAGATTATATAATGTAGGCTTCTCTTGTATAGTCAATTTTGGTTTTAATCTATTGTTGTATTTGAAGTTTAAATTATGTGTTTGATCATATTCATTGAAGCATGTATGTTTTTTAATGCTTGTGAGTCAGCAGGCTGTTATGATGAAAACCCTTATTAAAAGTTTTTTAAATTTAAACATTCAATTATGAGTTTATTCAGATAATATGAAATAGTCTGAATGTATTCACAAAGCATATAATATACCATTGTTTGTTTATGAAGCACTGTGAAGATTAATCCAAACTGAAGACATAATTTAGAGTATAATGTTGATGGCAGAACAGTATACTAGGCAACAAAGTGGCTTTTGATGGTAAATAAATGATTAAGCCAAGAAGGGATGTATAACTGTACAAGTAACTTATTGTGACTATAGTCTCGTGCAAAGTATTATCCTTATGTTCCAAGAAGACTTCCTAAAGCACAACATAAAATGTTTTTCTTGTTTTGTCAAGGTTGACAATATAGAAATATATGAATTGCCGCATGGGATCAGATGTGTGGGCCAATATCATGTTTCTGAGAGTGGCTTGCACCAGACGCTTCAGAAGAATGTGTCAAAGTTCTGTAGTGGGCTGTGATCTACTCTCCTTTGAAACTGGAATAGAAAAGAATAGAGAGGATTTTCCTTCTTGCATAGGTGCCCGGAAGGAGATATATATGCTGTATGGTTCTGAGCGTCACTAATAACAAGCTCCTTTAATTTTGCTGTCTGGTTCTTTTTAGTAACACAAGTGCCAGTGAAAATAAGGAAACCACTTGCCCAATTGTGCTTCTAATTCACTGCTCACTGATGTGTCCACTTATGTTAGATTCTCAAAACCCCCACCCATTGTAAAGTTGTCATTTCCCCCTCTTGCTTGTTATCATATAGTCACCTCCAGGGGCGGCTCTATGTTTTTTGCCGCCCCAAGCACGGCAGTCAGGCGGCCTTTGGCAGCATGCCTGCGGGCGGTCCAGGTTCACATGGATTCGGTGGCATTTCTGGGGGTGATCTGCCGGTCCCGCGGTTTTGGCGTACCCGCCACTGAATTGCCACCAAAACCGTGGAACCAGCAGACCTCCCGCAGGCATGCCGCCAAAGGCCGCCTGACTCCCGCCCTCACAGCAACCGGCAGGCCGCCCCCCATGGCTTGCTGCCCCAGGCATGCGCTTGCTGCGCTGGTGCCTGGAGCCGCCCCTGGTCACCTCCTATCTGTGTCCTCACTTACATTATATAGAGGGGTCACTTCATTTTAAGTATTGCTTGCCCTGACATGTTAGATTTCTCCTGACCAAAGCCTTTCCACTTAGCTGTGTGTTCTCACTTTGATGCACAGAGACCTTTCATGGTCTTAAATTCTTGCTAAAAGCATTAAAGGGTGTGTAAATGCAACTGTGTGCCCTATTGCTGTAAAAGCCTAATCATGGTTCAGGGGTGTAGTGTAGATTTAGGGGTTTGAAGACCAGAGGGACCATTCATGCTCACCTGCAAAACACAGGCCCGAGAATTTAATTTAGCAGGCTTAAGTCTTTGAAAATATATCAGTACAGTGTTGAAAATGTGTGGTTTTTGAGAAAGCCATATTATTTCTTTTCTAGGACATGACTGACTAATATCTCCATTTGCTTTTTATTTGCTGTATACAATTTATGTACAAGGCCCTTTTTAGGAATGAGAGATTACATCTCATTAATTTGTCCATTCTTGTGGAATAAATAATTCTCTATTTTTTATGGATGCTTTTATTTCAAATTAACTCTGGTTGGGACAATTTATGTTGACTTGAATTTGGAGGGTTGAATTTAGTCTAGAGCATGGGCGGGCAAACTTTTTGGCCTGAGGGCCGCATCGGGTTTCAGAAATTGTATGGAGAGCCGGTAAGGGCTGTGCCTCCCCAAACAGGCAGGCATGGACCGGCCCCCGGCCCCTATCCGACCCCCCCCACCCGCGTCTCGCCCCTGACGGCCCCCTGGGACTCCTGCCCCATCCAACCCCCCTGTTCCCTGTCCCCTGACCATCCCCGGACCCCCCACCCCTAACTGCCCTGCACCGCCCCATCAAACACCCCCTCTCATTCCTGACTGCCCCTCCCTGGGACCCCTGCCCCATCCACACCCCCCCGCTCCCTGACCGCCCCCGGAACCCCCGCCCCTGACTGCCTCCCATCGCCCCATCCAATCCCCCCCTTCCTGACTGCCTCCCTGGGACCCCTGCCCCCATTCAACCCCCCTGTTTCCCGCCCTTTGACTGCCCCGACCCCTATCCACACCCCCGGCCCCTGACCACCACCCCAAACTCCCGTGCCCACTATCCAGCCCCCCCGCTCCCTGCCCCCTTACTGCGCTGCCTGGAGCACCGGTGGCTGGCGGCACGGCTGCACCATGATAGGCAGCCGCGCCGCCCGGCTGGAGCCAGCCACGCCCCGCACAGCACGGACCACCAGGTCAGGCCACGGCTCTGCAGCTCAGGGGCTAGGGAGAATGGTCCCACGGGCCGTAGTTTGCCCACCTCTGGTTTAAAGTATATTTATAGAATAACTTTATCCACATAAAAGAATGTGTTTAATAACTAGATCCACCTTTCCTGTGTGCACTCTAGTACACAGAATGTTCTCTATTAATAATGTATACAGGAAACTTTTAAAGGTGAGTTAGTACCACTGTCAAAACAAAAATCATGCTCTGGGTTTTATCTGCATACAGATAAGTGAGATGCTATTTTGTCGAAACTGTAGCATTCCAATTTGAAAACTCATTAATACCAAAGGTTCAAAATGTCTCACTTTTTAATAAAAGATCTTTGTTGAGCAAAGGAAACAAAAAGCAAATGTAAATGTTGGAAAAGCTTTTAGGCTTTTCCTATTCTTAGGACTTCATGCAGTATTCAATACATCTTATATTCTCCCCTCACAGTGGCAACTAACAACTTCAAAGAAATCTACTTTAATCGCCACAGGGCCTGACAGTTCTGGACCTTAGGTTCTATGAGCACTGGTTGCTGTGTGCTTGCTATTATCTACACTCATAAATATGATGGTCAAATGTTTAAATCACAACTGCTGCTGTGTAATAATCATTGAAATACTCAAACTATCATTTTGGTTGTGAATTTTTAAGTCTGTAAGCCTAAAGCTTTATAGATCTCTGGATTGACTTGAGTGTTTCCTTGGTTTTTAATTATTCTTTATAATGCTGCATCATATGAAGTGAATTACAACCCAAGGGAAAAAAGATAAAAACTGATGTTTAATACATTTTTGTAGAAGCTTTTATTTAAAGTCTTCACTTGAGTTTCAAGGCTTTTAGTCACACAAATTGCAAATTTGGGGGGAAGTTAAAAGGAAACATATCCTTAGATATGGTTTGAAATAGCAGGCAGTTTGTTTTGTATTTGGCTAAATATCTCAAAGTGGATTTTCAGAAAAAAAAAATTAAACGGCAGGGCTATAGACATGCAAGGAACAATTATTTCACAACCTTATGTCACAAAAGTTGTTTAACTTTCCTGCTTCACAGAAACTAGCATTCTAGGAATGAAAGCTTAGGTATATTCACATGTAACATATACAGCTGTTGAATTAGAGACTTATCAACCTACAGGCAAAATTCTCCACTTCAATCTTCACTGCAAATTTTTGCTGCATATTCCATTCATTTTATTTGCATAATAGAACATGTACAAAATATCCAACAGAGAGGCAATATGAGACGAGATCCATAGTATGCTGTATTCTGTCCTACATTTTTGTCATTCAGAAATACTTTAAAACATACATCTGAACAATGCTTCATGCAAAATAGGGAGAAATCTATGGCCATCAGAGTTAAGGACAATAAGGAGGGGTTTTCTTTAAGTATATTGGGAACAAAAAAGAATCTCAACGATGGTATCGATCCATTATTAGATGGAAATGGTAAAATTTTCAATAATGCAGGGAAGGGAATATTGGATGTTATTTCTATAAGAGATGCCCTAGTTAAAAATAAATTATTTTGGGGAAGTTCTATGTCCTGAGTTATGGTGGAAGTCAGACCAGATGATCACAGTGGTCCCTTCAGGCTTTGGAGTCTATGAAATGTAACCAGCTATGCAGAAAGCAGAAGCCAGTATAATATATTTTCCCTGATCAATTTGTTGAACTTTGGTGACATTACAGAAAACACAAACTTATTTTTGAAGATGAAAGCAGGAAATATTGTAAACTGACAATGTCTGGCATGTATCAGGCTACATTACCTACTTAATAAAGAAATATATTGTAAGTTATGCCAGCTTTGGTGTTTATATAAAGGTATAACTTTTCATATTCAAAATGAGAGATCCTCTGTAACCGAGCCCTTGAAAAAAGGTTAGAAAAATGTATTAGAATTAATGTTATAAAAAGAAATGAAGAAAGATTTACTCTGATCACATACTGTAATAATTGTAGCAAAGTGTAATGATTGCTGCCAATTCTATATTCCATTCAGGTTTCCTTTGAAGTAGGAAAGCAAAATATGGGAGGAGGGGTTTCTGAAAAAGGAAACAGATTCAAAGAGCATCAACAGTAAATAAATTGATTGTGAAAATTGAGTGGAACAGAAATCTAGGCAAACTGACTGAATGGAGAATGCAGGAATCTAAAGGAAACACTTTAGGTATTTCTGTAGAGAAACTTCATTTAAATTTTTAAGTAAGAAAATATATTCTTATATATTGGGTATGGGAACTGACTACTGTAGTAATGTCTACTGTTGTTTTAAATACATTTTTACAAAATTAATTTTTCTTTAAATAGTGTGGGCCAAATTCCAGTCTCAGTAATGTGGAAGTAGAGCTGCACCCAACCAAAAGAGTGAGAACTGTGTTTTTTCTCCGACAGTAGCATTGATAGAATCCCACTGTAACAAAATGTCTTAATGTCCCTCAGAAGAAAAAGGGTTGTGGAGTATCAATTAGATAATAGTTTATGCAGGAGATGAAAAGTGAATTGGATTGGACCCCTATTAACCAAGTATGAAATTTAGCCCTATAATAGTAATGTATTAGAGAGGGCTCGATTTACAAAAAAAGACATGGTGATGCTCATTATCCCCCTCACCTATGTTAACTTTAAGGTGCCTAGAAACTCAGTAGGATTCACAAAGCCTTGCCTAGGCTCCGTCCATGAGGAATCGGGAGAGATAGGCATCCCAGAAGGGGATGCACAAAAGCTAGCATGCTAGGTGGCTTCTTGTCTAAACTAGCCAAGGGAAGATGCTGAAGAGAGGAGTATGTGCTAATCCCCTCCCCTTTCTCAGAGATAGGCTCCTAAATCTGGTGTGCAGAGAAGTGTCTCTGTCTGCTGGGAATTCTCAGCTTCAAACCTTCTCTTAAAGTTAGGTGCCTATGCTAGTTTAGCAAGAAGCTGGGTGGAGGAGGAGAAAGGAGGAGGAGGACCTTCCTTCTAACTTTTAGCCCAGTGGCTAAGGCTGCCAACAGTTTCAGACACTTAAATCTAAAATCTATTAAAGTACTTGAGTTGATACCAGCTCAGGACAAAGCATGAGAAGAGATGCTGTTTCTCATGTAGCTATATCCAAATCATAAGAGCCTTTACAGATCAAAATAAAGACCTTGAATTGCAAAAATTCTTATTTGCCTTAGTGGCTTCATGTTTGCACTGCACAGGAGGAGTGCTAGAGTAGACTATGCAACATGGCGACTTCAAGGAAGAATATATTGTAAATGTAGTGGTGTTGTAGCTGTGGTGGTCACAAGACAAAGTGGGCGAGAAAATATCTTTCATTGGGCCAACTTCTGTTCGTGAGAAAGACAAGCTTTTAAGCTTACACCGAGCTCTTCTTCAGGAAGCTCGAAAGCTTGTCTCTCTCATCAACAGAAGTTGGTCTACAACATATTACCTCACCCACCTTGACTCTCATATGACCTTTTTGACTGTGTCTGAGTAGCCTAAATTGACTCACCACTCTGTGCACTTTGTAAGTGTCCCCACATGATGATGAATTGATGAATTAATTGATTAATTACCAGGTGCTTAATCAATAAAAATGATTCATCTTATCAGCTGAGGACAGTTAAGAAAAGAGACGTACAGGGTCACAGAGAGATGAGATCTTCTTCCTCTCATCGGGTGTTTGGGGAGAAGGTAAGAGCCTGATGCTGTGGGAAACAAAAACTTGAATAGCATGTTGTAAATAAATCATGAAGTGTTGAACTTGCCATGTGAGGACTGTTTGTTATAAAGACTGCAGCATGAGGGGAACCTGCCCTATTACTTATGATAGGGCAATGACCGAAAGTTTGTGTGTGTGTTCCTCCCTCCTCCCCTTGCAGTCAGCAGGCCAGATTTCCACTCTGTATTTTAAAGGATATTTGAATTTATGAAATTCCATAAGAAATACTGATGCCTATTGAGGTAGATGCTCAGATACTGTTTGTGTGTTGTAAGAACCTGAAGAGAATTGAAGAGGATTTGGGATACTTCCTGTAAACAGCCCCTACCATGCAACTCTGTTGTCAGTCATACCATTACAAGCTTTAGTATTAGAATCAGATCCCTTGTGGTCACAGTATCAAAGATAAATGACAAATGTAAAACAATTAGCCCGTTTAGCAAAGCATTGGTGTTTTGTGGTCTTCTATCACTGTTCTTAAGGTGATACATTATTTTAATGTATTTGTATTAGTTTACACTTGAGTCTGGGTTATTGAAAGTTCTTCTCTGCTAGCAACTGACTTTTTTTTTTTAAAAAAGACAACTTTAACTGCTGGCTCACTAATCTGATTTATACATGTGTGACAGCACATTAGGAAGACAATAGGAACATTCTGATAACAAATCTGTACATTGGAACTTTACTGTTCTTGTATTTATCCAAACCTATTCAGATTGCTGTACTGTATCAGACCTTTGAGCCATCAAATCTTAAGCTTTGTCTCAAGTAATAAGTACAGTACCCGATGCTTCATAAGAACACACAAACCTCTTACAATGAACCTAATCCATTGCTGAATGCTGTACATAAAGAAAAAAAAATTCCTCCCTGAAAATATATGGTTGATTGTAACATTGCATGTTTTAGTCTGTTCCTGTGGCGACTAAAAAGGAAGGAGACAGGAAGCCAGGTTGTGGTAGCCGAAAAGCCAAAAAGCCTCCCAGGAAAACTTTCCTGGGATTTTTATTCTTTCTACCTCCCTGTTTACAACACTTCTAAGTGGTTGAATTCTTGCGCATAAAAGAAGCATACAGTGTACAGCAACATAAGATAACAAACCCATATCTTGTGCACGTGAAAGCAAGCTGCGAGGGTAATGATCAAGTCAGCCAGTAAGTTTCCTAATCACAGACGCTGGGGTGAAGGTCACTCCTGCCTCGTAGCCCCAAACACAGTGTGCCGCATCTGTGGGCTGGCGATTCAGGAGCTATGCGTCCCTACATGTTCCTATTAAATTCTTAGGACTTAATGTAATATCAGACTTCATAAAACACCTCTGATTCTTACCAAAGACTCCATGTAGTTTGGTTGATAATGTGACAAAATGCAGTTTAAAAAGCTCTGGATTCAAATTTTGTTATAGTGTTTATATTGAACATTTAATTATTAGTATCTGTTCATCTTTTTGTGACAGACACTTTCACCAGTTCTTTCTCTAAAAATAAGACAAGTCTTGTCTGCAATATTTTTCACTCATACAAAAAAGTTAGAAAAAAGTTCATCCTTATAAAGATGTGGGGTCACTAGGGCAATCTGCATTGGTCAGCCAGTACCCGAAGCTGGATTAGCCAGCTAATGGAGGATCCACAAGAGTAGGGGGTATCTTTGGATGACCTAGAGCTGCTGTGACTAGTCCTATGTGTTCAGTGTTCAGTTGGGGTGTCTGTGCTCTGGTGAACCCTGGCTGCTTCAAGCAGCCACTGTAGAATTGGGGGGATGTTGAAGATGACTTCAACCCAATTTTGCCTTCACCCTCCCTGCACGCTGTGTCTGGACTCCAAGATCTGTCCCATGAAATCTATGGAAGGGATTAAGATAGACAAAGAGAGGCTTGATAGGGTTGCACTTCTGGGAAGTGAGAATCTGAGATTATGAAACTCAGTCCGTGAATGACTTCCTTGTACTAATGGAAGCTTAGATCATAAACTATAGGAAATGTAACCAGCTTTATATTCAAACATCAAGCAGCTTTGACAGTTCCATTTGGTTTAGGGAATGCCTCTCCCACTCAGATATTGCTACCAGACTCGCAATCAATTTTGAAGCTAGGCTTTCACTGCCAGTTTATGTAGTCCTGGTGTTCATTTTTCTGAAAGTTACATCTGTTCTCGCTATATAACATTTTAAATACTTACACATTTTGGATCAGATCACAGTTCGCTCCTGTGTGGGTGCATTGGGGGGGGGGGGGGGGGAGAGGGGGACTTCCCTCTCTTGTTCCCCTGTACAGAAACTGGCAACACTTGCAATCTTATTACTCAAGTGGGTGCAGAAACTGCTCCCTGCTAGTGTGTTGTGGCATCTAATCATCTCAAGAAGGCAGAAAGTAATGAAGGGGAAGGCAGGACTATGGCCCTGACCCCCCGTTTCAGCCATACAACTGTACCATCCAGAGTTAGCCAGCCAGTCCAGGTAGCACATGCTGCACCCTTGTAGGGGGTAAAGCAATGGGCACAGGTCCACTGTGCACTGAGGACTCCAAGGTAGCATTATACTTACGAAACATGCAATCCCTGCCAGTGCACCCATAGGGGAGGTTCTGCTCTGCATTGCCCCAGTGCAGGCCTGAGGATAAAAGCCACAATAAAGCTGATAAGTTTCAATACACATGTATGCACCAAAGTACGCAACAGGCTTTTCCAGGGTAAAAGCAGTTTCTACAATAATAGATTTTTAAAACTGTATAGGGGAATAGTAGAAAAATGTGCTAACAGAAAGAATACTATGTGCCTTGTCCTGATATGTGCAGGCATGTGTATAAGCTATTGCTATACATTTTGGTTTGCAGAGGCCATGCAGCCTCTGGTATCCAGGACCACGTTGGCTTCCATTCATCAGAGTGTGCCTGACTTGGAAACTCCAGAAATGTCAAGGTAACTTCTTGTGCAAAACCCAGGCTCCTACATTTATATTTTATTAAAAGGTTTAACCCTAACGTTTCTTACTCAACAGGCCCTTTAAAATCTGCTAAATACAAACGTATTGTTATTCAACATCATTTGTTTGTATGGGACTTTGTCTTTCTTTGTCTGTAATGTCCCTGTCCTGAGGAATTTTATAATCTATTGCCTTGATTACACACACACACATTGTACTGCTTTAGCTACACTAGTATATGTAACTCCCCTAGTGAGGACACAGTTCTACTGGTATAAAGGTTCTCTTACCAGCATAGCTTATTTCTGTCTGAGAAGGAAAATAAGCCATATCAGAATAAGGCACCTTTATGCCAGTAGAACTGTGCCTACACTAGGAGCTGTACTTTCTTTGAGGCTGAAAAAGGAAAAGACACCCCTAACTGATACAGTTTCTGTACCAGTATAACAACATTACAGGTAAGGCTTTAGACCCTGGCACTGCGATCTAAGCAGCACACACTCAGGCAGAGCACCATTGACTTGTGGGATTCTTTGTAGGTGTAAGCATCTGGCCACAAGGATCAGACTGCAGATTTTAGGTTTCAAGCTACAGCCAGGTGTAATGAGAGATGGTGACGGATATATGGGGGAAGAGGAGATGGGTGGTTAGAAGACAGGGGTGAGGATGACAACAATAAGATCACATGGCTGCTCGGGTTACATAGATTTGCCTTTAAATATAAGGTTATGGTTAAGGAAAGATTAAGCTTTACAAGCGTCATTGGAGAAATGAGTTTAAGGAGAGATTTGGAGAGGGTAGAAACATAGCAAGCTGCTAGGTGTAGGCTAAACAAAGAAATATACATCAACAAATTGAAAAGCCTAAGCTATCTTGTAGTTAGTGCAATGAATGGCTCTAATTCATCTTGAACTATTCTACATGCTCTCTACATGCTTCTGCTATTAGAACCTGATTGAAAGCCCCTTAAAGTCAATATACAGACTCCTATTTAACTAAGTGGGCTTTGGCTTAAACCCAATGTGACAAATTTGAGCTATTGTGTAAGTCTTGGAAAATGTCTCTAACTACTGAGGTGGTAGTATGTAAGCCCATATCCATAGCTATTTTAAGCAGTTCAGGTACTTGGAGGATACCTGTGTGTACTAAATACCTCTAGTTCTGTCTATCGCTGTTTATATTATGGTTACTTTCTCTGCTCCAAATATGCAGTAACACTGGTAATGATATGCCCTTCTATTTCTCCAACAAAGCTCTATTCCTTCTCACCTGAAATATTAAGATGTTTACCCTTCTCAGAGGTAGCTAGGCTTGCATTTTATTCACCAACATTTTCTAAATGTATTTCACATTGCTTGCAATTTATATTTAAATGTGTTCCTCTAGTCACATTATTACTGTAACAAGAAAACCAAATCAAAATAAGATGATCCATTATCACACAAAACGAAGATAGATTAAAGTTTTGTACTGATTACTTTTCCTAATATGGTCTAATGATGAGCAGATCCATTCAGCTGTGAGTGAGCCCCATAAGATGTGCAGAATAGACCAAAACAAGTCTAGATCAAACACTCCATGCTCAGCTTAAATCAATACACTTTCAATGAAAAAGCTGCAACTTGTACTTTTTTACATAGCATACCAAATGAAATAATCATGAGATGCTGCAATGCGACCAAAGAACTGGGCGTTGGGGTTGGCAGTAAGGAGGACAAGAGAAGGGTTATTGAGAAAGGTCCTTTTAAGATAAAGATCAAGGGAAGATGAAACTTCTGTTTATAGCTGGGGTAAAATGGGAGACCAAACACGGACAGATGTAAAATGAAATAAAGCTGGAAACCATCAACTTGAAGGATTTGTAGTTCAAAGAGGTGTAAGTTCATATGAGCCAAGCTCTGTCATACAGCAATGAGGATCAGTTGCACAGTAAATATATAGTTTACATTTCTTTAGATATCCAAGGAGTGAAAATTCCATTAGTGCTTTGTTAGAGCAACTTCAGGGTCAAATGTGAGAGGAACCTTCTCCACCTCCTTGCATTGAACAAGATGCAGTTGCTAAAGGGACACTATTCTGAGATCAAATAATATCCAGCATGTCAAGACAAACCATCTGCTAGCCTCTGCAGACATCTGGATCTTAGCCAGCTTCACTCTCCCCCTCCACCCAGTTACTTGTGTCCTCACTACACTGCTCACTAGAGGGACTAAAGTGGGGCCAAACTGTCAGTTCCCCATCCAACTTCTGTTTCCTCCTCTGCCTCTTAACTTCATTATTGTCACTGAAATGTGTTCTAATCCTTGCCCTGCCCAGGATCTCCAAATCCCCATGTCACACCATTAACTAGCGTCATCTTCTACTGCTCCATCAGATTCCCCACACTCATTGCAGATCCCTTTATAACCCTCATACTTGAGTCCTGTGCTCCCCTCCCCATGGTTCATATCCACTTCATACCTTCTTCTCTCTCCCCACTGCCATCTGCAGGTGTGAGCACTCATATTTTTCCAGTGTGGTCAGTCCAGTGTAGTTATGAAAATTTGATAATTTATTTAAATATAAATCTGTATATTTTTGCATAAATTAGATTGTTTGGGATTGAAATAATCTTCCAAGATCAGCTTTGTTCCTTCCTCATAGCCATGGTATCACTGCTAGTGGGCATGTCCTACTTCCTATCCCTACAGGCAATTTTCCTCTCAAAACAGCTCTACCCATAGGAGTTCTGACCTAGTAATAAATAATATCATGCCAGTTTTTGATGTCAGACATGAAGCTAATGCTTTGGGTAATGACAATGTTCCAGAACATGACATGCATCAGTTCAGAAGTAGGATAGATAGGTGAAATCCTAATCTAATCCACAAGCCTAAGAGTACCTTACATTTGAGCTAAAAATATCCTGAAGTGACACATCTGTTTTTATTTCTAGTTACAATTTTATTTGATTCTAGGCGCTTTCAAAAAGGATCAATTAGGAATAGGTAATGCTGTGTGCATTTCAGTGCTATCTAATATTTGACATAAAAATTCTGGAAGAGACTGAATGGCAGCTGTAGAGCAGTGAAAGATGGAGGTCTGAAAGGACATGTCCTTTTAAAAAATGAGTAGAGCCAAGTAACTAAGGGACTGAATACTTGAATGTCTAATGCATCAATAGGGAATCGAGGAGTGATTGACTAAGAAAGTGAAACAGTGAATGAGTGAATCATTCACTGAGCATTTCTATGCATAAGTGGGTCTCTGAGATTGTGAATGGGTTGGACAACAGTTGAGTGAGTTTGGAAATGGTGCATATTGAATTACTTGCATTGAAACATTTCTATTTCAGTACTTTCATCATTTGGTGAAATGAGGTTTGCATCCCCTTGTCAGGTGGAAGCGTGGTATGAGTGAATGCACATAGCCAGTTGAGTTGCAGTCTGTGTAAGACCATGTGATGAAAGGAGTGATAAGATGACTAGCTACTGGTTGTGATGGGTGGTATGTTTTGGTGCCTCATATGTGGCCCTCATAGCCCTGATGCACTCCTGTCCCATTTTCTCTCTTAAAGTGCTGTGACATCAAGTTGGACATTAGGATAGGAGGACTCCAGAGGAAGCTAGGACCCACACATGTTGCTTGCAATGCTGTTGAAAGTTGAGAGAACCCTGTATACCTGTCTTGAGAATCTAACTCACTATAACTAAGACAGCTGTGCAATATTTCTAATAGAGGGTTTATAAAGAGTATCTAAAGAAAGAGGGCTGACAGAAAACATTTCCATTTCTGGGGGAAGCTCAAGGGAAATCTCCTTGGATAGACCTGGGACTTACACAAAACATATTATTCAGAGGTTATTTCTTCTATATACCTTAGTTCAGTGTTTCTCAACTGCTGAGTCTTCACCCCCAGCTGGGTTACAAAAGACAATTAGGTGGGTTGTGAAGCAATGAAAATGTTGTTACTTTTTTTAAAGCAAAGAAAATAAAATTTCCAGAATAACTTTAGGGCAGCCAAGGCCTTCAAAGTTTGTGAGTCCACACAGGTAATTCTCTCCCACTCTCTTGCTCCTGGCGCTCACTTCAAGGTTGAGTGTTCTCTGTCAGCCTCTCAGAAAAACACATATACTTGCAAATGCAAATTTATTATATGCTTATCACGATCAATACATTATTTTATTATTGCTAAATGTAAGGCCATAGTGAATTTTTTTTTTAAACTTCAAATAGGGGGTCACCAGTCTGAAAGGGTTGAGAATCACCACAGGCACAGGGCATCTGAGTTTGACTGCCTTTGTTTTGAAGATATTTAAAACTAATAAATGAGACCTTTTAGAGAGAATCTATTTTCTCTCTGCTTAATTAGAGGGAGCTTCTGGTGGTTTGTTTGGGACAGTCACTGGGGATTGGTCATACAGGGTGTCCACAAAATTGGGCAAGATTATTTCGTGGTCTCACTGGCTCACCTTTAACTGGCTTCCATTCCCTTCCACCTTTTTTCTACCCAGTAAGGATATTTAAATGATAACTTAAAGGTTCTTCCCGTTTCTGAGGTAATAACCATATCTTAGGCTAATCAACGCTGAGACCATCTGTGATAAATGAAGGGGGGGGGTAGCTTCCTTTTATGGACACCCAGCCAGCCAGTTAGCTATAAAATCCCTGTTAGTAGCTGTTCTCTACTTGCTTTACCTGTAAAGAGTTAAAAAAGCCCATAGGTAAAAGGAAGGGAGTGGGCACCTGACCAAAAGAGCCAATGGGAGGGCTAGAACTTTTTAAAATTGAGAAAAAACTTTCCCTTTGTCTGTCTGTCTGTTCTCCGGAGAGCAGAGCAGAGACAGGGCTGGAGCTATGCTGTAGAAAGCTGTGGGCCAGGTATGAAAATCACCAGATCATACCTAGAAAGTACTCATTTGAAACCCCCAGATATGTAAGTAGATCAGGAAATGTCCAGGAAGACGCAATTATGTTTATTTCTTTTATTTTCTTTTACTGTATTTCATTAAGCTGGACCTCAAGAAAACCATTCTTGATGCTTAATTATTATATTTGCTCTTTTAAAATCTAGCAATAGCTTAAGTTCCAGATGTATTTTTTCTTTTTGTTTTTAATAAAATGTACCTTTTTAAAGAATAGGATTGGGTTTTTGTGTCCTAAGAGGTTTGTGCATATGTTGTTTTAATTAGCTGGTGGCAACAGCTGATTTCCTTTGTTTTCTTTCTCAGCTCTTCCCTGGAGTGGGGGTGAAAGGGCTTGAGGGTACCCCACAAGGAGGAATTCCCAAGTACGCCTTCCTGGGTTCAAAGATGTTTTTTGCATTTGGGTGGTGGCAGCATCTACCCACCCAAGGTCAGAGAGAAGCTGTAACCTTGGGAGTTTAATACAAGCCTGGAGTGGCCAGTATTAATTTTTAGAATCCTTGCGGGTCCTCACCTTCTGCACTCGAAATGCCAGAGTGGGGAATGAGCCTTGACACCATCTTACTCCCTCTCCCCACCCCCGCATTTTGCTGCAATGTCCTCCTCATTTCTTTTCCTCCTTAAGTCAACAAGTGTCTTAAAAACCCAGGAATTGTCTTATCAGATTTGGACTGGATGACACATGGTCTATACTTTTTCTTCCTAAATTCAGGCTTCAGGGGTGTAAGAAACTCCATTAAGGACAATTATGTAATAAGCTTTTAATAGAGGAAGCCTCTTTCTAACCTCTAGCAGATGGTGGTTGGCTTATGCCCCAAAGCATATTTGAATCCTATTGTATTTAATTTTTGATATTCATATGAGTGATGTGAATATCAATAATTAAATAAAAGTGACTAATCCTTTTTATGAATGCCACTAAATTCTTGAGTCCAGATCTTCAGCCAATGTAAATTGGCAAATCTCTGTTGATTTCATTATTATTGTGCTGATTTACACCAACTGAACAACTGGACCAGATCCCCAAAGATATCTTCAGTTCCATAGGTTATTCTTAAATACAGAATAATTGTAATATATCTTTGTTCACATTTTTCAAAACCTGAATTACAAACACATCAGAGACACACAGAAGCAAGGAAGTGAGAAGTTAAGCCACCTAGTAGTATATAACCTCTGCTCCTTTATTCACAGGAATGCAATAATCTTAACATGCCAGCTTTCAGGCATTAATTTTACCAAACCTCATGTTACTGGAGAGAGAAACTACTCCATAGCTTTCCCTTCCATATACCTACTTCAAAATTCTACGTCCTTGTAACTCTAGTAGTTGTGGATCATTGGTACAGTAAGGTGGGCAGAGTTAAGGTTGTGGCAGTTTTCCTCTCCTTCCCTTCCTCTCTCCTTCACCAGTTTTACCTTGTACCTTCTATTCACACATCCAGCCCAGTTTATTTCCCTTTCCCATGAAATTTACAGCCCTCCCTATCCCAATGATACCCATAGCACCCCTCTATGCCTCCTGAAAGCCTAGTATATTGTGGTCTTCATTGGTTTTACTCCTAGTGGAACAATAAGAGATGGTGCCCATCTTTGTTAAAGAAAGTCTAAGTATCCTTCTTCACAAGCTGTTAGGATGACCACCATTTCCCAACTGAAGGTAGCTTGTGTCCCAATGAGACGAGTGGGAGATGGCAGCCATTTAAAAATGGATTATTATTTGTGAGTTTCTTGGAAGGAAGAAATTGTATGCGCTAGTCTCTGCAGACAAACTTTCAGTTATGGAGAATGATGGTAACAATTGACTCTCAATCCTACATAATTCTTATGAAAAACTATCCACTGTACCAGATATACTCAAGGGACCTCTCCCTAGCAACTTGTGACGTGCACAGTTGTTTCAAAGATGCATATCAACAATGAAATATTAGAAATGCTGACAACTTGGGCCACAGACCAATTTCAAACACTTATAAAAATATATTGCACAAGACCACATAAAAACTATATTGAATATTCAATATCACAGTGTGTGTGAAATTTCACACAGGATGCCTGTTTGTGTGTGTGTGGGCGGGAGAGAGAACAGGAATTTATGCCCAATTTTAAGTCTGTTTCAGCACAACCTGTACTATAGAATTGATCATTTTGAGGATGTTTTTATACTTGCAGGTAGAGGGCAGTGTTATGCATAGAAATCCTACGAATATATAATTGCTTTCTGAATAACATCTGAGTGAAAAATAAAACCAGACCCTGAAGTCATCAATTAAATAGCGCGCGCACACAGCATGGAGAATAGACTTTAGGATTAGGGTTCTGTAAATGTTAGCTCAGTGTCAGTCTTGCTATAAACCTGAATCTTCATGTAAAATCTGACACATCTCAAGAGATGTGTCAAGCTGGCCTGGACACTTTCTTGCCTTCTATATATCCCATTTGAATAGCTACATTTATTTGACCATGTTGCATTTACTTCAGGCAATATTATGAACCTATTCATCTCTTCACTGTTCCTGCTTTACATTAGTATAACTTCTATCAATGGAGTTACGTTGGTGTAAATCTGGAGTAACTCACTTGTAAATGAGGCGTTATGCCTCCAAAAAGGGCTGGGGAGGAGGAGGTGCATTATCTGAGGAGTGGGATTTTGCATGAATTATACCTGTTTTCCTGTTTACTAATGTCTGAAAATGGTATATCTGACTTTCTGGTGTCAGGGCTGTTACAGTGAAAACTGTGTGAATAGGTATTAGACTGTCACATTCTTATTTATTTAAAGTGAAAGTTAAATGTCAGTTTTGACCAGGAGCTGATATGTTCTAGGTATCATTTCTTGCACTTTGGCTTATGTACTGGGATTTGGGGATAAATTTTGTACATCCGGCAGTTACATTTTAAGAAGTAAGGGATTCATATTGGAGGATTATGCCATATTTCGGCATAATTAGGCAGCACTCTTTGTGTTGTTGGTATTGGTTGTAGATTGAATGAATTACTAATCTGAAATGCCTAGAGGCAGTGGTTTTGAGAAGCTTCAGTCCTGGCTGCTTATTCATGCACTGCTATGACTGACATAAGGCAAAAAAGTAACAACCCTAGGGAGAAACCATTTCTACATAATTCTATAAAGTGAGAAATTATGGAAGGTCTATGAAACATTTTATAGCAAAATGGGCTACATTTGCTTCAGCTCTTTTACATGCCTATAATACTCATTCAAAAGCTGCATCATCACAGAACTAATTCATAAACTGTCAATAGCAGTTTTATAGTATACCCAACAAAGCTAACGTCACGTTCTTGCATTATCTCTATACTCTACACAGAGATTCAGATCCTCTGAGAGAAACAGCTTGGATATGTGATAACACACCAAATAGAAGGCCTGCTTCAGGAGACTATTCTTGGTTGTAAGAATCTTTTGTGCACCCAACCCCCAGGTCTGTTCCCTCTAATGCACACCATCAAAACCCTTATTAACAGAACTAATTGAAACATCAAGAAATGGTCAGAACTCAACTGAATGGTGTATCGAATGTTTCTGAAGCATTTTAATTAACCCCTAGTACACCAGGGAACTATGCAAATTAGTTTACTTATTTCCCTGAGTCCTTATTGGGGTTATTAATTAACATATTTTTGAAAAGTGTGTAGGCTTCAACAGTGACTCAAAGATTAAGGTTGTATAGAGAATTTGTGCTTAGAGCCCGACTAAAATCCCTCTGTTTTAATCTTTAAGGATTGCATTTGATCTTCAAATTAGGCACAATAAATTTTCAGAGCACAATAGCATTTTATGTACATTTTTTTAGTGAAACATTCAATAACTTTTATGGAGGGAACATTTGAATGGCTTCCTTTATATAATTCTCCCCTTTTTGAAAAGTGGCCTCTGTCGGAGATAGCTGGAATTTGTGGGGACTGTGGTTGGTGAGCTAGGGGAAGCTAAAGAAATGTGAGGAAAAACAAAGCAGTGTCCCAAATATTGAACACTTCCCAGTTTAGCTTTTGCTTGAGAAAATGTCTCAAAAGAATGGCTGGCCGATTACCAGAAAAACATCTTCCATAGATAAAGTACTTGAATATTGTTGGTATATAGTATTTGGCCAGCTATAGAAGTACATGATGGATAAACAGTACTATTCATTGATTAATATATTTGCTGAATATTATTCAACCAGCTCTACTAAATAGTGGCAAGACGGCCACAAATTACTGCTGTGAAAGAACATCTATATCTTTTAAGTAGTGGGAAGTCTAAAACTTTTTTACTTTCTCATTTAGTCCCTTTTTTATTTTTTTTTTATTTTTTACCTAATCCATCTCTCTGTATGTCCCACCTGCGCAGTGAGCCTTTTTAATTGATGCCTCACAATGAACTCTTTCCTACGTAAGTCCACACTCCCTATAATGAGCATACATATTTTTCTGTATGTTTTTCATTGACAAGATCTCAGCTGCACATCACTGACAGCTCGTACACAGATGTGATGATGGGTGCTGGAACTAGGAACGCTGGGGGTGCTGCCGCACCCTCTGGCTTGAAGTGGATTCCATTATATATGGGATTTACAGTTTGATTCAATGGCTTTAAGCACCCCTGCTATACAAATTGTTCCAGCACCTCTGGTTGTGATATATAAAAGATCTGTCTTGCCAATCAGAATAGGGCTTTGGACACAGTTTCTGCAGCCAAAGTCTAATGCTTCAGCACAATACCTATTCCTATGCAAGGAGCAGAAATGTCAGCAAAGAAGTTAACCTCATACCCAACTTTTAATGTGTGAGATGTCTCATTGAAGTCAGTGGGTTTAGGCATGTGCTTAAGTACTCTGCTGAAATGGATCAGTAAGAACAGAGGAATAGCACAGTGTGAACATACTTGCAAAAAATTCATCCCTATGGGTTTGTTGCTGGTTTCTTACCTAGATGAATGCAGTGGTGTTGTATCTGTGGTGGTCCTAAGATATTAGCGAGACAAGGTGGGTGAGATAATATCTCTTATTGGATCAACTTCTGATTGTGAGACAGTCAAGCTTACACAGAGCTCTTCTTCAAGACCTGAAGAAGAGCTCTGTGTAAGCTCGAAAGCGTGTCTCTCTCACCAACAGAAGTTGGCACAATAAAAGGTATTGCTTTATGCACCTTGTCTCTCTTTAATACCCAGATGAATATCAGGCATTTCACCTATTCCAAATCCTTTCTTTGGAAAGTGATGTAACTTTCAGAATTAGAAATGTTCAAGGTAGGTTAAATGTGGGTCTTGTCAGTGTCCCTTTTAAGTGAGTGGTGCTAGCAGTCAAGGGTATAGCAGTATGTTTAACTAGAACAATGTCATTGACCCCGCCCACCAGTTTAGCTCAGCATTTTGAATCCAGGTCTAACCTCTATCTCACAGATATTGAAACTAGAGAGGAGATTGAATTACCATAGATCTGAGATCTAAGATGTGATTTCAGTGATGTTTATTTTATTTTTCCTGAATATTTGGTGATAACTTTTTTTGAGAATTTCCTAATATCTCTATAGAAATGGGCTTTAGAGATTTTTTTATAGAGGCTGTTGTTCTTCTTAAATTGAATACCAAAATAGTTTGTTTTTTTTCTAGATTCTTTTGTCGCCAAAAATCCTGTTGTTTGTAGGGTTCATGTTGGAAGTAAAGTAATCAGAAGTATAAAGTTAGGCTCTACCCTGTAAAGACTTACACAGGCGCTGAAGTTCACACACTGTCAGTAGTCCTGTTGAAGCCAGTGGGGCAATTCAGAGTTCATAAGGGCGAGCATGTATGCAAGCCTTTGCTGGATGGTGATTTAGGGCCTTTTCTTGCAACCCTTAATCATATGAGTAGGCCCTACTAATGTGAGTGGTTCCATTGTAGTCACGGGGTCATGGATTATTCATTTTACTAAGAGTTGTCGGGTTGTACCATTAAATGCGTTTCTTTGACCAATCAAAGTGATTTTAAAACTCTTTGTACTAAAACAAATGTTAATAATCTGATTATAATTATAGCTATTGCAGCTACATTTGGAGTGACTGGCAGGGGTGATGAGAGTATCAAAAGGAGGAGGTTGCAGTAACTGGGATGGCTTGTGGATTCAAAGATTTCAAGGCCAGAAGGATCAATTGTGATGATCTATTTTCACTTACTGCATAATACAGGTCATAGGACTTCCCTGAATTAATTTTTTGCTTCAAGACTAATAGCTGTGGTTGAACTAGAGTATATCTGTATTAGCAAAACATCCAGTCTTGATTTAAAAATTGTCCGTGATGGAGATTCCACCACAACCCTTGGTAAGGTGTTCCAGTGGCTAATTATCTTCACTGTTAAAATTTCGAACCTTATTTTGAGTTGAATATGTCCAGTTTCAACTAACAACCATTGGATTTTTGTTGTACAGTTGTCTGCTAGATTGAAAAGCCCTTTATTATTGGATTTCTGTTCACCATTGTATTGTCTTTGTTAGACTGCTCACAGGAATGGAGATCTACGTGGCATAGGGTAAACTAAACTTGGTTTTATTTACAAGGCTTTCAGATACATACTTTATTTTCAGCAGCCCACCTCAGCTTGTGGGCATACAGAGCCAGTATATCAGAGTTACTTCCTGTGCCTTTTAATGGGACAGTGCACCAGTTCTCTAACTATGCACGAATACTATACTCCCATGTAGGTTCTTATAGATTGTGGTCAAGTCACCCCCCATATCTTCTCTTTTGATAAGCTAAATAGACTGAGCTCCTTGAATCTTTCACTATAAGGCATGTTTTCTGTGAAAACTCTTCAATTTATCAACATCCTTCTTGAAGTCTGGACATAATATTCCAGTTGTGGTCACAGCAGTACCAAATACAGACCTAATAAACTTGTCTACTCCTACTTGATATTCCCCAGTTATACATCCATGCATCATATTAGCCCTTTTGACAATAGTATTGCACTGGGAGCTTATGTTCAGCTGGCTATCCAGCATGACCTCTCATGTCTCTTTCACAGTCACTGCTTTTCAAAGATTGAGCCCCCAATCCTGTAAATGTGGCCTACATACTTTGTTCCTGGATGTAAACAGTTGCATTTGTCATTTGAAAGGCATATTGTTTGCTTGTGCCTAGTTTACCAAGCAATCCACATTGCTCTATCAATGACCTATCCTCTTCCTAATCTTTGGGTAATGTGGAAACTTCATGAGTCATGCCTTCTCCCCACCCCCAGCTCATTGATTAAAAAATGGTAAATAGGGCTATGAATGTATCCCTTTGGGACTCCATTAGAGAAACACCTGTTTAATGAAGATTCCCCATTTACAATTACATTTTGATACCTATCAGCCAGATTTTAATCCATTTAATGTAGGTCATCTTGATTTTTGTATTCATAATCAAAATGTTGTGTGGCACTAGTCAAATGACTTGCAGAAGTCTTAAGTATATTATATCAGCACTATTACTTTTATCAACTAAACAAAAGATGATCAGATCATGAATGAATGTTTTAGCTCCTGGAAGAAAGAAGGATCTTGTGATAACTGTAAATCTTCTAAAAGACTTGTATATCACACTCAGCACTGTACAAAATCAATGCAGAACATATTGAATGGTAAAAAACTGGAAGATAGTTCTCAAAACATGATTATAAATGCGGAGTCATCTGTTTCTAGTGGATACCTACAGGGATCTGTTCTTGACCTATTGCTAGTCAATAACTTTATCAATAACCTGGAAGAAACCAACATAAAATCATTGCTGGCAAAGTTTGGTAATGAAACAAAAATTGGTACACGGTTAAGTAAAGATAAGGACAGGTCAGTTCTGCACAGTAAGCCCAGATCGCTCAGCCAAATGCAATGTCATAATCCTGGGAAACAAAAATGTAGGCCACACTTACTGTGTTTTCTACAGAGAGACTCCAAAAAGCACTTAGATTTCATAATAAGAAACCAACTGAACATGACTTGCAGTGCAAAGCAATAGTTAAGAGAACAAATACTACCTTCAGTTGTATAAACAGAGGAAATATTGAATGGAAGTAGGGAGGTATCTCACTAAAAAGTGTCAACAAGCATCACTGAAATACTATGTCCAGTTCAGGTGTCCACACTTCAGAAAGAATGTTTAAAAATGCAGTAAAGTTGGAAAAAGTTACAAAAATGATTTGGCATCAGGAAAACCTGCATTATAGTGAGACTAAAGTAAAGGTAAACTGAAGAGATCCATCTTCCTAAAGAGAAGATCATGAAATGACTTGATCATGTTCTAGAAGAAGCTACATGAGATTTCTGACAGTAGATGGCTCTCTACTATAGCTGACAAAAGTTTCACAAGATCCAATGACTGGACATTAAAGCTAGACAAATTCAGGCTAGAAATAAGAATCATTTGTTTAGTGTTGGTAATTAACCATTGTAGAACCATCTTACCTAGGAATATTGTAGATTCAATTTTGATTTAAAAGACTAAGTAGAGAATGTCTTTCTGAAAGAGATGCTCTAGGTCAACCAGAAGGTATGGACTTGATGCAGGAACCACTTGGTAAGATTCTATGGACTGTGTTACTCAGAGATCAGACCAGAGGATCAGAATGGTGCCTTCTGGCCTTAAAAACTATGAATAGCCATAGCTTCTGGCACTTAGTTTCACTTTGCCAGCACCTGGTGTTCTTGAATTTACACCATTGGTCTTAGATATGGATGCTTTCTATCTAAAGAAGAACCCAGGAATTTTTAATTCTCTTTTTGAAACTCACTATCCTTTCATACAGTTAATTACTCATGGAGCTATTAGTACATATTATTAAATACTCAGATGAGGAAACAGTTTTGTAAAGTTTAATAAAATTAAGGTTCTAATGAGGCTTTTGATTTAGGCTCTATTTTTTTTCCACTTTGTTTCACAATGTATCTCGTTATCAGGCCAATAGTGACATTAGTGCAGTGGTTCCCAAACTTGTTCTGCCGCTTGTGCAGGGAAAGCTCCTGGCGGGCCGGGTTGGTTTGTGTACCTGCCGCGTCCGCAGGTTCGGCCGATCGCGGCTCCCGGTGGCCGCGGTTCGCTTCTCCAGGCCAATGGGAGCTGCTGGAAGTGATGCAGGCCGAGGGATGTACTGGCCGCCACTTGCAGCAGCTCCCATTGGCCTGGAGCAGTGAACCGTGGCCACTGGGAGCCGCAATCGGCCGAACCTGTGGACGCGGCAGGTACACAAACCAACCCGGCCCGCCAGGGGCTTTCCCTGCACAAGCGGCGGAACAAGTTTGGGAACCACTGCATTAGTGAAATATTGATCACACATTATTCAAAGTGTCATTATGACCAGAGTCCTAGTGGGGAGCCAGCTATGGTCACTTAATTAGGGTGAACCCCAAAGAATGGGGCAGACAATCCCCATAAAGCTGGTGGATATTCCAACACTTAGATTTACCAAGCCAGCATAAAACAGCTTCTTTATTACTTTACTGGTTACTCAGAGTCCAAACAACACAGTTTTCTTAAAGTGATCCTGCCTCAGGCCTCCATCCAGGTACCCACGGCAAATATGATGAAAATTTCTATAAATCTTATTTCATCATATAAAAGAAAAGATTTTTATCAATTCCAAAGGATTGGAGCAGTGGTGGGCAAGCTGCAGGCTGCATGCAGCCTGTCAGGGTAATCTGCTGGCGGGCCGCCGGTTTGTTTATATTTGCAGGGCCGCCTGCAGCTCCCAGTGGCTGCAGTTCACCATTCCCGGCCAATCGGAGCTGTGGGAAGCAGCGCGGGCTGCAGGGACGTGCTGGCCGCTACTTCCTGCAGCTCCCAGTGGCCGTGGTTCTCCATTCAAATATAAACAAACTGTCTGGCAGCCTGCCAGCAGATTACCCTGATGGGGCACAGGTTGCCCACCACTGGATCGGACACATTACCTCCCAAGTTAATGAATGTTTCAAATCTTACCCAAATAAATGCTACAGCCAATTCTTATTAACTGAACTAAAATTTATTAAAAACCAAGAGAGAGAAAGTTTTTAAAAGATCAATATACATACCAGACATGAGTTTAATTCATTGAGGTTCAGATTCATAGCAGAGATGGTGAGCTTTGTAGTTGCAAAGAAAGTTATTTCAGAAATAGTTCATAGGTTATAGTCCAATGTCCAAATATCATATTCGGATAACTGAGACCTCAGTCTTGTGACTCAAACTTCCTCTGATGAAGCCTAAGCAGATCTGAGATGACAGAATCAGGACCCGAGGATCTTTTATACAATTTCATGTCTTTTGACCATTTGGAGTTCCTCAGGGAACAAAAGGTAATTAGGATGACTTTGAAGGAGGTCCATCACCAGTACTTAGCTATACGAATTACCATAAGGCCATTTGCTTGTTCCGTCACCATTCACAGTACATTTCAAAGACAGATGAATACTGAGATATCCCATGTTTGCAATTCATTTTTGATGTCTGAACTATCAGAATACAGGGACTGTTGATTACATTGTTGACCCTACTCATACATATGTAAAAACACAAATATTATCTCTCCACATGTCTTCTGAGGGTTATTTATTTTGAAGGATGTTTAACCCTTTCTAGCCATGCGTCAGAGTCATATAACTTCATGGTTATTGATACAAGCCATTTTCTAAACTTGAGGTTAGAGTACTTGCTGATATTAAGATCTTTTTGGAGAGGTGGGTTTTTTGGGTTTTTTTTTTTTTTTGCGCACTACATCTCAACCTTCTACCTTTCAGTGCTTTACCTTTGGTTTCCAATGTTTTTGACCACTGTTCCCTAACAAAAATCTTTCTTTTGAGGTACAACTTCTTTTCAGCCCTGCAGCATATCAAATTAACTGGAGTGTAGTCCTGAAGCATCTTTTGGTAAATGGTTAGCTGCTTTAGATGACTGCATAGGGATATTGCATAGTACTTTGGGTGACTAAGGTTACACTACTACATTGTTGTTTTTAAGAACAAACCACTTAAAATAGATGTAGTTTTGCTAAACTGCTATTGTATAATCTCTTCATTAGCTTTTCTTCTTCTAAAGGCATGTTGCAGGCAACTAGTCTTGGATTTAATCAAGAGATAAGTGACCACTGAAAATCCGTACTAGTTATGTTTAATTATCAGAGCCTTTCTTCAGTTACTTAAATTGTGCTCTGAATGTTTTCTTTTTAGGGTGTTGCTGTTTAATGTTGTTTAGAATTTAAACTTTTTCAAAGTAAAACTATAGTGAATAATGGGGTAACAATATTCAAGTCACCATAAGGGAAAATGACAGAGGCAGACTTCATAAAAATGCCAACAAATGCAAGCTAAGGGCATCTGCAATTTATCTGCCGAGGCTCTAAGCAATCATCCAAAATAGCTGTGTGATTTTACTTTCAAAGCTATTATCTTGAACCTAAATAAGTATCTGTCAATAACTATCAGCTAGGAGGCTGACCTTTCTCTGGCTGAGACAAAATCTGCACAGTGTTCTGAGAAGGTTGAAATACATGTCTGAGACTGCTGATTCCAACTTAGCAGATGCCCTTAGCTGGCACTTCTTGACTCAGCTATGAGGTCAGCCTTCCTGTCATTGCCTTTATGACAGTGCTGCAGAGCTTTAATGGAGATACGCTCAGTTGGTAATTGCTACTCGCTTCTACCCATGGCTAAAGGGAAATTACCTATGAAAATATGGATAATAATAAATGCCAAACTTCAATCTTTTTACAGGTAACGAGACCTTATTTTAAAAAAAATAAGTTTCATGAGCTTATCATTAAGAAGTATCCATAGAACCAGTTTTGAGTGATATTATTGCTAATACACCAGCAGGCATATAAAGAATCACATCAGGTTATCAGTCCCATAACACTGTCATGTTATATTATGTAATGCAAAAAAGGCTGAGACAAGCTGCTGATTTTGGACACAGAGTACAGAATGATGCTCTCTGGGAGACCTTAATCAAACTGGGTTTCTCAATGTCTATTTCAGGATGAAATTTTATTTCTAGGAAGAATGCAGTGATTAGTTATAACTAGAGATGGAGAAAAACTTCAACTTTTTCAATTTCACTCTGGGTTTGGATTTAAATCCTCAGCTCAAATCTGCCTCTGGGATTTTGGTTCCAGACAGGATCCAAAAAAAGGAATGGGTCTGTTCTTTAGTTCTGGGTTAGATGCAGCTGAACTCTTATGAGAACTGCTCATCAGACTTGGGTACTATTGAATCCAAATCCATACTCTGGCCCTAATTTGTCCTCAAACAGTGACACCCCTAGCCCCACAAGCCTTAAACCTGATCCTGATTTAAACATCATCTTCTTAGTACATCTTTGTCTATAGCTGTTTATACATCTAAATCAATTTTCTTTTTCCTTGCCCAGTGATTGTTCATTATGGGGGCCTTGCAGTAGGTTAGTTTCCATGCTGAAAGAAATTGTCACTTCACGAAGACAAAGCAAACAAGCTTTGTGTGTGGGACCTGTGAAGGGGCTGGTAGGACAGAATATTTACCCCTCCAATCAGGAATTGATAAGTAGAAGGCAAATGGTGGCAGCCACTCTGCAGCCATCACCAGCTTCAGTAGGTTGCCACATCATCCATGCCCCCTGTGTGCTCCAGTATGTCAGGGTATTCATCAGTGGATCCATGTCTCTCACCTGATTTTTTTTTTTTTTTAAAAAAAAAAAAAAAAAAAAACCACAGTATTTTATGGAAATAGACCAACAAAGGAGGGAAATGGGGTAGATCTAATCTATCTAGACTTCAGTGAAATATTTGATAGAATACCATAAGGGAAACTGTTAGTTTAAGTTAGAGAATATAGGCTTTAGTGCAAGAATTGTATGCTGGGTAAGAAACTGGCTAAAGGAGACAACAGGTTTGTGCTGAAAGGAGAGCTATTGGACTGGAGGGCGGTTTCTAGTATAGTTTGTCAAGGATTGGTCTTGGAACCGATTTTTAAATATTTTAATTAATTATCTTGGCAAAAACGGAGTGTGCTAATGACATTTACATAAAGTTGGGAGGTATCCTCAAATCAGAAGAGGATTAGAATTTTCTACAGGAAGAATTGGATGACGTTGAGGACTGGAGTAATGGAAGTGAGATGAGATGATTAGTACAAAGTGTAAGGTTATACATTTAGGAGAAATCCTTATTAGTCTCTATAAGCTGGGGATTTGAGAATGGTAGAGAAAGACCTGGGCATATTAGTCGATCATTGGATGACTATGAACCCCAATGTGATTGGGGCTGTGGGGGGGGGGGCGAAGCAAATACCTCACATGCTACATCCTGGGACTGTATTTCCAACAAAGAGAAGTATTAATTCCATTGTACATGAGAGAAGTAAGACCTCACCTGGAATACTGTGTACAATTCTGGTTACTCATGTTCAGGAATGACTGATTCAAACTGGAAAAAGTGCAGAGAAGAGCTGCTAGGATGATCAGGGGAATGGAGAGTATATTTTACAAGAAGAGATTAAAAGAGCTTGGCCTGTTTAGCCTAGCAAAATGAAGGCTGAGAGGGGATATGATTGCTCTCAATAAATAATTTAGGGGGTAAACAGCAGGGAGGTTGAAGAGCTATTTAGCTAAAGGACAATGTTGGCACAAGATCAAATAAGTGTAAACTGGCCATGAATAAATGTAGGCTGGAAGTTAGAAAGCTGCTACTCATTAGAGGAGGAAGGTTTTGGAACAGTATTCCAGTGAAGGGTGGAGGGGGGGAAGGGCGGCAAACAGCCTAAGTAGTTTTCAAACAGAGTTTGATAAATTTATGGATGGGACTATATGATGGGATTGCCTGTGACAGCAGTGGACTGGAATTGATGACCCAGGAAGTCCTGTCTAGTCCTATACCCTATGCCCCTACGTTATGGCAGGTGGCACCATCACATGTAGTCTGCCAAGATTTTTGTTAACATGTGAGGAAATGTTCAGTCACAGAAAGACTTAGGGTTTTTTGTTTGTTTGGGTTCTTTTGATATTGTTGTGCAAGCTTCTGAGCAGAGGAGTTGTGCAAGCAGTAGGAGTATTTGATCTTTGCCTTGGTCTCTGATTATCTCAAGAATTTACTTTAAAGTACCTACCTGGGAATCTGGCATTAGTGTTTGGTCGAAATTCCTAGAAGAAAGGATTGCCTGCGTGCTCTTTTGTCGTCACTTGTCTGGGCACAGAAGTGTATATGTGTAAATAAAATAAATTACAGTTAGACCGTATTAACCCAGACTGTCACTGATTTCTCTTCCCCTGGGAAGCTGACCTGTAAGGCCCTGGTCATTTGCTACCACTTGGCAAAGGGGCACAATATTTTGGATAAGTAGTGTACTTTTTAAATGAAGGATTTCCTGTTTCTTCCCTGTTCCCCCCCCCCCCCACATTGTGGAGTGTTTTGCACCCCATACACCGCTTGCTTCACTGTATTTACAACTCTGAATGGTGCTAGTACCTTTTTGATGAGAGCTGCCATTTTATTGACACTTCCCAGAATGAAGTTCTGTCTGACGTAGTTGTCACAGTTAAGGGCAACTGCCCCTGCATTCCTCCTCCGTGGTCCAGCAAAAGCACCCACTCTAGGTTCCCAGTCTCCTCCACCATCACCTCTCTTGGGTGGAGACCTGCACCTCTCCCCATCCTGACTGGGTTTTTTTCAAAGCTGCACAGTTCCCTGCCTACCCTGTGATTCCCCAGCTCCCCAGACTGCCTAAACAGACCCGAGTCTCTGTGCTTTGTATGCTTGTGCTTGCGCGCGTGCGCTCTCTCTATAAAGTGCGACTGCCCACCATTATAAATTACCACACAGCCTTTATAAACAATATTCTTAAGGTGAAAGCATTACAGTGAAAATATGTTAAAACCAACAAAAAAAACCCTACACGCATACTGATAAGCTTACCAGAGATCCCCTCCAAACTCCAGCAAGGGCTCTGCGAGGAGTCAGTACTTCAGACCCCAACAAGGGGTTTTTCTGTGGTTACAAATTCATACGTTTTTACTCATGAATAGTTCAGTTTTTCCTTTATACAGCTTGGGCCACTTATCTTGTCCTCATGTAGCAGGTGATAGACAAAGGTCCACTTCCCAGGGCATAGCTTCAAAAGGTTGAGTCTTGCATAACCAAAAGTAGTACATTTGCATTCACCTTGCCCAGGAGATTTCCTGAGACCCCACTTAATTTTGTCTTAAACGTTCATTCTTTTCAGGCACACTATTTTAACTAAACCTTTAAAGTTCATAACACTTCCCAGGGTTTACATTGGTCACATCTCCCCCTGTAGATGGCACATACAATTCTATAGTAATGCATAAACTTTGCATTTGTAATAGAATTGACTCCAAAGCTACTTAAACTTGATTCAATAAGGTTTTTCAAGGATATTGCAGAAAATTGACATATCTGTCACAGTAGTCTAACACACAGGAAATGCAGCTCAGCATTTGAGTGCACGGGAGAGGCAGGATGCTTTTGAAGTTCTAGTGAGGTGCAAGAAATTTTAAAGTATACATGAAACATAACATTTAAAAATAATGGTTTTATCTATTGATGCCAAACACCCCCTCCTATGGGCAACCCATCAGCCAGATTCTGCAAAAGGCAATTTTTTCATTAAAATAACTGTCTATAACACATGGTTATTAAGGCTTCCTTCTGAATGTCAACCAGCAGCACTAAGATATGTGAGCTGTTCTCGATTGTCTCAAAGGGATGTTAACTCTAAAGCTTAATTATATAAAATTTTAAGGACCAGATTTTCAAATAGCTTTCAAATTCAAGAGCAATTAGGTTATTACATGTGCCAAATGTGAGCAAAATAAATAAATAGCACAGAACAAAATAAACAAACAAAACTGCCCTTGGGCATTTTGTTCCAACTCAGCAATAGTTAATGCAACAGCAACTTTACTAGCTTAAAAATGTAATTACTAGATACGACTGATACCGTCAGTGTTTGTGCAAATCTTCTACTAACATCCATGTAAAATCCAGGGAAGTATTCAGCTGAAACACAATTTTAAGCAGTTCTAACTCTACCCCAAGTATAAGAAAGTGCTACAACATACATAGGAAACTAGAGGTTCTCCATGTAAACTATGTAAGCAATTGCTGTAATTGGTACAGAGACATTATGCTCCATGAATTTCCATGAGAAAAATCTCTCAGACTGTGGTCTACAATATAAAAAAGGTTAATTACAATAGCACACTTTAGGGAGCTGTAAAAAATTAATATCACAGAAGCAAATTGATAAAGTGATTTAAAACATTTTCACCAACCCTTTTTCTGTGTGATAGCAATTCCAGGATTAAGATAGTAATTCACTAAAGATACACTTGTAGTGGAACATCTGGTTCCTTAGCAAATTTTCCTGAGTCGTCCTGTTCAGGGCTTATGCCTCTGAGATGATTGTATTATCTGATAGCCCAGCCTTCAGCTAACTTGTCTTTTTTCAAAACATTTATACAATGATTTTTTTATTATTGCTCTCATAAACATATGCATCATAGATACTTTCAGCTGCATGCTCAGATAATATGGTGTTAGAAGCCATGTAAGTGCCTAGATGGACAGAGAGATTAATAGAACATAAAACTTAAAGCTAAATGATGCTCATTAACCCTTTACAGGAGCATTAAGAGGGAGCTCTCAACCAAGGGAGACTGCTTAAAGCGGACAATAATCTCCCTGGCTGGTCTTAAGGAAGTACAGAGATACTTTATTACTTACCATTTTAACATTTCCCTTAAGTCTTGCTGAGGGAAAAGATTATAATTTCACTGTATTTACTTTCCTTCCTTCACACAATAATACACTTTCTAACAGGCTGGGCAAAGAACACAGAAGTGATATTTAAAACTAAAAATTTATACACATGCAACTTTAGAATAAACACTCCTTTTTAACCTAGGAGAATCTCTTCCTTATTAGATAACAGACTGGGGTTTTAGTGTCTAGTTTGGGAGATGCTTAAAGGTGCTGTGAAACACACAGACACAGATGAAGGTGGAGCATTTAGTACATCTCCCATATGCTGCACAAGAATAACAAAGTTGCTACTTCGCTGGCTATGTCCACAGTTGGAGCTGGAATACACCTGCTTGTGCTAGCTCTCATCAAGAGAGCACACTAAAAATAGCAGTGTAGCTGCAGTAGCACAGGTAGTGGTGAGCAATGCAATGGGCTAACTACCTCCAATGCAACCCTCTCAGACCATGTGGATACACACTTGAGGCAGCTAGTCCATGCTGTCGTTCACCGCTGTCGTTCACCACTGTCCGTGCTACCACAGCGACGCTATTTTTAGTGTGCTAATGTGGTGTTTAGATGTGCTTGTAATTTTTAGAACTGGGAGCACTGGCTGTTGGGAGTCTGAAAGGACAGGAAACAGGAAGGAGGGGGGAGGAGTTGAGGAAACTGAGTGAAAGTTACAGAGGGTGCAGCAGCAGCTTGGTAAAGAGGTTTCCACTGTAAAAATAAAGTCCTGTTGAAGTTTGTTAGTACCTTGCCTCATTGATACAACAGCTAGCTTGATAAGGGCTAGAGCAGAGTATGCCTACTGAAGTTGGGAGTCACACCCCCAGCTCCTAGTGTAGATGTAGCTTTTGTTTCTTGGGATTTTTGACTCACAATACTGTTGTTCGGATGAAATCAGGTGGCTGTAGCAGGAGGCTTGAGCTCTTCACACATGTGGGGATCCCTCTCTTGGCTGTAGACTTCAGGCTCAGTGTAGCTGAAAGTCAGTCTTTCATCTTTTCTTTCACTGGATGGCCTGTCTGAGGAGATAGGGGAAGACATTCCCCTATTGACCATGTTACATGTCTCAGAGAGAGAGAGAGAGAGAGAGAGAATATATCATTTTCCTCTGCATAATATCTGATTTTTTGGGGGGTTATTCTCCCCTTTACTGCACCTCGGGGGTCAGCTTTGTATCTTTAAATGAGGGGGTTCCAATGTACTGTACTTAACTTGGCCCAGTCCTTTGGCAGTGGGTAGAGTCTCTGTCTTAGGTCACTACAAGATTCCAGTCCATCCTGGTGGTTATCTTGCACCACTTGCTGGAGGTGACCACACACAGATGTCCCTTCCTGAACAAGAAGTGTGAGGGCCTATGCTAGGAATTTGGTAACAGGCTTCAGTATAGGCCAACAAACATGAAAGCCATATTTGCTCTTAGTCTTTGTCATAATTAATGACTGTTAGCTACTTCTACTCATGCACTCTGGCACTAGGTGAAAAGTTAGGGAGGTGACTGTGCACAGTCTGGGTACAAGTTCATAACCTTCCCCACTAACCTAAAGACACAAATTTTTTGACATTTCTATGACATTAATTTATGTTAGTATAGAACAATTAGTTATCCAGCTCCACCCAAATATGGACCATACCCCAAACATGTGATAAGGCTCTTCACATGTTTTCCTGGCGGTTGAACCTCTTGCTTTCTATTAGGCCCCTTCATGGTTATTGTGCATTCTCTTCTACTTCCTAGCTATGCAGCATAAGGAACTGAGCTTCAGAGGAACACACATACATCAATAAACATATCATGAGCTCATGATCATCCTTCCCCCATAAATCAGGGGATCTGACAGGGAAACACTTAGCTTTCATAATTTTGAGAGCTAAAGTATGATACAATTCTTAATAAACATCTTAACCTCTAGGTCTGGTCATACAGTGAACTATCTGGTTTGAAATCCAATAAGGGCAGGAGAGTATTTTTTCCTATTTTAAAATGCAGATTAAGCTTAAAAATTAAAATGTAGAGGAAGTTTGCTTAGTTTTCTATTGAAATCAGGATGAATAACTTTCATGGAAGGGTTGAGCTGATTACTTGCTGTACATCTAAAGAACTCTCATCAGATGAAAGCACAAATAGTATTTCATCTTGGCTACACCAATGTAAATTTGAAATAACTCCATGGAGGTCTTTTGATCACAGAGCAAATGCAAGATGACTGATTTTTCCAAAAAGGGTGAGATGATTAAGGAACTTGTATCACCTTTAACAAGTTTTTGGGCCATAATTGATCACATCTAGGTCCACAGATGAGCCTAACAGGCCTCTGACAAAAGACATAGGACCAAATTTTGCTGTTACTTACACTGATGTAAAGCTAGAGCATTGAAGTTTCATTACAATCAATTAGCAGAACATGCCAGTAGTGTTCTGAATTGAGACTCCTTGTCAACAATTGTAATTCAAGAAAAACAAGAATACCCTTGATTTGCCAAAGGGGGATTTTTACCTGAAATATTAACAGTAATAGAAGAACATTTCAGCCAATATAATATTAACATAGTGTGACAAAGTTCCTCCTCTATCTTGGTGGGTGCTGCGCTTATTGGCAGATTTTCTTGCCTCAGATTCATCATGTGGGTTGGGAAACAGCCCAGAGACCTTCACCTCTGGGAGAACCCACAGTCCAGGTCAATTGGGAGGTTTGGGGGGAACCCGGGCCCGCCCTCTACTCCGGCTTCCAGCCCAGGGCCCTGTGGACTGCAGCTGTCTGTAGTGCCTCCTGTAACAGCTGCATGACAGTTACAACTCCCTGGGCTACTTCCCCATGGCCTCCTCCAAACACCTTCCTTATTCTCACCACAGGACCTTCCTTCTGGTGTCTGATAACGCTTGTGCTCCTCAGTCCTCCAGCAGCACACCCTCTCAGCTCCTTGCGCCTCTTGCTCCCAGCTCCTCACACTCCCACCACAAACTGAAGTGAGCTCCTTTTTAAAACCCAGGTGCCCTGATTAGCCTGCCTTAATTGATTCTAGCAGCTTCTTCTTAATTGGCTCCAGTTGTCCTAATTAGCCTGCCTGCCTTAACTGGTTCTAGCAGGTTCCTGATTACTCTAGTGCAGCCCCTGCTCTGGTCACTCAGGGAACAGAAAACTACTCATCCAGCCCTCTACCAGACTCCTGTACCCCACTGGTCTGGGTCTGTCACATATCCCTCCCCGCTGCTCAACGCCAAGGGGTTGGGCAGCTTGGGACGCCAGACAGTGCACACGTGACAAGCCATCGGCGTTGCCATGATGGCTCCCTGCTCTGTGTTGCACACAGAACTGGAAAGGTTGGAGGGCTGAGAACCATCTGGTCACCCTTGTGTTCTTCTCCTTGTTCCACTGCATCCATTGAAGAGGGGCATGGTCGGTCACGAGGACAAATCTGCGCCCGAGCAGGTAGTAGCACAATGTTTCCATGGCCCATTTTACAGCGAGGCATTCTCTCTCCAACACTGCATATTTTTGTTCCCTTGGAAGGAGTTTCCGACTGAGGTATACAATTGGGTGTTCCTCCTCCCCAACCATCTGTGATAGAACGGCCCCCAACCCTACTTCCGATGCATCCGTCTGCAGGATAAACTCCTTGGTGAAATCAGGGGCTATCAGTACGGGATTATTGCAGAGGGCAGTCCGTAGGTCTGTGAATGCTTCCTCTGCTGCGTCAGACCATCTCACCAGATCAGGTCCATGGGCTTTCACTAGGTCTGTCAGGGGGCTTGCCCTTGTGGCAAAGTGGGGGATAAATTTTCGGTAATACCCCACCACACCTAGGAACGCCCGGACTTGTTTCTTGCGACTTGGTCGGGGCCAATTTTGGATGGCCTCTAACTTGTTCACTTGGGGTTTTACCAGACCTTTTCCCACAATATAGCCAAGATATTTGGCCTCTGTAAACCCTACAGCGCATTTGGCAGGGTTTGCTGTAAGGCCAGCTCGCCTGAAGGTTATCGAGGACTGCCTCCGCCTTCTCCAGGTGGGTTTCCCAGTCTGGGGTATGAATGACCACATCGTCCAAGTAGGCAGCAGCATAACTGTTATGCGGGCGTAATAGCTTGTCCATGAGGCGCTGGAAGGTAGCTGGGGCCCCATGTAGTCCAAAAGTGAGGACAGTATATTGAAAAAGACCCTCTGGTGTAGAGAACACAGTCTTTTCCTTTGCGTCTTCTGCAAGGGGAATCTGCCAGTACCCCTTTGTCAAGTCTAGGGTAGTCAAGTACCGGGCATTACCCAGACGGTTCACTAGCTCATCCTATGCGAGGTATGGGGTACGCGTCGAACTGGGGTACTTCGTTTAGTCGCCGGAAGTAGTTGCAAAATCTTGTGGTGCCATCAGGTTTGGGCACCAGCACGATTGGGCTGGACCACTGACTGTGGGATTCTTCAATGATCCCCAACTCCAGCATTTTTTTTTACTTTTGCTTTTATTTCCTCCCTTTTTGCCGCTGACACCCGATAGGGCCTCATTGTTACTCTGGCCCCAGGGTTCGTGACGATGTGGTGATATGTCTCGGTTGTTCGACCCGGTTTTGTCGAGAACACATCTTGGTTCCGGAATATCATCTCAGACACCTCATTCTTCTGGTCTGGTGTTAAATCGGGAGACACTCTCACCTGTTTGGAAGGCTTGTTTTCCTGGGTTAGGTCTTTTTGGACTGTTGTGCATGCCTCTTGTGCATGCCAGGGTTTCAGAAGGTTAACGTGATAAATCTGTTCTTGTTTTCTGCATCCTGGCTGCCGCACCTTGTAGGTTACTTCCCCCACAGGTTCAACCACCTCATAGGGCCCCTGCCATTGGGCCAGAAGCTTCCTTTCTGCCGTGGGTACCAACACCATAACCCGAACCCCTGGTTGGAACTGTCGCACTTTTGCCTGGCGATTGTAATGGGTTTGCTGGGCCTCCTGTGCCTTCTCCAAATGTTCCCATACAATAGGTGTAACCTGGGCTATCCGGTCTCGCATCTGCATTACATGCTCTATTATATTTCTCCCCTCATTGGGTTACTCTTCCCAGATCTCTTTGGTGATATCTAGTATGCCACGGGGGTGACGCCCGTATAATAACTCGAAGGGGGAAAACCCAGTTGAGGCCTGTGGTACCTCCCGGATAGCGAACATAAGGTAGGGTAGTAGGGTGTCCCAATCCTTCCCATCCCGACTTACCACCTTCCTTATCATAGCCTTGAAGGTTCGGTTAAACCTTTCTACCAACCCATCAGTCTGTGGATGGTAGACCGAAGTTCTCAGGGTATGTAATGGAGCAGCATACAGAGGTCCTTCATTAGCTTCGACATAAATGGGGCTCCTTGGTCAGTTAATATCTCCTTCGGTAGCCCCATTCAGGCAAAGATCCCCACCAGCTCTTTGGCTGTAGTTTTAGAGGCCGTGTTCCGCAGGGGGACGGCTTCTGGGTAGCGAGTAGCATAGTCCAAAACAACAAGTATATATTGGTGGCTCCGAGCCGTCTTCTCCAGGGGTCCCATTAGGTCCATGGCTATTCGCTCGAAGGGGAACTCTATGATGGGAAGGGGTACTAAAGGTGCCCTCAAGTGGGGACGGGGACTGTGCAGCTGACACTCTGGGCAGGAGGCACAGTACCTCCACACTTCTTCATGTACTCCGGGCCAGAAGAACCGTCGTAGGACTCGTGCCAGGGTCATCTCTACTCCCAAATGTCCCCCCAAAAGTTGACGACTGAGCAAGACTTAATACAGCGTTCTGGTGTTTTTGAGGTACTAGGATCTGCTGTACCTTCTGCCCCTGTACTGGTGCAACCCGGTATAAGAGATCCTTCTTCATTATGAAGTAGGGTCCTGGTCCCTGGGTTTTTCCTTCCACGGGGACCCCATCTATTTCAGTCACCTCCTTCCTAATGTTGTCATACCTTGGGTATTCTGCCTGGTCCCATCCAAAACTTCCTCTCCCGGGGCTAATCTGCCCAAGATCTAGGGGCCCAGTCTCTGTTGCCTCTACTGGTTCAGAAGCATTAGGGTGGGGGTCAGACTCAGGTGCTTCTCCCTCCTGCGTGGCCTCCTTTTCAGCTGTGCGGGTCCGCCTACCTACAAGAGCAACCCTCTGGCTTTGGGTCAGTATTCGGGTTCCCAAGGCCTTAGCTGCTCTTCTTTCCCTTTTTGTCTTTCTACCCTGTCTGGGAGTGGAGAACAAATCTGGGGATATTTCAGAGAAGATTGGGGGTTGACAGTCTGCTGTGGATGCCTCACCAATTTTAGGGTCCCCATCTTTCTCCAATCCCCCTACTGGGAGTAAGTTTCCAAACCCTGGGAAGTCCCTCCCTATGAGCACCGGGTATGGGAGTTTAGGGACTACACCTGCTGCTACCTCAGTAGTGTTCCCTTGGATCTCGATTTTTACTGGGATGGTGGGGTAGTAACTAACTGTCCCATGGACACATGTTATCCCCGTACGTTTAGCCTGCAGCAGCTGACTATGCTTCACGAGCTTCCCTGAGATAAGCGTGATAGCAGTCCCCGAATCAACCAGTGCTGTGGTCCCTACCCCATTTAGTTTCACTGGTCTGGTATACATATGTGGGGTTAGTGAGACCCCCACAAGGTGGATTAGGGAGCATGGATCTGCCCAGTTCCCCAGGTTACACTGCATAGGCTCCTCAGCATTGGGACACTGTGCAGCTATGTGTCCCCACTCCCCGCAGGCATAACATCTGTATGGAGCCCTAGGCGTTTCCCGGTCTCTTGGTTTGGGCAGTCTAACATCACGATCCTCTTCTCCCTCAGTGCTCCAACTCTTTGTGGCCTCTGATGGGCCTTCAGCCTCTCTCTTTTTCCACCTGGGCCCTCCTGGTGGCCCAGTCACCCAAACTTTAGGGCTTGGTGCTGCTAGTTTAACCCGGGGTGCCTCTTCCTTAACTGGTCGGGTCAGCACCCTCGCTTTCCTTCGCCTCTACCAGGGCGACAACCTCGTCATAGGTGGAGGGTTCGTTCTGGCTTACCCAGGCACGAAGGTCTGGTGGTAGTCCCCTCATGTATCGGTCGATGACGAGAACCGCTAGTATCTCTTCTGGACTCCGGGACTCTGTTTGCAACCACTTTCGTGCAAGATGGATGAGGTCATACAATTGGGACCGCGGGGTTTTGTCTTCCTGGTACCTCCAACCGTGATACTGCTGGGCCCGCACTGCGGTCGTTACCCCAGATCTGGCCAAGATCTCTGCTTTCAGCTGGGGGTAGTCTGCCGCAGCCTCTTCAGGCAGATCATGGTAGGCCTTCTGGGCCTCCCCACACAGGAATGGGGCAAGGATGCCAGACCACTGATCTCGAGGCCAGGCCTCCCGTAGGGCTGTCCTCTCAAAGGCCAGAAGGTATGCCTCTACATCATCCTCCCATGTCATTTTCTGCAGCCAATGGCTGGCCCGTATGAGCCGCGTCCCATCATGGCCGCGATTCGGCTCTGTAAGGGACTTTACCTGGTTTACCAGTTCCCGCAACATAGCTCGGTTTTGAGCAGCCTGGTCCATCAGCAGGCAATTAGTCTCTTGCTGCAGACGCACTGCCTCCTGTTGGGCGGCTGCCTGGACACGGGTAGCCTCCTGCTGGGCTGCCGTAGCTTGTAGCAGTGCCCGCACTACGTCATCCATTGTGGTGAAAAAAAAAAACCCTCTCCTTTTTTTTTTTTTTTTTTTTTTTTTT
>NW_020664464.1:23378244-23393852 GCF_002925995.2 Terrapene triunguis | reverse complement strand
TAGGCCTTCTGGGCCTCCCCACACAGGAATGGGGCAAGGATGCCAGACCACTGATCTCGAGGCCAGGCCTCCCGTAGGGCTGTCCTCTCAAAGGCCAGAAGGTATGCCTCTACATCATCCTCCCATGTCATTTTCTGCAGCCAATGGCTGGCCCGTATGAGCCGCGTCCCATCATGGCCGCGATTCGGCTCTGTAAGGGACTTTACCTGGTTTACCAGTTCCCGCAACATAGCTCGGTTTTGAGCAGCCTGGTCCATCAGCAGGCAATTAGTCTCTTGCTGCAGACGCACTGCCTCCTGTTGGGCGGCTGCCTGGACACGGGTAGCCTCCTGCGGGGCTGCCGTAGCTTGTAGCAGTGCCCGCCCTCCATCTTCCATTGTGGTGGAAAAAAAAACCCTCTCCTTTTTTTTTGTTTTGTTTTTTGTTTAAATCACCCTCCTTCTTCCGCCGCGCTGTGCACCCCAAGATCCCACTCCTGACACCAGTGTGACAAAGTTCCTCCTCTATCTTGGGGTGTCCTGCACTTATTGGCAGATTTTCTTGCCTCAGAGATTCACCATGTGGGTTGGGGAACAGCCCAGAGACCTTCACCTCTGGGAGAACCTACAGTCCAGGTCAATTGGGAGGTTTGGGGGGAACCCGGGCCCGCCCTCTACTCTGGCTTCCAGCCCAGGGCCCTGTGGACTGCAGCTGTCTGTAGTGCCTCCTGTAACAGCTGCATGACAGTTACAACTCCCTGGGCTACTTCCCCATGGCCTCCTCCAAACACCTTCCTTATTCTCACCACAGGACCTTCCTCCTGGTGTCTGATAACGCTTGTGCTCCTCAGTCCTCCAGCAGCACACCCTCTCACTCTCAGCTCCTTGCGCCTCTTGCTCCCAGCTCCTCACACTCCTACCACAAACTGAAGTGAGCTCCTTTTTAAAACCCAGGTGCCCTGATTAGCCTGCCTTAATTGATTTTAGAAGCTTCTTCTTAATTGGCTCCAGTTGTCCTAATTAGCCTGCCTGCCTTAACTGGTTCTAGCAGGTTCCTGATTACTCTAGTGCATCCGCTGCTCTGGTCACTCAAGGAACAGAAAACTACTCATCCAGTGACCAGTATATTTGCCCTCTACCAGACTCCTGTACCCCACTGGTCTGGGTCTGTCACAATAGGTATACATGTTGGTTTTTTGTATATTGTATATTTAAATCTACTCACAATCAAAATATCACTTCAGACAAAATATCTGTTCATTAGTTCAAGTAACAGTGAAATCAAAATTTTTTACATTACTACTTCTGTTAGAACTAATAGTAATAGACTTATGTAGTTTCTAAACTCCAACTTTCACTATAACATAGAAAAAACATGTTGAATTACTTTGGCATTTGTTTTGGTATTTGTCCAGTATTTATATACACAGGTTTATATCTGAATGAAGAGGGTGTCATACTTTCATCTTTGCTATTCCTTTTATAAAATAGTTTAACTGGGGAAAAATTCTCTTAGCATTTAACTTTATGGGGCTACACTCAGGACTTTACTAAGGCTTCTATTTATGACCATTTTTTAAAAAGCAAAAAATAAACTACTGCCTCCTTTTTATGGTTGGTGCAAATTACATACATAAATCTGTAAGCATTGTTCACGGTGTATGCATGCATAAAACAGTATGCACAAGGGAAGATGTGGATAAATATAAATGTCTTACTCATGTTTTTAAAGTATTTCTACTCAATATTTTTACCACTATGAAAACAAACACCGATGAAAATAAGCAAATATTTGGTAATGTCTATTGAACAATATCTGTGAGTATTCTAAAGACCAGTAATAGTTATTTATCTACTTCTACTACTCCTAGCAATGGAAAGGGATTTCATTACTTGTGTGTATGGAGAAGAAAATCTCTAGAGAGAGAGAGTTGGTAAAATCCTGACCCTACTGAAGTCCGCTTCACCCGCTCTTGTGTTTTTGTGTGTGGTTTGCCTGTGAGTATCCAAATCCTTAACCTTAAACTAAAAGGCAAACAAAGGGGTTAGATGTGAAAACCAATCCCGGACACGTTGCTTTAATTATGTATTTGGTTTGCACAACTTCATTCCTGAGTGAGAGAGCTGTTCAAAATTGGACCCATCACCCACTCTTTTTTGGGTACATCTATATTGCATCTGGGAAGTATAAGTCCCAGCTCAGGTAGATGTACAGATGCTAGCTTTGATCAAGCTAGTGGGCTAAAAATTGTACTCAGTTGGCCACACAGCAATCTCATCCAGAATGCCAGCTCGGGATAATGTCACAATTTGGGTGACCTGGCTGAAAGAAAATATTTGGTTTAGATTTTCCTAAGAGAGGATTAAAAATTTGGGGGGAAATCAAATTTTTCTGGGTAAACCATTATTCTTGCAGAAGCCAGATTTTCGATCAAAAACATTTTGATGGAAAATTGCTGACCAGCTGTAATAATTTGAGGCCTAGAATGAGGACAGCTGGTGAAATGTACAGGTAAAAGCTAACCCACTTTGGATCCACCCCTGTGAAGGGTACCACAAAAGTAGGGTGGCTTCTCTCCTCATAATCTCCTGCTGCTGTCACTTGTATGCTGTGGGCAGGGGAGATCAGCCCCAGAGACAGTAGCATAACCAGACAAAGGAAGACAGGCAAGCAGCAGCATGGAAGGAAGTATGGCAGCAGAAGCAGGGAGGTAGACCTTCCTACCTCATTGATCTCAGTATGGCTGAGAGCAGAGCAGTTACTTGCCACTGAGTATGTGTTCTGACTGAATGTGAGCAGGATTTTAGCAGGCAGGAATCTGGGTTTGGTGGAGAGGAAAAGCTAGCTTCTGTGAATGCTAGACTTAAGGGCTATATTGTGCCCTTAGTTTACTTAACCACACAGAGGTGTAAGGCTTCAGTCCTTTGCTTGACCTACTAGAATCTTGGGTCCAGGTCTGGTGTGGAACACTTTCCATTATGAGTAAGTGAATGGGGAGGAGGTAGAGGGGTGTGAAGAGAGGATAAAGTCTTGGCTTCACCACTCACTACTTGATGGCCAGAGCACCTGGCTAGGTGTAATGATGGAAGTGTGCCCAGGCCCAACATGCGTGGAGACTTCCCAGGAAGTCTTGCTGCCCCTTATATCTTTGTGCACCCATGTAATTTGACTCAAAATTTGACTCTAGCCCTCCGTATTTTTCAGCCAAATCTTTTATGAAATCTAGTCTAAGTAAATCTAGTTTAAACAATGCATTATATTTTAGATAGCAATTGACTGGAGTTTTCCAGATGGTAAGCTGTTGTGATGCTCTATATGACAAGAAGAAAATTTGAAATACAACAACTGCAGAGTTCTCCCGTCATTTTGAGACTAGTAGCTTTGTAAGTGTGCATGGAGTGTTTGATTAATCCATTTTATGCTGGGTGATAAGCAAACTAGATCTGCTGTTTAACAGAATTTCTCCTGAGGAATGTATAGACTATTACCTGAAGCGATCTCTTCAAGTAACCTATATATACCACACACATTCTGTAATGCCTCAAAAGTCAGCTGCAGAATTAGTTGTATGTACTACTTAGGAATACTTGGAATAAATATCAACCACATAGAAGTACATTTGCTTTTTCTTTCTGCAAAATCAATATATAGTCTTTGTCAGTACCTAATGGCCCACTTCCATAGATACTAACATGTTTAGGTGACAAATACATAATTTATGACATATAAATTAGCTCCTTTTCCTTTCTATGTTCTGGTTTAAGTCTAGTCATGAAAAATAACTTCCTATCTAAATTTTCATTTCCCCTGTGCTTTAGTAGTGTTCATGTAATGCAGATGACTTCAGTGGGAGAGGGAGAAATTGTTCCGAGATGTTAGTTAAAGCATTAGAAATAGGTTGTGTTGTGTGGGTCTGACAAATGCTAACTGCTGACTACTGAGATTACCCCCCTCCTTGCTTCTGTTTACTAACAAACTGATGTCTACTGAAGAAATGCTCTCCAGAGAAAAGACAGCATTTTCTCTGTATAAACAAGCTAATTGCTCACTAGTTTTCAGGGTGGAACACTTTATAGAGCAGTTTTTTAGTGCTGAAAGAGTCCATGTTTTCAGTGTTATATAATTTTCCACTGCTACTACCCATGAACTCTGGCACTCTGTAATCTTGTAGGAGCAAACATTTATTCATTTTAATGTAGGCCAGCCTCTTCCTATTGCTGGTGGAGAGACATTTTTCCTTGTTTGTGACAACAGTAGCTGTGTGCTAAAGAGCTTAAACAGTTGAGGAGGGATAGTGTAGGTGTTGGACATGACTTGACAACAGTTAGGCTGTTGGTGGTGCTGAGAATGCAACCTATCATGATGACCAATATTGTCTCATTGTTTCCTTGCACGCCCCCATTGGTTTGTCAGTTCGTCTTTTACCTCTTGATTTATACTTAGTCCCTAACCTCAAAAGTTACAATCTGTCTTTTTGTTCTGTCTTAGTACAGCGCCTAGCACAATGTGTTCTGGCCCATGACTAGGGCTCCTAGGTGCTATAGCAATACAAATAATAACACAGTTACCTGATATAGGGATTGAGCTACCAATACAGTAAAGGGTCTGTATGACCAGACACAATAATTGTACCCTTGACCCTTGGGAATATCCCTTGACCCTCTGTATGGCACTATATTCAAGCTGAATCATGGAGCTCAAGGTTAATGCTGACACAGCCAAAATACTCCAGGCTGTCCCACAAGTAGTGTTGCTAGAAAACAAGAATTCTGTTTTGAGGGGGGAAATGTTTTTGATGCTTGTTTTTGTCCCCCCCCCCCCCAAACAAAGCGAAGACCTTTGTAAATATTTTGTGGAAGAAAGAGAGAGACCCCAGAATAGCCTGTGTAGTATACTGAAGTCTGTTGAAACTGTAAGCCATCACTTTAAGAGTGTGTTTGTTGGGGGAAGGACAAGGTGGTTCCTGGTCCTGCTTGGTTCTGTTGTTAAGTGCATGATATAGCAACACTCCTGCTATACATCCCAGAATGATGTTTGTTTTTTTACAACAACGTTACACTGTTGACCCATATTTAGCTTGTGATCTACTATGATCCCCAGATCCCTTTCTGCAGTACTCCTTCCTGGGCAGTCATTTCCCATTTTGTGTTTGTGCAATTGATTATTCCTTCCTAAGGAGAGTACTTTGCATTTGTCCTTATTGAATTTAATCCTATTTACTTCAGACCATTTCTCCAGTTTGTCCAGATCATTTTGAATTTTAATCCTATCCTCCAAAGCACTGCAACCCGACCCAGTTTGGTATCGTCCACAAACTTTATAAGTGTACTCTCTATGCCATTATCTAAATCACTGATGACTATATTGACCAGAACTTGACACAGAACTGATGCCTGCGGGACCCCACTTGATGTGCTCTTCCAGCTTGATCGTGAATCACTGATAACTGCTCTCTGGGAATGGTTTTCCAACCAATTATGCTCCCACCTTATAGTAGCTCCATCTAGGTTGTATTTCCCTAGTTTGTTTATGAGAAGGTCATGCGAGACAGTATTGAAACCATTATTAAAGTCAATATAATATATACCACATCTACCACTCCAACTGCTGGGCCTTTCTCCTCTCTGCCTTCTTTCCTCATGCAGTCTGCAGTACTAATCCCCCAGGCCCTCTGTTCAAGGTCTGATAAAGCACTGGCTTACAGGATCTTGCTAAACATGTCATACTGAGTCCTCTTCTTTCTCTTCCTTGTCTGGCTCAGGCATTCCTGGGTATGGAGGGAATACCTCAAAGCTGCAACAACTGCTGATGCAGATAAAACACGGAGGTACCATTGTCATAATGGAAAGTGAAAGTTAAGGTTCAGAACTCCCTTCCCTTGCTCCCATAAAGTATTAATAAGCATGTCTTGTTTGACACTTCTGCTTAGGAGTGCTTGTGCACAGTGCCAGTTGTGGTGAGCATGGTCTGCCAGGGAAATGAGGAGGGAATTGCACGGTTGCATGAAACTGAGTATAGGGCAATGGCCCTGCATACTGGCACCATTTTCCACAAATGGTAGTGACTGTAGCTGCTATCTTACTCCTGAGCATAAGAATGGCATACAGCACAGCTGCTGATGGTGGGCCAAAGCTGCCTGATCTGGTATGCCACTAGGGTGTTAACTTTGGCAGGCACCAATGTGGTAATCGCTGACTAGTGGTGGGAAAGTGTCCTACCCCAGAGGAAGAAATAAGACTGCCAGCCCTAGAAACCTTCAGGAGAGGATTGCAGAGTACCTCCAAGAAAGTTTCATTGAGATCTCTCAGAAGGATTCAAGGGACATCCCTGTGTACATAAACTGCTCTACATGGACCCCCCCACACACACACCTAGCTGTACAGGGGAATTAAAAGCAGATAACAACACTACCTCTCATGTTGTACTGGTGCCTCTACTACTATGAGAGAGTTGATAGCTGTGTCCTGCTATGGGGCTGTCATCACTGTAATGAGGAATAAACTTACCTGGGATTCCTTCCCCTGCATCAGACTTGCTCATGTTTGACTACCGGCTGTTGTTACTTTACATCCCTTATATTGTATTCTTGTTCATTAGACATTCCCCATGTGTTCAGACCATAATTCTGAAAACAATATTTCATGGTAAAGGCCCACCTTAATTCATGCTCTTTTGATCAAAATTCAAAGCAAGATATAGACTCTTAGCACCCTTCCTTCACCAGCACTACTAGTGCTACTTGGAGGCTCTTTTTCTATTTAGGACAGTCTGCATGAAATTCCCAAACAGTTTTCAGACCCATGTGATCCAATTAGAAAGAAAACCATTAAGCACAGAGGGACACAGACTCAAAACAAACTAAAAGGTTTGCAAAACATGCCTCATTTTATACAAGGCAAGTTAGATACATGCTCCTACAGTGAAGAAACATTCTTATATTTAGGGCCCTACCAAATTCATGGCCATGAAAAACGTGTCACGGACCGTGAAATCTGGTCTTTTTTGTGCTCTTACCCTATACTATACAGATTTCACTGGGGGAGACCAGCATTTCTCAAATTGGGGGTCCTGACCCAAAAGGGAGTTGCTGGGGGATCACATGAAATTTATGATTTTAAAAATCCTATAACCGTGAATTTGATCGAAATGGACTGTGAATTTGGTAGGGCCCTACTTATATTTCTAGATGCTGCATTCCCTTTCCCCCAGTTTGTCCTGTTCTCTTTGTCCCATTGGCAGGCACCATCGTAAAAATACAAGGCGTGGTTTCTCGGGTAGGTGAAAACTGTTCTTCTCTGACAATTCTTCAGTCAAACCTTCCAGATAACTGTGTTTTACACCCCAGTGCCTCTTCTAAAATGTCCATGTGTGCCCACAGACCATTTTAGGATTGTATTCATTATTTTAGATAAACAGTTTTTCCTGCATAACTTACTCCTTTTGAAGGTGTACATGCACAGTACTGGTCTCCTAGCTTTTGAGTAAACAACCTTACTCTAGAGGTTGTCTGCCTTTTTTGTTTTGTTCTGCATAATATGCTTTTGCATATCCTTGATCTTTGCTAGAGGTGTCACCCCGGGATCATCTTTTTGCTTTTAAAAAGATGAGGCTTCTGTAATTCCTTTTTAACATTAATTCCACTGAGTATTAAACATGGAGAGATTATTTTTAGTCAGTCACAGCAATGAATTGTTTTTCAGATTTGCATGTGTAAAAAACGTGTTAGTATGGCTGATATTGACCCATTGTTTGCTAACAAATCTGGTATCAATAGTTTCTTCAGTGGCCCACGTGTCTGTGGGCACTTCCTATACCTCCCCAAATCCTGTATTCCATGTATGCAGCAGAACCACACTGATTATGATGCCAAGGGTCCACTGCAACTACAAAAGAGATGTGGATTTACCATTTTGTGCTGGACTACGCTAGAAAATTTTGTATTTTCTAGCAGCTATGTACATGCATCAATGCTGTACTAGTATAGACAGAACTCAGCATCATAATAAACAACATAACACATAATATGTGCAGAAAACATGTTGTATTGGCACTGTCATGTCTTTCCCAAGTCCTTAAGAGAGGCTAGAGAAATAGTCTTAACAGGAACAATTTTCATAGCTCAGTTTCTGTACTGTATTCTGCATAACAACCAGAAGCTATTGGACATTACCAACTGATGATTTCCCTCTCCTGAGACTGCTCTAATCTGCAGCTAGTTCCACACCAGCCCTAACCCCAGTGTAATGTCAGAGAGTCACAACTTGCTCTTTTGTAGGTCCTCCTCCTGCCCCTGTCAGTTGCACCCATAAAAACTCTACTGTAAAATCAGATGTGGTATATTAAATAACCAGGAGATTGTGGTTCTTTGTGTGTTTTGAAAATTGGTTTTATAATGGGATGTCAAGCTTTACTATTGATTTGATTTTGTAAGGATTATTTTGGTAAACCATAGGATTACATAACGAGTCCTTAAATTTCATTATAAAGTAGAAAAAAAATCTAGATTGTATTTTTTCATTAGTGTGGTCCACAATATCCTCAAATTAGCAAATCCATCTATAACTCTCTGCATTCTCCGCTGTGGGATAATCCTTGTATATTAATAGAAACTAGAATTAATTTTCGTTCCTGACGGGCATTATGTATATTCCATATAGAAATTCTCTTTCAAAATGGTAACTTCTTGACCTTTTTCTCATGTACAAGAAATATATCATTTTGCCTTACTCTTATAAAGGGGTGGTATAATCAGATTGGGGCAATGTTTACTGAATAATGCATCTATGCCTTTTCTGAATTCACCTCTTGATCTCTGTTCTTTTCCAAAATTACTTGTAGTTCACATTTAATATCTACATCTTAGAGTGCCATACTAAATCGGGCATGTCCAACAACTTGTTTGAATAGCTTTTAAAATTGAAATGGGAATAAATATAATTTTTCAGAAAAAGCAGTTGGGTCCTATAAACATTTTATGAGTCTGCGAGAGAGGCTGTATTAAAATATTTACAGACCAGAATTCATTGCCATGCACATTGGTTAGCAGTCTCTTTAAAACAGTAAGGATTATCAACACTGTTCAAGATGTAAAGAAATTAAATATGATAGTGGCATAAAATTTGGCATTGTCCACTCAGGCAAAGATTATAGAATGTCATTCAAATATATATATATAGATAGATAGATAGATAGATAGATAGATATCTATATATATATATACACACACACACACACACACACACACACACACACACACACACACAGCAGGTGAAGTAATAACAAGGTCCTCTAAACTTATTTTATTGCATGATTTCAGTGGAATATTAAGTGGGAGTTTCCCTCAAAAAGTGGATAGCAACATCAATATTTTGTTTTGTAGATAGAAAAATCCTTTGCAAACAACATTCAAGTACTTGGCTTTATGTCCTGGAGTTACTGTGCCTTTTGAAGACCATGCAGAATAAATGACACATTTTTAAAATGTGCTTAGATTTATAAGTGCTTTGTATACATTTAAATAAATGCAGAGAAATATCAGTGGCTTCTCTGATATTTTAGAAGCTAAGGATGAATAATATTGGATCATATGTGAGCCCTTTCCTTACACTCTGTGTCAAATGAGAGAGTACGTTGATTACTGGGTTTGTACTTATCTAGGAGGGTGAATTGGGGGGATTTGCTGGAGTATCGCCATTCTGCTTATTTATGTTGACCTTCGGGGCACAGAGTAAAGTCACTGTTTATGGTGTGTGTGTGTGTGTGTGTGTGTGTGTGTGTGTGTGTTCAACTCTGGAGTTCATCCTTTAGTTTGCCATAGTCAATGTAAGTAAACTTTGTCACAGCTGATACTTAGTGTTTGTACTTGCCCAGAGATATGGCAAAGGGTACATTTTTTTTTAAAAGCTGAAAATCTACTCAAACCTGATACCCCTCGCACATGCATTTTCATCTCCCAGAAGTGATATGATTAGGGATGGGCAGACCCATTATTAGGAAATACTGGGTGAAATCCTGGCTCCATGGAAGTCAATGGCAAAACTCTTGTTGGCTTCTGTGGGACCAGAATTTTACTCTGGTTTGTATCTGTAAGTACAGTACCCAAGCTCTGTGAGTTTTGGATGTTCAAGGAACCCAAGACCAGGGTTTAAAGTAAGTGCAGCATTGAAAGCAATTGGATTGTGAAATTGAAAGAATCCTCAACTTTATAGCTGACGATTTATTTTCCATGTTGAATGCATCCCAGGCAGGCCTGCTGTGGTCTGAAACAAATAAGATCCGGATAATGATGAAGACAGGTAAATGTCCATTTCAGTTTGTACAAAAGGTTGTAGTAATCCATAATGGGCCTGGGCCCAGGTTTTTTTTTTTTTTTTAAGATATTTATACATTACTGTGCTCAGTGTTGCAGCACCTAACAAGGAACCTGCATCTGTTTTTCAAAAGAGATGTAGGCACTTAGGAGCCAAAAATCTCATGGCTACTAGTTACCTAAATCCCTTGAAAAAGAGATTTAGGCTCCTATATCAGTTAGGTGTTGTAATGCTGAGTGCAGCAATACCTAAATACCTTTGGACCAGGGCCCAGATATCTGAAGCTCATTGAAATCAACATCTTGCAGTGAGCTTTGGATTAGACCTTTTTAAAAAAAGGGGTGATTGCCCAATACATCACATTTCAGGTCGGTGTGTGTGAGTGAGCGAGAGAGAGAGAGTTAGCTTCTCATCTTGATTCTGGTCTCATTTTATATTGTTGTACACTAAAGTAATTCTGACTTCAACAGGTTTTCTGAATTATACCTGTGTAACGGAGATCAGAATCAAGCCCATAATATACTTAAAACAAACGAAGAAACGCCTCCCCCCAAACACTAGTAAGTTAGAAGAACCTTTACAAAGTCATGCCTTCGAAGGGTGATTCTCAATCACTGAAATTTTTAAAATCAAAACTAGATGGCTTTCTAGTTTAAAAACAGGAATTAATTCTTGGAAGTCCTATGGTCTGTGCTACACAGGAGTTCAGACTAGATTATCACAATGATCCCTTCTGGCTTTCTAATATAGGAATCTATAAAGGGATTTGTGAATTCAACTCTCATGTAACTTGAAACTCTTCACATACTTCAGGACATGAATACTAGTGTGTATTCATGGATAGCCTTGACAATTTAGTTCCTAGAGTGCCTTCTACTTTTTTTTTTTTTTTTTTAAAGAACAATCGCTTAAATGCTGTAACTCGTAACATCTGCTTTCTAATTCTTCAGATCAGGCTATGCTGCACATAACAGCACAAGAATGCAGCACACTTCACTTTCACCAAATTGAAAGATTCAGTCTGGGGTTCCGCATGCAGGTGGAATTAGAGTAATCAAACGAGTCCTTTTGTTTTTGGTGTTTTGCTGTCATCAATGCATAGAAAAATGTAACAGATGTTAATAGCATTTTGAAGTTTTAGAGCACATCGTAGTAATTAAAGCTGTGTGTAATTTAGTAAATTTAGTATAAATAACTTTTTTTTTTTTCAAATTTATGTATGATAATTTAACACAATGAGTAAATGAACTCAAAGATGGATTGCTATGGGTTGTATAGTCCCTTAACTGTGGCAAGTGCACTACCGACAGTCTGTAGTGTACTTGCTGGTGATCCACAGAAAGCTGTCTGGTCAGATGGTGCTGGCACTCTTCCTTGTTTACAGGTGTTAATGGCATTAAAGCCTAGCACAGCTGAGCGATAGCCTTCCATAACAGCAGCTTTTGTGCTGCCTGCATTCTGGAGAGGAGAGGACAGCTTGCTCCTGCTCCCCCAGGGATCAGGATGCTAGAAAGGGGGTGGTAAGAAGCTGGAATCATTGTCCAGCCCTCCCTCTGCATTTGCACAATTTTCCTGGTGATCCCCCTGGCAGTGTAGCTCCACAAAACTCCCTACTCTGTGGCATTTAGCCCTAGACAATCTAGCTCTTATTACTTTCCTATTATTGTCCGAATTTCTTCAAAAGTGACTAGTGATTTGGGGCACCTCAACTCACTAGTTTGGTAAGTAAAATCCATAGATGTAAATGTCTACGTGACATCATTTGCTTCCACAAAATTCAGACAGGTGGGAAAAGGAGGCATCCTCCCAAAATGCTGCCTTCTATCTGACTGACAAGGGTAAAGTTGTCCCAATAAAAGTAATTTCTGTACATAAAGATTGGGGGTAACTGACAAGGCACAACTGAGGCCTGTGGGTGTGTGTTTTTTTTTTTCTACACACCCTCAAACTTATTCAGGTCACAAAGTACAGTTAATTAATCAACCTATTTTCTTTGCTGGAAGCACTGCAGCACATTGTATTCATTTTAATTATTTCCTCTTCCAAAGTGTGAAGGGGGAAAAATAATTAAATGCTGTATAATAATACAACTGCCTGGCCATTATCTACCTTATTATCCCATTGGTTCATCATGCATGCTAGCAATGGACAACAAAGATGGCATACAATACTACTAGCCACATTTTGTTGAAAATCAATTCTGTTCAACAATATTTGTATGTAACTCACATCAAGAATTCTATATGAACTGTTGAACACCCCACCCTTTCAATTTGTTTTCTTGAATACAAAGCGTGGTAACACTTTTGGCCAGATTGTAGCCCTCTGATCTGTGCATGGAAGGGATCCTCCATCATGGATCTCTACCTCTCTGTGTGGAAAGGTGGCTCAAGTGCCTCTGAGGCACTGTCCACCACTCCTGTTCCTGGACACTCCACAGGGAAAAAAGCTGGACATGAGAAAGGAGGGGAGAAAGAAGAGATCAGGCATGGAGAACTTAGTAAATGAGGGGATGGATTTTGAAGCAGCTCCTTTAGAGAAGGCAGAATGGGTCAGTTAGCATGATTATGTGTCAAAATAAAACATGGTGCAGTGCATCTTGAACACACTGTAGCTTGGGGCTGTTTAGGAATGAGAAAAGAAGAAATGATACTGTCTAAATGACCACATAAGGAGGAAAGTGTAACTCTGGGTTTGAGGCCGGATTCAAGAAAGGTCATCAAGTATAAGCTTAAAGTTAAGCATGAACTTCAGTTCCATTGAAGTCAACTTTATGCGTGTCTAAGTGCTTTGCTGAATTAAGGCCTGAGAAAGGATTGGAAAGATAGGACATACATGGGCATTTTTGTAGTATGAGGAAAACAAAAGAAAGCCATAAGAAAAGCAGCTTTAGGTTGGGGGGGCGGGGCGGGGAAGCAAGGGCAAGATGGGTTAGGTGAGGTTGACTATTTTGTTTGTGTCCTTATCACTGTCATGAATTAAGAGAAATGTTAAGCAAAAATATGCCACCATAGAACTAATATTCTACAAGTGCAGCTTCTTGACTTTTAGTTTACTACATTCCTGCTCTTGTTAAAAACATAAAACCAAAACCTTTATAAAAATTGAATGTAAAGAAGATTAAACTTTATACAGTTAAAGGACCATGTGGCCCAGGGGATTGGTGAAATGACATTTGATTTAATATTAAATAAAATGTCACTATTTCTGATTGGTATTAGTGACTGAAAGTTGTTCTAATTGATGGCTGGCTAGTGAGTTGTGGTCTCAGTCCAGTTCCTAGCTGTTATGTGCCCCATCACAAAAAAACACTAACATAATTCACTAATCAGCCCCTTATAACAATCTTAGTAGTTAGACCAAGGCTTGATCAGGCACAGAGTTTCAATTGCCCTCATTGCTAGTCACCCCAAGTCAAGGTTTAGGTTTATTGAGGGACCACTATTCTGTAAAACCTCTTTTTATGTATTTGACAAGAAAGTTCCTTAATGTATCATTGTGTAAAATATACATTAATGATGTAAACTTGAGTAGAAACAATATTTCAGTTATAGTCTTGCTGCTGAGTTACAATTATTCCCAGAAGATATTTGTTGCTTTTGATCAGTTGTACAGATGGGAATCTCAGGAAAGGATTTAATACTTGAAAAATAAATAGATAAAATAAATAGATAAATAGATAAAATATCAATTTCAGTAAGGAAAATGGTAACTTATTCTTCCATAGCTGTATATTGTGACAGACCCAGACCAGTGGGGTACAGGAGTCTGGTAGAGGGCAAATATACTGGTCACTGGATGAGTAGTTTTCTGTTCCCTGAGTGACCAGAGCAGGGGCAGTACTAGAGTAATCAGGAACCTGCTAGAACCAGTTAAGGCAGGCAGGCTAATTAGGACACCTGGAGCCAATTAAGAAGAAGCTTCTAGAATCAATTAAGGCAGGCTAATCAGGGCACCTGGGTTTTAAAAAGGAGCTCACTTCAGTTTGTGGTGTGAGTGTGAGGAGCTGGGAGCAAGAGGCGCAAGGAGCTGAGAGTGAGAGGGTGTGCTGCTGGAGGACTGAGGAGCACAAGCGTTATCAGACACCAGGAGGAAGGTCCTGTGGTGACAATAAGGAAGGTGTTTGGAGGAGGCCATGGGGAAATAGCCCTGGGAGTTGTAGCTGTCATGCAGCTGTTACAGGAGGTACTATAGACAGCTGCAGTCCACAGGGCCCTGGGCTGGAAGCCGGAGTAGAGGGCGGGCCTGGGTTCCCCCCAAACCTCCCAATTGACCTGGACTGTGGGTTCTTCCAGAGGGGAAGGTCTCTGGGCTGTTCCCCAACCCACATGGTGAATCTTTGAGGCAAGAAAATCCGCCAATAAGCGCAGCACCCACCAAGATAGAGGAGGAACTTTGTCACAATATTTACATCATAACAATACCAAACTCCTATGTTAACAAGGAGGGATTCATTTTAAAAAAGCATTTCTTATGCACACAGCTGTGGATTTCATTGGATGTTGTTTATCTTGGTTTATAGTAAATTCCCAAGAAAGTGACACTGAATAGGGTAATCAGTTGTACTTAATGGCCCAGAGACTGTTATATGAATTAGAGTAGTTCAAAGGTCTAGAAACATAGATGGGGCACAGAAGAATTAAAAAGGATATTATTTATTTAGAGGGACATTCAGAACAAGTATTGGAATGAGACTCTGGCTGGGACAGAGTACAGGCATTTTTCCCATGTTACATAAGAATATCTTGATTCTGCTAGAAGATATCTCCCTTTACCCGTTAATCTCAGTCCCATTCGGTTAGCCTATAATCACCTACACAAAATAATTAATCTTTATCTCTATTAAAATCATCTGGTTTACTGTGCTGAAAACCGATATTGTAACTCATCACTACCTTTTGATATGCAAATCTCCTTAATAAAAGTACATTTATTTAATTATCCAATTAGAGAAAGCAACTACAAAATGGCTACTGACAATTCCCAAAAGACCAGAAGTCTAAGCTAGAAACTCAACTTCTACATGTCTTTCGACTACAAGGAGTGCCAGAGAATAAGTTGGGTGCCCAAAGTAAATATCAGATTCACATATCTCCCAGGCACATTGTACATAAATAAACTTAAATACACGTTACCTTTTTAATAATTACAAATCTTAGTTCCCCGGAATGGCTAAGATTGTTAATTGGAAAAAAAAAAAAGTAGTTACCTAGCACGTCATTTACAAAACCCGAGCACTTCTGTAGGAATGCATAGCTCCCAAACTGTCAGTCCATGGTCACGGCACACTGTTTCCATGGCTACAAGGCAGGAGTGGCC
>NW_020664464.1:23371418-23378234 GCF_002925995.2 Terrapene triunguis | reverse complement strand
CCAGGAAAAGTTTTCCTGGGAGGCTTTTGGCTTGAGGCTTTTGGCTTAAGCCTTTTTGCAGGAGGCTTGTGAAGCTCTCTGACTACCACAGACCAGGCGTTCTGTTTCCTTTCCTGTGTCGTCGCCACACACTTCAACTCAAGTAAATTAATAGTTAAGAACTTAATGAGTCCATCCTTAGCTGATGTAAATGGAAGTTACACCGATGAATATCACCTGAGATCTAGCCCAATATCTTACTCTGCCCCCTTTAAACAAAATTGTTATCGAGTACAAATAGAAAAGTGCTGACAAGGCTCTTACGGAGCTTTCTTAGTCTATATATATTTGACAAGTTTTGTACATTAAGCTTGTAGCTAAATAAGCCTCTCAGGCCTATCATCCTGAATGATCGCATAATAAATCACCCCCAAGAATGGAATACACAGGCACAATACCCTCTCTAGCCACATCACTGAACCTTCCTGTGCCTGATTTCCACTGTTTTGTATCCCCTATAATAATTTACATTTGAGTAAAGTGAACATGAAGAGGAGTAAAATGATACCAAATCAGAATGTAGAACCTTAACCACTATCCATAATAAAACACACACCTACAATGTGGAACCTGCAACCCAGAGAGAGGAAACATTAAAGGTGACTTGTGATCCTGGACAGCTCCTGGGGCTAGAGCAGCCCTTGGTGTAATTAAAGCTTTGTCTATACAGGTGGCAGTGTATAGAATGTGTAGCTATATGCTGCAGTGAAAAGTGGGCGGTGTCCACACTGCAGTGTGTAGTTACACACTGCAGTGAAAGGCTCTGGCAGGGGAGAGGCAGCAAGGAAAAACTCTGGCAGATTCCTGCTGCTGAAGCCTTTCCTGGCTGCAGGGAGGTGGCAGGATGCTAGCCTTGCCTACGCAGTGCCTCACCACCTCCACTGCTATTTATACCCATTCTAGGTAGACCTGCAGTGTATGTACTCTACATGCTGCCAGAAGTGTAGACATAGCTGTAGAGAGCCTGAGGGCCTAAGTTATAGCAGCCTCCTTGTGCTGCCCTACGAGTGGCAGCACTGCGCATACTCTGCAGCAGAATGTGCTGAAACTCTGCCCCTCACAGTCTCCCATCTTTGTTATTTTCTTTCAAAAAGTCCTTTTAATAAATGCAGTTCAACTTGAGATGTGAAGTTGCTTTTAGCTCAGAAGAATACTGATTGAGAATCAATAAGGGAGAGACATGAGGGAATATTTGAAACACTATTTATTTTGTGAGCTATTCCCGTGCTACTGAATTTCAAATCTGGACATAGTTGATTTCTCAGTAAATGAGTCTCTTTCTCAGCACATAGATTTATAAGATTATAAGTTTCCATCTTCTGATACAGATTCAGATTGCTGCTGTGTTGATGGTGCTTCTGTAACTCCCTGATTTCAAGAGCCTCATGCTGTCCATATGTTCTAGTGTCCTTTGAAAAAAATGACTAACACTTCTTTTAAGTGTTGTTGCTGTTGTCGCCACTGTTACTTTCCTCGGCACCTTTTGCAAACTGTTACTTGGCAGGAACTTGTACAGATTCCAAGTCCGACTTCAGCATTCCTTCAATACACCAATGTTTGGCCTGTCGCATCTAAAAGAGAAGAGGAGTGGAAGTGAGAATTTGATCAATTGCTGCTCCTTATTAAGCAACTTTGAATTTGAATCATTTGAGAACTTTCTAGAGATTTTCAAATTGTTCCACTGAGTTACAGTCAATACACCCATGCAATGCGCTCACTAAACAGAATTCTCACAATATTAACTATGTTGTTAGAAAGGAGACGTGACTAAAAGGCAAAGTAATTGCCAATTTCTTTAATGTGCATTCTTAATGAGTTTTATCAGAAGATTGACTCACATGAACATGCACGATTAGCTCTGCCCAAGTTTAATGCACCACTATTGCCACATTAGCCTTGGTTTCATTACCTTTGGGAAGTAGTTTTGTCTAATGCATATTGTACAGCCGGGTAATCCCCTAAGTATTACGTACAGCCCAAGCCTTAACTGCTCATGTCCGACAAATAAAGAAAAGATGTCACATAACATGCTGATTTCATTTCACCAGTTGGTTTTTGAGAATATGAACAAGTCATATTGCATTTCATGGCAGAAGATAAACCAACAGATGTGACTGTGGGCCCTGGTCTAGGATCAATTTGTTGAAAATGCACAAAAAACAACAACAGAAAAACCCTAGTTATTAAATACATACATTTACATTAAAATAGTATTACGGTTATGGCATCACATCTTAAGCTTCTATAGTAATATATGTTGAATCTATTTATATTTATCTCTATTGATCCTATTTTACATTCACATTTTATATGTGTAGAAAAAATTCTGTTTTACCAAACTAAGGGCATAGATATAGATATTTAAAAAAAAAAAGCTAATTTTTTCTTTCTTTATTTCTCACTCCCTGTTTCTGGTCTTAGTTTTTTATGCAATCATCCAACTATAATACTGGAAAAATAGTCCAATAAAGCACTTTCCCCCTAAACTAAGTTCAGATGTTTAGTATTTCAGCCTCTCTTTTTCAGGGATTCTCTAGTGAGGTCTGAAAATAATCTACTCCCGATCACACCCTAGAAAAAGGAATTAATTTATTGGCTACTTCAAGAGAAAGCTCTGATGTACCAGTGATTGGCTCTAGTATTGCCAGCTTCTGCCTTCCTACTATATGTATAAACAAATTAAAGTCCAACATTTCGGTTGTATATTGGTGGTGGGTTGATTAAGGTATTTGTTCTCTTGTAACATCCCATATAGAAGAGTAGGTGAAGTTGGAGTAATATTAGAAGTGCTAATAAGTAGAGCTGGCCAGGGGATTCTGACAACTTTTTCCAACTCCCCAAACAAACAAAAAACAACAAAAGCCAATTCATCAAAAACACAACTTATTTCAAGAAAGGGTCAGCTTTGACAGGTTTTTTTACTTGAAAATTCTAGTTTTCCAGTTTTGAAATTACTTTTGGTTTACAAATTCAAACTAATTTATAGTAAACAAAATGGTTGAAATATTGCAATAACATTTATCTCAATTTCAATTTACCTAAACCATTTTTTATTTTAATTAATGAAAAATTTTTTAGTTTGACTTTTTCCCGATTCAGGATGGGAAAATTTGTACAGAATGGGGGAACCCTTTCCTGGACAGCTCTAATAAGTAAGTGGAGAAAATTACAGAGCAACTATTTTTCTGAGTGTATACAGTGATATGGCCCCAAAATATGTCTCCAAATGGTTCCATAATAAGACCATGTACAAAATAAAGTGTGTGTGTGTGTGTGTGTGTGTCTGTACACACATACATGTGCTATGGAGGCACCTGGAGAAGGGTAAATATAGTTTCCTTTTGGCCAGGTGCCTATGGAAACAACAAGTGGTGGATTTAACTGGCATAGTGATCCTTACCTAAAGTAAATAGAAGAATGGCTCAAACCCTTACCCAGAACTGAATTCCTAGCTCTGGGGAAGTAAAATAGAACCTCCCTGATCACTTCGGTAAGTGGTTCTTCCTCCTTCCCTCCATCCCTCCCTCCTCAGAAGCCTTTGGGAATGTAGAACTCAAAGTATCTAGTATTTGGGGAAAAGGGGAAAAATAATCCAAAGAAACACAATCCTATATATACATGAGCAACACAATGAGCAAAGCCCAACCAGTGTGGTAGAAGTGTGGCCATTTCCATAGCTCCTATTGTTCAGTTTGTTGAGGTCCAGAACTCTTAGGGTATGTCTACACCAGTGCTTCTCAAAGTCGGGCCGCCGCTTGTTCAGGGAAAACCCCTGGCGGTCCGGCCGGTTTGTTTACCTGCTGCGTCTGGAGGTTCGGCTGATCGCGGCTCCCACTGACCACGGTTTGCCGCTCCAGGCCAACGGGGGCTGCAGGAAGGGTGGCCAGCACTTCCCTCGGCCCGCGCCGCTTCCTGCAGCCCCCATTGGCCTGGAGCGGCAAACCGTGGCCAGTGGGAGCCGCGATCAGCCGAACCTGCGGACGCAGCAGGTAAACAAACCGGCCTGGACCGCTAGGAGCTTTCCCTGAACAAGCGGCAGCCCGACTTTGAGAAGCACTGGTCTACACTACGAACTTAGGTTGATTTTATAGAAGTCGATTTTTAGAAATCGATTTTATACTATCCATTGCGTATGTCCACACTAAGCGGATTAAGTCGGCAGAGTGCGTCCTCACTACTGTGGCTAGCATCGACTTACGGAGTGGTGCATTGTGGGTAGCTATCCCACAGTTCCTGCAGTCTCTGCCATGCATTGGAATTCTGGGTTAAGCTCCCAATGCCTGATGGGGCAAAAACATTGTCGTGGGTGGTTTTGGGTACATGTCGTCAGTCGCCCCTCCCTCCATGAAAGCAACGGCAGACAATCGTTTTGTGCCTTTTTTCCTGGGTTACCCATGCAGACACCATACCACGGCAAGCATGGAGCCCGCTCAGCTCACTGTCAGCGCTGCTGTTGTGAGCAAGTCTACTGTGGGGGCTGCTGTGATCCAAGTAGCCAATGCGATCATTGACATTCTGTTATCAAGAGTAGTTACTCTGGGAAATGTGCGGGCCTTTTTAGATTTTAGGTGCATCATATTCCTGTCCTTTGTTGCTGGTGAAGAAGTCTTGCAGCCGTACATTCCAGTCCGGTCAGCGCTGTAACACCCTATAGCACTTCGGAGGTTGACACATGTAACAGCTCCAGGGCTCTTGCTCTTTTGCCTTGGCCAAGGTACCTTGCCCTACCCGGACCTCCAAGCATTCGACACAGAAGCACCTGTCCGTTTGCTCCCCCATTAGCCTCAGTATTGCATTCTGCCTCTGCTCTTCACACTCACTTAATTCTCTCCTGGTCTCTGCCACTGCATGCCTCCATGCATTCAGCTGTGCCCTGTCAGTGCGGGAGGACTGCATGAGCTCGGAAAACATGTCATCGCAAGTGTGTTTTTTTTCGCCTTCTAATCTGCAATAACCTCAGGGACGGAGATGATAGGGGGAGCGTAGAAACATTCTACGTTCTACGATTCTGGGGGACTGCATGGTCACCTGTGCTGCTGAATTCGCCACGCTGACCAAACAGGAAATGAAATTCAAAAGTTCCTGGGGCTTTTCCTGTGTACCTGACTAGTGCATCGGAGTTCAAAGTGCTGTCCAGAGCGGTCACAATGGAGCACTCTGGGATAGCTCCCAGAGGCCAATACTGTCGATTTGCGTCCACCCTACCCCAATTCGACCCAGCAAGGTTGATTTTAGCACTACTCCCCTTGTCGGGGAAGAGTAAAGAAGTTGATTTTAAGAGCCCTTTTGGTCGACGGAACGGGGTTGGTTGTGTGGATGCAGTCATTTTTAAATCGAACTAACGCAGCTAAATTCAACCTGGCCTTAGTCGCACAACATTCTCCACCCACATAAACCACAAATGGACTCAGTGGTAGTCAGGAGCATTAAGATATGGCTCTCCTCCACCTGTCAGTCCTGCTCTGATGTGAAGCCAGATGATCCAGTATTGTGACATCAGCACTATTGCTGCTGGCCTTCTTAGACCTATTATGAAGTTTAGCTCTGCATCACTGCCTGCTGAAATCAGCTCAGTTAACCTCAGCTTCACTCCACACCTGTCCTGTTCCCCCTCACCCTCATTCCCCTCCCCTTTTTTCCATTTAGTTTATCCCCTCTTTAAATAAAATCCCCCCCCCCCCCGAAAACAAACAAACAAAAAACCACCACCACCACCACCTAGGGAACTAACATGATGTTTGCTGTTGTCAAATAGTTTATGAGGCCCACTCTTGGTTAGTCCTTAGGCACTACCGTATTAAACATGTTAATAGTTAATGCAGAGTTCACATCTAATTTTCTCCCTTCATGTTCAGACAAAGGACTTATGTAGTCCTACTTATGAAGAATATGGTAAGATCCTTGCCTGAATTCATTAATCTGCCTTTATTTCAGGGCTTTGGTGTGGAATTTTGGGAACCCCATGCCCCTTATTTTGTCAAGCAATGTGTCCATCCCATATACAGTATACCACTCCTGCTGCCAGTATTAATACTTGCAAATTCAAAATTTAGTGTATATGAGAACTCCAATGGCAAGCTAATTATCCATGTACTGCATGCACTCATGTGAGGAAAAACTGAACTACTTAAATGTCCATAGAAGGTGAACACACAGGGAATACAAGCACAGCTGCAGCAAATTCATCTTTAAACTCTAATGACAACTGTTGGAAAATATTTGGCGGTGTCTACCCAGTTCTAGCAATCAGTAGCTCTGGGAAAGGCAGAGGGCATGATGCTAACAGCTGCTGTTGTATTATAAAAATATAAGACTTGGTATTGAGCAGGATTCATGGATTCCCTTTTCATTGTGCAGTTACCTCGTGTATGGACCAAAATTGTACTTTAAATTAGAGTTGAACAAACAACTTTCTGAATAAAATAATCCAGAAAGGATGTTTTGTTTACTAAACTTGAAACAATTGAAGTGGCAGCTTGCTGTATCTCTAACCAAAAAATGAATAGGCTTTGGTCCAGTCTTTCTTGATTTGTCCATGTTTGCTACTTTGAACTATAAACATTTGTGGGAGGAAAAAATCACCTTCTGTGCACTGCAGTTACTCATTTATGGAAAAATAGGAGGTCATCTATGAAACTGTTACATGATATACAGTTTTCTGGGATGCACATTTTCAATTTGTGTTTGGTAATTTGGTTTCTTGTGGCTTATCAGCCACCAAAATACTTCCTTTTATTTTATACTTCAGCTTTTTTCTGTGTGTGTGTGTGTGTGTGT
>NW_020664464.1:23291528-23371408 GCF_002925995.2 Terrapene triunguis | reverse complement strand
TGTGTGTGTGTGTGTGTGTGTGTGTGTGTGTGTTACAGAACCTCCAAAAATCCTCAAAGCGTAGAGATTCGTTGGCACTCACAATAACAAAAGCTAACCACTCTTCCCCCCCCACATCCTGGGTTGATGTACTGATAGAAATTCTTTTTCCCTTGTTGATAATGAAAAATGAGAGTCTATTAACACTGATTATTTCCATGACACCAATTCATTACTTTTCCTGGATAATCAAATCAAAATTCATCATATAAAATGACTATTCTTTTTCATGTGGCAATGATCCATTTTTCTTTGTAATTACTGTCTTAATTCTCTCCAAGCTGTGCACCATACTATTTAAAAATCTTTTCTTCCCCTTTGCTGATTAAAAAAAATGTTAGAACAAAAAAACCTTTCTAGAAAGAGAGGATTTGAATACAATGTTGGTGGGGAAAAGAGCTCATTTAAAATCAGACAGAACAATTGTATTTTTTCACTAATAGATTGACAATAATCTATAATCACCATATTAGTACTTTGATGAAAATTACATTTTAAATCATGACATACTTAATTTTTAAAATTGCTTAGTACCTGAAGAATTAAATAATTAATGTTACTAAAATGAGAATTTTGAAACAATGCTTTGAAATATTTCTTTTATAGAAGAGGGTGTGTGACATACCCAGGGTACAGTCTAGACCAGTGAGTAACTGTCACTCCTGCCCTCTAACCTCGGGTGCCCTTTGCACTGCTTTGCTGTTGCCACCACTCCTGTATTATTAACAAAGAGTCTCCAGCAAGTAAGTCACTCCCAGCTATTTCTGTGGGCACATGCAGCCTGCCAGTCATACTCAGGCTTTCACCAGCCTGAATTACACTTCAGGGTGACCCCAGCACACTCCCAGTCCCAGATTTTTCTCCAGAAAAGCATGTCATGTACTGCTCAGCCCTCTCCTGAACAATACATGCTCACATAGTCTGTTATTTTATTAATGCAGATGATATGCACAAATCCTGTTATCTGAAATGGAGTTTCCCAAACACTTCAATTCAAACACACTGGTTTCGATAAAACAATAAAACAGGTTTATTAACTACAAAGAGGGAGAGAGAGAGATTTTAAGAATACCAGTAATGAGGCATAAAAGTCAGAAATGGTTACAAGAAAAATAATGGTAAAACACAACTAATGCCTAACTTAACAAACTATGATTAAATGTACTGCAAAGTTTTTCTTACCACATGTTCTCAACTGTATTACTGGCCAAAGTTCTTTAGGCCAGGACCCCTTCTTCTGTGTAATGGCTGCTTCCTTTGTTCCTTCTGTGCAGTGAATCAATGGACAGAGAGTGAGCAAGGTAAGGGGTTGTCCCCTTTTTTTATAGTGGTCAATCCCTCCCTTGGAAAACATTTCCAGCTGAGATTCAGGAGACAGACAATCCACAGGAGAGGATGTTTCCTGCTGTTTTTCCTCACTTGTTTAAGATTTCTTTGTCTATCCTTCTTGCTTGATGACTTAAGCAGTAAACAAAATACAATTTAAGCAGAGCACACATTCTCTTGTTTGAGACAGACCTGTTTTCCAACTTCTGTTTGTGCAGGGCTATGGTTTGGAATATGTGTTAACAACACCATACAGTGGAATCTTATAACTTGCCACACATTGTGCTGGTAAAATAATGAGTCAAAATGATAGCTCACATGGCATACTTTATACAAAGATTATTACAGTTAAGTACCAGAGGTGAATACAGGGGCACAGTCTGTCACAAGGTGATTTTCATCTCCCCTCAGACTCAACAAATATAAAGGAATCTGGCAACACTAGTTAAGATAAAGGAGATCAGTTTTCTGAAAGGCTAAAAAGATACACAGTTGTTTCAAATTATCACAAGACTGCATTTAATTGTAATCTGGGGTGCTCTGCTGGACTTCATGTCCTTCTGCCAGCCGTCCCTTAGCTGCAGTGTCCTTTCCCCCCATCTCTGTTTGGTACTTGGATACTATTGTGATGGACAGCCTACAAATACCTAGGTGAGATATTTGCCAATTTTCTTGCCACTTACAGGCTGAAAATGATGATCTCAGAGGAACATTTTTGTACTTCTCTTGAAGGGACATTTCAATCCATGTCAAAACCACTAAAAAGGAAGCATCTATCTCCTCCATGAGCCCATTGTTCCCTTCCACTGCCTATTGCTAATTTGTTGCCATAAAATCACCCTTCCCAATGACTGTGCAAAAGATGGGGAGCAGTAATGGTGAGGGTGCAAATTATTCTCCTAGTAAGCCAATGGTATAAATCCATGTCAAGTTTTTTAAAAGGAAAAACCAGCCAAGGCCACAATGCCCCTCTTTTGGTTTGAACAACCATTATTCACAACATGGCATGTGTGGAGAAGGGACTATGTTAACCTGAAATTCTATGATATGAGATGTTATAGGATAAGTGTTTAAGTGTAATTGTATGATTCAGTACCTTATGGGATGAAGAAAGAGAAACAGATGCAACTGGGTGAACAGACACATGGAAGCTGCACCTAGACTGCTCATCTGGAACCTGTAGGGGGAAGTGATGAATTTGAAGGATTATCCTTTGAGGAGAGAGGGGAGCAGAATCAGAAAGGGGGTCAGCGAGGCTAGACTGTGAGCAGCGGGAGGAATCATTTCTGACCTCTTATAAGCTGAAGTTTTCCCTCTTGGAATAAGAAATAGAAGTGTTACTGGGCACTATTGCATGCAGTGTTGTAGCCATGTCTGTTTCAGGACATTAGAGAGGTAAGGGTGGGTGAAGTGATAAACTTCTATTGGACAGAAGCTGGTCCAATAAAATATATTTACCTCACCCACTGAGCACTATTGTTGGCTTACTTTGGTTAAACAAATATTGTTTTTTGTCAAACCCTGAATATGCCTCTGACTTTCTGAAGTGGGGTTTCTGAAGAGATCTGCAGGTCCCTCAAAATAGTTAGGAAAAACAACCAAGATTGCCCAATATTTACAGGACAGTTTCTGAGATGAAGCTTAGAGGAGTAAAAAGAGAGGCTGTACTAGCAACCCAGAGACATTGGTATTGACCAGGTGTGTGCCCAGGAAGGTGCTGTGACAGCTTACCTCAGCATGACGTGCTCATCTAGTTTTTATGCTTCCCATTGAGTTTGAGAGTAGGAGCAGCCAACGACAATTAGGCTTCCACACCATAGGGGTATTAGGATCTTTAAAAGTAATTTTTTCTGCATATTAAAGTGTATTTTAACCATGCTTGTTTTCCAGAATGAAATGATAATCTTTACTCATAACGCAGGATTTGGTGGTGATGGGGTATTTCAATTACCCAGACATCTGTTGGGAAAATAATATACAGAACACAGATTATCCAACAAGTCCTTAGAATGCACTGGAGACAATTTTTTAATACAGAAGATAGAGAAAATTACTAACTGTAAGGGTAGTTAAGCACTATCACAACCTCCCTAGGTAAATTGTTGAATATCTGTCATTGGAAGCTTTTAAGAAAAGGTTAGACAAACACCAGACAGGAATAGGCTAGGTAATACTTAGTCCTGCCTCAGTGCAGGGGACTGGCTTGATAATCTATCAAGGTCCTTTCCAATTCTGCGTTTCTATGATAAAAGCATGCAGAGATCAAAGCATGACAATACTTCCAGGGACAGAATCCTTCAATACAGAGGAGTTAGCTAGAATTAATCAAGCATTAGATAAATCTATCAGTACACCTTATGTTCAATAAAACACACACACTCACAAGCCTATAAAAGCAATAGCATACATCTCTCTTGCGCTCTCTCTCTCTCGCTCACTTTCACTTTTCATGGTTCCTATGTCTTAAACTAAACTGGCACCATGTCAGTGTGCCAGTCTGTGTAAGATATGTTACACTTAAAAAAAAAAAAAGATACTAAAATAGAAAGCACAATTAGAGGCATCTCAAATGAAGGAAGCATCCTCAAGGTTAGGGGAAATTATAACCGTTCTTGTCAGGGTTCCTTCCCCACTCTGAACTCTGGGCTACAGATGTGGGGACCTGCATGAAAGACCCCCTAAGCTTATTTTTACCAGCTTACGTTAAAAACTTTCCCAAGGCACAAATTCCACCTTTTCCTTGAATAGTATGCTGCCACCACCAAGTGATTTAGACAAAGAATAAGGGAAAGGACCACTTGGAGTCCTATTCTCCCAAAATATTCTCCCAAGCCCTACACCACCTTTCCTGGGGAAGGCTTGAGAATAATATCCTCACCAATTGGTACAGGTGAATACAGACCCAAACCCTTGGATCTTAAAAACAATGAAAAATCAATCTGGTTCTTAAAAGAAGAATTTATTTAAAAAAAAATAAAAGAATCACCAAAAATCAGGATGGAAGATAACTTTACAGGGTAACAAAAAGATTCAAAACACAGAGGATTTCCCCTCCAGGCAAAACTTTAAAGTTACAAAAACAGGGATAAACTTCCCTCTTAGCACAGGGAAAATTCACAAGCTACAACAAAAGATAATCTAACGCATTTCCTTACTATTTCTGCAATATTAGATGCTTAGTTCAGATATGGCTTAGGGAGATGCATTTTCCCTGCCCTGGTTCCTTGCTGACGCTGAGAGAACAAAGGAACACAAAAACCTTCCCCCACAGATTTGAAAGTATCTTCTCCCTTTATTGGTCCTTTTGGTCAGGTGCCAACCAGGTTATCTGAGCTTCTTAACCCTTTACAGGTAAGGAGGGATTTTATGCTACCCTTAGCTCTATGTTTATGACAGTTCTTGAGTGGAAAAAGAATTAAAATGGGGTGAGAGAAAAAAAATCTTTTATAAAAAGTAGGAAAGATGAAAGCAAGGGGGGCGTTACTTATGAAAACAAAAAATACAGTGAGATCAAAGCAGAGATTTCTAATGCTCAGTATGATTATCAAGAGTTTGTTGTCCTACAACTACACTCTAGTGGTGCACCCTATCTAATTTAACTCCTATTTATTTCTTTTGTATAATTAAAAAAAATCTTTTAAAATTGTGACTTCTGTGTAGAGTGGTAAAATATCTGACTTCTTTACAAATAATTTCTAAGAAAATAGTTTGTAATATAGGACTAGACTAATGTAAGGTCTTGGAGGCAGAGGGTATCTGTGTGTTTGTTGTACAACACTAGACATGCTGTCAGTATTTAATAATAAAAAGAATGTAGTCTAACCTATCTTTGATAGACCTATTTTAACATCTTGCAGGCCATATGTAAATTGGCCAGAAATCCCTAAGAATGGTACAAATATTACATTGTTGCAAATAATGTTCTAGGTGGAAGAGTCCCTTGAGCTGCTAGTGGGAAGAACGATGGATGGTTTCTAGGCTGCTATTAAACTCTCGGACACTTTGGAATCTTTTTTTCTGTTAAGTTTTAAGTGTGTGCCTTGGGATTCTTCAGTACAGAAAAGGGGATATTTGGCACTGAGAATGGACTTCAGATAGCATCAATTAAATGATTTCTGATTTTGTTTTGCGGGAGAGGGGAGTGGACTGGATCCACAGGGCAAAAAAGCAGCAAGTCTCCAGAATGACTACAAATAGGTACATTTGGCATAAGCAAGGGCTTTCATTTTATAAAAACAAAGAGCAGTTTTCAGGTATATAAGGATAAACTTGAGCAGTATTTTATAGCTCAGGGGGTTACAGAGGAAGGCAGTTTTGTGTCCATTGGGAGAAGAAAAACTCAGGGGCTTTAAAAAAACAAACAAAAACCAGACAAAACACCATACTAGGAAGGAAATATCAACACAAAAGTCAAATGAGACGTTTTCAGGACTTGACATTTTAAGAAACTATTGAGTTCCCCAAACAAACTTTATTGCATAATGTTACAAACTAGAAGCCAGCTAGAAAGGAATTTTTTTTTAAATGTCAAGAATGTGTAATTTTGTGATATCCCTAGCTGAAATATTGCATGGCAGGATTGTTTGTGGAATCCTTGAGCTTATGAAATGGCTTGCTGCAAGGAGTACTCACAAAAAGCAGCTCTTATTTTTCTAACATAAAGAACAGCCTCAATTATCTGTCTTTTCATTATGCTAATTTTGAATATAGCAATGCAGAAATATATTGACACAGTTGCACTTTGCAGGTGGATAAAGTCAGAAGTTTGGAAAAAAAACGGGGAGTCCTTGTGGCACCTTAGAGACTAACAAATTTATTTGGGCATAAGCTTTCGCGGGCTAGAACCCACTTCATTAGATGCAAGGAGTGGAAAATACAGTATCAGGTATAAATACACAGCACATGAAAAGATGGGAGTTGGCATATCAGGTGGGAGGTCAGTCTAACGAGACAATTCAATTAACAGTAGGATACCAAGGGAGGAAAAATCACTTTTGTAGTGGTAATGAGAGTGGCCCATTTCAAACAGTTGACATGAAGGTGTGAGTAACAGTAGGGTGAAATTACTATAGGGGAAATTAGGTTTTGTAATGACCCAACCACTCCCAGTCTTTATTCAGGACTAATTTGATGGTGTCCAGTTTGTCCTCGCTTACAGACAGCCCCCCAACCTGAAGCAAATACTCACCAGCAACTACACACCACACAACAAAAACACCAACCCAGAAACCAAACCCTGCAACAAACCCCACTACCAACTCTGTCCGCATATCTACTCAAGGGACACCATCATAGGACCTAACCACATCAGCCATACCATCAGAGGCTCGTTCACCTGCGCATCTATCAATGTGATGTATGCCATGTCCCAGCAATGTCCCTTCGCCATGTTCATTGGCCAAACCGGACAGTCTCTGTGCAAAAGAATAAATGGACACAAATGCCATCAGGAAAGGACGTCAAGAGGTCATCTAGTCCAGCCCCCTGAGCTTAGGCAGGACCAAATATACCCAGACAATCCCTGACAGGTGTTTGTATAACCTGTTCTTAAAAATATTGCAGAACCTCGCTGGAAACTTGTTCCAGAAACTAATGATCCTTATAGTTGGAAAGTATTTTCTAATATCTAACCTAAATCTCCTTTGCTGCAGATTAATCTAATTACTTCTTCTCCTATCTTCAGTGGATGTGGTGAACAATTGATCACCATCCTCTTTGTAACAGACCTTTTATATATTTGATGACTGTAATCAGGTCTCCCCCTCAGTCTTCTTTTCTTCAAAAATACACATGCCCAGTTATTTTGACCTTTCGTATGAGTCAGGTTTCTAAACCATTTATCATTTTTGTCCACATTATTCCCAAAGTTTGACTTCCAAAATTGTACATAGTATAATAGCTGCAAGGCCTCGCCAGTGGTGAGTAGAGCAGAACAATTACTTTGTTTTCCAATTGCATCATATTGTTGGCTCATATTCAATTTGTGATCCACCTATAAATGCTAAATTCTTTTTAGCAATACCGTTGACTAGTTAGTTATTCCCATTTTGTATTTGTACATTTGATTTTTCCCTCCAAAGTGTAGTATTTTGCACATGTCTTTATTGAATTTCATCTTCTTGGTTTCAGACCAATTCTCCAATTTGTGGAAGTCATTTTGAATTCTAATCCTGTCCTCCAATGTGCTTGCAACCCCTCCCAGCTTGGTGCCACCTCAGGTGTGATGAGCATACTCTCCACTCTATTATCCAAGTCATTAGTGGCTCACTTTGAAATACAATTGGAAAAACATAGAACCAACAGAAATTAATACAGTTTGACAGTGAACCATTGATAACTGCTCTTTGAGTACAGTCTTTCAACCCGTTGTGTGCACCCTTCTTATAGTAATTTCATCTAGAACACATTTACCTAGTTTGCTTATGAGAATGTCATGTGAGATTGTCATAAGCCTTACTAAAATCAAGATATATCATGTTTATTATGTCCCCTATCCACCAGGACAATAACCTTGTCAAAGAAGGAATTAGGTTGGTTTGTCATGGCTTGTTCTTGGCAAATCCATGTTGGCTATTACTTATAACCCTATTATCCTATAGGTCAGTGGTTCCCAGAGTGGGGTCCCCAGACCTCTGGGGGTCCACTGTGGGTTATGCAGGGGTCTATCCCTTGAGACAGGGCCAGAATACACTGGAACAGCATTCTGGCACTTTTGTGGCACGGAGTGAGCCATTTTGTTCTCAGAATGGCATCCTCATGGGCAGGGGCGTTCTGGTACAGTTAATGGTTGTAATGTATAAATAACTTGTAAACAATCTGCAATTATTACTTTTCATTCCTTTTTTGAGTGAATTATATATATGTAATTAAAAATATAGTATAATTAATAACGTATAGTGTAATTAAAAGTAATTAGTTTATAGAAGTGTGTGTGTATACACATGCACGCACACACACATATTTAAATAATAAACTAACCTAACTAATAAAATAATGGCCTGAAATTTCTGTATAAAAAATGAAAGTGGTCCTTGGAAGAAAAAAGTTTGTGAACCACTACTCTGGGTGCTTAAAATTGATGATTAATAATTTGTTCCAGTATCTTTACAGGTTCTGAAGTTAGGCTGACTGGTCCATAATTCCTCTTTGTTACCTTTTTAAAAGGTGGGTACTATGTTTCCTCTTCTCCAGCTGTCTGGGACTTCACCTGTCCTCCAGGAGTTCTCAAAGATAATTGCTAATAGTTCCAAGATTGCTTCAGCTAGTTTCTTAAGTAACCTAGGGTGAATTTCATCAGGCCCTGCTGAGTTGGATACATCTAACCTATCTAAATATTTTTAACCTGTTATTTTCCTATTCAGGCTTGTGTTCCTTACCCTCTGTTATAAATATTGTGTTAAGTAACTAGTCATAATTAACCTTTTTAGTCAAGACTGAAGCAAAGTAAGCTTTGAACACCTCAGCCTTCTTGATGTCATCAGTTATTAGTTCTCCTTCCCCACTAAATAGTGAACCTACATTTTCCTTCACCTTTCTCTTACTCCGAATGTATTTATAGAACCTTTTCTTATTGCCATCACTGGCTAGTTGTAACTTATTTTGTGCCTTAGCCTTTCTTATTTTGTCCCTACATGCATGTACTATTCTTTTGTATTCATCTTCAATGATTTGTACATGTTGCCACTTTTTGTAGGATTCCTTTTTGATATTCAGGTCATTAAAGTGCTCCGGATTAATGCACACTGGCCTCGTACTAGTCTTCCTATCTTTTTCTCTCTCTTTTCTTCCTATCTCTTGAAGTTATGAAAACTTGACCTACCTCAGAAGAGTTGTTTAGATTTAATTCATTAATATTTGTACGTCATTTTGAAACTGACAGAGAAATGTTTTCAAAATATTTCTTACCTTTGCTATTACAACTGCCTCCTTAGGTTGCCCTCTTCAGTTTCCTCACAATGTTGCCTACTGCTCCTCCCTTATCTAATTGAATTCCTTGCCCTCAGTCTCAAAGTTGATTGAGGCCTCTAGGTGTTACTGTCATACATATTATTAATAATAAAATACTACTGTTCTCCTCCTCCTCCTCTTGATATTCCAGAGGTTTTTGACCTAGATTAACACATTCAAATTTTGATTTAGGAGTAGCCATTCTGGATCCCACCATTGGCCTATCAAGTTGGGAGGTTTTTTCCCCATCAGAGGAAGATGATCCCAACACTCACATCCTAATTATGTATTTAAAGGTAGAAAATTCCTTCTTGAAACCTACACTGATCAGTTTACATCCCGAAGCATGAGATTTCACTCCCTTATCTAAACCTGCAAAACTATAATACTCATTAGTCCTTATATTTAACATATCTCTTGTTTATTTCCTTTGTAGTTGCCATTTTGGGAGCTTAACTACTTTTTGTGACACTAGAGCAATTTATGATGTACAGCAGAACCTCTTTCCAAATTTCTTTCATCATCCCTTCTCTTTTGAAGATGTGATTTGGTCTTTTTCCTGAGCTGTGTAATCAGTTTGAAATTCAGCCAAAGTAAGATTGCTTTGGCATTGAAATAGAAATCCTTTTGTATTTCTTGCACTGTTTTTCATACATCTTTCATCATGACAACAGATGACAAATCTGTGTTCATTGCATAGTTTACATTATTTATAAAACTAATAGAAAAAAAACCATGGATGACTTCATACCTGGCATTGACTTCTGTGATTGCCTGATGGTAATAAATTAGCATTTGTAGTCCTGAAATTTTATCACAAACTTTTGTTGTATTCCCTTTAGCCAGTGTTCTTTTTTATAAATGTACCAGTTTCTTTTCATGATCCTTAGCTATATTGATCCAGTGTTAAACTTTGTCAAATGTATATTTTTCCATCTGTCACATTCCCACTGTTTGCCACATCCATGATAACATATTATTTCACCTTTTCCTAAATCTCTTAAATGTTCTGAATTAAGTTGCGTCTCTCAGTATTCTCCCCATGTGATACATGGGTGTGCGCACGTATTTTATCTAACTGTTAATAGTATTTACATATAGCTCCGAATGGCCTACCTACTACAGTGATTTGTCTATATGTGAATCTAATAACTTCTTAAGACCAAATTGCAAGGGGGTGCAAAGGGGTTACAGGCCTCTGATGGGTCTGGTATGTACATGCTAGCTCACCAGAAAGTGTCATGTGATTTCTTAAACAAAAGCCCTGTGTCACGCTCATAATCAAAATAATTGCAAAATGTATGTAAATACAATGTAAGGAGTTATGTATAAATACAGAAAATATATTGTTAACGTCTGTAGGTACTGGTCACCAGCAAAAGTGAAAAACAGGCCATCTGTCAGACAAAAGACGTTTAACACAATTTATGTGTGAACAGATGAATGAATATTGTTTCATTCACAATGGGCTTCTTATCAGCAGCTTGAGCTGAATGCAAATGAAGGATTCTGAGGACTTCAGAGGAAAAAATCTAACCGGAAGAGAAAAGCAGGAGGAGGAAGAAAACCCTTTTCTGGGGAGTATATTTCCAAGATTTGCTTGAGTATATTTGGGGGGCAGAAGGGATGCCCAGGCATGCTTCACTGATGAAGTAAAAGGACGGGGCTTTTACCTCACTAAAAAGAGGTCTCAGGCAGGCTTGGTTGAAAACATTGACAAGAATTTTGGATGAGATAAAACTTTTTTTACTGACGATTACTTGAATTTTTGATGATAAACGTATTCTTCTTGGTCCTCAGATGAATCTTAAAAGTTGGTGTGTTTTGTTCCTTTGGGAACAGCGGGCCTGTTAATTCTGTGAGTGTTCATTGGATAAGGGGCTGAACAGTAAAGGGAACGCGCTGAGGATTTGAAGTCTGGTGCATGCTTATTGCTATCTGTACAGAGACAGGGAGGCCTGGAAGGCAGTGCTTATATTGCCAGAGGCTGGTGGATTCAGGGAGCTGATCTGCAGCTGACATAGACATGGCTCCCTCACGCTAAGGTCACATGTTGGTGAGGTGCCTCACAATCCTTGGTACCCCAGGGGACTGCCACAATACCTCAGATAGATAAATATATAGCTAGGTAGCTGGCAAAAGCTGTGAGGAAGTAATTGCATTTTTGTGGACTCACAAAAAGAAAAACTATTTATGAAAGAAATCCGCTTCTATTGTTGGAAAAGCAAAAGACAGTTATTTGTGGGTATCTTGTCACGTGATTTGTCACCATGAAAAGATGATATGCTGCAAAATAGTGGCCTTACTCTATTAAAATGGCAAATGTCTACCTGTCAGAACTCAATAATGCATTTAGTCAAATCTTTATTTGGAAAGGATTGAATTCTGAACTGACTTCTACATGTATAGTCCCAAACATAAGGGTAGTGCTATGCCCCTAGCTTCTGTCAGAATGAGATTGTTGGATGAGATGAGATAAGGGGGGTGATGTCACTGAATGTGATGTCCCCAGCTATGATCTCACTGGAAATGCTGGACATACTCATATTCTTAGAGTATTTTCCTAGCACCACCTCTGAAGTAACTATTGCATCAGTTTTTTAACAGACCCTAAGTTATACTTATCTGAAGAAAGAAAATGCATGTCAAAACAGAAAGTGCTTGCAATAAATATATCTACAGTTATGAAAAGTAAAACAAGTACAAGCAGATTAAAAAAAAATAAAAATAGTTATAACTTTAGAGAAAATGAGTTAATACTTTAAAAGTGAAGTGCTCTGTAAATGTGCTCCTCCTGTCCTCCAGAGAGAGGTCAATCTGCATTACTTTTAAACATGTGTGCGCACACACACACACACATTCAAATTTGCTTTAATACTCCTTTAAGCAATACAATCAGTACAACACAAGCATACATAGCACCAACCTTACCCTTGCTGCTCCCTGCTCCTTCTCAAAACAATTAAGCACGTATCCAACCTGAAAACTATTTAAACCACTTTAAACATACATTCAAACTAGCTTGACTATTTTAATTTATTTTGTATTTTATTTTGCAGATAAACTGTCCTAATCTTCTAAGAAAGTACCTTGGGGCAGGGGGAGTTGGTTTTTAGTTGAAATCCTCAGGATAGCTGTGTCAGTGATCACAAGACAGTAGCTCTCCATTGATTACAATATACATACCTATAGAAAACACACACAAAAGGTGTTAACTACTTTCTGAAGCACTGGTATCAAGGTCATGCAGGTATTTCAGGAACACACATCTCTCCCCATGCCTCTCTTTTTACATGTAGCTTTGATAAGATCAATGCACTGCATTCTTTCTGTAAAAATATTGTGACAGACCCAGACCAGTGGGGTACAGGAGTCTGGTAGAGGGCAAATATACTGGTCACTGGATGAGTAGTTTTCTGTTCCCTGAGTGACTAGAGCAGGGGCTGTACTAGAGTAATCAGGAACCTGCTAGAACCAGTTAAGGCAGGCAGGCTAATTAGGACACCTGGAGCCAATTAAGAAGAAGTTTCTAGAATCAATTAAGGTAGGCTAATCAGGGCACCTGGGTTTTAAAAAGGAGCTCACTTCAGTTTGTGGTGTGAGTGTGAGAAGCTGGGAGCAAGAGGTGCAAGGAGCTGAGAGGGTGTGCTGCTGGAGGACTGAGGAGCACAAGCGTTATCAGACACCAGGAGGAAGGTCCTGTGGTGAGACTAAGGAAGGTGTTTGGAGGAGGCCATGGGGAAGTAGCCCAGGGAGTTGTAGCTGTCATGCAGCTGTTACAGGAGGCACTATAGACCGCTGCAGTCCACAGGGCCCTGGGCTGGAACCCAGAGTAGAGGGCGGGCCCGGGTTCCCCCCAAACCTCCCAATTGACCTGGACTGTGGGCTCTTCCAGAGGGGAAGGTCTCTGGGCTGTTCCCCAACCCACATGGTGAATCTCTGAGGCAAGAAAATCTGCCAATAAGCGCAGGACCCACCAAGGTAGAGGAGGAACTTTGTCACAATATATACACTTTTTATCTATCAGAAAGGCTTTACCAATTTTGCTACCCTAATATTATGTCTTCTAAAATACAGAAAGAGTATATATTCTTACTCTCTCAAGGCATGTCTGAACATCGAGTTCACATAGGGCAAATATCCGCAAATAGAAGAACAGGAATTTAAACATACATGTGTTCTTTTGCATGTATGGCCTACACACATTCATATGTGGTTTTATAAAAATTTCAGAGACCTAAAATAAGCTCTGCCTGTGTGTGTGGTGGGATATCAAAGTCTATATATGCTATCCTACAAGCATGTAGTATATGCGCAGACAGAGCTCATGGTACATAGACAAATTCATACTTGATTTGTCTTCATTATTTTATAGAAAAATCACATAACCTAGCTTAAATGAAATCTGATGGTGTAAGAAATATATGACTACACTTATTTTCTATTAATTTGTTATCAAAGTTACAAATTAACTTTTGAGTAATGTCTTATAATTAAGCAACAAAATGCCGGTCTTGATTCTAAAGACAGCAAGTTTTAGGAGTGGGAGTCTTTAATAGGAAACATTTGCCCTCTTTGTTTTGTTATATACACATTTGGGAGCTTGGCATTATGTGCATTTTAGCAAAAGGGCCTGTACTCTTAGGTATAGGGGCGATTCTGGGAAAGTGCACAGTGATGCTGAGTAGTGTTGGTTCAAGGTAGGTGTTCTTCAAAGGGCAACATAAGTTAGTCAGTTACAGAAGGTTTCATTAGCAGGACTATCTTCTGTCTAGGGCCTGATATTTTAATGGGGTCAGGAAAAAAAAATTAATTCCAGGGAAACTGCTTGCATCACAAATGTGGGACTAATTCCTGCTTGCCCAATACAAACAGTTCCATGGACTTCAGCAAAACTACTTGTCTGAGTAAGGAGAGCAGGATTTGGCCTGGGAGGGACAGAAGAGTCATTGAGAAACAGGCAAAGTGCTGAGAATCACTATGGGAAACTATTGCAGAAGCCTTACATCATCACCACATGTTTCCTCAGTTGCTGAATTTTTCTGTTTCTGTGTATATTTAATTACCGGTTCAAAGTGGAGAGACAGAGAGACCACATCAGAATAGTCCATAATTCAATGGCTAGGGTACTCACCGGAGAGGTAGGAAACCAATGTTCAAATCCCTTCTCATCTGGCAGAAGCAGGAATTGAACCAAGGTCTTCCACACCCTAGGTGAGTTCTGTAACCACAGGGCTAAAGGTTATAAGGGAGGCTGCTGGCACCTCGTCCCTGGGCTGTTAGATGTGCATTGCTGCTGTGAAAGGGTTTAGGAACCTGACTCCAGGAGAGGGGTTCCAGCTGTGGATCCCCAGCAGAGATAGGTGCTTACCTCCCAGCTGGGCTGAGGTGCCTAACTTTGTGAGAAATGGGGCTTCGGACACACCCCTCTTATTGGTATTTGCTATTGACTAGCTTAGCCAGGTCTCCACTTAGCATGCAAGCTTTTGGGGATTCCATTCTTTAGGCACCTACATCTCCTTGTGCGCTGTATAGGGTCCCTAGGTGCCTAAGACATAACTCAGGATTTGTGGTTTCATAAAAGTTAGCCAGTGCAAACCTGAGCTTTGCAACACTGAAGTCCTTTTGTAGGCCTGGGCCTTAGTTGCTTTTAAAAAGCCAATCCCTAAGTAATAGTTTTACAAAGTCAAACAAATTAATTTTATCAATAAACTATGAATGTTTACTAACATGTTGCAAAGATGTTCAAAATTTAAATACAATTTTGCTGACAATATTATTGCAACTCCAAAGATTTGCTTTCATAGCAAAATAATGATTCCTGATAAGCTTTGTATGAACTGAAACCTCAGGATCTAATTGGTCCTGAAAACCTTATTCTCTCTGGAGCACTTATTTCATGTCTACAAGGGCTAGAAGTCAACCCCAATACTGAATTTAGAGAGTGTAGTGAAGTAATTTCTGAATCTAACACTGTATATTGGGAAAGAAAAGGAAGATTTGAATGCTCTTTGTTCGCCTTACATATAAGATTTTCTGGTGCTGATGGATATGTGATTTCAGTGTTTGGCACCCAGAGTGCACAATTTTTTGTAAGGATGCTTATGCAACGGTCCTGAATATCTATATCTCCACTATTTAAACCTCTCTCTTTAATGAATTTGTAGCATTATTTCTTACTATCAAATAATTCTCTTTCCTTTGAATCCGTGGCTGTGCAAACTTGCAAGTACTCAACCCTATTTGTTGTCACTGAAGAGTGCATAGCTGGGGTTATATGTATGTGTATTGTAATTATAAGGTTTGCAAAGTACTTCCTGGATGATATAAGACTAAAGTTATGTCTGACATCTACGTGCTTATAAACTGCAATTTCTTGATAGGTCACTCACTGAACTTGTTAAGGTAGTTAAATCAGTAGTTAATATCTGTTTACAAATGCCAGTAGAAAAATCTGGACTAGTTGTGTTAAAATAAAGTGTTACAGCTAATCTGTCCCTATCTGACTTTATCTCTGTAATCCATTTAATCACATTCCATAATTAGCCCTTACAGAAATTATGGAACATTGCATTAGTGATTTCAAAACTTGTCACTGTGCTGCTTTTCTCACTGCAAGACATCCATTAATGATTTCCCTTAGAACAGCATCAAGGAATAAGAGTCAGCCATCCCCCTCTTTCTGACCTGAAATATGAAATATAAATGAATATGTTAATTAGGGATGCATGAACCAGTTCGGATAAAATAAAAAAACTTTGACCAGGACACAATCCAAACTTCTCCTTTGGGTTGGGGATTTGTTGAACCCCTTAAGCAGATTGGGGGTACAGGTTGTGGTGGTACAGTCAAATTGAAATGGAAGGTCTACAGAGAGCAAAGCAAAACAAAAGCAAAGATGTAGGTAGGGAAAAAATAACGAAATGAGGCTAGAAACCTGAAGACCAATAAGAGATTCATCCGTGGGAAATGTTTTAGGGTTCCCCAAAAAATTTCAAGCAGCATGACCAGGCAAAAAGGGATTAGAAGTCTATGAACACAAAGTATTCATGTATCATGGATTTCACCAGAACTTGTCCAGCTGAGGAAAGCAGATAATCAATGAAAGCTGAATATTGAGGGGGGTGAGTCTTTAGAAAAGATCCAAGAAACTGGAATGGATGCAAAGGAAAGAAGATATTTTTATATATAAAGGGAAGATTGAAAATAACTGAGCTATGAGCCTTAGGGGTAGCTGGAAATGGGTTTGAATTATTATGGCTCAAATTAAAGTTTAAAAATTGAGAAAATGAATTTGCTGATGAAGAGGAGAAAACAGCAATTAAAAAAGACTTGAGGGAAGGACATATTAACTGTAATGCAAGATTTAAATGACCATACCCAGACATGAATTAAAACACTAAACTGATCAATGTGACAACAATGTGGTGGTGTACATGAGTTAGGAAGCAAAGTAATCATAGGTAAAACAGAGACACACCCTGTGAAGAAGAAGACTTAAAATCAAGAATATAAAAAGTACCTATTAAAATTCAACATTTGCTAATCATTATCACAGATATCTCCTATTCTAATACAGGGAGAAAGTGTAGTATCTCAGACACCACGTAGTAATTTTAGTAATTGCTGAATGTTTAATAGTGACCACTACAGTTGATTGAAACTTTCTGAAAAACCAAAAATTTCATATTTTTTACATGAAAAATTGTCACCCTTTTCTGATTAGATCTGGTGAAAATTGTCATCTAAGAAAAAGTAAGGATGTTTTTCAAGTATATAAGAAACAAGATGTCAGAAAGCAGAGAGTATAGGTTTTCACAGCAGGAAATCTCATTTATTGGCTGATCCTTTTTTTTTTTTTTTTTTTTTTTAAGAATTAAGGAAACCTATCCCACAAAGTTTACAAAGAATGAATAGGGTTAGGGGAATCAGATGCTAGAAACAGATGTGTTGTAGGACAGGAAGCCGAACTCTGAAAGAAACTGGGACACAAGAGTTGATAAAGTACCAGTCAAAGGCAATCTCTAACTTCTTGTTTATTTGCACTATGTGGAAAAAGTAAACCAAATGTTTGTGTTCAGCATTGTCAGTGATTTACCCAAGATTCCACATCAAGTTCAGTCCTCTGTAGCTACTAACAATAGGCTTTCTTTTCTAACTAGGCTCAGGTGATTATTGGGCCTCTATACAGAAAATTAAGACTAGTTTTCATTAAATGAAATATTGCACAATGTATGTCTTTGAACTTTGTATTCAGATTCTTGCTATTATTTTATTCAGCATGTTTCTTGGCATTGAGGAAATTACAGATGAGCTCTAAAATCCCATTGATGGTAACAAAGACTGTCCTAGCGAACAAAGTATTGGCCTCATGTTATAAGTACAATGGGGCCTGACTTTCAAATTGCAGGCTCTATGCTTTGCCTGTCCAAAAAAAAAAAAAAAGTGCAGCTATTAAGATGGTTTTTCCACCCGAGCAATACATTAATTTTTAGCACTTATCCAAAGAAATGTGTAGTCAAATATTTTAATTGATATTTCATAATCTCTTTGTGGAGAGGTGGATTGAATACACTGCAGAGAAAAGCACTAGCAATATCTGTATACATATATTATATATAAAATGTTAGACATACCAAACCTGATTCTCTTCTCATTCTGGTGTAAATTAGGAGTGACTTCATTTAAAGTCAGTGGTCTCAGTCCACAGCTATGGCTGAGGAGTCCTCATAATGGCTGAGGAAAGGAGTGGAAGTGCACAAAGCTACCTGTGTTGTGCTCCCCCAATTCTGGGGCAGTCCTTTGTTGCAGGTTAGAACTCCAACCTGTTGCAACTACCAATGGTCTCCAGGGGTCATTATAGAAGCCATGGATCACAGGGGCATGGCACAGCTTGGGTCATGCTCTATTTCCTGCAGCCACACCTCCTATATTGGCAGCTAAGAAAGGGGAGGCATAGGATCTGCTACACACGGTTTATACTACCCAAGGATGCCACTTATGCAGAGCAGCTGTTCCAAGGGCCAGATCCACTGGGGTTAGGACTCTTTGTGCTGTTTGAGCACACAAACCATCCTGAGCATAGCGAACAGCATTACATCAGTGTAAAGCTGGTAGAGTAGAATCAGGCACACTGTATATATTGTATATATTTTACTAAGGGCATGGCTACACTTGCAGATGTAGAGCACTTTGTGTTAAACCAGCCTTCGTAGAGCGCAGCAGGGAAAGCGCTGTAGTCTGTCCACACTGACAACTGACAGTGCACTGGCGTGGCCACATTAGCAGCTCTTGCAACGGCCACAGAGAGCAGTGCATTGTGGTAGCTATCCCAGCATGCAAGTGGCTGCAACATGCTTTTCAAATGGGGGTGGCGTGGGATGGGGTGGAGTGTGACAGGGAGTGTGTTGTGTGTATGTGGGGGGAGAGGGGTTTTGGGGAGCTGAGAGTATGTCAGCATGCTGTCTTGTAAGTTCAGGTAGCAGCAGACCCCGCCCTCCCTTCCCCCGCCTCTCTCTCTCACACACAGCATTCCACACTAATGGCTTGCATGCTGGCTGTCAGAAACAGAGCTTTGAAAGGGCGTTTCCGCATTCCTAGGAGTTCAAAACAATGACAAGAGTGGCCACTTGATTTAAGGGGATTATTTCCGGAGGCCGATCAGAGCGCAGTAATGCAACACCTCGTTCACACTGATGTCCATGCGTTGTAGCCAAGGCACAGCAAACGTTATTCCTCTCGCCAAGGTGGAGTACCAGGAGCGCTCTAGCTGTGGAGTCAGAGCGCTCTACGTGCCTTGCCAGTGTGGACAGGGAGTGAGCTAGTGCGCACGGGGCTCCTTTATTGCACTCTAACTCACAAGTGTAGCCAAGCTCTTACACACACACACACTCTCTCTCTCTCTCTCTCTCTCTCTCTGACTCACTCGAAAGGAAGCAGCAAACTGCCACAGGCTTCTTTGCTTCATTCTGTCTTGCTCCATGAAAGAGGTAGAATTGCAGCTTAGCAAACACAGTACGTAGGTCCAAGGGCAGGGCTGGCCTTACCGTGAAGCGAAATGAGGCAGCAGTCTCAGGTGCCAGAGTGGGGGTGGGGGGCGCCAGTAGGACCCAGAGTGTAGAAAATTGTCTGCTGCTGGTGCATATGTATTCTCTCGGCTCTATATGCACAGAGATGGTGGAGTGCTGTGCTGGAGGAAGGAGGGCACAAGAGACATAACAGGCAGGGAGGAGAAAGAGTGAGAGGGAATAACAGAAAGCAGCAGGAGCTTCAGGGAGAGAGGGGAGGAAGAGCCTCTTATGTACCTCTCTAGCACCCCCAGGAGCCTGGACTGATTAACACCAGCTTCTCAGGGAGTTTCCTGTTTCCTGCTGCTTCCCTGAACCCACTTGAGGAGAACAGGCAGTCAACTGAAGTAGTCGGAGCCAGTTAGGCTCTTAAGATGCTGATATCTTCCCTCACTCAGGCCCTGCTACCAGCCTACTTATTTTTCCCTTCAATTGCGTGTTGAGGGCCACTATAGCTGGCACAGAACAGCTGTCATGAGTGAAAGAAGAAAATGCCCCTCTGGGGCAGTATTCAGAAAAAGAAAGAAAGCAAAGGAAGTTTTTCTATCTAAGCAGGAAGGAGCTCTCCTGAGATACATAGACACAAATGTTCACGGTGAACCTTCCAGCCCCAGTGAGGATTTGAGTGGTGAGGAGATGCCCGATCTTCCAGTTAGTCAGAGTGCAGGTGACCTGGGAGCTACTGCAGCATCCATCTCAAATGGATATAACCATGCACATTCCTGAAGAAAAGTGTAGATCATAGAAGAGTGTGGTGGAGGTTCAAGAAACAGCTGCTGCTGAGTTTAGTTCCTTAAGTCTTGATGATCCAGGACTGTGGACCCACTTGAGCACAGGCCACAGCAAGTGAAAAATTTCATGTTCCCCAAAGACAATGAAAATAGAAGTTTCCATCCAACACATTACTGGCATGAAATCCCCAATGGTGACAAAGTGGAGAGGCCATGGCTTATGTACTCAAAAACCCAGAATGCTGCATACTGTTTTTGTTGCAAACTCTTCCGGTCTAATGTTCCAGCCACATTGGGTTCTACAGGAACAAAGGACTGGAAAAATCTGGCTAGAAATCTGGTATGCCATGAGAAGGCATCAAATCACCAGAGAGCATTCCATAGGTGGAAAGAGCTTGAGATGAGACTAAGGTTAAAGGCCACCATAGATGATCAGCATCAAGAGAAGATTGCATCAGAGTCTCTTTACTGGCAAAATGTTCTGAAAAGGCTCATTGCCATTGTGAGAATGTTTGCCATCTAAAACCTAGCACTGCATGGCACTTCAGATCAGCTGTATGTGCCAAACAATGGAAACTTCCTTAAAATTGTGGAGCTGATGGCTGAGTTTGATAATATATTCCAGGAACATCTAAGAGTCACCACCCAAGAAATGTACACACACCACTACCTTGGAAAAACCATTCAAAATGAGATCATACAGTTACTGGCAACAAAAGTCAAACAGAAGATTTTGGCAGATCTGAAGTCAGCAAGACATTACTCGTTATTCTGGACTGCACATCTGACATCAGCCATATGGAACAAATGATTTTAATGGTGTGTTTTGTACCAACAACAAAACCTAGTGAAAATGTCCCTGCAATGGTGACTGTCAGAGCATTTTCTAGAATTTATTGACATTGATGATACTCCAGGAGCTGGTATGACAAATGTGCTTCTTAAAAAGCTAGAAGATACGGGATAGCTGACATGAGAGGTCAGGGCTACGATAATGGTGCCAACATGAGAGGAAAGAACAAAGGAGTGCAGACACGGATCCGAGAGTTAAACCCTTGAGCTTTTTTTGTCCCATGCAGTTCTCATTCATTGAACTTGGTGGTCAGTGATGCAGCATTGGCTGCTGAATTTTTTAATGTAATTCAAAGCATCTATGTATTTTTCTCTGCATCAACTCATGGATGGCAAATTTTGAAGCAACATCTGGGAACATCATCCCTGACACTGAAACCACTGAGTGCCACACGATGGAAAAGTCAAGTGGAGGCAATAAAGCCTATCAAACACCGAATTGGGAAGATAGACGATGCCATAGTTGCCATTATGGAGGATAATGCTATGACAGGAACTGTTCATGGGAGAACAGTGGCAGGGGGAAATGGAATCACCAGAAACAGACATAACTTCAAATTTCTGTGTGGCTTAGTGTTGTGGCATGACATACTGTTTGAACTAAATATTGTAAGCAAGAGACTCCAAGGTGTTGATCTTGATATATCTGGAGCAATGGAACAACTGCACAAAGAGTCATACCTACAGTCTGACCGGTCAGATGAGGGATTTCAAAACGTTCTGAAGAATGCACAGAAGTTGGCAGAGGAACTTCACACTGAAGCTTTGTAATAGTAATGAACCCACTTGTTTTTATATAAACCAAAATCTTTCTTCAAAATGGGGCTTGGGTTTACACCAAATCAGACTCATATTTTTAGTCATTCGCCTTTATTTCTGCCCGTCCATTGGTTACAGTTTTCATGTAATTTTCAGTGAAATGCTGCACAAAGCATTGTGGCAGTTCCTTTAGCCAATGGAGTAAAGGGGCTCAGAACTGGAGCATTGAAAGACAAATAGGACAGTAGAATTAATGAAAACTTGCAAGGTACAAACTACCAGGTAAACATTGATGCAAACTACTGGGTAAAACTGGAAAAAAGAAACCCATTTTGAAGTGGCAGGGAATATGAGAGTCACTGGAATGAACACTAATGAGCAGTGCAGTGGGAGGATAAAATAATTTTGGCAAAGCAGAGTTAAATAAAAGTAAAGCATTTTGGTTTTTTTTATTATTGTCATCTGGCTATGATGAAAGTCAGAAATAAAAACAGCCAGCAGAGAGAGAGAGAGGTGTGTAAGAAGGACTTAGAAGGAGAGAGAAATTCAAAAACCAGTTCCATACTGTCTTACCTATTCATCCGTGGGTGCTGAAATGGTAAAAGCAGTTTCTTGTACTTTTAGCACCATTTCTGTCTTCAAATAAAAGTGTAAGAAGAAATGAGATTAAAGGAAATAACATTTGAAAGCAATATAGAAAGAATAATTTATGTGGAAGTCTGAACACATCTTTGGTGCTTGCTCCTCTACTTTAACACATTCCCCTTGAAAAGTGGGCAGGAGGGGGCCAATTACAGTCCTAGCATACCTCCACTGATCTACTTCATTGAATGGAGTTGCCCCCACTTACATGGTGATTGAATTTGGCCTCTGGTATTCAGATAAGCTAAACAATTAAACAACATAGTGAAGCACAATTATTTCTCCAGTGTACATGACTGTTGCTTACCATGGACTAGGTTTTTCCACTTGTACTCATATAGAGTACTACCTTCCTATGCAAACAGTCCCACTGCAATCAGGGAGTAGCTCCTGTATCTGCTTCTGGGTGAAAGAAGGCAATAAAACTCATTATTATAGGGAAATCAATAACAAGAGTAAAGCTTTGTGAGCTGTCTTGGCTGAATTTATTTTAAATATTGTACAGTAGCAGCAATAAGTGGCAGAAGAACACTTGCAATAGGTTTGCTATGCTTCTGTTTACCTACGTGTTTTGCATCAAGTAATGGCTTCCTACTGCAGATGTAGTTTCACCTCTCTAAAAATTAACAAACAATTTATGTACAGTGTTCTATTTACTCTCCTTAAACAAAGAAAAGCCAAATATTAAATGGCTCATTACCAGTTTCTAAAACTCTACTCTAAAGAAATTCCTTCTTCCCCCCCCACCCCACACATACTACCCACCATGCCCCAGTCATACCCTTTGGCTCACATAAGTACTACAGAAGACCCTGAATTCAGCAGAACCAGTTCTATGCCTTTGGGCAAGTGAGAACATTGGTGGAGAAGGCTTTCAGGAGGCTTTCACACATTTGGCTTGTCACGGAGCCTAGCTATTCAGTTGTCACAGTATTAGGCAGGCAGTTGTGGCTAGGGATTAAAGGTGGAGTGGTGAGAAGCACAGCTCCCCATTCACTCTTTGATGTGAGGGAGGATTATTCTCCCAGATCCCAACAGCAAACGAGAAAGGGAAAGAGCGTCTTTGCACCCTCTTCAACCACTGGTTATGGCCAATGAGTCTATAGTTATGTAGATCTGCTGGTTCAACCCTGCATATCGTGGTTGTGTAGTGGGCTGTAGACACTGCACTCTGTCCCCAGGTTGGGGAGAAGTATTCTGAGCCCCAGAACAGGCCACATAGTTTGCCTCTTCACAGATTGTATACTCAGGCTTAGCTCAATAACCAGTATTTCTCTCTGAGACAGAAAATACTTTATAGCAGATTTTTACAAGCTGGTCATGAGTCATTTAATTTTTGGCCTGTTGCTGTAGAAGAATAGATAGCATGCCTTGCACAAGTTCAATGGTGAACTTTTACCAGTTATTTAAAGTGTAGGAAAGAAAATACAGTGGACAAAGAGAAAATCCTTGCGGAGGAAAGAAAATGCTGTGAAAATATTATTGGTTAGATAGGTGGAAATAAGGAGGAAATGGTCAATTCTGGAAGCTCACTCAGGACAGAGAAGCAAGGAAGACCTACAGTATGGAAGGAATCAGTGAAACTGGATAATGAGTATGGATTTAGCAGGAGAAAGTAGATGAATATTTTAGTAAGAACCGTTTTGGTGTAGTTGGAGGAAGACCTATTTTAGAGGATTAAAGAGGGCATTAGAGGAGAGGAAATGAAGGATTTGGTAGTAGAGGGGTGTACTCAAAGCAGTTTGGACCTGAAGAGGGGGTACAAATTGAGTAACTTCACTGAACTTAACAGGTTTAACATCTATTTATAGCTAGAGTCAAGACATCAGAATTATTCCCTAGTCTTTCATGAAAAATGTTGCTTTTGTGCAGCATTAAATATATCCATGTTCTGTATTCTTCCTCTCCTTATAATAAACAGAAAACCATGTTTTCTGAGTCCATTACAGGCCTGTATTTGAAAATTTAAAAAAAGCTATAATAAGACATAGTCAGTGTTCCTATTGCCTAGCTGGACATATGGGAGCACAGTGTCAATTTATATTCAAATGAAAGACTGCTTTTGGCCAATGTTTACTTAATTTGTCATCAGATCTGCCAACGTCATTTGAGCAAAATTGCACATTATATAAAATGCTGTATGGGATTCTATCCGTTTTGCTTTGTTAGCCGTGTACATGATTTTTTAAAAATCACATTAAATAAACAAGGCTTATAACAGCATATGAATGCTCAATGAGGTTTGGAATAATTCAGTATAAATGCCAACAAGAGAGAGCTAAATTCTCAGCTAAGAGATTCTCAGAACTTAGGTTAGAGTTCAGTGGGCAATGGTGAAAAGTTAATGGTTAGAATCCTAAAACCAAAACCATATTTCGCTATAAATACATTCTGAATGGGCTTCTTTGAGGAAACTCTATTTCTATAATTTGAGTAGATGTTTTTTGATTTCCTGCCATACTATGTTTAGGCATCTAATAAAACACATTTGATTCCCACTAAAACTGATTTTTGCTTACTATGCCAAAGAACACAGTTTCATTTTGCAAGCCAAATTCTGCTCTTGAATGCATGTGAATGGCTTGCACTGACAGCAATAGGAGTTTCCTTGTATAACTCTGAGCAGAAGTCAGCACTTAGGGCTCAGTGCTCTAGGTCAGGTTAATGTTCCAAGGAGTTAATGAGTAAGTGCAAGGGTTAGACCAAAGGAATATGTCTGTGGGCAGAATGCATATTTTACACCTAATTTATTCTGGAAGCACAAATGTTAATACTAGTGCAGAGTTCTACTCATTTGTGTCTTCAAATAGAAACATTGTTCAAGTTTCATTTTTAAGACCGTTAGAACACTTGGCTTCCAAAAAGTGAGTAGGGTTTGGTATGTGGTATTTCTCCCCTAGATGTGTAAAGCATCTTTATACAAAATTCATAGAAACTGCCAAGGGTGCATTTTCCTCACACTGTGTACCTGTAAAACTGTTTGCCAAGCACTTAATATGAGGCTTCCATTTTGTTTAATCTAATCATGCTATAGTCTTTCTTAAAGATAGATAGATATTACAGGAATGGGTTATTGCAACAATATGTTCCTGAAAAGTAATTTGATTTATAGACCCCCGCAATTACAGAAGGCATTTTGACCTTGGGTTTAAATTTAGTCTGTGAAACATACACAAGGCATCTCAGTCCAGGTTTTACATTTAGATGGATAAACAAAGAGGATTCCTGTTACCCTCTAGAACAGAATGCTATTTTAAAAACAATGGCAAAAACAGGGTGAACGAGATTCTCTACAATTTACTGCACAATAAAAATTACAAAAAGTTGAAAAATCTTGCTATGAGAATTACCAGAGTTTCAGTATTTGGGGGAGAGAAGACAACATGAAGGGATGGGGTCATAGCAGAAAGGCAGGCAAATTAGTAGTAGTAGAAAAGACCAAGCAGGTTTAGATTGATCATGCATATGAAGGACTGGATAATGCAGGGGCTTGTTATTGGGTCATGAATCTTCAACCTATATGCCACTGTTTCTAAATCTGAGTTAGTAGTGAGCAATTATTGTTACTTCCTAATGGCTGTTTGATGGTCAATATGAAAGGATGTAATGAGTGGAACACAGTTAATAAGAGACATATATCCACATTATAAATGACAGCAATTGGCCTATTTATTGGCTGCCTTAACAGAAAGGAAAATGATCACTACAAAAGATGGCCTCGCCAGATAATCACTGAAGCACACTAATGGGGTGGGAAATCTTGCATTCCCTATCTCTACCAGTGTTCTAGCTATTCTGGGTGTCCAGGGCTGTCAGTCTACCACCTTTCATAACCAGTACATTCAGTTATGAAAAATGACCACGAATCTACTTTCTGTAGGATGCTGAAGCTTTTGTTTTTATTTCATTATGTGCTTTGGATGAGATTCCTATTAGGTCTATTTTCAGCTCTCTGAAGTTTGCTTAATTTGCAGTGTCCGCAACAGTAGTTAATAGTAAATTAATGATTAATTGAAATAAATCCACCACTCCAGATGCTCTGGTAGAACACTTTACAGCAGTAATTACATTTTTTAATAAATAATGGTTACATTACATAATGCCAGTGATTGTCCCCGTGGATTGCAGCATATGTAAGTCAGAGGACTTTTTTCTTTTCCACTCCTCTATATCTGTTGCTCGCAGCTTATTTTCTGTTTTAATATGTTGAGAAGAAGTATGTATTTAAAGGCTTTCACTTGCTCGCCTTAAATATTTCATTCCCTCCTTTGTTGATAAGCTGTGTCATACAAATGGGGTTCATTATTTTTATCTATGGAGGCTTGTTCTAATTTGGAATGATTATTGTAAATCCCTTTTCTAGCCTCCATATGTAGGTCTAAATATGTCCCCTGCCCCACTCCAGATCAAGATTTGTTTTACCCAAGAACAAACTAGTCTGGTAAAATGAAATCCTGAAGTGTCCTAAGGGAGCTGTATACAAGTATAACTAATTGGTTCCCACTAATGAAATTCAATTTTCAAATTAAAAACCATAAAACAATTTGTATGTTTTTAAAGATTGGTTGAAAACTAGCAACTTCTATTTAGAGATTGGTGCACTGACTCCAGGAGCAGAAACAAATATGTCCTGTCTTTTTTTATTGTTGTCTTAGAACAGTGATTCCCAAACTTCAACAACCTGTGAACCCCTTTCACTAAAATGTCAAGTCTCACGAACCCCCTCCTAAAAATGAATATTTCCAGGGATTTTCTCCTTTATCTGAGTATAAATTATAAAAGCAGTGATCTGGGAAATATAAAATTTGTTTTTATGACATGCATATTACACACTATTTATTATTTATTATTATTTATCATTACAGTATTTTTATTACATTATGAAAATGGCGACACTCTTCCAATATCTCACTTTCGTAGCTTGTATCACTTTGAATAAGCCTGTTATAAGACAAGGCTCCTATGTTTCATCAAGGAGTATCAGATGTGAAACATCATGAAGGTATTTAAGAAGCCAACTCAAAGAGTTCCTCCTACACAAGCATTCAGGTCTTGAGCAGTCCAGGCAAACAATTCACATTACAACAAAGCTTAAACTTGTTCTTCATAATAATTAAAAAACAAAAACAAAAAAAAACAATACTAGCTGCCTATTTAATTTTAAAAACAGCAAAAAATATCCACCTCCCTTTCCATTTCTTATAAGGAGTCTTGAAGTTTAAATCTCTTCAGTGTGATACATATGCTTGCTTTGATCTGCTTAGCTCTTGGAAGTCCAGTGGCTCCAGGCTGCTGGCCCCATGCTGCCCGGGGTCCCTAGGTACAGCTCTGTCCGCCATTAGGGAATTTTTTTCCGAGAACCCCCTGTAACAGTTCACGAACCCCAGTTTGGGAACCACTGTCTTAGAAGAACAAATAAACTATACCTATCAGAAAGTCATAACCTGTATTGATAATACTGAGCAAGCAATTGTTAGTGATGCAGAAGACTTTCCCTATTGATAAACCATAGTAAACCTTACCTGCATTTGACAATATAAACCAATGAGTATAGAAAAATATGCACATATATTTGTAGACTGTAAAACCCAAACAGAATTTTGCCCCGTTACCTGTTAATAGCACCTTGTGGTAAACCAGCTAACATGTAATTACAATGATGTGAGAATGGAAAACAAAACAACCTCCCCGTCCTGCCCCTGCATATTAATACTTTTACAATGACTTGGTTTACTCAGGGATGAGCTCTGGTCAAATTGTACAGATGGAAGAAGAAAACATTACATATTTCTCAAATGACATAAAGAACCCATATTATGCACTACTAATTTACTGGAAGTGAAATTTAAATGTCATTATTTTGAAAGGATAGGTACAAACTTTGAAAATACAGGAAACCTATCATCTATGGCTTGTTTTAAGGACATTCAAAGCAAACCATTCAAAACATATTTACCTCAAATTGCAGTCAGATAGTCAGGCAACACCCATGTAGTATCATCTCCATGTTTGTAGGGCTGAGCACATGCATTTAAAGAAAAATATTTTTTCGTTCCTCTTTTACCTTTTCCATACCACTCTTTTCTATAATATTAACTTTCAAATTTGAAAGTTGTTGTGTATTTTGTTTCACGGAGAGTTTCTCCTGTGCCTTTTGTTGCCTTAAACAGCTGCCAAAGCTAGGACCTGCACTGTCAGCAAACTTTGTTAGGTCAAGGAGGACAAATTGGGACTCCCTCAGGGAACCTTTGAAAAGCTTAGACTAACTGGGGCGGCACTATAGAATAACATAAGGGTCCTCTGCCACCACAGTGCTTTTCAGTTCCTCTGCTGACTTTGTACATACTCTGAAAAGCAACATTAGCTCTATTTCAGGCCATATGCAGTCAAAGACAGCAAATAGGCCCTCCTCATCACCCCCTTGCTCTTGGCTCTCTACCTTGCTTCTGCACTTCCCAGTTCTTTCTTGCATGTAGCAGAAGATTTTCAGCACATAGGAACATGTGCAAATCATGGTGCCACAGTTGGAGGTGAGTCAGGGTGGACGTGATCCAGTTGGTAAGCTCCTTGTGTACCCGGATCGAACCATGCCAGGCAAACAACTAGCCCCTGTAGCTCTGCCCCATGCTGGAAATGGAACTGGACAGGGTATCCTGTGGCAGATACTTTTGTAGGCCAGCCACCGCCTGAGTGGGCCTTCTCTCAGATCTGCTCAGTGTTTTGTTTCTCTTTTTCTGAATTTTCATCCCCCACCACACTGCTGCATCCTTATACACTCACATTAATGGGTTTTTTTCAAAGTGGGCAGTGAAATCACTTCCTTTATAACTTTAAAATTTACAGAATCTATGGATTCATAAATTTTAAGACCAGAAAGACAACTATGATGATCTAGCTTGACTCGCTTAACATAGGCTATATGCTGTAGCCTAACCAAGACAATCATTTAGAAAGATGTGCAATGTAGATGAAAAGATTTCAAGTGATAGAAAATCCACCACATCCCTAAGTAAGTTGTTCTAATGTTTAATTACCATTACTGCTTTAAAATGATGACATATTTCTGGTTTGAATTAGTTTAGTTTCAACTTCCAACCATTGAATCTTATTGTGAGGTTCTGCAGAGACTAGAATCCAAGGATGGGGAATGGCTAATGCCTTCCTGCCACTACTCAGCAGCCATGGTAGGGCTGTATGCATATCTTATATTCATGAACATCACAAGAAGTACAACCTTGAAAGGAAAAACTGAGAGCTTCCCTTGTGGCCCCTGATTGGTCCAGGTGCCCTAATTAAGCCCATCAGGCGTTCCAGGAAGTGTCCATACAATTAGGGGGGCACTCCTGCTAGCTACAGTGGTGGACCTGCTGTTCTGTTTCCTCTTGGACTTCTGACCCAAGCTCAGACCCTTGGCTTCCACCCTTGAACTCCGACTCCAATTCTGACCCTGGATCTGACCCGTGGCTCTGACTCCTGATTCCTGACTTCGGCTCTGACCTTAAGCACTGTTTCTGACCTTACGCACTGGTCTCTGACTGCCAGTGCTCTGACCACTGCTCTGATCCCCCACTCCCCAAGCCCTGGTCATGACACCTGATTATTCATTTGTCTTCTAGGTTAAAGAGCCCTCTAGCATTTGATCATGCAAGCTTCACATTAGTTTTCTGTCGAGCATTTGGGTGAGTTAAACTTCACTGTTAAAAGGTGCATGGGCTGTGAACATAAGAGGCCCAAGGACAGCCAAAGCTCTCTTTTTTTTTCCACCCTCTGCATATCTTCCCTATTAGACTGAAAGATTGTCAGGGGAGAGAGTCTCTCTTGTGTTTGGACAACACTTAGCATACTTGAGCCTCATCTTGTTTGGGGTCTCTAGATGTTTTTGTAATTCAGATAATAAAGCAAATCTATTTTTAAATTGGAATAAAACTTACAGAAAATATTGTTTGGTAGTTGCCTGTCTCTATTCATAAGTCAACCCATAATTGCCCCTAAATCATTTTTGTTGCTCCTCTTTGTACTCCTTCCAGTTTTTCTAGATCTGTCTTGAACTGAATGCAAATCTGAACTTTCAGTTAAAAAGACATTATTAAAAAAATCACTCTGATCGGCTGCTTGCCATACATGGGCTAAGCTTGACAGTGTGAGCATGAATTGTTTGCTTTCCTGAACACTTTTTTTTTTTTTTTTTAAAGGTGACTTTTTTTAGTTGTAGCAAGCTTATGTTTCTGGAGAGAAGCCATAGTCATCAGAGAATGCTGAAAAAGCTGCTGCCAACAGCATGCTACGATACTAAATAAATGGGGGATTTGTAAAGATGTTTTCTTTGGTGTAGGAAAAATGAAAGCTGTTTTAAAAGCAAATACACTACCACCACCTTAAGAGACATTTATAAGAGCATTAGAAAGATATATCTGCTCAGAATAAAAGCAGCTTCTTTTTTGATCCAGTTTATAAATGTCCTGGATTATACCTATTAACGTAAAGACATTTGTCCCACCAGAGGTATTCCATTAAGTAATTAAGACCCTCACTCTTGAGTACAGGATAACAGAGCTTCTCATGTGTCAAGTCACCATGTTTAAAGTAGCCATGGGCAGTAGTGACTGACGGGTATCTCTGTCTCTTTGTGGACCTGTGTAGAATAGTTGTGGTGGTGTAAATTCAGTTCTTTGTGGGCAAGTGTCCATTTAACAAAAAATATCCCTCATTGGCAATATTTTCACCATTTAGAGTAGGAAAATCTTGGTTGAATATGTGCAGTGAGTGAATTATCCTGTCACCCCAAATAACGAGCTAGGAAACTGTTTAACATCTCAAGCTAATGACATTAAATCGTTCCTTTCTGAGAGACACTGCCTCACCACCCTGAGAACTTGAGTGTGTATGTGTCACATTTCTAAACAGGTGCTTAGTTGCTTTTAGAGTAATACATTTGTAAATATTAGATAACATTGATTTATGTAGTTATTGGTGCAATAGAAATGTGTAATTGTACTAACATACATTTTCCTGTTGAAGCCAGGGGAAAAAAGAGACTGGAGGTTAAACTGTCATCTCGCTTTTAGAGGAATGCCTGGAACATATCTGTCCCTCTAGAGCTACATTAGTGGAGCACCTGAGGATGCTCATATTTCTTACATAAACTTTGTCTGTTGTATAGAACCAAAGTTCTCCAGCCTCTAGAACTGTCTTTCAGGCCTTTTGTGAACTCTGAGGGCCAGATTTTTGATGGTGTTTAGGCACCTGACTCCTGCTGATTTCATACTTAGATTCCATTTTAAGAGCCACTGCATCTGAGGACATTATTCAATTCCAATCAATTTATTCCAGCTAAAGGAAGATCCGAGATTATCTTAAAATTCTCCTGGCACTCCCTCCTTCCATTCCAGTAAAGCCCATCAACAGGCTTGGGTATTATTTTTCTACAATCCTCAGTGTCCTATGTCTAATTTTATGTGTAATAATAGCAGATGAGCCACACCTTTCAATAGCATTTGAGCAATTATTATGGGAAGACCAGGACATTAGATTTTTTTTATTTTAAACTAAAGAGAGAAGAAATGAAATCCTTTCTCCAGTAGATAAAAGGGGAAATATCACATTGGGAATTCCAATTATTGTATCATTCATGGAAATATAAATACATAACTTTCTTATTTTCCAACTTTAGGGCCTGTTCCTTCTTCCATAAAGTTACAGGTCTCATAACAGAAAACAAAGGTTCTAACGCAACAGCAATAAGCTTTGAAATAGTGACCTGGTTGCCACCTTCTCCAAGTGCATTTCTGGGATGGATCACTCAATAACCCTGTTCTGTTCATTCTCTCTGAAGCATCTGGCACTGGCCACTGTTGGAAGACAAGATACTGGTCTATCTGGAGCATTGGTCTGACCCAATATGGCCATTGTTATGTTCTTATAAGAACCTGAATAGAATAGAAATGCTGGATGAAGCCCTTGATTTTTCTATACATTGATTTTTCATTCCTTCCTTCTCTAATGTATATTAAACACTTGCTTCTTCCATTCCCATGATCTAGCTAGTGAAGCTACTCTAGCCGGGCCTTGCCTACTGGGTCCCCAGGACACTCTGGGTTTGGATTTAATGCTTCAATCCTATTCCCTCTCTCCTGAGGGACATCACAGCTGCTCAAGAGATTGGAGGTCTGACCCTGAATACTGGAGACTATTGCTAGGGACCTTCTAAATTGTCTCTCCCTCTTGTCACGATACCTCTTCCCCAGTTACTCCTTGTACCCACATCAGATATGTCTGGGAGTTGCAGTGATCCCACTTGGTTACTAAATAGGGGTATCTTATAGGGAATCTAACTTGGGTAGTAGATTTATCTTGAACTAAATGGTTAAAAAGGGTGCACACATGCACACCAAATCAAACAAAACAGATTAATCTTTTGCAGGAACAACCTAAAAATGGTAGAAAACTTGCTAGCAGGTTTCAAAATATGGTAAACAGCTGAAAGGTTTTAAAATATATTAAAGCAATTCTTATGCTACTTCCTATACCCAGTCGAAGACATACTAACCAATTTACTCTATAGGTATACACACACAAACCCCACTTTAAACAGTAATGGTCTCCTTTTATGGGGTGGTAAAGCTTGGCTTTTGGATTGGTAGTTCTGGAAGTGGTGTGTAATGAGGATAATGCCCTGCTAACTGGGTTTTAGCTGCATTCGGAGTTCCACACAAATGGTCCCAGTCATTTGCAAGCACCAACTCTCCTACAACAGAGACCCTGGTTCAAAGAGACACTAGATGCTGTTCTTCAGTAGGCTGTAGTAACTGAAGAAGACCCATCTCCCATGCGGGTGAATGCACTGGCCGAGTATTCACCAGTGGGGAGCAGTCTGCTCACCCCCCTGAGTCAAAGGTCGACTGAAAAGGAGAGAAAAAGAAACAAAAAACCCCTCCCTCCTCTGAGTTCTGGACTCTCCTGCCGGCTGCAATGATAGAGCGTCCTTTGTCCAGGGCAATGCACAACTCATGCAAGTCTTTGCTTCAGGATTGGATCAGCAAAGCCTCCATTCAAGCAGTCAAAGTTGCCCCACAGGACTCGCTGCCTTCTCCCTGGACTCAGAGGCTTCTAGAACTCTTCCAGGCCAGTACTAGTTACGGCTCCCTGAATAGCCAGTCTCAGGGCAGTATGGTGGGGGTCCCTGGGCTCCCACAACTCAGTTCCCCTCCCTTCTGCTTCACTTATGCTCTTCTGACATTCTGATTGAGCTAGAGGATCTCTTTTAAGAAAAACATCCAGTCTTGATTTCAAGTGATAGACAATCCACCAAATCCCTTGATAAGTCATTCCAGTCTTTAAATTATTGATTTTTAGTGGAATTTTTCTCAGAGTCAAGGTGAGTGGGGATGGCAGAATCTGGACCATACATTTAAGTATTTTGATGCAGGGACAGTTTTCATTTTGTATCTTGTAGTCTGCTCAGTACCTTGCTGGGACTTTATAAACAACAAATAATACATAATAATCTTTCGAAGTAGTATTTTATTTTGAATATATGACTATGGCATTGGTAATGTATTTAATATATGCACATGAAAAGTTATTAATGTCTTTCTTATAGATATGGGTAGCCATACTTTTGTGTTCCACTTTCTTGTCAATCTTTCAGTGGTGTTTGAAACTGCAGATTCAGAGGATTTTATAACATCACAGTATTGTTTAGATCATCTGTCTGTTGAGTGTCTGAGTTAATTATGACTCAAGATTGTCGAATAATAGGCTAAATTGGAAATTTATTTAATCAAAGGTTATCAGAGATTAGTATAGTATTATATAGCATATGAAAAGAATAGATACATTACCGCCCTTTGATACGATGATGATAAAGAGCTGGCTATGTGTCTCTCCTTCACTGTATCTGGAAGGATGCGGCAGACTTCATTCCCCAGCTAAGTTCCCATACCGGTGTCATTAAATAGGGTTTCCAACAAAGAAAACCTTTTTTGCCAAAAGAAACATGTTTTAATGTAATTTCTGTACATTCTCAGTTTACTTGATTTATGTGTGAAGGCATGATTATTTACAACTGAGGACTAACAAGATAATATATTTCAGTGGGTCTTTCTTTCCCCATAATTATTGTTTCTTATCTCTTGTAACAATTATCCCTTATCAGTAAGGCTGCAATTTAGTCACGGAATCTGCGACTTCCAAAGACCTCCGTGACTTCAGTTAGCACTGGCTGGGAGCTGCAGGGTGCCCTGCCCTCTGCGGAGGCTGGGAGCTGCGGGGTACCCCTGCTGCCCCAGGTGGCGGGAGCCCCTGCAGGTGGTGGCAGGTGGTCCCCTGCAGCTCCCGGCCACCACAGGCAGCAGGGGGGACCCCCAGAGTGGCAGCAGGGGGACCCCCTGGAGCTCCCGGCTGCCGCGGGTGGCAAGGGGGATCTGCGCTGCTCCCTGCCGCTCCGGGTGGCAAGGGGGAACCCCTGGAGCTCTCCATCTTTGTCATGTCAGGGGGGACCCCCAGAGCTGGCAACCCCAGGTGGCCAGCAGCAGCAGCAAGGGGGACCCCCCCTCCATGGGCGGCCACCCTGGGCGGCCAGGGGGACCCCTGCCATTCCCCACTGCTATGGGCGGCAGGGGGGACCTTTGTAGCTCGGAGCCACCAGCGGAGGGGGACCCTGGAGCTCCAAGCCCCCAGGGGTGGTGGGAGCCCCTGGAGTTCCCAGCCCAACTGCAGCTGCCCAGGATCCTCATTTTGTCATGCATATTTTTAGTAAAAGTCACGGACAGGTCCCGTTTTCGTGCATTTTCATTATTGCCTGTGACCTGTCCGTGACTTTTACTATCCATGACAAAATCTTAGCCTTACTTATCAGTTTCCCAGGTTTATGTATGCATATGTAAGTAATATGTATATTAAAGGAATGGTTTCCCAGACTATCTGGAGTGACCCAAGATTGTTAAATACAGTCTAACACGCAGAATTCCTGAATAGGGTTACTTATTGGCCAAGGACCAGTGCTCTGGGCCTTAGAATTCAACATACTCTATGTCAATAGCCTAAAGATTATAAAAATAGTTAATATGTAAATCAAATATGCAGAAAGTAAAGGATGTGAAAGGGTTAGTAAATATTAACATGTACTAACAACTCTCTCTCTGGATTTAACACCTGCAACCATAAAATAATGAAGTAGATTTTTCTGCTAGTATAGGAGAAGATGTCAAAGGTGGACAGGGATCTTACTTGTGCAGGGTTATTTTTCTAACAGATGCATAAAACTTTCGTAACAAGGTATTTATGACATCAAGACAGTTGCAAAGTAAACAGTCTAAAATTGGCCAGATGCTTTCATTTAGCGGTTTGTCCTTCCAACTCTGGGTGCCTCTTTTTTTATTTTAAAAGCGTGAGTCAGATACAAATCAGAAGAGAGAGGATATTAAAAATGCTTGCCTTAGTGCCGGTGCAGAGTGACCGTTATGGTTTGAGTACATCTTCATTAGCCAAACTGTCTATAAAATATTTGACTCAGCTAATTTCTCTGATTAAAAGGCCTGAGAATGTCTAAACTCATTTCTAAATATTGTAAAAATTTAATTGACTTTATTGGGTGAGGAGTTGCATGTCTATAAAAGAGACAGAGCTAGACTATTGCTTGGGAATAAAATAATATAAGGATTGTTATTAAAATGTAAGTCATAAATCTCTAAATCGAACCAATAAAAATCCTGAGTAAATGTTACAGCCAGAGTTTTAGAGGGGGCTGCTGATTAGAAAGGGGCTGAACAAGTTGAGAGAATGTCGAGTTCATCACAATGGAGCAAGAGGTTGATTGTCCATAGGTACTTTACTGTTCTTCCTTGTGTGTGTGTGTGTGTGTGTGTGTGTGTGTGTGTGTACACCAGTGCAGAGGAGCTGGAGAGCTTTTTCCCATAGTGGTACCCATTAGGGTGGCTCATACACCCTCTACTCATTCATGCTGCTTACTGAGAGTATTAAGGGGTGGAACCACTCTGACCCTCCTCTGTTCCTTCTCACATCCCGTGGTCTGTTGTCAGAAGAAGTGTGAGCTATTCACACTCAGGGCCGGCACCAGGCAACCAAGCTGGTGCTTGGGGCGGCACCTGGAGGGGGGCGGCGTGGCGCTCCGGCCCCCAGGGAGAGCGGGGCCACAGCCGGGCTCGCCGCCCTCCCCCGGCGCTCTGGCCGCCCTCCCCCCGCACCCTCCCCCCAGCCGCCGGGGGGAGAGTGGAGCCCCCGCCGGGGCTCACCCCCCTCCCCCCGGGGCGCCGGCCCCCCCCCCCCCCGGGGGGGGAGGGGGGGCGGCTGGAGGCTTTTTTGCCTGGGGCGGCAAAAAAGCCAGAGCCGGCCCTGTTCACACTTCCCCTTTTTATGCATTAGAGACCTTTATAAAAGTTTATTTTGTAAATACTTAAGTTTTCTAGTTAATAGTTAATTAGTGATACCCATTAGAGGTTTCTGTTCAACTATATGTTGTTTATTTTTCATTGAGTATATGCTTTGTACCGGGGCCTTCAAATGCTGTTCTGGTTTCAGTAGGTTGATGCCAGACAGCGATTCACCATTCCAGCTGCTTAAGGTGTCTCTGTGAGGGTCACATTGGACTTAAATGCCCCATCTGTAGAACATTCAAATCCTGGACTACGTTCTTAGGGACACTATAATGGAAACAGCTTTGTGCCATTTAGTACCCAGCTGCTCGGCACCCTGTCAAAGTGCAAATGCAGAAAAAGTGTGGTGCCTCTACTTCTTCTGGACAGAGGAAGTACTTTTCTTCTTATGGGATTCGAACGGGGATCTCAACCTGGAAGAAGATGACTTCTTCCGTCCGCCTGTCTCTTGAACCTCTCAGTTTGAGATCTGATTCTTCTCCTTCTGGACCCAGATATAATCTCACAAGATCATGGCCAGACTCTACACCACAACTAATCAGTCTGTATCTAACTGCCTGGATTCTCAATAGTTGGATCATCAGGAGTGCCCCTTGCACTGGAGTTCAAAATGTTATGAATAGCAGGAAATTTTCTATCAGGCATATATATCTTAGGAAATGGAAGTTGTTCTCCATTTTGGTCCCAGCAGAGAAACCACCTCTCCTTCCTGGGCTCCTATCTGGTTTATCCTGAACTACTTGCTACACCAAAAAAAAAAAAAAAAAAAAAGACAGACTTGTCAATTAGCTCACCGAGGGTACTCCTGGCAGCTCTCTCAGAATTTCTTTCATCTATAGATGCCAGATCTGCATTCTCCAATCCTATTATCAGATTTTTAAAAGGCCTGGATAGATTATTCTTTCTGTTACAGATCCAGTTTCTTCCTGGGATTTAAACTGCTTGTTATTGCATTTCTTGATGAAAACTGTGTTTATTTGTTTTTTGTAGCTATTACCACATTTAGGATAGTTACAGAGCTCCAGGCTCTGATGGCTCACCCTCATACATAATCTTTTACAAGGACAAAGCGGCCTTTCATCCTCACCTCAAATTTCTTACCACGGTGGTTTCATTTGAATAAGACTATTTATTTGCCAAATTTCTTTCCAGAGCCCCTCTCTCACAAAAATGGAGAGACTACCTACCTCAGATGTTTGAAGAGCATTAGCATTTTATGTGAATGGAACTCAGGAGTGTGGGTCATCTCTTCTCTTCAGTTGCTTTGTTTCATTTGCTCATCTAATGAAAGAGACCAGTTACTGCCCAAAAGATCTGTTCTTAGATTTCTGCCTGTATTGGTTTATGCTATGATATTGCAAAAGTAGCTCTTAATCACAGACTATTAGCTCTCTCTGAGGGCTCAAGTGGCTTTTCTTGATTGTGTTCCTGTTACTGATATTTGCAAGACTGCTACCTGGCTTTCCATCCATATGTTTCTCTCATTACACTATCTCCAAAGTCTCCGGAGATGCTGATCTCTTCCTCCAACAGGAACTGCTGGGGAGTCACCTAAAGTAGAACGGACACGCACAATCTCTTGAAGAGTTAAAAACACTTACCTGTTGTTCTTTGAGATGTGTTGCCCATCTCCATTCCATGACCGATGCTTCTTCCTCTCTCCATTGCAGTCACTGCACATACAGGTACCTGGTGTGATGGAACTGAGGGGTGGGGGTCAGGGTGACTGCCTCTTTACACTCTTGGCAAGCACATGGAGGAAGCATCTGCCACCATCTGCTCATGGGTACCACTCTGAGGGGGGAAAAAAGTACTCCAGCTCTGGTGCACTGGCATTCACATACCTAAAGAGGAATGGACATGTGCAACACACCCCGAACAATGATTACTGAACAAGTATGTAACCATGTTTTCACTAACTTGCTGCAGATGGGTCACAGTGTTTGGAGGAGCCTTCATTCAGTCTGAATCTTCAAGAAGTTACATTTATTATACTCTGAGCTCTGATAGTGCCTTTTACTCAAAGATCACAAAATACTTTACAAATATTAAATAAGCCTTATAACACCTCTGTGAGGTAGTCATTATGCCCATTTTATATAGAAAAACTGAGGCGGCAAGAGAGAGACTAAGTGACCTGCTGGCTCATTCTTATTAGGCAAGAATTCTTTAGATGCGGTAAGTTAATACAAATTACTTTTCTAAAGCCTGGCTCACGTGATTTGAGGAGGCAAATCTTCAGGGATTTGCCCTAAGTGTATGTAGAAAATTGTGAGTACAGTTGTATACCTACATTTACCCATACAGTTTCCATAAGTGAACAAATACATGGGAATATAGACATTTTACTACACTTGTGTGTGTGCAATTGCTATGCATACAATGCAATGCAATTTCAGCTTCTGCCCACTGAATGTGTCTCACTACTCAGCCTAAACTTTTATTTTATTTTCAGATACATTTGTAGATATTTATTTTTACTTGACATTGGGGATACAGTTTTTTATCTTCAGAATAGTAGCTGAGTTGGGATGAGGCCATATAGGAACTCTGTGACTCCAAAACATGCTGCTGAATATTTGAGAGGAAACTTGAGACAATCCTTCACTCTGATACAGTTATACAAAAAACTAAGGTCTCATTTGGTAGCAGAGACTTTAAATTTTTAAAACCTCTAAAAGGAAATCTATCAAATCAGTGACCCTTGAATGTAATCTTCTCTTCCTCAATATGTAACCTTCATTCTAGTTACTAAGCCAAATAACTTCCTTGTATATTTTAAAAAATGACCAGTTGTACAGAAATGTATGTGAAATCTTGCTTCCTATTTTTGCCTCATTCTCTTCCTCTCTGACTACTAATTTTTCCCTCTATTTAACTGGCATCCTACAACTTCCCTAAGTTTAAATCACACTTCCTTGCATTAGTAAACAATATCCCTTACCTTATTTTTTCCCCAAATGATAATTAATAATAATACTTATACTATCCAATAAATTTCTTTTCTCAAGTGTCTGCCCTGGAATAGAAATTCCATTAAAAATAATTTTTAGTATTCCAGTATGCCAACACCAGTACTGCAGTGTGGACAATTTGATTAAACAAAGATCATTGAGTTAAGCAATTCGTACATATTAGTAATACAGATGGAATTTGCAAGCCCATGTCATTCTCTGAAAACACGGGGGTTTCATTAATGAGCCATGTCCTGTGTTACATGAGCAGTTGTAGTGCAGTGGAGAGACAGTACACTGAGCCCTTTGGGGGGTATTGTGCTTTATAGTGCTCTTAAGGGACCAGAACAAAGTTGATTCATTTCTGAAAGAAACATACCAGATCCTCCTTGACTACAAAATGGATCAGACCAATGCATTTGAGGGGAGGGGGAAGTTAGAGGGGAAAATGACAGAATCCCACTCCTCACAGAAAAGCCTAATAATTTATATCTAGGCTAACACTTAACACCACTTTTTAAAAAGGCCTAGGTCACCTGTCAAAGCAAGGAGGGTTGATATAATACATAGGCTTGTGATTGCAAGTACAAATAGGACAAACCACCATGTAAATGGATAGTTAAGCAGCTAATTGAAGGCCAAGTTTTTGCTGTCCCTTACTTGCAGTAGGGTGGGAGGGAATAAGAAACCTCACCCCTTGTACAGCCCTTATAACAACTGATCAGAAAAGTAGCCCCTGTGGTTGGAGTGCAGAGGTTGCTTCCCCTGTAGGAGCACCTTGCTGGAAGGAGGCAGGACCATGGCTCTACCCCTTCCTTGTGCCAGGGAGCCCGTGAGGTGGTATGTTGCACCCCTTAAATGGGCATCACAGATTGTGCTTTTTCTGCTGTGCAACAAGGGAATTCTGGGAGGCAGGCTGCTTCCTCAATACCTCCTCCAGCACAGAGCTACTGCTAAATGCCACAGTCTAGCCCTAAGGTGCTATACCAGTGTAGGGTATTTTTATTATCTATGCACTCCAATTCATTTGCAACTTTAGACAAACACATATCTGGGCTGTTTTCTATTCCTTTTAAGTTAAATCGAATTTGTGCTTAAGTACCATATTTTAGAAACATTACTAGCTTACATTATGTAATATTCCTTTAACATATTGGTCTCAAATGAAACAAATTAGAGAGAATAAACTTTTCCCTGCCGAAGTGCTGCAATATTTTTGCTGTCATTGCTCCATGGAAATTGATGCCCAGTTCAAGAAGACATGTTCTTTTCCTTGCCAGTGATGGACAGTAGGGACTTTGGCTTCAATAATATTCTGTCACCAAGTGAGAGCAATGGGGTATGGGACCAGTGTGATGGCAGGAGAGCATTAGTTTTATAGCTTGCAAAATTTGTGCAGATCATTCCTTGCGTTTCTGGCATATTTTGACAATTATATGCATAAAGCTCAGTCTAAACAATTTATTTCCAATTGTTTCCAGATGAAGGGATTCATGCTTTTAGATTAGGGATAGTCTCTTTTACCACAGAGCTAAGACTCTCCCCATGGCCAGTAAATTGCTTGTATAAAAAATAATCAAGTTGGATGATGTCTGCAGAGTTTACAATACTGTCACTTGCTGCTGCCATAAAGATGAAAGGAGCTTTATATGGTAGCTTTAGACCATTTCTGAGAGAAGAGGGTATGATGAGACAGTTATTTAAGCACCAAATCTACATTAAGTGCTTAGGATTTAATGTTTTCACTATTTGGTAAAACGAAGCAGTAACAGGAGCTTAGAGTTGAAATGATCACTATTAAATTATCAAATTGCTTTGCTTTTTGTATGAGAGAGCAATTATATGTCTAGCTCAAAAGCCATTAGGGAGGTAAATATGTTATTTGAAGGATGTTTGTAATTCATTTGTTCAGTATTTGATTTCTTTATTCCAAAAAAATATATGGAGATAGTGGTACTATGGGACATCTCAAGATTTAAATGTACTGCAGTGCTCATGTATTTATTGGTGGTTTCAAGCATTAACTTACTTTATTTTTTCAAGATGTCATCTTGGTCTGATTACAATGATCTCTGCATGCTCTTGTCATGCAAATGAAATGTATTGATTTGCTAACTATAACTATTCACGTGTCCGATTTTTTTTTTTTAAAGCAGCCTAGCACAGTTTATGCGCAATATGATATGGGACTGAAGGCAGAAGGTAGGCATGTATAAACTTTTCACATGAAAACCTTTGAAACTTTCAGCATAAACCTGAAACTCCATGAGCCTCTGGGAAGGTTTAGACTAATTTGGAGGCTTCCTGAAATCTTCCCTATCAACTAGGCAACCTCTTCCCACTTCCTAAAGCTGTTACCTTTAGTTGTATTTTTGGGAAGCTGGGTAGTAGCCTGGTACTCTCTCTCATCTTCAGGGACTGATCTGCACACTCTGGGGCATTTCATGGGATGGCCAGCTGGCCCATTTATTCCTTTATGATTCTTTTGAGGACTAGGAAATAGTCCCTCTGTCTTTCTACATCCAAATAAATGCTCTTTTTGCAGCTGCTGAAAAGAGAGTGGACCAAGTTGACTGTAGTTGTACTGCTTGAGGGATACTTTAAAATATACCCGCTTTTAACTGCCCCAAAGGAACATTAAACTCACCAAGGATAGCTGAAACAGGCTACAAATCTACAGCTGCCAGTTTAGGGTAGCTTTAGGGGCCAAAATATCTTCAGGGGAGCTGTCAATCTGCGTAGCAAGAAATAGCAATTTATACTTAATAGTACAACTTTGTTTAAAATATAATGGGCCATAGTCTACATTCAAATGGAAAGGGTGTATCATTGCATATGTTGAAAATTCCACTGCTGATCACACACAAAACATGTCCAATGGATTTGTGCCACTGCACTGATGCAATATTGCCAACCCTAAGAGATCAGAATTCGAGTCAGGCCACAAAAAATTAATAGTTTAAAAAATCTGTTTTGGCTGCTCTTTATCTGCATTCTGTTTTTGAGCCTTTAAGGTACACTTGAGTCACATTTTCAAGTTGTTTCACATCCATGAAGGGTTGGACACTTAAAAAAATGAAAGCAAAGTGTCTCACTTCACTAGATTGCTTTACTAAAAACACCAAATATTGCAACATTAATGATTAACATCAGAGAGTTGGCAACATGTCTTCCATCCATTTGAGATTACATATTGGGAGGCAGATTTCAAAGATATACCACAGAAACAGTAGCACAAAAAGAGACATGAGTTGGGTCACATTTACTCCTACTTATACATTCAGGTCATGGGAAAACTAACTATTAACATTACTCATTAAAGGTGAAATTCACCCTGTGCAGAGAGTCAGCACAAAGCCCATGCACCACCTAAGTCCTATTTTTAAGACTAGAGCAGAAATTAAGTAGTGCATAGAGCTTGTGCTGATCCTCTGCACAGAGGTAAATTTCACCCTAAATATCTACACTAGCTGGAATCTCTCTTTATGAATTTATTAATGAAGCCCAACTTCTCAAAGTGACACTTTTTTGAAGCTATGGTTTCCTGAGTCCCAGCTACTTGAGGAATAGAACATTGCAAATAATGCAGTGTGAACTTTTCTTCTCATATGTCAATGAGGGTAAGGAATGGTGTTCCTAGCCTCTGTTTGTCAGAGTGGAGATGGATGGCAGGAGAGAGATCACTTGATCATTACCTGTTAGGTTCAGTCCCTCTGAGGCACCTGGCATTGGCCACTGTTGGCAGACAGGATACTGGGTTGGATGGACCCTTGGTCTGACCCAGTATGGCCGTTCTTATGCTCTTATGAGCTGCCATACAAAATGAAAGATCTAATACAAATGAAAATAAAAATCTACTAGTTTGTACAATTCATATCCCAACTTTATATATAAAACATTTTTTAGAATGGTTATCAAAAATACACAGGCCATTATACCTTACAGCCAGCTAGTAGTCATGATTTCTGCCTAGGTTCAGGAAGAAATAGACTCTTTGATGATAATAAAAATCACAAATCATTTTTTCTTGTCTTATTGTTATCCTGCTATCCATCCATCTAAACATGTGTTATTATTAGGGAAGGGTGAATGGACAAAACTAGCCCTTAGTAAAGACTAATAGGTGAGTGACAGACACCACCGATTTGTACCCTCTCTACATACAGACACATTGTACATAATTTGAAAGTTTATTATATCTACTTTAAGATCTGATGTGGAGCTGTCAAGGGGTGCTGTTACCATGGAAATGGGGATGAACAATACCATCAACACGTTAATATGACCACTTTGAAATATTTGCATTAGTTTTGTTTTAATTATTCTATATATTTCAAGACATAAAGAGTAAAATGAAATCCAATAATAAATATGTACAGGTACCATTGAAGTGTAGTAGTGCTGGTGACATTTCTAGTAAACATAATTATCATCTTGTTCATTATGATCTGTCAAGAGTGCATGGGTTACCACAGTTATGATGCAGGGAAAATTGTTCTGACTAGACCCAGTTGAATGTAGGAGACTGGACATACTCCCTTGTCTGAAATTCCCCCAGTAGTGGTAGCATATGTTGTTACAGCATCATCAGGTTCTTGAATGAGATGATGTAAGGACTCAGTGTCTTCAGACTGAAATACCTTTGAGTGTCAGCCAACATTTGCCACACAATTGTTAGAATTACATGAGTACCTCCTCCCTGCTCACACCATTTAACAAATGAATCAAGTTTCAGAGTACTCAGGGCCTCATGTGATAGAATCAAGCCACATAGAGCATTGTTGAATTGCTTATTAGCAAGCATTTGATCTTCAGTAGAAGCTGAATACACAACAGAATCAATAAGAAGGTCTAGCAATCCTGTATCTTCCCCAAATTCCCCAATACATGCAATAAAACAGCACAAAATGTGAAAACAACCCAGGCAAATCACATTGGTACCTCATTTGGAACAGTTCATTTCACTTGCTGAGCAACAGCATACAGCTGCTTATCCATAGTCTGAATGCCATGGAGCTGTCCTAGAGCGGCTGACATTTCCTTACATTTCAGCACTGTAGTATAGACTGTAGCCATGTCAGCTGGTGTGTCATCCACAATAGGTGCATATCCAGCTGCTGTGTAGGTGCTCTTCCTTGTTGCTAGCTTGTGGTTGAAACCACTCCAAAATGGAATCAGCTGAGTGTGAACAATATCAATACAATTTGGTAGTGGTAGTACATCACAAAGTGGTAATCTTAAAGGAGACCAGGAGAGATTTCAGATAACATTCATTTGTAGATGACAAGAGTTTATTTTTCTCAAGTACTTTTTCATGGCAAGTTGATTTTGAATGTGTTCTCGGTTTCTCAAATACTGCACACTGTACAAAAGACTCTAATTTCCCAAGGAGAGTAAGTGACTTTTCTTTCCCACACTTCAGTGATATTTCTTGTGATGTTGGACTATCTGCAGACTGTTCTTGAAACACCACTCTAGCCATTGAATCTCTCAGTGATCTCTCTGTTGATGTTTGTTATCCTCTCCTTCATGGATGAGATTTCCACCAGCCTGGGTGGTACAATTCCATTTGGAATGAACACAATTCCCTGGAGTCTTTCTACTTCAGTTTTTGCATTGCAAGTGATGAACCACCTCAGCTCATCATAACTGATGCAGAATTCATGAAGATGCAGTATGTCAATTAAATTACAAACCCCAAACTCATGGTGCAGCTGTGCAGCAAGGTTTATGTGCAGTGGTGTTGATGAGTTTGGAACTATTAGATATTATTCACTTTGCAATTGAGAGGCACCTTCTTTGAATGTTTTCTGAAGGATGATACTCATTGCTGGCTGAATTATGTGCCTCTTTATCAACCGAAGGACAAATACCTGCAGCAACTGGGGCACAAAAGTAGTTGACCTCTATAAACTACAATCACCTGGCTTTGGATAATATTTTGAGGCTTTTATTTTGGTTATTTCATATCGAATGATTGAAGTGGCATTATACAAAATCAGCTGTTAAATTGAAAGCTGTTCATCAGGCTGACATGCCAGAAGAACATCCACAAACATTTGGATGACTTAAATTCCTGCTTCAGATTACTAGCAGCTTGGATAGCTTCAGCTAATGTTATAGCGGATATATGGAATGAAATTGCATAACTATAGCATTTTTCTAATCTTGCCCGTAATTTGCTACTGGAATAGCTTGCAGTTTCTCTGTCTGAGAGAAGTAGGGCTTTATGTCTTTGTAGCAGCTTGGATGGGAGAAGAGCCTTCTTGCTGTACATAAAATCACTATCTTTTTTCATTCAGCTGATAAAAATACAATGTCACAAGATGACTGTATTGTTGCAGTGTAACTAAATGGCTTTGCTTTAAGGGCTGGTCTACACTGGGGGGGGATCGATCTAAGACACGCAACTTCAGCTACGCTATTCGCGTAGCTGAAGTCGAAGTATCTTAGTTTCACTTACCTGGCCGTACGCACGGCGGCAAGTCGACCGCCGCGGTTCCCCTGTCGACTCCGTTTACTCCTCCTGCCTAGGTGGAGTACTGGCGTCGATTCAGGGATCGATTTATCGCATCTAGACGAGACGCAATAAATTGATCCCCGATAGATCAATTACTACCTGCCGATCCGGCGGGTAGTGTAGATGTGGCCTTAAGATTCATTTTACTCAAGAAGGAAGAAAGGCATGCTGAGTGATCAACTGTATTCTTAGCAATCAAGTCTCCCATAAATATACTGTGCAATACGTCATCCTCTCCTCTTTGAAGTGCTTCCTCCCTTAGACTGGTTGCTCTCTTATATGTTTCTATTTTATGAAGTTTCTTGTTGGTCTTGCAACAGTGCAACAGGACCAATTGCTGAAAGATGTGCTTGCTCTGCTGGCCATAGAAGCAGGAAAACATGATGGTCTCTGATCAGATTTGGTCTGTTTTCTTTCCTGGGTTCAGTACAACTCAAACATGCCAAATTTGACTTGCTTGTGTATTTCTGGAAGTAATCCCTGTAATAGTGTGTTCATGGTACATCATCGAAATTAGAAAACTCATCTGGATTCTGCTGCCAGCATCATGGAATTCTGTCCAGCACTGGTGGCTTTTGACAGATTTTTTGCATTTAAAAAAAAAAAAAATCTTGACCAATCACACACTTTTTTTCAAAGTTTGTGGAGAGTCTCTTTTTGATGCAAGCTTTCAGGAGCTTATATCCTGTATGAGTTCATATACTGTAAATTTCCGAAGTACATTGTTAGCATTACCACCCCTACTGTTTTTTATTTTGTACAAGTGTACAGATTTGTGCTAAATTAGATCTATATGTTAGTATCAAAATTGCCATTGTTGTTTAGGGAGCACTTTGATTGAAGCCCAACATGAAGCTGGGTATCGTCATCTCTAACGCGAATACTGACCTGTACATAAATGTCACTGAATTAAAAGGCTAGTTTCTAGAATATTGCAGAGGCTAGTACAGATGCTCCCCGACTTACGCAAGCGTTCCATTCTGGAACGCCTTGCGTAAGTTGAATTTTGTGTAAGGCAGGAACGTATACCTGACAATTATGGAAGAAAAAAAAAAAAAAAGCGTATGGAACTTTTTCCGTATATCTGGATTTGTGTAAGTCGGGTTTGCGTAACCCAGGGAGCGTCTCTATTGCATCCACAGGCAGTTACAAATTAAAACATTCTACCAGGCAGACTAAATGCTACATTGTATGTAGAAAAGCTTACAAATGGAGAAGCATTAGGAATTCAAATATATTTCTATGCTACATTTCCATCCACTACGCAGTACAAACAATGGGCACAGAATCTACTTTTACTGGTGCATAACCTTCAGTGTGAGATTGATCTGGTCCACACGTTTCAACTGAAAATATAGAAAACTATTATAATCACTTCTGAGCTAATTTGACAATTAAGACTACATGGTATGAAAATGTTACATGTTCGTATATTGCAAAATGTTGATAGTTGCCATTTTTGACACATGCTAAGCAGCTTCATTATTTCTAGGGGGAAAAAAGACTTGCCCATGCAAACTCAATAAAAATCTTTTAATACATTGTTGTTTGGTAGCTTTGACCAATAAACACCTCATTAATGTGCTGAAATTAATATAAACAGTAAAGACTGTAGTCATAGTCATGTTGCAGTGTTTCTGGAACTGGGCAAAAAATAACACTTTCTTATTTTGGGTACCATTGTTTCACTTTGGCTACAGGCTTACGGTAACATGTACCAGCTCCATATCATACCTAATCTAAACACAAATAAAATAAGCATTGAATGAGCATCAAATATCTATCTATCTATCCACATGCATACAGAGAGAGAGCATGTGTGCATATTAAACTTAAAAAAATACGGCTATTTTTATATGGTCGCAAGCCTATAAGGGCCCACCCCTGTAAACATGATATCTTTGATTTTCAAAAGTGCTTAGCATTTGCCTAATTCCTAATGAAGTCAATGGGAGCAGAATTAATCCAATGCTGAGCATTTTTGAGAATCCCAAATATAAAGTGTTTCTAGTTAAGAGCATATTACCACATTACAAATAGGAAGGTACCATTGACTTCAGTGGGAGCAGAGTGACACTTCTGAAAATTGCACCCTATGTGCAGAACGTCCATTGACTACAGTGGCATTTCAGTATAAATAAAGCTTTAAGTCTGTAGAGTTGGCTATTTGTATTGATATCTGATGAGGAGGTGTGCAATTTTTGGATCAAAATCAGATTAAGCAAATCAGATCAGGTATCAATATTACTGAAAGATGAAAGTGTTAAGCATAAGGTCCCATTTTCAAGGAAACAATATAATATTTAAATATTAGATACTGGAGAGGACTGAATTGCAGCTTGGATTGTAATACCAGAAGAATGGCCATCTTAGGAATTTTGGTTTTATTTTATTTACAGTGTGTATTTGGGTTTGATTTATACTTGGAAATTTAATGTGAATCAATTTGGATATTATTTTCTCTGCTAATTCAGTTGAATAATCCCATTTTCAGATGTATTCATATTTGAACCTGAAGATGAAACAAAATTATGCTAGTGACTATGGAGAAAAATCATCAATTTGTGTGGAGCAAGGACATTTTTTAAATGTGGAATAAAGAACAATGACTCACAAAATATTATGGCCAAAGCTCAGAAGGGTTCAGATTCTCTGATGTGCCTGCTGGGTGAAGATGAAATGGGCTCAACAGAGCTGGGCATGTCTCCCTAATTCTGGGGCTGGTTCCCAGTTATGGTGTAGATTAGAGCCATCTGGCAACCTCACTAGTTTACTCTATCCATAGCCCAAGAACTGCCAGCAGAGGATAGCTAGAATACAGCACACTCCAGCCATGTCCCTTGCCCACCTGAGTATGCCCCCTGTGCTGGGGACTGTAGAGAGATGGCATAGGAGCTAATTACCCTGGATCTGTGTTTGCTGTGAATCTCCCATGCTGGGGGAATAGCAGGGAAAATCCAAGCTATTTGATTCTGTTTGCACCACTAGAGCAGTGCATATATAGAATGGCATGGAGAATCTGGCTCATTTTGGAATAGATATGCTCCTGAACCAGAGCTCAGAAAAACAAATCTCCCAATGTATCTGAAAAGATTAACAACAACAACAACAACAACAAAATGGGGATCAGAATGAAATTTGGAATTTAACCTGAACAATATCTGCCGCTAACTGGTACCCAATACTTGGTACATGAATATTTGGTACATGAAGGATATATGAAGATGCTGTTGCCCAATTCAGAGTCTACCAGCAAATTCATTACATCTTTATACCAAAGAATCCATGAAGAGTGGACTCTGTGACATATTATTGGGAAACCAGGGATCCTGGTTCTCAAGACATTTTAGACACTCTGCAGGATGGTGCACGTCTAAACAATCTAATAAATGTTGTCAGGCAAATTTCTCCATTTTCAGATGAACATTTTCATTATTGGGGGAAAACAAGTTCTTAGGAATCCAGCTTAGCTAATGGAATTCCATAACAAGAGGATTGCCAGGGCCCTTATTACCTAAAAGTGTAATCTATTTATTGTCCTTAATCAGTCAGCTCTTCATTCTAAAGGGATATCAGGCCACAAAAAGACTGATGCATTATTTTGCTCTCCTATGAATTTAAGGGCCAAATTCTACCACACTTATTCTGGGTTAGTTACAATTTACTTCATAAATTGTCACATTGACTTGAATGGGGCTAGATATGGGATTAGGTACAGTACTACTCAACATGAGTGACAATGGACCAAATTCTGCTCTCCAATAACACAGCTGAAGTCCATTTACACAGATATAACAGAGTAGAATTTGGACCAGGGTCCTTTTTTCTTTATTTACATAAGCAGATGATACAAGTGATCCCGTCAAGCTATTAATTTTTATGGACATTATATTAAAATATTTGCCAGGGCCTACATCCTGAGAAGGGGATGATACATGAAAAGAATTTAGAAACATGTTTTAGCTGAGAGAAGGATGAGTAGAGAATGCTGTTCACTTAAAGCCATGAATGTTAAAAATAGGGCACAGATGTATAATTAAATAAATGCATTTTTTTTTATACTGACAGTACATGTTTTTAATTAGGACTGTTGCTGATATGTTTACTTGTTTTATTCACACTTTTAAATGTTTGTGCTCTACTGATTTTCTTTGCCAACTGCTAGTGCTAGATATTGTGAGACAATCTCAACTGGAATGCTAGAAGTGGATTTTGAAGGGGGAAGAAATTCCCATTGGCATTCTTCAGTTCTCCTCTCACTTCAATAACTAACCTACAAAATTTGCATCTTTTCTTTTTCCTTTTTCTGTTTGCATGAAAGCTGCTCTATCTACTCTAGCTATTTGTAATATCCTCTCCATTTTTCTATTCTATCACAAAACATTTTATGATACTTTATACAAAAGATGATGGAAGAAAGTAAATTTCATTTTTTTTATATTTTAACTTTTTAAAAAGTTAAAAATCTATTGTAATGTGTGTGCGCATATGTGTACATCTACAGAAGCCTAAACACACACACTAAAATCATATACAATTATGATCTATAGATAAACTTTTCAATGTAACCAGGTTAAAACTTTCAACTAACTGCACTATAATATACATTAAAGGAAACAAATATAGTCTCCAGTATATTATATATTAATTTATGTTGGCCCTATGTTTTTCCTTGGGTGCGTCTTTGAAGTTATCAATATTTGTGCTGCACGAGTTGAGATTCTGCTTAAACATGTCTGAAAGATTTTTGCTGACCACCCTTTCTGTGCTTTGAGTTTCAGCTCATCTTTCTAGAGGACATTTTTCATGAGTCTATCCCCCATTCTGATAACATCACTTGTCCATCTAAACTGAGCATTGATAACCATTGTCTTGAAGCTGGTTGGTTTTGCTCTTTCAAGGATGTTAATATTTGACACTTTATCTTGCCAGCGTACCTTCAGAATAGAGCAAAATAACACGTGAAATTTTTCAAGTTACTTGAAGTATCTGCAGTAAGCTGTTCATGTTTCACACCTGTATAAAAGGGATGCTATCATTGCTGCATTGTAGATCATTTGTTGACAGTTTGACGGTATGCTTGTTGAATATCCTATAGCAAAGTCTGGCTTGTCTTTTGTATTTCAGATGGTACTACCAAGGTATGTAAAGGGATTGCTGTTCTTTAGTTTTGTACCATCAATGGTGATGTTTGGCTCACTGAGATTGGTTTATAGAGGGCTCATTTTTTTTTTTCTGGGGGAGGGTGAGTCCAAACTGTTTTTAGTTGCCTCTAAGAACCTTTCAAGTATAAGCTGTAGGTCGCTTTTACTGTGATTAAGTATGTTGGGCCCCAATCCGTCAAACGCTTGCATATATGCTTAATCCTACAACCATGAGTAGTCCTATTAAAATCGATGGAAAGGTGCATGATAGTAACATTAAACATGTACTCAAGTTTTGGCAGGATTGAGGCCTTGCTCTGCAAATAGTCCCGCTTAAACCAATGGGATTACTTGCCAAGTAAGTGACAATCTGGCCTGGAATAATTCTAGTTTATATCAGAAAAGGAAGTGACATGGGATCTAAGCGTTATTAGATACAGAATAGTTGTTTTTTCACAGCTGTGCAAACTATTTTGGATGATGCAGCCCTATTTAAGGCAATTGGATTGTTGTGATTTGAAATCCAAGGTGTTAATGTTCTGTGTCCTGCTGGGGAATGAATATTAATGGTTTGCCTCTCCTGTTCATTCCTAGTGTGCTGTGCTGAAAATGTTAAATGATGTTACCTTAATGTCATACATTTTGGTTGTCTTAATGGTTTGTGAGCAAGTTACCTCTAGCGCAGTATTGTACTCAAAGAAAAACCAGTCTGTGTGAACTACATTATGACAGAGACATTACTCTTTCCCTAGGGCAACACTTGTAAGGGTTATAAGCACTGATTTCAAGTCTGAAAGGCTTGACAGCCCTTCCTAATTGAGCATTCCAAGCTCTGGACTTTCAGAGTGTAATCTAAATTTCTCATCCAAACTCAGTAAAGCTTGAGCTTGTCTTTTATATTGGGAGTGGTTGGGAAAGGATGGGGAGAGAAATTGTATTTCAACTAGAGATACTGGAAATATGCTGTACAAATCTCATCTGTTCCTCCTCTGAAACTTCACAGAAGAACCACATGGAGGAAAGTGAGAATTTCAAGTGTACATGTGGACCACATCTTCTGTTTGTGGATGTAACTGCTTTCACACAGTTTTTTATACACTATTGTTTGCAAATAGAAATGGTGACATTTACACATGCAAAACGCATGTGCAAAATGAATGAAAATAGGGCTTCCATTCTTTCTTTCTTTCTTTCTTTCTTTCTTTCTTTCTTTCTTTTTGCAGGCAAGCAATAGTGCACAAAGTAGTTACTCATTCCGTGACTGGCATGCAAAAAAAGGTAAGCCAGATTAAGATGGCTTGAAACTCTGGTCCTGTAATACTTTATTTCTTGAAAATTGGCTACGTCATCACCTCTTAATAGTTGACATCATAAAGAACATGCCTCTGGCATACTGAATATATTACTGAGTGCTAAAGTTTTACTATTGGATACAGCAAAGGGGTACAGAGAAGTCAAAATACTGCGTGAAGGGAATCTTCAAAGTATTTAAATCACTAACGTAACTCTATTAAACTGCAAGAGATAAAATGTTCATTGACAGTTATTTCACTAAACTTAGGTTCGTATAAATATAATGACACATCTCAACTGTCATGTGCCAAAGTATGGAAAGCACTTATAATCACAGTGCACAAGCTTGTATAAGCAATCAAGGTTTTGACAGCAGCACTGTATCCTTTTGGAAATGTGACCTTCAAGGGCAAGTGCTGTGGGTGTTTCAAGAGGGTGCTTTGACTGAAAGATCATTCATATCCCCATAAAAATAATGGCTTTATCCAATCAGAAGTGAACACTAAGTTTTTACACAACAAATCTTGCAGTATGTACACACAGTCTCAGGGTTCAATTAATTTGTATTTTTAGCACTGTATCACAAATGAATACTCCAGCCAGTTATTTTAGGCCTGATCTACACTTAAAGTTAGATAGACTAGCTATGTTGTGCAGGGCTGTGAAAAAATTCATACCCTGAATTCCATAGTTAGGTCAACCTAACCCTTGGTGTAGACATGGTTAGGTCAACAGAATAATTCTTCTGTATTCCATTGATGTAGGAAGAGTCTACATTATGGCACTACAATGGCACAGCTGCAGAACCATAGTTGTGCGGCAGTAATATAGATATACCCTAAGTTATCTGTTTTGGGCCTTAAACTTTTTGGGCCTCATGGGGTCGATGACAGAGTCCTGTGCTGTTGACTTCTGCAGGCAGCGGGAGGGAAGGGGATGAGGATGTGACCCTCCAGTGATCCTGGCAACCTTCCTCCTTCAACCAATAGGAGGAGGGAAAAACAACAGTCACCAACAGCCAATCTGAGGACAGAAGACAGCCAGGCAGACTGCAAGTGGTTTCTGACCCTGTGCAGATGGAGAGCAGGATGGTGGCTGTGAATAACCTGGCTTTCCTGTCACCTGGTAGAGACTGGTTGGGGAGTGGTGGAGAGAAGGTCTCCCTACAACCTGTCAGCACAGCACTTATAGGCCCAACAACTGGCCTGTTAGTAACCTCAGTATGCAGGAAACGCTCAGGAGGAGACAATCTGTTCCTCCTGCTGCCATCAACAGGAGGAGAAGCCCATCTCTCTTTCCATCATCTGCAGCCTGCTTGCCCTGCAGCCAGCCAACACCGAATGCAGGATGTTGGATCTAGAAACCTGACATGCTTGTAATGGTACCTGTAGGTTCCAAGCTTTAAAGAGGGTCTGCATAGTTTTGGAAGGGGGTGGACAGTTAGTACCTCTCCAGCAGATCGCAGGGAGGACATGCTGATTTGCACTCATCTCCTGACCGCTCAACCTGAAAAGGAACCTGAGTAGCCTGTATTATAGCTAGATAGGTAATTAGGGTTTAATTTTGCACCGTTAAGGAACTTTGTGTCTGCGAATGGGCTTTCATCTACCTGGATCATCAGAACCTGCACTGTAGTTCTAATATAATAAAGTGTGTTTCTAATAGCATCGCCTTAGAGGCCTGCAACGTGTCTCCCTGTGCACCATCTGGCTACCGGAGGCATGGGGGACAGACAGTACTGAGCGGGGAGACACTCTTGTTTAGGAATGTTGGGAGAAATGTGTGGTCATGTGACCTAGCATGCTTGCTGCCATAGCCTTTAGTAATTAAAAAGCATTATTGATATCTCTAATCATTTTAATCATTTAATATTTTTATTGATCAGATATTTCTCTTTAAACTTTATATAAGGATTTGATTAGTTATTCTTTTTAATTTGTTTGCTTGTGAGAGTTTGAATGTTTTGTGAGTTCAAGTGTGGAGACACTGCCAAGTAGCTTTATTGTTTAGCATAATGAAAAGTTGGACAGCTACCAGCAGCACTGTGAAAAAGAGCCCCGGCAACAAAGTTTGGAACTCTCCAAAGACTGAGATACCCCTCTCCTGTTCGCACATCATGTAGGCTAGCAGCAAAAGGGGGATTACACTTTTCTTACACAATCTCTCAATGCCTTTTGCTTTGTCAGTAGCTAGTACTTTCTATGACCTTGTGTGTGTGTGTGTGTGTGTGTGTATAGCTATTCTTTAATGTGATGCAGATGAGTTTAGGGAGTGAGAGGAAGTACAGAGGCAGAATGCAGGAGATTGTGAAGGATTAAAGTGGCTCTGTATCTGAAGCCATTCATTACAAACTCCATGAAATAATTCAGACATCAGTTATTGGTGAAGCCCCTTCTAAATTGCTATGTGACCACCCACACCTGATTTTTTTTTAAATAGATCAAATTTGTCAGAAGCACTTACACTTCCATTTATCAAAAGGTTTTGATTTCCTGCAGCTTCCTACAGCTGAAAGTGGAGACCTAGGGTGTTATTCTGAAGCAGAACCCAGTATTTTGCTTGGAACTTACTGTATTATAACCCTTTAATTTCTATAAATCTTAAAGGGACAGTATAACTTTTTGATGCCCCATCATCTTTCCCTTATCTGCCAATGTACTGTGTGATGCATAACTGGTTATATATTTTTGTCTCATTGTTTATTTTAAGGCCTCATCATCTTCTCTGAAGTTTCCTTAACACAGAATCTATTCCTCTGCCATTTCACTCACACTAGTTTGGTAGAATGTACATCCTTGCTTGAACCATGGTGCCGCAGTGTGTTACCAGGGACTGTGTTAAGATAAGGTCCGGTATCAGAATGCACCAGAGGACCCACCAAAGACCTATGATTGCAACAGTCTGCTACACTGATGTGCAGGGTTATTGTAAAAGCGTATGTTTTTGTCCTGATCCTGCTGTGCACCTCTGCCAGTAGGCAGAAGGGTAAAGTCCTGGACACACCCTCTTAGGAGGGCCAGCTGGCTGCACTAACTGGTTCTCACTCTTGATGCCTCTACCCCATTTTGCACTCATGCAAGACCAAGGCTAAGAAAAAAAAATACTACTTTTTCTCAATGGAGAGGTAGTAACATAGTAGAGATCAGAAGCCAAAAAGAAATGGGGGGAAAAAAAACACTTTTTTTTTTTTTTTTTAAAAGAGTTGTGGGTGTGGACCCAGTGGCCTTTTTGTGTTCCAGGAATATCTGGTATAATAACTTTTGCCAGGTCCTGGGTCACTGAAGGTAGGCCCCCCAGCTTTGGTGGCTGCATCTTTTTCTTTGTAATTGATTTTTCCTTTTCCAGTCTGTTGCATTCTCTGATAGAAACTCACCAGGATGACTGTGTGTATGCGTGCATTTAACCATTTGAACTTTTAGACAACTGTGGAAACATTTTATAACAATTATACTCAATATATAGACAGTGGAGATTATTTTAATCTTGAAAGTGCTGTACAAGCATTAAGATTTGTTTTTGTAATAATATCTAATTTAAAAACAGGCTAGCACTTAAGAAAGAGTTCAACAGACAAAAAGCCATAAAGATGGATCTCTGAAACTCATATCCTTCCCCCAGTGACTGAAACAAAATTAGAACTACAAAGAAAAATGTGTCATGAGAGCACACTTTTTTTTAGTAACTAAATGACTTGATCAAGAGTTTAAAACATCATGGAATGTTTTCCAGAAATAAAATTATATTCCTTTTAGGTTGCTCTGGTTATTTTTTCAATCCATTGATTCTGCTTTCATTCTGCATATTATGGGGAGAGTTATGAATTTCTAGTATTATCTGTCATGACAAGCAATGAGACAAGCAGATAGAGATTTTATATTTTGTTATTCACCCACGTCAAGATTCCCTATCTTTTATAGGAAAAGGTGTTATGTGGTAGACATGACATTAGTAAGGAATTTTAAACAATCCAAGATCCATGATTTCTGCTGCTGTGCTAAAACCAACCAATAGCATAGTTTGTTTCACTTTTATATAGTGTGTGCTAATTTCCCTGCCTGTCCTGTATGCCCATTATCCCTTCTTATTTGTTGTTGAACTTCGCCCCAGCATTGTTTTCTTTTTGAGTCACTTCAGTTTCAGAAATTTGATTGTTTATATAAAATGTAGATGCTGAACATAGATTAAAATATCTATTTTTGTTTTACATTTCTATCATGAAGCAGGGCATGGACACTGTCCCACTGTATTTAGTATTCTGCTCACCACGACTTCTTCCTCAACCAACAGTATTCCTCAGTACTCTTTGTACATAAATTAACTCCCATATTGGACACTCACCCTTATAGTGCCTTTCCTTCAGTTGACCTTATGGCTAAGATCAACTGTAATTAAACCTCTGAGACATAATTATTCATTAATGGAGGATTATATCCTGCTCTTTTAGAGGGATGACCTTTTTCTATCTTTAAATACAAAGCGGGTAAATTCTGGCTCCATTGAAGTAAATGTCAAAATTCCCATTGACTTCTGTGAAGCCAGGATTTGACTTTAGGATACTGTGACCTGAATTGCCACTCTTCCAAAAAAAAAAAAAAAAAAAAAAAAAAAAAACATTAGTAGGGAGGGGACGCCCTTAAAAGATAGCTTTAGCTTCCCTTTGGAACTCAGGTTGATCCTGGAATTGCTTCTACAACTATGTCCCCCTTCATAGAAAAGAAATGAATAAAGCAAAATCTCAACAAGCTTGTTGTGACCTGCCCTTTCCTGGGCACATACCTTCTTTAACACCAGTGTCTCTGGGTTACTAGTACAGCCCTTCCCCCCCCCCCCCAAGCTTCCTCTCAGGACACTATCCTGTGAATATTGGATGGTCTTGGCTACTTTTCCTAACTCCATTTTGAGAACCATGCAGATCTCTTCAAAAACCCAACTGATTGACTATGCCTCCAATTTCTGGCTTTGAGAAAACACCAAACTTCTATTTAACCAGAGTAAACATAATAGTTCTTGGTAACCCTTCTACTTCGTACTCCAAGAGGGAGAGCCTAATCTTATCAGAGTCCAGTAGTAGTTCCTTTCCTGATAACATCTGGTACCATCTCTGATCCTGCTCCCTCTCTCTTCAAGGGGCAACCTTTCAAATTCAACTCTTTCAGAGTCTTAGCTGAGAAGTGGGGTGGACAGGGCCGGCTCCAGGCACCAGCGAAGGAAGCAGGTGCTTGGGATGGCCAATAGAAAGGGGCGACACATCCGGGTCTTCGGTGGCAATTTGGCGGCGAGTCCCTCTCTTCCTCTTTGAGCAGCCGCTGAAGTGCCACCGTAGGGGAAGAGAGGGAGTGGCACGATTGAGCTGCCGCCGAAGTGCCGCCAATCGGCTTTCTCTTTTTTTTTTTTTTTTTTTCCCCCCCCCCCCCCCGCTTCGCCGCTTGGGTTGGCAAAAAAGATGGAGCCGGCCCTGGGGGTGGAGCTTCCCCCCAGGAATCCAAGTGTGTCTGTGCACCCATTGGCATAGGTTCTTTAGGTCTTCATTGAACAATATACCTGGTCATCATGCAATTTTACTTAATATTTATCCTGTAATAACATCTCATATTAAATAATTTCAAGTTAACATAGTCCCTCCTCCACAGAGCAACTGAGTTATCTGTGAAGAGTATTTTCCTGATCCCTTTTTTCACATCAGGGCACGCAACCCTGATAGAGAAGGAGGCAAGGCCATGGCCCATTCCCTGATCCACACAATGATCCCCATCCACTGAGAAGAGCGGACTGCACCACCCTAAAGGACAATTATGATTGCACAGACTTCCTACACACTGAGCAGTTCAGGGGAGCACAATCCTTTCCCAGCTGCTTCCTGGAGCGCTGTGATTTCTCTGAGCTGACACAGTTTTCATGCAAAGTGTGTTCCCCTAATGCTAAATGGACATAAATCAGACATCAAGAATTATAACATTCAAAAACCAGTAGGAGAGAACTTCAGTCTCCCTGGACACTCAATAACAGACTTAAAAGTGGCCATTCTTCAAGAAAAAAACTTCAAAAACAAAAACAGACTCCAACAAGAAACTGCAGAACTGGAATTAATTTGCAAACTCGACACCATCAAATTAGGCCTGAATAAAGACTGGGAGTGGATGGGTCACTACAAAAAGTAATTTCCCTCTGCTGATACTCACACCTTCTTGTCAACTGTTTGAAATGGGCCACCTTGATTGCATTGGCCTCAGTACCACTACAAAAGTGATTTCCCCTCCCTTGATATTCACCCCTTCTTGTCAACTGTTGAGAATAGGCCACTTTCACCTTAATTAAATTGGCTCATTAGCATTGACCCCCCCACTTGGTAAAGCAACTCCCATCTTTTCATGTGCTGTGTATTTATACCTGCTACTGTATTTTCCACTCCATGCATCTGATGAAGTGGGTTTTAGCTCATGAAAGCTTATGCCCAAATACATTTGTTAGTCTCTAAGGTGCCACAAGGACTCCTCGTTGTTTTTGCTGATACAGACTAACACGGCTATCACTCTGAAACCTGTCACCATGCAAGTCTTGTTCAAGTATATCTGAATCTTCTGAAGCCCTGTTTCTCAACTGATGAGTCACACCCTTGCCCTGAGAGGTCTAAGTGCATTGTCAGTTTCTTCTCTCTCTCACTCACACACACACACACACACACACACACACACACACACAAAATCATTGTTAGCACTGATACATATTGTTTATTCTTACTTTTATGGTAAATATACGGGGGCTGTGAAAAGTTTTGACTTTATATAATGAACCTACATTATACATCAACCTACAAAGGATGGGACTGCTCTGAAGCATGACAATTTTTTTTTTGTTTGGTTACATACAATCTGGTGTAAATAGACTTTATAGACTAATTCCTTATTTGATCAAATGGTAATAGAAAGTATCCATACAGCTTGACTTCTTCAAGCTGAAGCTTAGGTTATGCTGAACAGATCAGACCAAGGACTCAGGAATCTTTAGGCTCTAAGAAATAACTGAATATATCAATCATACTTACTATATTTAATTAATAGCAGTAAAAAAACAAACTTGACAGTCACCTCACACATCCTTTCATGATTCATATCTGGTCACTATCTCTTCTCTTCCCTTGCAAGATACACACATTGGGGGAAAGAAGGCTGGGGAGGGAGGGAGTAGTAAAGATTCCTGTGTGTTTTCTAGTCATTCTTTGTTTTCTCAGTCTTTATTTGTTGTTCTTGCCCCAGAGTTGACATATAGGTGGACAAATCTGTCATATTGTTACTGAATCCCTAGAGGCAGAACATAAGAACCGAGAAACACCAAGCAAGAAAGAATAAATGAGACTCTTTTCTTGCTCAAGGTCTTGGGTCAAATCAAGTTTTTAATCTTCTTGACATTCTTGATATAAACCAAGAAATCCACATTTCGTTCCCCTTTAAATCAAGAGCAACTAAATGATTCTCACCAGGGTATGGACTTCTTGATCAGGGAAGCTAGTTTTCTTTAATCTCAGTGTTTCTTTCCCATATTTTACTAATGATATTTTGTTCACTTTTTTTGAAAGATATGAAAACAGAGAACTTGACTTTGAAAGATAATGATCTGTACTTGCTAAATTCTTCCTATGATTACTGATATACTACTGCCATGATGACAGTACACTGAAGTACTTTTCAAGTTTAACTATTAATAAAAGAAAGAAATGCTTATGTGTTAAAGGATGATGGTTTTTCACTTTAGTCAAACTGTGGTTTTGCAAATGTGCAGGCAGGCAGTACTTGTTATCCTCCCACACATTTTCTTCCTTTTATTTTGTATTGTAGTTTCTTAACTATAGGGTTCTACAAAACAGTAAGGAAACAAACTAGGAAAGTAATTTTATTGTGTGAAGCAGAGGTATAATCTTACATTTGGGACCAAATTCTGGCTTCAGATCTGCATGTGGGACTCCCATCAGAAACAACAGCAGTCAGATATCCTTGGATGTATAGGCAGAGGAATATCGAATAGGACTAAGGAGGTGGTATTACCTGTGTATACCAGTGAGGCCATTATTGAAATATTTTGTCCAGTTCTAGTGTCCACACTTCAAAAAAGATGTTGGAAAATTACAAAAGGTTTCAGAAAAGAGTTATCAGAATGATTCAATATCTGGGAAACTTGCTTTATAATGAGAATCTGAAGAAACTCTCTTTCTACAGAGTTTATCTAGGAGATAGTTAAGAAGTGACATGGGAAAGGGTAATAGTAAATGGCTGTTTAATATAGCAGAAAATTGAATAATGAGATCTTATGATTGGAAGCTAAAACTAGATAAATTCAGGCTAGAAATACAGTGCCTTTAACAGTGAGGTAATTAACTGCTGGAAAAATTTCCTTCAGGATATCATGGGTTTTCTATCACTTTAAAACAAGAGTGGATATCTTCCTAAAAGATGTGCTATAGCTGTAATAGAAGTTGTGGGCTTGATGAAGAAATAACTGGGTGATATTCTGTGGCCTGTGTTATGCAGGAAATTAGACTAGATTATCATAGTGATCCCTTCTGGCCTTAAAATCTATTACATACATTTGGCTCAAAAGCCAGAATATAGCCCTCAGAAATGGGCTATTGTTTTTTGTATAGAGTTTAACAAAACATTAAACTAAGTTACTTCTGGATGATATTTCATTACCCAATGCTCACTAAAAATGAGAGAGAGAGAGGTTACTAATCTAATTGCTTCCTGTACGCATTCATCTGCCATTTTGCCACCTTTTTGTCTCTGGTTGATGATTCTTTTTTCTTTTTATTTTTTTTTGGGGGGCCAGGCACAGAAACAAATGCAGATTGTGAGCTAGAGAGGCCTCTCATTCTCTCATTGTGTCTTCTGTGTTGATGAAAGAGGTACTTGATAACAGTGTTGGAAACTGAGAGTCAGATCTATCTTTGTTTCCTTGTTCCCTCATACGATACTTATTTAAGGAACCCCTTCTCCTTGGTTGGAAGGTTTGCACTTAAATATATTTGAGTTGGAGAAATAGCAACGGAGTTATTTCCTCCCGTTACATATGGAGTCCTGTTATGATTTGTCTGTTTAAACTACTTTTGGTGCAGTCTCTGAAGCCTTTTCTCAGTTTGTACCACTCATTGACTTCAATAAAGTTGCTCCTGCTTACACCCAGCTGAACATGAGTGTATAGAGACTTCACATCTTGATTAAAACTTTCAAGACACCTAAATCCATACTTAGGTATCTAAATATGGATTTAAATACCCAGCTTTAAAACTACAGTTGTTGGTTTTTTGGGGGGGGAGGGGGGGGGAGGAGCAGGTAGTCATTTGTTCTGAGAAGAATAGTGGCTGGAATGTAAGATGCAGAAAACTTCTTTAGCTCAGCCAGGGCCTATTTCTCCATCTTTGAATAGGACTAAAAAGACTAGTTCCGAGAAATCATTTAAAATCTTTTGGTCTGGGACCTGATACACATCAGGTTTTGTGGTGTCTGTACTTCGGTAATAAGATCGCGGTGGAAGGACATTTTGCTGTGTCTTGCATTGCCTATCTCTCCTAATTGTGCCTACCTTCTCAAAATAGGTTGTGTTTTGCATGAATTCTCTCTTGCTTTATATGAATGTCTGGACAAGCTAAGAAATGATGCCTATAAAGTATCTTTCCCTCTTTCCGAGGTCATAGGACTATGCCGTTATATCCTTCTGTCAGTATTGATTGATAATAATGCTGGAATGACCATTACCTCTGTTTGGTTGTGCACCTACATGGTATGGAAGTGGTGCATAGTTTTGTTTGTTTGTTTTTGTTTAGACAGTTAGCTGTTCTTCAGAGAAGAAAAATTTGGAGTGAACACGTTGCTGTAAGGCAAAAAAAAAAAAAAAAGATTGATTGGGTGGATATAAAGCAATTGAAGAGATGTGTGTCCTCATGTGTGTAATAGGTTGTGCCAGGAGCTGGGGTTGGGGTGAGGAGATGCAAGGGAGAATGGAAACATATTTTGTAGCGGGTTTTCTCTGCTATCTGTCTTCTTTTGCAACATGAGCTGAAAGACCTCCCCATGAAGTAAAAACTACCTGCATAGAATGTCTATTGGTTTCAGATTGTACTTTTTTTTGTTTTACTCAAAATATATATTTACGTGAAATATGTCACTCACGTGAAACTGAAGCTGCCTTAATACCAACAATGACATATTATGAGATGTCATTAGAATGCTGAACATTGATGGAGACTTTTAATTGGTTATCAGTTGTCTGGGACCAAAGGTATAATGCCTTGCTACTGAATATCATGCAGTTTGGGGCATGCTGAGCGTTCAGATGAGAAAACACCATCTGCTCTTTGTGGGTACTAAAGGTTCATGGAACATTTTGTATGAGTAAAGGGTTGCACCAGGGTTCTTGGCCAAAATTTGCTCTCCTCTCTGCCCATCTACTTTGCTGCATGCTGTACCTTGCCTTGGCAATTTCCTTCCATCTCATAGGTGACTGTGTTTCAGTAGTGCTATTCATACAGTAAAAACTGTGTTATCTGGCACTTTATCAACCAAAAAGCTCTATTAACCGGCATTTCTGATATCTCCCAATATAAATCTTCAGTCTAGTAACCGGGACTAGTATACTGCCGAGGAGGTTATGTAATTGCACATTCTTCACCCTAACTTTATGCAAAAGAGGAAGAAGACCAGTAAGCAAGCTGATATCAGGGATTTACTCAAAAAAGCAGCTTCCAGGGTATGTCGTATGGTCATTACAGATTCAGCCCAATCTCATACACCTTCTTACATCTATAATGATAATTAATGTTGATAATGATGACCCTGAGGCACTGCAAGATCCTGAAGTGCCTTCTGAATCATCAAAGAAAGATTAAATTATGTTCAGTATAGTTTTAGTGTTAGGTGTATTTTTAGTGATCTGGGTGTATGCCATGCTCTGCCCATAGTCATATGTAATGTCATAAGATAACCTACTTTATAGAAAACTTTACCTGTATACACCTAAGTGCTTCAAGAAACCAGCCACTCTGCAGTGCAGTACTACTACAGGATTGGCGAGTACCTATACTACTTTATTCATTTTATTGTATTCTAATTCTTTGAAAATTGGTATTCATTGGTAAGTATAATGCTTCGTTAACTGGAATTTTTGACTAACGAGCACCTCTCATTCCCCCAAAATGACGTGTAACAAAGCATTTACTGTATATGACTTGTGAAGTACTTTAGGATATTTGTGGATAAAAGGTTTTATGTAAACATAAATAATTATTAAATTACTTGCTTATAGTATAAATTTCACTTCATATGAGCAATAATACATTTCAGACCATCCATTTCAAGGGGATTATTGCAATTCTACAGTCAGTACAAGACACTTGGACTTTGGATTTATAGTTCTACCCAAGGCATGGCAATAATAACCTAGCAGTACATAATTTGTTCTCTGTCCATTATGGTTAGAATCAATGGCAATTAAAATAAATAATTTGTAGATGAAGATGAAGGAAATGGGACAACAGGATAGAAAGAACTGAAGGCAAGTTGGCAGGTACTGTATATAGATGACTTGATTTTGGTAAACTATTCAAAGTGTATAGCTTAAAAAGAGCAATGTATCAAAGTGGGTATGAACCAGACATGTTGTAGGAATGCCTGCCTTACTATCAAAAAGATCTCTTCAGAGCGTTCAAGAATAGAGCTGTGCAAATATTTTTTTCAGTTCAAACCAAAAATTTAAAAAAATATTTGTTTTGGATCAAAGCAAAATGAAAATGTTTTAATTTCTTGGTGAAACAAAACAACAAAACAAGAAACCCAAAATCAAAACTTTTCTATCATTAACCACTTTTTTTATTAAAAGCAAAGGAAACTTGGAAACACCATTCACAAAACAGGAGGAGGAGGCAGCAGCCATCCCTTTATAGCTAGGATCAGGGACTTGAATCTAAGGGCATGTCTACACTACTGTGCGGGGTCGATCTAAGATATGCAACTTCAGCTATGTGAATAGCGTAGCTGAAGTCGACATACTTAGATCTACTCACCGCAGTGTCTTCACTGCGGTAAGTCGACAGCTGACGCTCTCCCATCGACTGCGCCTGCACTGCTCGTTCTGGTGGAGTACTGGAGTCGATGGGAGAGCGCTACGTGGTTGTATTATCGCGTCTGTACTAGACAAGCTAAATCGACCCCGCTGGATCGATCACTGCCCGCCAATCTGGCCGGTAGTGTAGACAAGACCTAGGTCTTCCACGGGCTAGGTAAGTGCCCTAAGCACTAGGCTATTGACTACTCTGGGGTGAGGCTCTTTCACTGTCCTGTTGAAGCTATTCGTAAGGCCAGAAAGAAGATGTGTGAAAATGATTCTCTAGCCCAGTGTTTAGGGTATTCTGCTCTAAACATTGACTATTGGGTATAAGGGGGTCATCTTCTCCTTTTCAGTTTTTGTGAAGCAGCCTTGTGAATCTCGCCTTTTTATTAGTCAAAAATCCATTTTTTCAGCAAATAAACGATTTGTCTGAAAAACACAGCTATCTCAATTCAAGAGAACTCTAGAAGAGATCTCTACACATCATGGTTTGAAGGTTAAGATACATGCCTTGCCCTATAGCTAGCTAATTTGCATTCCTCATCATTAGAAGCACTATCAGACAGCAAGTTGTCAGTTCTCAAAATTCTTGATAAAGGATAACCTCAGAATTGATTCTTTCTTGACTAGCTCTCTTGTCCTTCTGCATCCTCATGGACTGTAGCAGGAGATAGGAAATCAGGTTTGTAGTCATAAGTCCCAGCTGCATGATTTTTTTTGCATTCTTCCATTCTTGTTTTCCTTGCTTGGCTCCTGCACTCCCACACAGGAGCTGTCATTTGCTCGGTATGACTGAGCTCACTCAGCAATCAGCACACAACTATGCCTTTTTATGTGCAATGATAAAATTGTGTCATGCATTTTGGAATTTTTTTCCACATTACTGCTACTTTTTACCAGGAAAATTTGTGTAGCTGCTTGCTAACTTGTAAACTATAGTACTGATGCACTGTATTATAGCATTTTGACTATAGTGGGGCAGTATTGTCCATAGATGATGATCAGATTCTTTTTGATCATTTTAAATACTCTTTGATCTTCGCCAGAATGCTCAGAGAGCCTCGTGAATATAGGACTGCCCTCTTTGTATCTTTTAATGTTGAAAACTACAACAGCTTTTTAAAAATGTATAATCTTATCTTATAGCCTTTTTAAAGTATGAAATGTTAATATTTAATAGGTGATTTTCCTCTGATGGGCAATTTCTCAAACAGTTTTTTCCAGATGTCCACATTATTTTCCTTTCCTTCAGTCACCCTGAAATGGGTCTTCATCCTACATTCTTTGTGCATTCAAAACTCCCAGTCAGTTTTGACTGCACAAGGAATGAAGCATCAGACTCTGTGTAGACTCATGTTGATTTGAGACCAAAGTTATGTGACAAGCTGGATTTGACCTTCTCTCGTTTCTGTAATATTGAAGGTGGTTTTCATACTAAAAAAATTTTATTGGATGAAACTCATAGACTGCACTGGGATAAAAGGGAATATTTCTGCCCGGTTGGCAAACTGGTAAAATGCAAATTTCAGACCATTCCCTCTGTTAAAATTTCTACCGATTGACTAGTTCAAATATTTATCCTACTAGGGCATCCATCCTGACTTCCTAGCCTTTCTGTTTATTTTTAATTTATTTTATGATCTCTTATGCTCCTTTTTGCTGCATCTGTAAAATTTCAATTACACAGATCCTAATGGAGTATTTTATCTGATTTGCTCAATTAGTTGGCACAATTAAAGCTTCAGAAATCTTTAAGCAATTTATTAAAAATAAGCTTTACTTGTGTTTTACCAAATTAACTCTGCAAGCCAGCAGCACAAAAGCTTCCTACACTGTCAATATCACTAAGGTACAGCTTTACATTCCCTTTTATTCAAGGCAAGCTCTTAACAAGGAGCTAGTCCAGTGTAACTGAAATTCTCCAGAACAGCAAGTCATCACAAACTCAATCAGTTTTAGAGATGGATCATTTTAAGGGGATCATTAAGTATGCTGCTCTGTGACTGTGATTAATATGAGATGCAGATGGAAACCAGCATTTGGAATTAAAGGAAAAGTTTATTCTTGTATACATTATAGTGGGGCTCTGCTGTAGTTAAGGTTGAGAAGCCTTCTCTGTTTGGAGGATGACTCTTCTAGGTGCTCTAAAATCTGCATATTTACTTAGATTGCCTTGAAATGGGAGTAAAGGGGTTGCTAATCCAAATTTGAGGTCATTTGAGCAAAGGGTTCCCAAGATACAGACTTCTAAAACAAACAAACAAAAAAACAACAAAGCAGTATTTCTTAAATTTGACATATTTTATCAACAATTTTTGTGCAGACTTGGGGGTCAGTATTGCTCTAAATCAGTGTTTCCCAAACTTGGGACGCCACTTGTTTAGGGAAAGTCCCTGGCAGGTCTGGCCGGTTTGTTTACCTGCCACATCCACAGGTCCGGCTGATCGCGGCTCCCACTGGCCGGGTTTCGCTGCTCCAGGCCAATGGGGGCTGCGGGAAGGGTGGCCAGCACATCCCTCAGCCCTCACCGCTTCCAGCAGCTCCCATTGGCCTGGAGCAGTGAACCGCGGCCAGTGGAAGCCGCGATTGGCTGGACCTGCGGACGAGGCAGGTAAACAAACCGCCCCGGCCCACCAGGGGCTTTTCCTAAACAAGCAGCGTCCCAAGTTTCGGAAACAGTGCTCTAAATGATCTCCATTCATCAACATTTACCCCAGCTAATGAAAGCCACCAATATCCCATTTGGGGCAGTAATATTGAAAAACATTATTCAGAAAAGAGTTAAGATTTCTGAATAGGTGCAAGCCTAATGCTCATAGGCCAAATATATTACATTGTGCATATGCAGAAAGACTAGCCAAGAGAGTTGCTAGGCAGCCATTGCACATCTGCTACATCCAGGCCGTGTAATGTTGAAATCCACCCTTGGCAGAAATCTGAGAAAGTTCTAAAGGTAAATTTCTAAAATCTGCCTCTGACAGGTGGGAATTTTATTTTTGGAAATGTAATCTGATTACAGCAGATAATTCAGAAGGCAACCAAACTGTGTTTGAAAAGAAAATAAATTACACGTGCAAGTGCTTGCTGGGAGGTGAGGTGAGGGGATTACAGATGGAAGAGTGGGTAGCAACAGTGGGAAAAGGGGATGGGGTTGCAGTGAGAGATGAGAGGGATTATGGGGATGGAGATAATGGGGTAGAGGAGGGGAGAGGTTGAGGGCAAAGGTTGGGGGAAGGGGGGATTGAGGGAATGAGAGGGCAGAGGTGGGACAATGGGAGCAGGAACATGGGGTTGGATTGCAGAGAATTTTTGGGGATGAGATATGGGGTGCCCTGTCAACCCCATATTCTCCTTTCTTGTATGTGTGCTGGGATCTGGAGGGGGTGCCGCCCCTCTAGGGCACTCTGAGCCCCACACTTCTCCCCTCATGTGAGCGGGGTTTTGGGGTGGGGGGTTGCCCCTCTGGAGGGGTGTCTTAACCCCCCTTCCTGTTCCCCCATGTGAGCTGGAATCTGAGGGGGCCTTGCTGCTCTGTAGGCGTATGCCAGGATATGGAAATTCAACTCCTAAATCAGTGTTTAGGAACCAGAATAAATGGCTGGATTTTCAGATGCTCTGAGCAGCTCCTATTGCAGTCAATGAGTTGATGGGTGCACAACACTTTTGAAAATTAGCCCACTTATTTACATGTTGAATTGTGGACTTAGGGGACTAACTTTAGGCATCTAGTTTTAAAACTCTTCACATAACTTACAGTATTTTGTTGTTTATTTGCCCACCTAGGGGAAATATATGGTTGACTATGAATGTAATATAGACATAATGAGAAGCAAATAGGGAAATTGATAGAAAATGTTACAGAAGAACAGCCAAACTGGGTCAAACAAAGGGTCCATCTAGCCCAGTATCCTGTCTTCTGACAGCGGCCAATTCCAGGTGCTTCAGAGGGAATGAACAGGTAATTATCAAGTGATCCATCCCGAGTTGTCCAGTTCCAGCTTCTGGCAGAGGGTAGGGACACTTCAGAGCATGGTTTTGCATCCCTGCCCATCTTGTATAAAAGCCATTGATGCACCTATCATCCATGAACTTATCTAGCTCTTTTTTGATCCCTGTTATGGTCTTGGCCTTCACAACATCCACTGGCAAAGAGTTCCACAGGTTGACTGTGCTTTGTGTGAAGAAATACTTCCTTTTGTTTGTTTTAAACCTGCTGCCTATTAATTGCATTTGATGACCCCTAGTTCTTGTGTTATGAGAAGGAGTAAATAACACTTCCTTATTTACTTTCTCCCCACCAGTCATGATTTTATAGACCTCTATCATATCCTCCCACTCAGGTATCTCTTTTCCAAGCTGAAAAGTCCCAGTTTTATTAATCTCTCTTCATATGAAAGCTGTTCCATACCCCTAATCAAGTTTGTTGCCCTTTTCTGTACCTTTTCCAATTCCAATATATATTTTTTGAGATGAGGCAACCACATCTGCACGCAGTATACAAGATGTAGGTGTACCATGCATTTATATACAGGCAATATGATATTTTCTGTCTTCTTATCTATGCCTTTCCTAGTGATTCCCAGCATTCTGTTAGCATTTTTGACTGCTGTTGCACATTGAGTCGATGTTTTCAGATAACTATCCACAATGACTCCAAGATTTTTCTTAACTGGTAACAGCTAATGTAGACCCCCATCATGTTATATGTAGTTTATATATAGTTGGGATTATGTTTTCCAATGTGCATTACTTTGCATTTTTCAACATGTGCTGGAAGGAATACATATTGTACTTAGAAATTCTCAGACTGTGACCCCTGGGGCAAATATGGTCCAGTAAACATTAGCTGGTGGTCTGTGAAGTACTGGCAGGTCACTTGGTGCTGGTTCCCCTGTTTGTTTTCTGGTGCAATAAACAGCAGAGGTGGGAGAGGGAGAAGAAATGAAGAGCAATAGGAGTCTGTCTGAATAACTTTTTTCCCTCCAAAATGGGCAAAACAATGATCACACTAAACATATCTAAAAATACATAACTACTGTCCAGATATTAATTTTCCATGTAAGCAATTGCTGTAGTTGCCAAAGTTGTTATGCGTTTGCAGATAGGAGCGGTACGTGGTCTTTGAAATTGCGAAAGAGAGGGCAAGTGCCCCTAAGACAATGTCTGTATTGAGATTTGGCACATACTGTAAAAAAGTGAACCCCTGCAGTAGTTTAAACAAATAGTGTTTCCTAGTTTATTCTATGATTTGCCTACATACAAAATTTGTTGAAAATCAGACTTAATATTTATTATTCTTAACCAAATAATGAGATGAAGTTGAAGGCCAAACTAAAAAGAAGACTGAAGGAAAAGGGCCTTGGATTTCTTGTGTGGGTCAGGTGCCTTGGATTTCATTTGTTTTTGCATCCTCTTTCTTTCCAGGTGCTATATTGAAAAAGTCATGGAGTCAACTGAGAATTTTCACCTGCAATATTGGCATTCTTAAAGTGGCAGTACTTTTCTGAATATAGGTAACACTTTTCCACCAGGCTCCCATCATTGGCTTTCGGCGAGTACAACAAGAATCACGGAAGTCCCTCACCCTTCTTTAAAAAAATGTCTTATCTGCTCAAAAATAGGAATCTATTTTTGTATCCTATAAACTAGACTAGATTTTGCAGAAATGTGAGAGAATATTTATGACTGAAAAGAGTTTAGTGGGAAAGTTCATTTCTAATCCAACTAATACTTGGGGAACTCACTGCCTAAGTAGTAGTAGTTAAATAAATGCCATGGTTTTGAGAATACTTGTGTACCAAAAAGTGTGCACAATCTTAAGCTTTGTCTACACAACACAGCTTTTAGTGACACGGCTGTGTCGCTAAAAGTCGGGCAGTGTAAACGCTGTTTGTCGGCACTTTTGCCAACAAAATACTTCCACCCCCACGAGCGGGGTTCGCGTTGTCAACAGGAGAGCGCTCCTGCCAACAACGAGCTGTTTACACTGCCACTTGCCCCGCCAAAACTTTTGTCTTTTGGGGGGAGAGGAGGGAGGGCTTTTTTAAGCACAACTGTGAACTACAAAAGTTTTGTTGTTCAGTTGGCAGTGTAGACAAAGCCTTGAGCGGTAGAAGAAGTTCTAACTTTCTAACCTTACCGTTGCTAATTACCGTAGGTCAGTTAGTCATTCAAGATATTGATGCATGCTATGAAAGTCTGTGCTCTTCTTTAACATGAGGGCAGCAAGGAGAAGAAAGGGCAATGACATATAGTAAGTGTTTGAAAACTGTTTAATGAGGTACTCTGCATAAAAATGAGCTTCTGACTTTGAAACCTGCAACATCTAAAGTCTAGAGGCTATGGACTGAATTGATTCTTAACCCTTCATCATGCCACTACTTAGGATAAATGATTAAAAGTGATAAACTGGATGTCATATGAAACAGAAGGGTTGCTGAAGTCAAAAGGATTAACGCCTCCCTGGTATAGCAAGAGAGGAGCACCACAGGGTTAGTCTGAAAATGTAATGAGAACACAATTATGTTTGTTTTTATACTATTTTCCATCCAGGTTAATTTGTTATAATGAGAATATGGAATGAGGAAATTAATGCCATGTAAATCTGACCTTTTTCACATTCAGTGTTTTGATTGGCCATCTACCTTTTCTTAACAAGCTGTTGAAACTGTAAACAAGAGAGACTAGAAATGGTCAGTGAAACAAATTATGGATCTTTGAAAAGGTCATTCGAGTATGGCTTACTATTAGTTTTCACAGGAATGTCTAGGGTATGAATATTTAAGTACCTTTCTGAAGACAAAGATGATCATGATATGAACAAAAATATGCACGACATGTATCCATCCTCCATGGATCAAAGAGATAAATGAATTCTACTTTTTTCAATTGTCTGAAATATTTTGTCCTTAAGATGTTGTCTTCAGGACAGGTTCCCGTGACCTGCATCAGTTTGTAAATTTGAATATGCATGTAACAAATCCAACACTACCAAACTGCTTACATGACCCTTCACTTTGGTACAAGACTGAAGGTTTATTAAATCTGAGCAGTTTAAATTTACAACTGAGCACAATAATAGACAATTAGCCAATTGTTTTATGTGATACCACAATAAAGAGCTACCTTAATACATAAATTGTCAAACACAGTGAAAATATTGATAAATATTAGATATTTCCATTAGTTGACTTGATAGTAAAATTGTCCTTTTTGTTGATATTAGGGAAGAAATGTATATTTTAATGACAGGTATGAATTTATTAAGGCAAATAAAAATTTATTAATTTTACTAAAATTATTGATTGTTTCCATTCATATTGGTTTGATTTGAAATATGATTTTTTTAAGAAAAAGCAAAAAGATATTCCAAGTAATACCACTTACAGTTTTTTGCTTGAATATGGATCTATTCGAGAGTATATGTCTAAACTGAAAATAAACTAATACACATTATATGGTGCAATGGGAAAAGTAAATGTTTAAAACACTTTAAAGAGAAGCCTCACACTTGTACACATGTTTTTTGTGAATCTCTGTGTTTTTTTCAAAAGAAATTTTTTATCATTATGTCCAGGCATTTTGCCCGGTTTTCTACTTTAAGGTGTATGTATATTTTAATCCCTGCCCATGAGGGGCTCTGACCCTTTATCTTGTATGCTATTACAATGGACAAAACAATACTCTAACTCCCTCTTTCCCTCCCAAGAACATCAAGTTAATGCATGATTCTTGCTGAGGATGATTGTAGCCTGATTCAGGGTGTACTGATAATATTAATTTGGATAATATGGGAATTTAATTTATTAATTTATTTTTATTTGATCTTAATAATAATATTAATAATTATCCTCAATATTGATTAGTATGGGTTTTAGGCTCACCAATCTGTTAGATCAGAAGATAAAAGTTCTTGTCCTGAATCAGGCTCCACAGAATTTATAAAGGACCCTCGAGGGTATGACAGGAAGCTCACACTGAGACAGATATAGCCTTAAAGACTTTTTATTAAAATTAATAATAGTAAGTAAATGGTAAAATACCCAGAGTTACAAAGTTACAATTGCATTACTACTATTCAAAAGATACATATGATAATATAGTATTATATGCAACAAAGCTTTGGTTAACATACTCACACCCTTCCTTGATAACCTGGTGGTAAGAGACACAGGGCCAGCCTTGTGGTTCAGGTTTCTCAATTCTTGAGTGAGGGATGCAGTGCTTAGAAAATGATAAGCACTATCAAAGCTGACTAGGGTTTACTTGAGTAACTTAAACTTAAAACAAAACCTAATAAACAAACTAAGAATAAAACTTAGGGAAACCAAGCTTAGCCTAGTTCCCTTGAAGCTTAAAGTTTAAGAAGAACAAGTACAGCCTACAAATAGTAGCAGTCATCGTAGATAGATAGAGTGGAGGAAGTAAGTGAGAATAGAGTAAAGTGAGAATGGAGATGCAGTAAAGTGAGAACAGAGAGAGATCCTCTATTGAGGTGGGTTATGTCTTTTATAGGGCAAATGCCGGAAATCCTTCCTCTTATGCCCAAATTTCATTCCTCACCCACAGAAATGTTAGGGTACACTTACCCCATAGGCTAGTATGTATATGCGTATTGATGACAGGTATGTATGCACATCAGTCTCTTGTGGTGTACTTGTTAAGTCTGTGAAAAAATCCCTATGCCATTTTCCATTGTCTATTGGTCTAGATAAAAGATTATAGACATAGGTGTGGGTACTCATCTATTTAGATAACAAGCTATAGGTCAACTTTGCTTTCTGAGTAAAAGGTCTTAATATAGATATGCTAACTTTGCTTTAGCTTAACATACAGGATATGTAGGTCTCTTGCATTACAGCCAAACTTACTTTAATATAAATCTATAAACCTATTACAATAAACCAAATACTTAAACTATAAGAAAAGATATATATATATATATATCTTTATATATACACACACACACACACACACAAGCAAGCAGGTTAGTCCTATAGGCTACAGATACATCTGAAAAACTAAACATAACCGTCTAAGTTATTGAGATCCTATGAGGCTTTGAATTTGATAACAGCTGATGGAAGATGAACCTGTGCCACTGGGTACAGTTTAAAATGTCTGTCAAATTAAATGTGAGCAACTAGATGCATCATCTCAAATGCTAAATCATAAATTGCCTTTCATAGCTTTTTTTCCTCTAAGGGCTGAATTCTCCTTAGTGCAGTTGGTGTACTTAAGTGGGACACAGGTCTTATGCTGGAATTTCACCATGAAGTCCAAATCTTGAAGGCCTCAGTTGGTACCTATTGATTTCTGTGGGAGTTTTTCCCAATCTGTTCTATTGTAATTCATTAGTATTGAATGGCAGAAAATTGGCAGGTGTATTGCAGACATGCCAAACCCATGAAAAAAATGAGAAATTGGGCTTGTTTTTGGCTTAATTGGCTTGTGAGTTGCTTGTTGGCTAGTTTTTGGCTTGGTGCTTGTTTGGCTTGTATCTTGTTGCAGCTTGTTGCTGCTTTTTTTTTTTTATCAGCTCCAAGCAAGCAGGGGCAAGGGAGGGGGGCAGCAGGGGTAGGGGGAGGGAGAGGGTCAGGGGTGCACAACAGGCCCACCACAGTCCCAGGCTGCACGCTGGGGGGATCTAGACACATAGAGTGTTGGGGTTCTTAGGGATTGGCTTGTTTGGGCCTTGTTTTGAAATGGGATTAGCTTGATTTTTGGCTTATTGTGAAACGGGGTGTGTGGGGGGGCTATAATGCATGAAAGTTGGCAACTGTAGTGTATTGTTGTTGTTATCATTATTATATAACTATTTATTAGCAGTAGTATCTACAGGCCAAGTAGGTCAGAGCCCTGTCATTTTGAGTTCTGAACAAACATAGAAAATGACAGTCCCTACCCCAAAGAGCTTACTGGCTAAAATACAAGACATAACAGGTATATCAGTGTTGGAAGGGACCTCAGGAGGTCATCTTGTCCAACCCCCTGCTCAAAGCTGGACCAATCCCCAGACAGATTTTTACCCCAGTTCCCTAAATGGCCCCCTTAAGGATTGAACTCACAACCCTGGGTTTAGCAGGCCAATGCTCTAACCACTGAGCTATCCCTCCCTCTCCCCCCTAGTGGGGGAGAGGGTCAATCTGACACCATACACTCATCCATACAAATCCACACATTAAAAGCCACGCTAGCTATATTAATCATCAGAACACGTTAATATATAAGCAATAAAATTAAGGATTCATCTTGTTTACCATGGGGGTGGAGCTATGTGGGCTGTAGGTGGTGGAAGGAAGGCGGTTGAGCTTGAGAAGGAGAAATTCTGAGTGGGATGCAGATGGGACAATGTGTGACTGAACTGTTTATTCCCTGACATTTGCACTTTGTGTTGGGGGGATATGCAGTCTAGCCCTCTTGAGATATGAATTAAATCCCCTAAATGACACCTGCAGAGCTTCTATGTCCAGAGAACTGGAAAAAGTTAATATTACATCAATGTTTTAAAAGAAACTTGGATGATTAAGGAAACTATAGGCCAGTTAGCCTGCATCAGTCTTATGCAAAATCATAAAAAGGCTGATCTGGGATACTTTAATTTTGTACTGATTGTAGCATATCAAAATTGACTATCAACAAACTTGATATTGTTTTTCGATGAGATCATAGGTTTGATTGATACAGGTACCTGTAGCAACATAATATAATATACTTTAGCCTTCTGTAAGGCCCATTCTGATGAAAACTAAAACTATACAAAATTAGTGTATATGATAGTAAATGCAATAAAAACTCGTTAACTGATAGATTGCAAAATGGTATTTTAAATGGGGAATCATCAGCTAATGGGAGTGTTCCTAGTGGATTCTGAGAATGTATGCTGTATATTTCTTGGCTCAATGCTGTTCAAAATCTTTATCGATGATGTGAAAAAAATCAAATCATTACTGCCAAAATTTGAAGATGACCCCAAAAATTGGTGCAGTGGTAAATTATGATGGGGGCAGGTCAGTCATATAGACCAATCCGGATTGCATGGTAAATTGGTCTTATTTGACTAACGTGAATTTAATACACCTACATACAAAGTCATGTATCTCGGAATAAAGAATGTAGTAAAAAAAGATAGGTGTCTAAACCCTGGAATGCAGTGGCACTGAAAAAAAAAATCAGGAGTCACAATGAATAATCAATTGGACATGAGCTCCTAGTATGATGCTGTAGCCTACAGGACAAATAGGCAGGAGAATATCAGGGAGTAGGGAGGTGATATTACCTGTGTATACCACATTAGTCAGACAGTGACTGGAATACTATATATAGTTCTTGTTTCCACACTTTGAAAAGGACATTGAAAAACTGGAAAGGATTCAGAAAATTATTTGAAAACATGACTTAGTGAGAGACTTAAAAAGCTCTGTCTATTTAGTTTATCCAAGAGAAGGTTGAGGTGACTTGGTCATTGTCTACATGTACCTACACAGGGAAGAAATTTCTGATAGTCGACAGCTTGTTAATTTAGCCAAAAAATGCATAATGAGATCCAAAGGTTGGGGGTTGATGCTAGATAAATTCAGAGTAGAAATAAGGTGCACATTTTTAACAGTGAGGTTAGTCATTAGAACAACATACGTAGGGATGTGATGGATGCTCCATCAATTGAAGAAGTGTTATAGCTCAAACAGAAGGCTTTATGTAGAATTTTTTGGATGCGTTTTTTTTTTTTTTGGCCTTTGTTATACAGGACGTCAGATTAGATGATCATAATGGTCCTCTGGCTGTGAAATTTATTAATCTGACTCTCATGGACTCCAAATTTATACTTCCCTCCTTGACCTTTCATGGAGTTTCCCTCCTCACTCATGTTCCCCAGTAGAGCTCTGCCCCACCTCCAATGCCCCCATAAGTGTTACATCAGAGTAGACCCTCCTTTCCTCTTTGCTCCCAGGCTCCTCACATTTTAAGCCTCACTTCTTTCCCACCCTCTCCTCTTAGCACAGCCTTGCTTTTGTCTGCTCCCTCCTTACATGCCCATGCATTTGTGCACACCCTCACAGCCTTATGACCCCACTCACCCCCACATATCCACTTACATTCCTACTCCCCCTGATGCCATCTCTACACAGCTGCTCACTCAATATACAGCAGCAGCAAGTGAACTGACTGTGGAAAGGGGTAAGTAGGCATCATTGGGGGAACCGAAGGAGTAATTTGGAAATGTGGGAGTTGGGAGGATCTGGGTGGGGAGGACTAGTGTTGTGCAGGAAGCCTTGGGGGCCGTGGGGGTGCCCAGTGCTTGTGTGCCAGTGTTTTGGCACTTAGAGCTCACCTGACACTGCTCCCTAGTGTACCAAGGCAACAGTGCTGTGTGGAGCCCATGATGTGCTAGCATCTCAGAAGAGAGAAACTCACTCCTTCGGTGCTGATTTCTTGGCTCTCCAGCACCCTGAGGCAACTGAACCACGGGGAGCCCTTGATATTCCAATGTGTCAGCACGGAGACACTCAACTGCCCTGGCACTACTGCACTGGGGAGTCAGGGGAGCCTTCACATGCCAATGCCTCAGTGTAGATACTAGCCTTCTCCTCCATCTGATGGGGACATGGAGAATGTAAGAAAGAGACAATAGTATGACCTGTCTGAATAAAAAGCTGCAGATTCTATTCTTGCTGCATCCCAGATCTTGTCACCTCAGATACTGTGTGTCATGGTAGATGTATTTTTTTTTTTTTTTTATTTTAAATTATAGCTGGCTATAGCAGTGTGTAGTGGTTGGGCTGAGGACATAAATTACATCAGTATCTAGACTCTAATTAAAGGCTTCTCACCATCTATATGCCAATGGTACTCTGTTAGCTGAGACTTTTTTCTTTGTTCTATGTGCGGACACCTTTACATCCAGCCGGGTCAAATCACTGTGATTCCTCTTCAGTTCAACTTGTGTTGCAGTCTCATTGCCATGTATGTGAGTCAGAGTGTGGATGTACATGTTCCATTACCTAGTATTTATCGGTTAGTGACATTGCTGATCAACCTCCTTTTCTTCAATAAAATTCAACTTATTTAGAGATCGCTCACTCTCAAATTTTATTCCAGACCACAACTGTATCCATCACATGTTGAGAAATACCAAATTGATAACTTAAAAAAGAGTCTTGCTTTTCTTTTTCTATAGCACAGCACATTTCTGTGTCTGGAGTCACTGTCAAAAGCCAATTTATTTCGTGAGAAAGTACTCCTAGAGTGTGAACAAGGGAATGGTATTGTGTTAGCTGAACTCGGTCCTCATTATTATCTAAAATACCCGCCTGTAAGTGTGCATTTTGAACCCACGATGTTTGAGTGGGTTCAGCATTAGGCAAGACAAGTTTGCCCATCCCTAATAATAAGACAGATAACAACTCTGCCGGTTGATTGCCTAGGAAGATTAAAATGGAGAATCAGTTGGTAGAGTTTGAAAGGGAAGCTGACAGACACTTTGATTTGTGGGTTTTTTCATATACGTCTTGTACAATGTAGTAGTATTAGGCTGATATAACACTTAGATCTGAGTGCTTAATGAAGTGTGTATAGAGCTGATTTGCCCTTGCTTGGCCTTCTTTAAAGTTTTCTTTTTCCTTATTTTTTTTACTAGACTTTTAACTAAACAACCAGTGAAGATGGAAGGATATAATACTACCTGTTAGATCTGATCTTATTAGAACTGTTATCTTTTTATGTGCACCTAACATTTTCAAAATTCTATATTTTCGTTTGGAAACAGTGTATTTTGTTTGCACAGCTCCAGAGTGACATAAATTTCCTCTTCTGTGGATTTTATTTTGGCGTTTTCATGCAACTACAAACTTCTGTTAAATAGCATTGCTGTGGACAGTTTGCAAGCAGTGTGAGGGAATGAAAAATGGATTGTTCAACAAAGAAGGTAATCTGTAATTATGTATGTGAAGAATTATATCCTTTTTTTAAAATTTCCCTTTCCTGGTGCAGTATTTATTTTCTACAAATAGTAAATATGAAATTGTAACAAAAACTATGTTAAGAAAACATTGGTGTGTAATATTGAGAACAGTCCTTTGAAAAGGACCTAGGCAAATGAAGAAAGCAACATAAAAACGAGTTTCAGAGGGAAACTTAACCCAGTCTATTCAGAATTTAAAATAGACTTCCGTAGGTCAAGTTTTCAGGGTCAAACCAGATCTTCCTGGTTCCCTCTCTTCAGAGTCAGGGCTCCCAAATTCCTTTGAGTCAAGGTTAATGTAAAATAAGTCATATTTCCCCTTTCTTCAGGGTCAGTAAAGAAGACTCACGTTAAGCCTCACTTCTTTCCCACCCTCTCCTCTTAGCACAGCCTTGCTTTTGTCTGCTCCCTCCTTACATGCCCATAGGTGATACTGGCAGTAGAATGACTGTACCTAATTGGGTGAGGAATCTGGGTGAAATCCAGCAGGAACAACTAAGATGTTTGTACACCAATGGAAGAGCCTGGGTAACAAAATGTAGGCACTAGAACTACTGGTGCGGGAAGTCAAATCAGATATTATAGGGATAACAGAAACATGGTGGAATAGTAATCATGCCTGGAGTACAGGTATTGAAAGGTATGTGCTGTTCAGGAAAGAGAAGTAAATGTGGTGGAGTAGAATTGTATATTAATGATGAGGTAGACTCTAAAGAAATTAGAAGTGATGTAATACTTAAAATGCTTGGGGTATGCTACAGAACCCCAGGATCCAATTTGGATATGGGCAGATGCCTCTTTAATGTTTCTAATGAAATACATAATATTAGGAATTGTGTGATTATGGGAGACTTTAATTTCCCAGATATAGATTGGAGGACAAGTGCTTCTAATAATGGTAGGGCTCAGATTTTTCTGGATGTAATAGCTGAAAGACTTCTTCATCGAATAGTCACCAAGCCAACAAGAGTGATGCCATTTTAGATTTGGTATTGGTGAGCAGTGAGGACCTCATAGAAGAACTGGTTGTAGGGGACAAGTTTTGTTTGTTTGTCTCCAACCACCCCTTTTACTCTATTGTTTAGCCATAGTGGCATTATGTTGGTCCCCGTACTGCTTTTTTTTTTTTTTTTTTTTTTTTTTTTTTTTTTTTTTTTTTT
>NW_020664464.1:23246519-23291428 GCF_002925995.2 Terrapene triunguis | reverse complement strand
ATTTGAGCCTCTATTATGATGTTTCTAAAAAGTTTCCATGAAGCTTGCAGGCATTTCACTCTTGTGACTGTTCCTTTTAATTTCTGTTTAACTAGCCCTTCTTGTTTTTGTGTATTTTCCCTTTGTATGCATTGTATGTATGTATATACTAGGTCATCAATCTATATAGCAGCTCAAAAAGCACATTAAACAAGTTAAAAGACAAGGTTGCTGCCTCAAAGAGCATAAAATCTAAACTGATTAGACAAACATACAGAAATTAACTCACAGGGGAGAGAGAAGAGGGTTCACAGTCATTAAACCCCTCCCTCAACACAAAGAGAAAATATGCATATCCATTAAGCCCCTCTCTCTCTGTCAGACAAAAATATCAGTTATTAAATCCCACCAACACTTCTCCCATCCTCAACAAAACAAACACATTAAATGCCCATATAAATAAATACCCATTTCTTACTTCTCAACAAATATCCCCTTCATAAATATGCACACACACACACGTACTCTACCTAGAGAATCATCCATTCAAAAACCAGAAATAGATTAAAGACCAATGGGAAGCTGGTGACCATGTGTCACAATTTAAGTTTTGAGAAGAAAATGGCAGATGAAGAGTTGACTCAGTATTCATCGGATGATGATGAAGATACTGATGAATTTGATGATGGAAATGATATAAATGAAGCAGTTGAAGCTGATAAAGAAACAGAAGATAATAAAAAGCAAGATGCTTGAAGAGTGGGCCTGCTGCTTGTTTCACATAAATGTATTTAAAAATGACTTTTTTTCTTTTACGGTTGCTATGTGTGTTTTTGTTTTCCAATTTCTTATTTTCTTTGGAAACTTCAGTCTTGAATAACATTCACATTTAAATGCTAACCCAACATGCTAATAAAGGTATTATTCTTTCATTTTTTTTAGAACTTCGTCATTGTTTCACATTTTTTCTGAGTTAAAATAACTGTTAAGTAATCTGTTTTTTGTAATTAGGCATAAGTATCTGAAGCTAAATATTTGGAGACAACAAAGTCTTACTCTTTGTTACTATTTTTACTGTTCCACTAAAATAATGCTTTAAAATATGACCAATACTTAACTGATCAATTGATCAATTATTTTTGGACCGGCCAAATGCCCAACCCTAGCATGCACGGTTTTATGTGTGCAAGCCCTTCATGTGCATTTTTTGAGAAATAACACTTTTTCATGCAGTTGATAGAATTTGTACACAGAAACCCATCACCTGTGTGTGCAGGTGTTAATGACTGAAGAGAGTATGTGCAAAAATAACAGTGCAAATGGAGGCAACTTTTGAAAATATAGCCCTATATGACCAATAAGCCAGGATGTAACTACCCCCTTCCTAGATTATTTACAGGGTATAAGCCTAAAACCTTCAGTGCTTAAAAGCATAACAATTTCACCACTCAGGCTAAAGGAGGAACTCCCTTAGTTAGCAGCAGTAGTGGAATTTTATTCTTTTATGTGGACCAGCCACATAACAGAGAGAGAGACCCATGCACTCGGAGCAAAGGTTATATGGATACGGCCCAAACTCGAAACCTTAAATCTGATCCCACCACAGCTTTGTGAAGTTTGAAATCTGTATCCAGACTTTGCAGCTCAGTACCATCTCTGATGAAAACTTCTGTTTGTTTAAAGTCTCATTTAGCTAATCTGAAATTGCAAAATTCAGGCTTTGCTTGGATAACGGTCCAAAATGTGGATGTTTATCCAAAGCCTATCAGAACTCATCTTCTGAGTAGAGCTAGTGAATTACTTATTGTGAATAATTTGTTCAATGAATTTTGGCATTTTTGTTGAATAAATTATTTATGAATACATTGTTTTTATTATTTGAACATTTCCACTCATGGCAGGAAATATCATGTGCCTTTACTGTGATATTTCAGCAGTTTGGGTTCTGGTATTGGCCAGATACTGGGGGGGAAATCTAAAAATTTCTTAAAGATTCTGTTTGCATTTGCTTCCTTAAAGTGGGTGAAAATTCTGGGGGTGCAGTGTTCTTATAGTTTCTTAATTACTTACATCATCCCTAGACTCGTTAACATTGTCCAGATAACAGGTTATTGCAATATGTTTCCCAGTTCTTTTTCTTTTCCAAAAAGTTTGCCTCACCTGTGAGTAGTTACAACTTTCTCTGCTTCAATGAAAAGGGACAGCTCTGACCTCCATTCTGCAATAGATGAAGGTATTTCTGGCATTTGGCTTAGAAACAATCTACACCCTTGTCACACAAGTTAAACTAAGATTTATAAGATAATGCTGAAAAGACCTAAGCATTGTATCCTCCATAATGGAAAGTAACACTGAGAAACAGGGATATCTGTGTTCTTCCAAGGAAAAAAAGGTCTTTTAAATTGGAAAAGTAGATGAACAAATAACCAAAATGATATGCAAATATGTGACTTGTTCTTAGTACTTCAGGGATATGGAAGTTGCAAGAACAGACTCTGTTTTTTTCCAAATGTAGATTGCATCTGGAGGTTTCTACTACCTCTTTGTGAGCCTAGAATACCTACATTTATTCATGTGCCATTTTGATGGGTCTATTTCAAAGCTTTATAGGGCAGAGTAGGAATAAAAATGCACAATAAAAAGATTTAAAACTAGGTCTTAAGCTGATAATTGAATTCTATTTTGGTGTGTTTCTTTGCAGTGAGGTTTCCATATCAGAATTATTTTAAATCCTTTTAGAATGCACAAATAAGAAAATGGGAATATTTTCCAGATTTCCCATTCAAACTATTAATAGAAATTTCAGTTAAACAGTGAATTGCTGTTGATAGATGACCTCTTATGCTGTTTATTTTAAAATGTAATTTACATTATATTGTAGAATATGTAAATATAGTAACTGACCCCACTACAGAGTATCTCTCTGCTAAAAAGACTCCTTGAACTACAGCTGTTCAGATCCAGAGGGTGCTGGAACAGTTCCAATACTGCCTTAGCCCCACATGGAGCTCATTCGAGGACTGGGGCTTTAGACACCACTACGGAATATGTAGAGTACCTGGGGTTAATTTAACCAGTTACTGTGGTTAAATACAAATAATCTAGGCTGCATCCCCTGGAACAGTCAATATAATTATGTCACTGGGGTGAGAACTGGAGTCAGAGGAAATCTCTGAGCTGAGAACTGGAGTCAGAGGAAACTGTCAGGAAGCAGGGGGTCAAAGGAAGCACAGCATCATGTACTGTTGGCAGGCTCCCTGTAGAGGGGGCATGGCTCCCTCAAAGTAAGCACATTTGAAATACAGATACATAGTCAATATTCATAACTTCAGATACAAAAATGACACATGAATGTAAATAGGATAATCATATTCAGCAAATCATAACTTTTCCAATGACACCTCACATGACTCCTTGTCAAGGCTGTATCCCCACTTTGAACTTTAAAGTACAAGTGTGGGGGCCTGCATGAGGACTTCTAAGCTTAACTACCAGCTTAGTTCTGGTCCGCTGCCACCATTCCCTTCCCTGGGAAGCTTTGAGAAACCTTTCACCAATTCCCTGGTAAATACAGATCCAAACCCTTTGGATCTTAAAACAAGGAAAAATCAATCAGGTTCTTAAAAAGAAGGCTTTTAATTAAAGAAAAAGGTAAAAATCGTCTCAGTAAAATTAGTATGGAAAATAACTTTACAGGGTAATCAAACTTAGAGCTCAGAGGACCCCCCTCTAGTCTCAGGTTCAAAGTACAGCAAACAAAGATAAACACTCTAGTAAAAGGTACATTTACAAGTTGAGAAAACAAAGTAAAACTAAGACGCCTTGCCTGGCTTTTTACTTACAAGTTTGAAATATGAGAGACTTGTTTAGAAAGATGGAGAGAACCTGGATTGATGTCTGGTCCCTCTCAGTCCCAAGAGCGAACAACTCCAAAACAAAGAGCACACACAAGCCTTCCAAAGATTTGAAAGTATCTTGTCCCCTTATTGGTCCTTTGGGTCAGGTGTCAGCCAGGTTACCCGAGCTTCTTAACCTTTTACAGGTAAAAGGATTTTGGAGTCTCTGGCCAGGAGGGGTTTTATAGTACTGTACACAGGAGAGCTGTTACCCTTCCCTTTATAGTTATGACACTCCTCTTGTACAAATTGCATCATAATTATATCATAATCATACCCCCATGATTCATATGTGGTGTAGTGTCACAGGAGCTTTGTATAATTTTAATACTCAGGGCTTGTCTACACATACAGTGCTGCAATATGTTAGTTGGGGTCTATAGTTCTGTAATTCTGTTTATGTGGGGATAAGGGGAGGGAAGAGGGATGTGAGAGTGAGCAAATCAATGAGAAACTGGTAAGGTAGCAGACTTTAATTTTGATTTCGTAAATCAATGGTAGTTGCTTTATCAGCATCGTGTTTTAACTTTTTCTCCCTTCAGTAGTTACCAGTTACAGAACGAGATTGATAAGCTCTTTCTGATTACATTAAATTAGTTGTTAAGTGCCCCAAGTGTTTCTCTGCTTGTCACCAGTGCGGTGGTAGTGACACTGTATGTGGGATAGAGGTCTTGCTTAAAAAGTTACCTTTTGGGGCTGCATTTCTGCTATTTGGACCAAATTTAAGACTGCCTTTTTTTAATTGCTGAAAAACTTAGTGCTAACATATTTTCTGGTGGTTAAAGTCTGGAAACTGGGAGTGAGGCAATCTGAGTTCAGTTCCTAGTTCTGCCACACACTTCCACTGTGATCTTACTCACAGTGTTTCCTCTCTGTAAAATGGGCATAATAATGCATTCTTCCTGTGTTTTGTCTGTTTCAATTGTAAGCCTGTCGGGGTAGGGACTGTCTATTATGTGTTTGTACAGTGCTGAATGCAATGGGCCCTGATCTCATTTGAGACCTAATGCTAATAAAAACATTAATATTAATAAAATTCTTCAGCCATTATTGAGTTACCCACAGATGGAAAACTCTCACAGTGCTCATCAGTCATGAAGAAAGTTTTTTTTTTTTTTTTTTTGCTTTGAAACATCAGGTTTCACATTCAGGTACTGTCTGAACTTAGAAATATGTTCTTTGCCTTATTTGAAAAAAAATTGATTTTTCTAATAACGTTCTTAATGTTTAAAAATAGGGCATCTAGCAAATACAGCATATTTTTCCTTTCTATGTTGTAGCACACATGGAGTGCAGTGATTTCTGACCTGGATATTTGTCTATGTGATTGCGCCCATAGTAGCCCATGATCAGGGTGGGGACAATAGATCTCCATGTTAACATGCAGCAATGTTATACAAGCTTGGAAGAGGATAGATCTTTTTACTCTGAGTGACTGTTTCTCAACACACTTTTCCTATAATGAGAACACTCTTAATTATTTCAACTTGTCTCCTGTGCACATGTTTATAAAATTTTAAAGCTAATGGTGTAACAAAGTCCAATAATGATACTGCAGATGTATTAGGTATCAAGCAGAGTATCCTGGGGGTCGGTCCTGGGGCTGGTTTTATTCAACATCTTTATTAATGATCTGGATGATGGGAAGGATTGCATCCTCAGCAAGTTCGTGGATGACACCAAGCTGAGGGGAGAGGTAAATATGCAGGAGGGTAGGGATAGGGTCCAGAGTGACCAAGACAAATTGGAGGATTGGGCCAAAAGAAATCTGATGAGGTTCAACAAGGACAAGTGCAGAGTCCTGCACTTAGGATGAAAGAATCCCATGCACCACTACAGGCTGGGGACTGACTGGGTAACAGCAGTTCTGCAGAAAAGGGTCAGGGGATTACAGTGGATGAGAAGCTGGATATGCGTCAGCAGTGTGCCCTTGTTGCCAAGAAGGCTAACGGCATATTGGGCTGCATTAGTAGGAGCATTGCCAGCAGATCAAGGGAAGTGATATTCCCCTCTATTCTGCACTGGTGAGGCCACATCTAGAGTATTGTGTCGTTTTGGGTCCCCCCACTACAGAAAGAATGTGGACAAATTGGAGAGAGTCCAGCGGAGGGCAACAAAAATGATGAGGGGGCTGTGGCACATGACTTAGGAGGAAAGGCTGAGGGAACTGGGCTTGTTTAGTCTGCAGAAGAGAAGAGTGATGGGGGATTTGATAGCAGCCTTCAACTACCTGAAGGGGGGTTCCAAAGAGGATGGAGCTTGCCTGTTATCTGCCACCACTGAGAACAGAACAAGGAGCAATGGTCTCAAGTTGCAGTGGGGAAGGTCTAGGTTGGATATTAGGAAACACTATTTCACTAGGAGGGTGGTGAAGCACTGGAATGGGTTACCTAGGGAGGTGGTGCAATCTCCATCCTTAGAGGTTTTTAAGGCCCGGCTTGACAAAGCCCTGGCTGGGATGATTTAGTTGGTATTGGTTCTGCTTAGAGCAGGGGGTTGGACTAGATGACCCTCTGAGATCTCTTCCAACCCTAATCTTCTATGAGTCTATGAATCATGAGACTAATAAATTATAGGAATCACAAGAAGTTTCAATTAAACCAGTAGCAGCTGCACAATTGAAAACAGACTGTCATAAGGTCTAAATATGAGTAATGGGGATCAAATTATAAAAGCCAGGCAAATTCATTCATGTTTGATATCTGCCTGTGTGATCACCTGGGAACTGTTGATAAACAAGCCTTAGAAAGCTGAGTGGTACAGGGATGGTACAGAAGTTTGTAGACTTAGCTAAACTGTCTATGAGGATCTTTAGTTTGACATATTGGTCTGGAAATATTATAACTACAGGTTTTCTCATGGGATTGCTGGTCCTGGCCTGGGACTGGATGTGACAAAACAGCTGAAGATTTCAAGACCTTATATAAGACTTCTAAAATAGGTCACGATTGAGGCAGAGAAGATTCTTACTGTTTTTTGACTCATCCCTTGTGAGGATATTTGGTGTTCAAAGCTTGTTGTTTCTTTGGGGGAAAATGTTTGATCCATAATTGTATAATTAGCCTTTCAGAATCCCCCAAGCCCACTCACGGTTAGACAGAAGGAAACTGTCCTGGGCAAGGGTGACCAACACCATCAACTTCTGCAGTAGCTAAGCTTTAATTTAAAATAATAGTAAGTTAACAGCACTTCCATCTGAGAAGAAAACTAAAAATGTAGCTGAGTTTAACTGCTGTTTTAGCTACTGATGGGATTGCAGCTGCTACTGTTATGCTGTCTGGTCTGTAAGGCTGCTTCACTCACTCTACCTGAACTCTTCTCCAAAGCGATTGGAGAAGCAGCCGCAACAGCCCCTGATGGTTTATCCTACACTGATTCCTTGAGGGAATAAAGATGAGCAGCTTCTCTGGGCTCCCCCACATTCCTGGAGTAGGCCTGTTTCCCCTTCATTTCTTAGCTGGCTGATACCAGAAACAGAACAACACACAGCCTCCTTCTCCCACCCAGCACTGGTGGCCTTCTCTTCAGGTCTAGTGGGAAAACAGAAGATGCCTGGCTCCCTATCCCTTTCCAGGGACAAGGGCCCTGGTGTCTCCCCATGGCATTCAAAGTAATGTGTCCAGGTTGATAAGTGCAGTGCCTGCTATTTAAAGCCAAGTGGAAGCTGATGGCACTTATGCACAGGATGTGCTCAGCATTTGACAAAGATGGGTCAGATGTGAACATTTTAAAGAGAATTAGCCATCATCTGTAAATCTGTTTTCCCTCTTTATTCCTAGGTTTTAAAAGGATGTGTCCACTTAAAAAGCCAAATTTCTGTCTACATTGTTTTTTACCTACTATTGTTGCAAATATCCCATAAAATCTCAGTCTCCTGTATGTTAAATGATCACCCCACAATTAGTGTGTCTGTGTGTGTGTGTTCAAGATCAAAAACTATGTAAATAATGTTTAAAGTATATATCAGTAATTTAAGGATAAAAATCATTAAAGGGATTTTGTAATGATTCCAAAACCAAATATTATTAACCCATGCAATTCAGAATGCATGTTACATTTAAATGAATTCCAAGTATTTTAAAGGTGTACACACACACATCTGGTTCCCATTAGTTATGATTCATCTCCACAAGCTAATAGTTTTTTTCTTTGGGTTCCTGAAGAAGAACATATAGACAGTCGTGGACAGCTGTTTTTTAAATTAAATATACTAAAGGGCTTTTACTTGTCAGAGGATTACAAAATTTGGGACTCTGCCTCTAGAGTCATTGGTAAAATCCATGTTATTAGGATTAAAGAAAAATTATGACACTTAATTGGTCACCATTAATATTCTGTCTTTAAATGGAATTAAATGCTTATCTGGGAAGAATCTTGGAAACAGACATAAGTATGGTTGGATAGGAAGGAATATTTCCCTCAGAACATAGAGGCTTGTAGGGAGATAATCACTTTCCACTGAGAACTAAGCAGGTGTCATCTATTCTTGTCAGGTGAAGCTATCCTCCAAAACCAATTTCCTGTACGGGTTGTTCAGTCCTATCTATATTGTTCCTTTTTTCTGTTTCTATGACTGCTTCTGCTCTGCAAAGAGACAAACCATATCTCTGAACAACAGTTATCAACATGCAAGTCTTTATCATCATTGTCACTATGTACCATCTTGATTTGTGAGAGAGATGCTAATAATCAGATTAGTTTATAGCAGCCTGACTTTTAGCTCAGTTTAACACAAGCTTAACGGGTGAGCAGTTGAGAGTCTGAATCCCTGGTGAGAAGTTCAGTGTTACTTTACTTGCCAGCACAAATCTCCAGTCCATAATTCAAACATTTTAAGATACTGCTTTAACATGTTATTAATGTTAGTCATTACATTTTTATGCATTTATTTTTCTGCTTTGAAAACCTTCCATATACTTCTAGAAGTTTGTTGGCAGTTAATGAAATAACTCAGCCAGTGAACATGATTTCATCTTAATTTTTTGAGAGAATCAACAAACTGGATATGTACCAGGGAAGTGAGTAATCTACAAATAACCCACCTCTCTCCAAAATTCATATTAATGCTATATGCGGATTTCTAATAATCTCAGTGGAAGCAGAGTTAATTTAATACTGTAGATTCAAAAGCCAATCAGTGTTTTTTCTCTGTTAGTGTAAAGGTTCAGAGAAGACAATAGCATGAGGGTATTTGATTTCTAAATCACTAATTATGAACATGATATAGTGGGAGGTAGTATTAAATTCCATGAGCATGGATGAAGGCTGAAGCATTCTAAAGACACTGTAATTAAGACTCAGGAGAGCATAATTCTAGTGAAGAAGAAAAAAAATAAGGAATGAGGAGCTTTCAATGTGGCTTGGAAATTGCTCAAAAATGTGAGCATAAAAGCAAATCCGTATCAGAAGTGGGAAAGGGGCATAGTCTAGGCTTTGCACGTGAATGGTAAGCATTTACATTTTTGTTACCCTTATCTAAGAATTTATGGTAAATATGAGCAATCTGAGTTTAGTATGCCCAAGATATTGATATGTGCCAGAGTCTACACAAATTGAAATTAGAGCTTTGGGGCTTAACATAGAGTTAGGTAGTTGAGACTGGCATTTCTTCTGCAAAACGGCAGTGTGTGTGTTTGTGTAAACTGGAGACCACATACTGACATAGCAGGGAAACCAGGCCTAAAGGGTTTGATTTCCACCCCCAGTACTTGTTTGTTTTTCCTTTGTTTGCCTCAAATGCCAAACAACCCCCAAAATAAAGCCAGTCTGATTCACTAACTCATTCACCACAGTATTCCTGCTACCCCTGAACAGGCTTTTAACTGTCTTCTATGGGTGATCTGGTGGTCTCTTGCACACCTCAGCCTTTAAGAGGCTATCTGGTGTTCTCCCCATCCTGACATTTTCAGTAGGAGGGTAGGCAAGGTACACCTAGTTCCCTATTCCCCATATCTGTCAGTATTATTATTAGAAGATTGTGCAGTTTACCTGAAAAGTGTCCCAGAATGCACCTCACTGTTGGGAAACTCTGATATCTAGCTGGGTTTTTACTTGGCTTCAGATTTTGATGCCAAAGGTTTGCACAGCTTTAGATGTGCCCTGGGAAATGGGGTATGAACTTCCTCTAAAGGCTTCTACTCTCAGAGGAGGAAGGACATCTTCCAGAAGATGTCTGTTGCTGCCAGAGAGAAAAACATCCACATAGTAAAGGTAGTAAGGGAGAGAGGGAAGAAATGAGAATACAAAGCAACAAAAAGCAAAGAGAAGTAAGCGAAGTCCACCAGAATACAGTTTTCAACAAGGAAATAGATTGTGTGGGATATACTCATGTCTCCGTCTCAGAACTCATGTGGACTGTAAAATCTCCCAAGCTGTCCCAACTGATATGCCTTGGGGGGAAATTCCTGCACAACTACAAAATAATCAGTATTATTGATTTTAATTCCATGCATCCCTGGCTTATCTCACCATTTTTCATTTGGAATTATTCTTCTCTATTTACTGAACACCATTCCCTTTATTTATGGTTAATGGTTATGAATTTACCCAATCAATACGTGCTTTTCCTATCTATTCTTGATGTCCGGCTACTGGTCCTTGGTGCTCCGCATATTCTGTTTTTATCTTCCATGTGTGCTGAGATGTCTGTTTACTATTTTCTTGGATGCTGGTGTGAGCTGACACAATGTACATCTCTTCAGTAGCTGCCAACAGCAATGACCATCATGTTGGCAAATAAAATGAAGACCATCGCCCACAAAAGAATGCAATTGTTTAGCTTCTTCCTTGTGTTTTGGCTTTTTCCAGTGTCAGAGCTTCACATTCAGTAGAACTGTATTTAGATAGTTGTTAACATTCCATTACAGCAACTATAACACATCTGCCTGACTTGAGCTCTTAGCAATATTCCTGTAAGCTTGGTACCATCAGAGTCCTATAACCTTATCAAATGAGTAACATTAATTAAAAAAACATGAAAGATGATTGTTAATACTATGAAGGCTTAAAAAAAAGGTAATTTTTAAAGTGTAACTTTGGTCACAGGCAGGCAAGAGTAATTCATATAATCCTGCCTTGAAAATGGTCTGACAGGCTTAACACTTACAATACACTACAACTTGCACCTAATACACTTGGCCTAGAATGATTACCAAAACCGATGGATGATTCCTTTTAGTGGTTATATTCCAAAGTTTAATATATGGTACTATGCTTGATTAAAACAGCAGACAGTTCACTTGTAATATCTTTTAAAATAGCTTGAAATTACTTTTAAAGTATGCTTAATGTTCACTTGTGACATGAGTGAAAGATGCTTTTCATAATGTCATCAGGATTCATCAAAGAGGTCCCGTAAGATAGTAAGGTTACCATAACAGAAAGCTCTTGTAGCAAGACTCTTCCTGTTGTGTTTGTTTGTAATCTCCAGAATCTCAAATCATTGTGAGTGTCAGACTGATAATCAGGATTAACTGTATCACACTGATTTTACTGATGCTTAGGGTAGCATCTGGTCTAGTTATGAGCAACATTTTAAATCACTGTAAATGTGAAGAGTGATGATAAAAAATATTTTGTCTCTGGAATCACAATCCTCTGTCACACTGCAGGAAGCTGACCACAATCAGATTCACACCTCTACATGTTTAATCAGGAAGAAATCAATGATCATCTTTCAGTAGAAGTTGGAACATAATCAGATATTTTTCATGAAAAAGGTCTGAAAAATATAACAAATAAGTGAAAATAAAAACTGCAGTGCTGCTTAACTTTAGCTGGGCAATTAAGTTTCTTATAGCCACTCACACTACTATCTGAAGTTACAGTGCAAGTTACCACTGTCCAGTATCTAGGTATTTCATGGTAATATTAAAGTCATGTGAAGGGGATGTGAGGGGAGAAGTTTGTTCTTTTTATTGCTTGATTGGTGATGAGGTCACTTTAATTCACTGGGGGCATGGCACTGAACCAGAAAACAGAACAGAAGAGCTGCATGTTACATGAATTTTGTACTTCCCTATAGTAACCATTTCCATGATATAGATATAGATATTTATATTTTCTCTAGACATTATATACATTCCTAGTAATTTCAGAGAGTTTTGTACAGTATGGTGTGTTTGAGCTCTAGCATATATTCTGATACTTCTTTGATAAGAGTTTTCTTCCTTTATTTTTGATAGATTTCACAGTATTGCACACTCAGTAATCATACAGTCTTCTTTTGAAACAAAGAGGGGAATAATTTTTGTCAGGGCAGGGTATGTAGCTTCCTGATCCTCTTGTGCCTCATGCAAAATTGTGTAGATTGCATAGTTGCTTAACAATTACTTTTTGCATCATCCTATTCCTCTTGCTCTTTGGAGCTATTGTTTAATTCCAGTCCTGTTTCACTGAAGTAATCTGGGTGCCCAAACCTTCCCTTGAAATAATGTGGGCTGTGCTCTAGATTCTGTTACTTATTTATTCACCCAATTTTCCTTTCCTTTCCTTCCCTTCGTAGTAGAAGTGCTATACTGGTGCTGTAATTTTCATAAGAACGGCTATACTGGGTCAGACCAAAGGTCCATCAAGCCCAGTATCCTGTCTTCCAACAGTGGCCAATGCCAGGTGCCCCAGAGGGAATGAACGGAACAGGTAATCATCAAGTGATCCATTTCCTGTCACTTATTCCCAGCTTCTGGCAAACAGAGGCTAGGGACACCATCCCTGGCCATCCTGGCTAATAGCCATTGATGGACCTATCCTCCATGAATTTATCTAGTTCTTTTTTGAACCCTGTTATAGTCTTGGCCTTCACAACATCCTCTGGCAATGAGTTCCACAGGTTGACCGTGTGTTGTGTGAAGCAGTGACCCCTAGTTCTTGTGTTATGAGAAAGTAAATAAGGAAGTGTTGTTTACTTTTTCTCCACACCAGTCATGATTTTATAGACCTCAATCATACCCCCCTTAGTTGTCTCTTTTCCAAGCTGAAAAGTCCCAGTCTTATTAATCTGTCATATGGAAGCCATTCCATACCCCTAATTATTTTTGTTGCCCTTTTCTGAATTTTTTCCAATTCCAATATTTTTTTTAGATGGCACGACCACATCTGCACGCAGTATTCAAGATGTGAACATACCATGGATTTATATAGAGGCAATATGATATTTTCTGTCTTATTATCTATCCCCTTTCTTAATGATGTCCAACATTCTGTTAGCTTTTTGACTGCCGCTGCACACTGAGTGGATGTTTTCAGAGAACTATGCACAATGACTCCAAGATCTCTTTCTTGAGAGGTAACAGCTAATTTAGAACCCATCATTTTATATGTATAGTTGGGATTATGTTTTCCAATGTGCATTACTTTGCATTTATCAACACTGAATTTCATCTGCCATTTTCTTGCCCAAGTCACCTAGTTTTGAGAGATCCTTTTGTAGCTCTTTACAGTCTGCCTGGGACTTAACTATCTTGAGTAGTTTTGTATTATCTGCAAAATTTGCCACGTCACTGTTTACCCCATTTTCCAGATCACTTATCATATGTTGAATAGAACTGGTCCCGGTACTGACCCCTGGGGGACACCACTATTTGCCTCTCTCCATTCTGAAAACTGACCATTAAAGAAGGGAAAGGGGGAAAGGGTGTGTGTGTGGGGGGGGGGGGGTACTGAAAACCAAACACTTTGGGCTGTTTGTTGAAAAACTACAAAATTTTAAACTAAAATGTTTATTTTTATGTAACCCTATTTGGTGTTTGTCATTTCTGGAACACTGGACTGATATTCTGTTGGACCTATCCTATTGACTACTGCAACAATGGCTCCAGACCCTCCAGATACCATTTCTCAGTCTGTTCAGACTGTGGCATGGGGACAGAATAGACTGTGGAAGCTCCTGCAAAAGCCAACAGGGAGGTTTTGGATGGGGTGATTTATATAAACAGTTTGCTGGGTCAATGAGGAGCTAGGGCTTCTCAGTCTCTCAGAGTGAGGGGGTAGCCTGACTCAGAGACAAAGGAACTAATTTTAGTTTCACTTTTGAAGCTTTATTTGAATTTGGAGTTAAGAGAAGAAGCAATATGCCTTAGGGAATCTCTGCTTAGCTCCCAGCTCCCATAAAGGGAGACTTGGAACTGATGTGTCAGACAATTCCAGCCCTGCAGAGACCAGTGCCCAGAGAGGCAGAGAACCAACCTGCGCTGGCTACCTACCAGCAACCAGGAGAGGACCCTGCTCCATTTGTGTGAAAACACTGAGAAGAGCCCTTTCATTCCCCTTAAGATGTCATACGTTTTCAGCCCTGCTATGCTTATCGCTGGATTCATCTTATGCATTCCATATGCCTGGATAGGGAGCCAGGGAGAGAGCTGGTGGGTTGTGGGACAGTTGTGAATGAATGTGTCCCAAGCAGAGAGAGCAGTCCCCTTGGGTGGAGGCACCCGTGATGGTAACAAAGAACCCAGGACCCAACCCATGCAAATATGGAGGAGAAGCCACTCCAATTAGCAAGCACCAGGGAGGAGGTTTGAGGCATGCCTCTAGGGTGGGGTTACACATCAAAAAGACATTTTTTTCATTAAAATACCCATTTTGATGAAAAAATGTTCGCCAGCTGTAGTTGTAAGATTTCTTTATGGTCAACTTGCTGAGTTTCACATATTTTGACATTCACAGTCCTTTCCACTTCTCATCCAAAACTATGATGATTTTAGATGTTATCAGGAAATAAAACATATGGGCTTCAATGCCCTTGATCTGCAGAAACAATACTCATCTTGAAAGATACCACTGAGTCAGGCATTGCCAGGCACCCTTGAAAGTGCTTTTGGTTTATTCTTGGGAGTGGTTTTGGTTTTGCAAAACTTCACTGATTAGACTTTAGTTTTGCAAAAATAAAACTAGAGGGGGAAGAGAAGTAGTTTTGACAGGTTTTTTTTTTCCAGCAGAGTGGAGAAATATCATGGGAGTAGGGGGAGTCTCCTGGAAGTATGTGTGGAGGGGAAAAAAAGAGGACCAAGAGCAGTCACTAAGAAAGACTAACAAAGGAGGAGGAGGAGGAGGAAGAAGTGAAGGTATTGCTGAAGGAGAAGAGAATCAGGAAAGTTAGAGGTATAGAAGCCCAACAAAGAGGCAGTCCTACAGGGAAGTGGGTGAATAGTGAACAGCAGAAAGATCACAAGGTCTGGAGAAAAGACCCTCATGCTTGGAAAAGAAAGAGGCCATTAATGATTTTTATGAGAGCAGTGTCAATGGAGTGGAGAGTGCAGAAGTCATACTGTCAAGGATTGAGGAGGGAGTTGGAGGAGAGGAAGTGAAGGGATTGGAAACATTACAATAAATACCTCTTTCCAAGAAACTGGAGGTAAAAGAAGAAGGGAAGTGGGACAATGGTTACGAAGAGAACTGTAGTCAAGTGAGGATCCTTTAAATATGAATGCAGAAGTGAAGAAGCTCGGTGAGGAAGAAGGGTAGAGATCGATGATAGGAAAAAATTAAAAATGAGGAAGACAGCAAGGGAAGTTAGGAGGCATGAGGTGATGGGGAGAAGTTTAACTGAATCTGAAATGGGTCAGTGAATCAAACTTCATTTACATATACTGGTTTTGATCATCATTAAATACATAAAAAGCAACAGAGGGTCCTGTGGCACCTTTAAGACTAACAGAAGTATTGGAGCATAAGCTTTCATGGGTGAATGCCCACTTCATCAGACACAAGATGAAATACATAGTTCCATATGACAAAGCAAGAGTGATTAAAAAAAGTATTTGTTTTCCTTAGAAAAACATCTTTGAAGTAAGAAATAGGAGTCCAGGGGTTATTCCATTGCAATAACTATTGTCAATAAATCTGTTTAGGTCATTCAAGCAGCTTTGAAATAAATGCCTGTAGTAAAACGTAGAATATATTAAAACTAACTTTGTGAAATTCAATTCAGGGAATAGCACCATATTGTATAGAAAATTATTAAATGTTCCCCAAAGCTTCTCTGAACCCTTTAGAGTGTCTGCAAAACCACATTACTTTCCATATTTACTCTCCAAATCCTCATGTTATTGTGTTTGTGCTTCTGGCTGTGGAGGGATGGACACAATTCCCTCCAGAGCCTGTTAGTATTGACTACTTATCTCCCAAAGACATTTCTGTAGACCAGTCCAAGACTTTTCTTCTCTCTAGGGATTGAGAGCTGCTCAGACTTTTCTCTCATGTAAACAAGTGACCATTTGAAGTTATGAGCCCAAGTCCCTGAAGTTAGCACCTTCCAGTACAGTTAGACCACTAGCTTGGTTTCTGAGAGTTCTTAATTATTAAATAGAATATTTTGCAATTATACTTTATTTAGACATATACTCATGAAGAGTATTAATGTTTGATCCTGTTTCCACTGAAGTCAGTGGAAGTTTGGTCATTGATTTCACTGGAAACAAGATGGGGTCCTTGGATGTGATGTTGACGCATTAGAGAATATTTACAGTCAGTCCATCTCTCATAAAAAAAAACTTGAAGAAATCTCTTCCTGAGCTAGAGTAAAATTTGAAAATGGACAAGGAGGAGGAACAAATTTTTTTTTTCATCACATGAAAGTGTGATTATTTTGGACTGGATAGTGGCTAGCTGCTATGTAGGTGCATAAAGGATTGGAGAAGGGCATGAAGATATCTACCCTGCTGCCCCAGAGCAGGGGCTGGGCAGAATCACAGTGAGAAGTGTAGTGCCTAGTTCCTGCTAAGTGCTCCATGAGTGTTAGTTGTCTGTAAGGGGACAAGGAATGAAATGGTGGGGGTTGGCCATGAACCCATCCAATTCTTTACTAGCTAGGCATAGAACACTCTATACTCTTTCCAAAGGTGGTGGATCTGTCACTGCAGCAACTGCATCCTAGGGGCCCCCAAGTGGAATTTTGCCTGATTCAGACAAAATTTCTCCACGGATATCAGATATAAGGTAGCATCTCTACACCCTCATCTGGTGAGCCTCCAGTTTGCCTGAGAGAATGTTACTCTGTGAGAGTAGTGATTTTAATATTTGTAAAAGGAAGACTAGATGAGTTAACAGAATCTTCAGTCAAGTGGTAGTGAGACAAGATCATCAAACCCCAAAGAGACAGATTTTTCTCTTTTATAGCAATGTGTGGAAATATTCTCACCACTTCTGAATTAGTATTTTAGAGTTAAATAAAGTGGAAAATGTTGATGTGTTCAGCACAAGTCCCCCCCCCCCCCCCGCAGCTTCTGCTATATCATACATGAGAGAGGATGGGGGTGGGGGGGTGTTGTACCTTTTTTGTAGGCAAAACCTGCCTGGTTGACTTAACAAACACCTGTATAAAGGACTGTGCAAATGGTTCTGCTGAATTATTATTTAGTAAAAATGTCATGATACTATTGCAAATTAAGCCATCATCCACATTTCTATTATTCTTTTTATTCTTCATTTACATACTTTTCTATTTTATTTTCCATAGCAAAACTTATTAGTTTTACTGAGCTCTGTTTTCTGGCAGCCTTTTATTTTTGGGTATGACCAGTTTCTGCCAGGCTATTTAACAGTATCAGCCTCACACCTTTCTGGTGTCCCAAGGCAGATGTATACATAGGGGTATCCATTACTCTGAATAACAGTGAGCCCACTGTTCTTCTGACATTTCCAATAAAACTGTGACATCTTAAATCTTGATTGCTTTACTTTTAAAGGTTAAACTGGAAAGTGTGTGATGCCTCCCACTTCCATCAAAGCAGTAAATATATACAAAAATAAGACTCGGGGGGACATGCTCACCATCTATAAATACTACCGACATATCAACATAAATTAAAGAAGGGAATTAATCAGTCTCAAAAGATGTTAGAAAATGGAACAATGGCTTAAAGCCAAGGAAGAAAAAATGTAGGCATTATATTAGAAAAAAATTCTTAACTATGGTCTCAATCCAGCAAAGCATTTAAGCACACACTTAACTTTAAGCACACAAGTCGCCATATTGATCTCAATGGGATTACTATGTGGTAAAATTAAACATATGCTGAGATGTTCTGCTGCATTCTAACTGTGACAAAGTGGGAATTTTTTGTAATATTTGTATGAGTCCTTCATGTGTATCAGTTTCACTGTATACTTTGCATTGCTACTGAGTGGGGGTGGTGGGATTAAGTGTGCTCTCAGGACAGACTAAGAGATGTAGGTGTGTGTGTCACCTCCCTGTCTGGGTGGAATGAAGGAACTGGTTGAAATTGACCCAGATCAAGAAGGGGTCCAGAGAGACATGGCAAGGTCCAATGATTCAGGGATCAATACAGGGAAGCTGAGCAGAGACCTTGCCTTGAGAACAAAGGACCAAGACAGAGTATGAGTATGGGCTTCTGGTTCTGGAGGAACCTAGCTCTATACTGGGACTGAGTAAGGAAGTCAGAGTGAGACAGAGCCTGAAAATGGAGTTCATTATAGCTTGGCTGGTGAATTGCTTTGGCTTGACCAGAATGGACTGTGCATTAACCGTTATTAATCTATGCTAACCTAAGGATTTCCAATGTTGTGTTCTAGCTGACTAATTAATCCTACTCTGTTTTGAAAATGCTGCTTTGGTGTCACTGAAAATACTTGCTAAGATGCATTAGTCCCTGAAGACTGTATAAGTCTTTACCAGGAGTCTATTTAAATTGGACTCGCTAGGCAGGGCTCATAGAGTGAAGCAGGAGTGCTGGAGCCCAGCAGCTTAGTCTAGGAGGTAGAGAGGCTGTGTGACCTACCTTGAAGGAAGAGTGAGATCCTTGAGGAGTCTTCCATGCTAAAGGGGTTCCTCCAAGATACGGTTTAAAAGCTGGGGTGTAGCGCAGATTCTTGGATCCATGACACTGACATTTTGAAATTTGTTCCAATTCAGAATGGAAAATGGGGAAAAAAGTCAAGATTTCAGAATTTTTCATGGAATGGAAATTCAAAAAAAATTCTAAACTTCCATAACAGCTTCTCCACTGAGCAAGCCCAAGCCTTAAAAATTGCTCTCTCTTTTTCCCATCCTAAACTGCTTCATAAAAGAATGCTGCTTTTGAGCAGCCTCATGCTGGGGTCTGCTGGTTCCACTAACAGAGCTTTCAAATGGGAACTGTGTGAGGGATGGTGCAACATGGGATGTAGTGGGAACAGAGTCAGAAAAAGACTTTTTTTGGTTTGTTTGCGAGTCAAACAACTGCTGAGACTGACCTGAACTGCCTCCACTCCCTCTTTTTACCTTTCAGAATAGTGAGGCAGGCTTTGTGAGGTGAAATCAATAAATATGCCCTGCTTCATAGCAGTACCCAGCAGCCTTGGGGGTCAGAGAGAGACAGCAGTACCGGCCATCACTGCTCTCTTTAGCCAAACATGCAAGTCCTAGAATCACAGCCTCACCCAAAGGCAGCAATAACAGTGAGTCACCACTCACACTGTGGCACCATGCAGGTAAACTGAACCAATTTGGAACAATGTGCGTACGTCCAATGAAAGAAGACACCGGGAGATATGTCACAAGCCAGTCCCTACACTGAAATGAAATTTTTCCACATGAAGTCAAAACAAGATGAGACAGTCAAAATGAAATAATGATTAAATTTGGAATGAAGCAAAACAATAAAGTTGAAATGAAATACTCTATTTCTATTCAAATTGTATCAAATTTTCTATTGAAACGTGTCAAATTAAAATGTTCTGTTGAAATATTTTGATAAAACAGTATTTTTCAATGCACAAATATTTCACTAAAAATTTTCCAGCCTGCACTAAATTGAGGGCAGTCCAATAACATGCAGGGTGTCTCACTTGATGACCCTCATGATCTTTTTCAGACCTACTATCTATCATTCTATAGTAAAACAATTTTAACACCAAGCCAAAATTTGAGGTCCTTGTTCAGTGTCTATGTATGTATGTATCTGGATTTTTACATCCATCCTGTCACTGAAGTATCTGAGTGTTGTCAATCTGTTCTTGAAAATCATCAGAGGAATTACTTGGGCCCAGGATCACAAAGGTACTTAGGCATCTAAACCGTAGACTTATTTGCCTGGGTCCTAGTTTTAGGGTCTGCTGTGATCCATAAAACACCTGCTCAGTTGTGCCTACCCAAGTAGTCTGCTAAATGCACTTGGCATGTAAGTTTCCAGGGTAAAAGTTCCCCACGTACCAATGTTTCTTGCTTTGAGCATGTGCACTGTTGCCTCAGTCTAGGCATCCGGACACCTCTCACCCACCTAAGCCCTACCAATCAGGGGAAGAGAGGCAGAGCAGCACTTATTACTTCTTCTGGGGCCCAATCTGGTAGGCAAGCTTGGAGGCTGTCTGCTGGGTAGGTTCCATTCAAAATCTGGCAAGCGCTGGTTGAGTTCCCCCTCTCTGCTTGATGAGGAGAAGAGACACACCTGTAGAAGTGCTACCTCCCTGGGGAGTGCTCTAACCACTGGGCTAAAATTTATAATGTGGGTAGGGCGGCACCAACATTTCCTCCTCCTCCTCTTGCTATTTGTGGTGTTAGGCATCTACCTAACTCCTTCTCACAAGAAATGACTTAGATGCCTAAGGCACCTAACTTCTTGGCCAAATTAACTTTGTGATCAATCCCTAGTTACAAATCCATTTTGGAGCTGTAAACTGGGGGATGTCTATTCTGTTTCCTTAACTTTCGCTTATCTGGAGAGGAACACTGCCCTCCCTCCCCCCGCATGCACACGTGTCTTGATGTCCTCATCTCTTAATTCTGAGTTCTGTAGAACAGTGTCTTTCCCTTCTCTGGTTCCATTTTAGTTTTCCTTGTGAAGGCACAGACTTTGTGTGTGTGTGTGTGTGTGTGTGTGTGTGTATATGTATAGGTCTATAATATATGTGTGTGTGTGTGTGTGTATATATATTATACACGTATATACACACACACACACACACACACACGCGTGCACACAAGAGTATATATATATATATTTACTTAATCAAATTAACATCATCCTATATATATATATATATATATATATATATAGGACCTGTAATGATGATGTTAATTTGATTTAAGATAAGTAAGCTTGTTATAATTATATGCATTTCTTAAATAAAAATCTATTTTAAAATGTAGGACTGGTTCCCACATTAACTTCATGTCTACTTTACCACCTCAGTATTCTGATCTACACACTTACAATTGATATTGGGTATTTTAATATACAAAGAGCACCGTGCCAGTGAGCCAGTGGAAGAAACTTTTAGCTCCAGAATTAGTACACATTTGCAGATAGAGCTATTTATCATTTTAAAAACTAAACTACATTTTTGGGGGGGGCAAAGGTTACACAATGGTAATGCTTTAACTTGTCAACTCTGGAAATGGTCTGCTTTTTGACTTCTTGTAAATAATACGTGAAATAAATTAGTTCTCTAATCAGTGCCTGGCTGGCTCACAATTGCCTATGCCACACAACCACAACACATTTATCAGTTTCTGTTCAGGTGACACTCAGGAATGGAATAGATGGGATGTTGTAAATTCGGATTAAGATGCATTGAAAGCAGTGTAAGAAAGCGATGCACGTATGGTCAAACAAATGCTGATCTGTTACACTAGCGCAAATCCAAAGTAATTCCACCTCAGGGAAGATTTTTCTGTATTTAAGTTGATGTTACAGAGAGCACAATTTGACCCAGTGGAGTTAGTTTAGATTTTCACCTGTGTAAATGAGATAAGAATCTGCTTCATTTTGTCTCCTTAGAATGTATTGGTGTCTAATATATGGCTACACCTATGCATGGAGCTAGGGGTGTGATTCCCAGCTCTAGCAGACATACTCATGCTAGCTCTCACTGAGCTAGCATGCTAAAAGTAATCGTGTAGCTGGGGCAACGGTGAGAAGTGGCACAGGCTGGCCACACTGAGTACATACCCACAAGGTTCAAGCAGGTTTGTTCTCGGCACAGCTAGCCATGCCACCACGTGCAGCTGCCCGTGCTACCTCAGCTACACTACTATTTTTAGTTAGTTAGTTAGTACCCGTTGAGAGCTAGCACAGGTACATCTACCTGAGCTAGGAATTGCACCCCCTGCTCCCACATATCCTACGTGAGCTAGTAAATGTATGCTACAAACAAAAAAACCTCCCTTCCACTCCTGGTAATTCAAACAAAAGGCAGCCTTTGTTTTAACATAATTGTATTTTTTTTCCTCTGAATGTTAAGCCTTGATGGTAGGCATGTCCTTCCCTTTACCCATAAGTAGTCCTATTGAACTTAATGAATTTATTCACATGAGTAAAGTTAATCACATACTTAATTGGTTGCTAGTTTGGGCCTTAATGATTATTTTTGGACAACTTATTTTTTTATAGCATTTTATATGATTACTTTCTCCCCTTCCCCTTTAGTTTCTTAAATTACTTGAAGTGTGTTCTCTAGTTTTGGATTTCTTTAAACTATCTAAGAGCAGATCTGTTTTTTCTTCCTGAATTGGAATGATTTTCCTTTTTACTAACAGCTTTGATTTTCACCCTCTTTTCTGGAATGTAATGATTACAATACTTTAATTTTTTTTTTGGTAATGTATCCACTTGAGGATTTTTTCCCCTTGTGTCTATGCTTTCAAAATGTCTACTTCAGCATTTTCCTCTTCATTTTGAAGATAAATATAGCAGTAATGATTTTTTTAACTGTTTGCTTTGAACACTTTTTCTCTTTCTCTCTAAACTACCTTCTGGTGAGGCACTGAAAAGTTTGACAGAATAGAATGATTCTTTACCACCTAGTTAAATATTTTTTCTACCAGGTAGATAAGTGGGCAATAATAATCAATGCTTCCTTCTTTCCCAAAGATGCTTGCAGATTACATATGTTTAGTAGATGGATATTAGACCTCTTATTATTAGCATGTTCATATCTCCTGGTCAAAGCACAGTTTTGCAAGTATGTGTGAACTTTAGGATCTATCTTTTAGAGCATAGCATCTTCAAAGTAGTGTTTTGTAGAACTTAAATAAAATTTATATTGTTTTCATGTACTGCAGTAGTACAGTTCGTCTTTGATTCCTCTGTATCTAATAGTTTTCTGTAACTCTCTCGCATATTAGGCCAAATTCATTTGTAGTGTAATGCCACTGAAGTTGATGGAATTATACCAGTGATGAATTTGTCAATATATTTCATTGAATGAAAGAGAGATCTAAACCAATTTTTACGGTGGTGTTGGAGAGAGCAGAATTTGGTCCATCTGTACTGTGCTACTGCATCTCTTTTTAGCAATGCTGAATGTTTGCCTTGTTCTGGTTTGTGGCCTTTATGCCAATTTCTATTTCTTCTAGAGATAGACCTAAGCCAAAACTTTGAAGCTGAGAACTGCTGAACTTTGATGGGGTTCACAACTCAGATCCACATTTTGTCCCTCAGGCCCTTCTTTAAATTAGTTCATAATGTTGTTTACCAGCATAAGCCAGAGACGCTTCTTTTAGCACTCTATTGTAATAATTTGGACTATCCATACCTTAAAAAGAATAGAATAATCTGCTTGTGTCACTTGGACCCTCTTCGCCGCTATTGGCTGGGTCCTGCTTTTATAGAACAAAGTGTTTACAAGAATAGCAGCATTATAAAACTCAGTGAGGAAAAAAAGATCTGAAAAGTCCTAACATTGCATAAAAACTCACCTCTTGGGATTTGCTGATGACTGAAAAAATTATGTTGTGTTTTCCATTGTATTCAGGCTTCAATCGGCACAAAGTCACTTTTTCCCTGTTAGTGTATGAGAGGGTTTAGGATGATTTTCTTTATTTATGTAATAATTTTATTCACTGTGATTGAAGAGGGTAGAAGCAAAATATTCAGTTCACCCATTACTATCTAAGAATCAATTGTGTTTCTTGAATGTGAGGTTGGAAATGGTTCTGTAAGTGTTATTTTTGTTTCTTCCAAATTGTGAGATCCTCTGACATTTTCATAAGCTCCTCACAGCCATGTTATCCTGTGATTTTGTACAACAATGGGATAATATAATGTAAATAATAGAATCACAGACTATCAGGGTTGGAAGGGACCTCATCTAGTCCAACCCCCTGCTCAAAGCAGGACCAATCCCCAGACAGATTTTTGCCCCAGATCCCTAAATGGCCCCCTCAAGGATTGAACTCCCAACCTTGAGTTTAGCAGGCCCATGCTCAAACCACTGAGCTATCCCTCCCCCAATAATAATAATAATAATAATAATTATTATTAATAATTAATTAGTAATAGTAAATAAAAACATACATCATCTCTATACCCCACGCCCACATTTTGCTATTGCTTTGAGACACACTTGGACTGTTTATGGAAAGAATACCAAGGCTGTTCCTCTGTAGTTTGGTTAATGCTTGTTCTTTAATAACTACTGTCCAGAAAATATTCATGTGTTCTATTTGTGATATGTGGTATGTTATATTGTTTTGCTGATATTTGCCACTGTAAAAAACCCTTTGTCAGAGCTTTGATCTATTTACATTAAACAAAACAAAAGAGTTTGCTTCTGACTTCTTCAGATCTGTGTGATCAATACTGACTAGAGAGTTTGTCAAGAATAGATTGTGAAGCTCTGCTCAGAACAAAGTTCAGGTCAGAGAAAGCATGAATAATTTTTCATTCCAAGAAAGAGCTGATCTTTCAGGTCAAGAATGAGATTATTCAGAGAACAATATGAGAAGGTCTGCAACGTGGTTGGCTATACTTCATTTGGCCAGTATGTAGACAGCATTTTCCAGAGGTGTAAATTTCTTCACTTTAAAGTGGATGTACTTTGGATTATTCTACATGGATTTCATGTTCAATACATCTGCAGATTAGATATCGATATTCTAAAAAATTCTGGTATAGCTTGGGATTGTGAATTCATTAATTGAGTTTGCCAGATTCACCACAGAACCAGTCCTGGGAGGCACATGATTAAAATCAATAGATAATTTAAGAATAAACATTCAAAAAAGACTAGATTTTTTGAAAGCAGCCCTGAAAGTGAAGCACTTGGAGGAGAGGAAGGTGATCAGGAACAGTCAACATGGATTCACCAAGGGCAAGTCATACCTGACCAACCTGATTGCCTTCTATGATGAGATAACTGGCTCTGTGGATATGGGGAAAGCAGTGGACGTGATATACCTTGACTTTAGCAAAGCTTTTGATATGGTCTCCCATAGTATTCTTGCCAGCAAGTTAAAGAAGTATGGATTGGATGAATGGACTATAAGGTGGATATAAAGCTGGCTAGATCGTCAGGCTCAACGGGTAGTAGTCAACAGCTCAATGCCTAGTTGGCAGCCGGTATCAAGCAGAGTGCTCCAAGGGTCAGTCCTAGGGGCAGTTTTGTTCAACATCTTCATTAATGAGCTGGATGATGGGATGGATTGCACCCTCAGCAAGTTCGTGGATGACACCACGCTGAGGGGAGAGGTAAATATGCTGGAGGGTAGGGATAAGGTCCAGAGTGACCAAGACAAATTGGAGGATTGGGCCAAAAGAAATCTGATGAGGTTCAACAAGGACAAGTGCAGAGTCCTGCACTTAGTGCATGGGATTCTTCCATCCTGCTACAGGCTGGTGACTGACTGGCTAAGCAGCAGTTCTGCAGAAAAGGACCTGGGGATTACAGTGGACGAGAAGCTGGATATAAGACAACTGTCTGTCCTTGTTGCCAAGAAGGCTAACAGGCTGCATTAGTAGGAGCATTGCCAGGAGATCGAGGGAAGTGATTATTCCCCTCTATTTGGCACTGGTGAGGCCACATCTAGAGTATTGCATCCAGTTTTGGGGACCCCACTACAGAAATGTTGTGCACAAATTGGAGAGAGTCCAGCGGAGGGCAACAAAAATGATTAGGGGGCTGGGGCACATGACTTATGAGGAGAGGCTGAGGGAAGTGGGCTTCTTTAGTCTGCAGAAGAGAAGAGTGAGGGGAGGATTTTATAGCAGCCTTCAGCTACCTGAAGGGGGGTTCCAAAGCGGATGGAGCTAGGCTGTTTTCAGTGGTGGCAAACGACAGAACAAGGAGCAATGGTCTCAAGTTGCAGTGGGGGAGGTCTAGGTTGGATATTAGGAAAAACTATTTCACTAGGAGGGTGGTGAAGCATTAGTGTATTATTACCAAGATCTCAGTACAACTCTGGGAACATTGTTTGTTCAACAACAACAACAAAATAAACATGGATCCTCCCCAGAATTCTTGAAGTGTGTCTTTTGCACATTTCAGTGAGTTTTAAAAATATGAGAGGTGTGATGAAAGAAATTTGAATGCAAATTTTTTATTTAATTTTAACAAATTAACAGATGTACTTGTAAATTCTAAAAAAGATGTATTCTGTGTTCAAAGACCTAAACACTGTTGTAGACCACTCTATTTCTATTTCCCACATCTGTATTAAGCCAATCAGATAGCTCTCTGCCATTGGCTTAGAGCATCTTCACCAGAAGCACTACAGTGGCACAGCTGCACCTCTGTAAATTATGTAGTGTAGACATAGTCTGGGACTGAAATGAGAAGCCTGAGGAGTGGAGACTGGGATATGTGTCCCAGGATGGGGAAGATAGAGGACTAGGAAAGGGACAGGCTGGAGGCGATAGGGCAGAAGGGCGTATACTTAAGGGGAAATGAGCAGAAGAGTCTGATCAGTAGAGCACATTCCCCTCCAGAACTTGAAATGGAACCTAAAATTCCTGAATCTCCCCATTCCTCTGCTGTCAGCAATTATCTGTGAAACCCACTGGCAAACTTTTTTTTCCATCCCCCTCTAGTGCCGGTCCACATAGAGAATGACAACCTGGTACTGTTATTAGTTACTGCCATCTGCTAGCTCAAGTGTCAGAGGTCTGTGTGGTGGATCTAAATGTTCCAACACTGTATCATGTAGGAGTCAGTATGGGTCAATTTGTTTGGGGTTTTTTTCAGATTTTTTTTGACAACCTAGGAAATTACACACACACAAATCTGTATTAAAAGAACATTATTAAGATTGAAAAGTCAAGCACTCAAAAGTTAGGAAAAACCAGAGTTAAGTTTGCCAGTATGTCCATATTAATTCTGATACAGGGTTTAATTACACTTTTGAAAATTAGGACTTTTAAGGCACCCAAATAAGAACCTCAGAGTATAAAGGTAGACACCCATTTAGAAAAAATCTTGTCTTGAATGCTTAACTATGCAACCTTAACATTATCTTAACATAACTTTTTTTAATGTAATATAATATGAATCTGGAAGACCTAACTTACCGGTTTTAATTATTGAATTTTGGGTTTGCCCTAGAAGACTGTACTTGACATTTCATTTTAATTCTTCTTTAAAGCATCTAATTTTTCTTTTAAGTTGTATCTCCAGCCAAGACTTTACAACCAATCAATACTCATCTGATACACTGTACTTTGTGTTAGAAATAGGAAGCAAGATACAAAGCTGAAACACTCCTTTTAAATGAGAGAGCCACATTACCCAAGCAAAGCTCCATTCATTTTTCGTAGATAAGTGTGCCTAGTTATTTAATGTTATATAACAATTCAAGATACTAATTAAAATATTTACAGATGTTACATTATAAAAAAGAAATTTTACAGGAATTAAACTATCCTATAAAATCCCTTTGGAATTATTACAACACCCAAGCAAACTAATTACACTAACCAAAATGTTCAAAAATACCATGTGCCCCTGACTTCAAGTACCAAACATATCAAGGGCTACTTATGACTGCTTGCAATTTATATTCAGGTTCCATTTATAAACAGTTTATAAAGCGCTGATGGTTAATATTTTAATAAATTGTTAATTCTTATAGATTATAAAGTCAAACAGGTCAATAGGTTTGTTAACACCATATACTGTGATGTGCTTTTCAGTGCAGAGACTGCTTACTCCTCGTGCACCATTGGGTTCAAGACACTCCAAAGGAAAGAAGGAGCTAGCGGTGTTGTAACCCTGTGCTTGCCAAACACCAACCAGCAGAGGGCCTGGTGCACACAGAAGAATAGGCATATAGCAGTGAGTGCATTGCCCTTTCATACCCCACAGCTCCAGGAATAATTCTGCTTCAAAGCTCTCCCTGGGTACTGCATCCCCACACTTCTCCCATTGCAGGCTAGTGTTCAGAAGGCATTTTCAGGCCTGACTAATGTTCTTCCCACTCTCATTTTGTGTAATGAAATGCTGATCTAGCCAGTGCTCATTAATTAGTTTTCCTTCCTCCCCACCCCAGATTCACTTTGATAGGATGTTTGCTAACTTTCTGGTTCCTAATAACTTCTTCAGTGCAGAGTTACCCTCTCTAGGAACTCTTTTTTTTTCTTAGCAGGCTTTTCTGTGATTGGCCTTTTAAATTTGGTAGCCTCAACAGCTGCAGGTGTAATGTCGCCATTTTGCAACTAAAAGCTGCTTCCTGTATCTTCCAGCTGCTAGGTACTTGTTATGTTTCCCCCTTTTTATTTCAAAGAAGGCACTTTCTTACACTAAGTATTGGACATTTGTCAGATTGAAAAGGCCATTTGCAGTTGCTAAAACATTAAAGGAATGTAGAATTGTAACAATTCATGCCGAGTAAGAGGGAAGGGGGGATATTAATGTATATAATGCATTCAACAAGATGACTTTGTGTTGAAATCACATATGGTCAATGAACAAATTATGAAAGTGAAGCACGTGAAATATCACAGTGGCTCAAGACTAGGGCTACGATTTTGTCACGGAAGTCACGGAATCCATGACTTCCAGAGACCTCCGTGACTTGAGCCCCCAGTGTCTGGGAGCTGGCCTGATCTCCCAGCCACAGAGGGCAGCAGGGGTGCCCCACAGGCAGCTCCCAGCCGGGGCGGAGGCAGGGGTGTCCAGAGCTTCGAGGCAGTGCAGAGACTCCAAACTCCCTGCTGCTGCAGGCAGCAGGGCTCCCAGGAATTTGCTGGTGGCCGCGGGCAGCCCAGGGCTCAGAGCCCCAAGCTTGGAGCTGCCATGTGCAGTGGGGGCACCCTGCACTTCCAAGCCAGGCCCCTCTGGTTGATGTGGGTTTTGTGATCCCCATTTTGTCATGCATATTTTTAGTGAAAGTCGTGGATAGGTCACGGGCTTCCATGAATTTTTCTTTATTGTCCATGCCCTGTCCGTGACTTCTACTAAAAATATGCGTGACAGAATCTTAGCCTTACTCAAGACTGACTTTATTGTCAGATAACTTAATAGCCATAGAGGACATCATAGGATAAGTTTTCAAAGCATTCCTTGTTAGCTGTTCAACTTCCCTTGACTTAATTGGAGTCAAGCAGCTAAATCACCACTTGACACTCTGAAAGTGTACCCCTCTGTCAGCTCCCCATGTCAAAGGAAATCCGAGCAGAAGACATGCCATGTATATTGAAGCACTGCTGGGCAATGACATTGATTTAAAAATATCAGTAACAGTGTACTCTGCATATAAAGAATGGAGAGGCCAGTTTTGTAAATCATTAGCAGAAACTAAATTCCTGTTAGGCTGCTAACTGAATATTCTGATCCCATGAAGTTAATCAAGTAATATCAAGGCTCCAGATACTGTAGAAGACATTGGATCTAAATTATGTGGCATGGCCTCCCAATTTATGAAGCAGTGCGGCCATAGAATTATGTTGCAATGCAAACTGCTTACCAAACCATACAATAACCTTCACTTTTACTGAAACAATTCTAAAACTGCACATCAAAGTGAGGCTATATAAAATGTATATTATTAATTTGAATTATAGCAGAGAAATAGCATGTTTGGAAAGCTTAGGGGCTTTGCAGGAGGACAGTCATTTTTAACCAAGGAGCTGGCTGAGGAAATATGGGACATCTAGAGCAGTGGTTCTCAACCCGGGGTACGCGTACCCCTGGGAGTATGCAGAGGTTTTCCAGGGGTACTCAACTCATCTAGACCAGTGTTTCTCAGCCTGGGGGTTGCAGCCTCGGGGGGGGGGAGTCACGGGACGGGTTTAGGGGGATCACAAGTGTAGGGCCGGCATTAGAGGATGGCAAGCACGGCAATTGCCCGGGGCCCCATGCCACAGGGGGTCCTGCAAAGCTAAGTTACATGCTTCAGCCCCACTGCCTGGGGCTCCGGCTTCAAACAAGGCTCACAAGTGAAAAACAGGCTCAAGTATCTCACTGAAAGATAAGTACAATATTTATATTCCAATTGATTTATATAAGTATATGGTGAACACGAGAAAGTAATCAATTTTTCAGTATTAGAGTGCTGTGACACTTTTGTATTTTTCTGTGTGATGTTGTAAGCAAGTTGTTTTTAAGTGAGGTGAAACTTGGGGTATGCAAAACAAATCAGACTTCTGAAAGGGGTACAGTAGTCTAGAAAGGGCGAGAACCACTGATCTAGAGTCACTGTGAGGCAGAATGGGCCGAAGCACTTTTCTGGGAGAAGCAGGTGGAGCTAACAGAAGGAGTCAGCTGCCGTCCAGAGCTTCTAAGCAGCACAGAAGTAGAGTGATTTCTACAGCAGCCTGGAGACCTCAGCCCACGAGGGTCACAATGTCTCACCTTATCACTTGAACTCAAGGACCATCACCAAAATCCCAGGGCTTTTAACCTCTGGAAACCATTCATTTTATTCTCTTAACCGAACTGGAAACCGACTGCAAGTTGTGATGAATAAACAACTCCACCCTAGTTACCTCAATTGGCCTATGGGAGAAAAAATTCCTTCCTACCCCCTAAACAGGGAATTGACTAGACCCGCAGTATCAGTCAGGCTGGGTTCCCATTCCTAGTCTGGATGGGTAGGGTGGGCTTCTGGAACAAAGCCAAAAGAGGCTTCCAGTGGCCCCTGAGCTGAGTTAAATCCTGTGAGCTGGGGAATGCTGGCCAATTAGCATCCCTCCCCACAGCTGGCCAACGACTGCCAGAGACTCCCAGAAGGAGGAGCTACCTATTATACCTTGGCAAGTGTCTCCCTTCTTTGCCTTTGGGACTGTTCCCCTTTCAGTGCGAGACCCATCAAGTTTCCCCCACCAGTTGATGTGGGGTAGGTGGCATTTTTAAAGACAGCAGTGTGGAAGCAAGTGCTGGAAACCCATTGATGTCGCTGTTGTGAACAAAACATAGAAAATGTACAGAAATTGAGAGAGAGAGAGAGAGAGAGAGAGGGAGAAAAACTGTAGTAGGAGAAGCTGAGGACCTAGAAGATGGCAATCAACAAACTAAGTAAGAAATTCAGAACACTTTCTGACAGCTGTTATGAAGAGAAGCTGATTTAAAGCATGTTGTAACTTGCACTCAGAGTTAATATTGATGGAAACTAGAGGGATGAACTGGAGCTAACAGAACAAGCTTTTAAAGTGGATGTTTAAGTGAAGCTCATGAAGATAATGGGTCTTCAAGTGGACTCAGTATATTGTGAAACAATTGTTATAACTGGAGAGAGAAGGTGGGTGAGGTAATATCTAGTTTCTCTCTCTCACCAGCAAAAGTTGGTCCAAAAAAAGATATAACCTTATCCACCTTTTCTGTTTAATATTCTGCGACACACATGGCTACAACGACACTGCATACTGTTTTTACAATTGTTAAATGACTTATACCAATGAGGCTGCTTTCTCAGTTAGAAATAATTTAAAATACTTGGCAGGATTTTGTCATTGCGGATTTCTCTGCACACTTTCCAAAGTCTCAAAATAATCCACATTGTTTCCCCCTTTACTTCCCTTCACTTTTAAATCATTTTAAACTAACCTCCCTTTCAGTAACCTCTAGTCCCAGGTCTTGTATAAAATAAAACAAATACCTGAAAGGGTGCTAGGTAGCATTGTCTCAGTATGTTTAACCCTTTAAAATCATTTTCTTATACTGGTTACTGCTTGATTTTATTTGATCAAAATGTTGTTGATAATCCCATTTTTGTACACACTGCACCTATGGATTCACCCTCTATTTTACCTTAAAGACCTATTATAACATTTCTTTAAGAACTGCACCCTGCATACTTCTTATGTCAGAATAAACATAATGAGGCAAAGAAAAGACCAGTGCTGCCCCCTCCCCAACTTCTAATCTCGTTGGGCTTCTGCTCATTGAAGCATCCTCTTCCCTTCGGATGGAGGCTGCTGCCCCAGTTGCTACCACTTTGGCTAGCTCTGTTCTTGCTGCTAATATATAAACTCCACAGAGCTCGGGGGTAGCGTTTGTGGAAGAAAATGGAAAGGGTCAATCAGGAACCTGTAAAGATCCAAAATGTGCTTAAAATAAATAGTTTTTAAAAAATGTTGTCCATTTTTACACTGAACTGCACTATAAAGCCCCTTTACCTTCAGCATGAATTACACCCCATTTTAAACTTAACTGAGTTTTGACTAAATACTCATTGAAGTTGTCTATTAAATTAACAAGGATTTCCTTCCCAGTCGAAAACAGAATATCAACATTTACCGTAAATATGCCTGCTCATCAGAAATCACTGACGTACTCTCATATGAGAAATAATTCCAAATAAAAAGCTAGCTACAAGGAGGACCATTCAGAAGATGAAAACACGAGTTATATCTACCTAGTACTTTGATTTAATGAATGTGTTTACAATATTCTTTGCAAAAGCTGTAGTAGCAAATTGCGGAAAAAAATAAAGAACAGGAAATCACTGTTTTCATTGTTTATCCTTTTAATATATAAACAGCTTCACAGTTAGGCAATAGGCAATGGCAACAATTCAATCTGTAGTTTAGGCAATTTACAGCACAATAATGGGAGGGTGTATTTCAAGCATAGAAGAGGAGTGTCCCCTTTGTAAAAATCTTGTTCTGTTCTTGAAAGGGCCTCCAAAGATTTCTCTCTTTCATTTGGGCTTCTATAAATATTTATATCCATAAATATTTCATCCTTACTAGCACTTGATGGGAGAACAGGGGATGCCAATAAAATACGCCCACTAGGGAAATATGTCTAACAATAGATTGAAAGGTAATTCCTGCTTTTGTGTGACATAGCATCCACAGTCATTGCTATACTAGAAAAGAAGCTTAAGTAACACATCTGGAAAGTCTGTGACAAAGTCCTCACTTGATGAGTACTTTACAGTAACCCATTGGAGTGTCAATGCCAATCAACCAGTTTATCCAGCCTGTGAGAGAATGCTTGCAGCATTCTGTCCCAAATTAGGATAACTTGGCACAGACTTCGGTTCTAAACTACTTAACTGGTAGTGTAGACATGGCCTGTGTTGGCAAAACTTATGTTGCTCAGGGGTGTGAAAAAACCACCCCGCTGAGCGATGTAAATTTCGCTGGCATAAGTGGTAGTATGCACAGCACAATGTTGGTGGGAGTGCTGCTTTCGCCGCTCATTAGGGATGGCTTAATTATGTTGACAGGAGAGCTCTCTCCCGTCAGCATAGAGCAGCTATGTGAGAAATCTTACAGCGGTGCAGCTGCATCAGTACAGCTGTGATGCGGTAATGTCTCAAGTGTAGACAGCCTCAGTGTTTTGTTTAATTTATTTTCCTTTCTTAGACTTTTGGCCTATAAAACAGGGGCAGAGGTTCCCTTCTGATACCTTTCCTATTCTAATTGCATAAAAGGCTGCTAAGGGAGATGATTGTTAGCTATTGTGGGCGGCAACAGTACCAATACATGAAGGGTGAGCAGCTATATGCCTCTCTTTCACTGATGCCAGATGATGTAATTTTTTGTTTTTGGACTGCACGGCAGCAGTTAGGGTATCCACTATCTCAAATGATGTAATTTTGGTTTATGGCGAAACAATGTGGCTTAATTTTCAGATGTGCTGAGCACCAACAACTCCTATGGTCTTGAGTGGGAGCTACTGGTGTTCAGAGCCACTGAAAAAAATCAGGCCTGATGATACCTAGTGACTTTCCCCCACAATAATGTGGCTTTAAAATCCTAGCTGGATGATGGTTCTGGGAATGGCATTACAGTGAAGATGCTGTGAAGCATCACTTAATAGATAACACCCCATGTTGAAATGTAACTAATCCTGTCTAACGATTCTAGACTCAATATTATAGAATTTCAGCATTTGAGATATGGTAGTAAATTCAAGTAACAAAGTACATTGTTTGCTTTTGCAGTCATAACAGTTTCCACAAACACATTAGTACCAAACATTAGCATAAAATCTGAAATTATAGCAAGTACTTAACTCCAGAAATTGATCCATGTGAAATCACAAAATTAGTCATATTTGGGAACTGAATTTGTGATGACTAGTGCAGCTGAAACATTTCAAACTATATATACAAAAGATGGTTAGATAATCATTGGGATGCTGTTTCATGAGGTGTTAACCAAAACAATTGCTGTAGTACCATAGTTTGTGCATAGATTTCCACAATTAAAGTAGAGATGAACATGAGATGGCCTAAGCCATGACATCCTGGGCTTTGATATTCTGGATCTTACAAGCTAAGTAGGGTTAGGCCTATGAAATACTTGGCTGGAAGATCTCCAAGGAAAAAACAAGTTATAGATGGCACGCTTTCTCCAAGTCAGAATTTTATATGGTAAGTTCTTTGGGGTTGGGACTCTCTCTTTGTTTTTAAGTCTTATGTAGTGCTGAGCACACTGCCACTGCTTGACAAATTGATAGTAAATAATAATTAACTGAGCCAACATCCGAGTGTGGAGTTAGGAGAATAGCTATCTATTAGGGCTGTTGATTAATCACAGTTAACTCACATGATTAACTAAAAAAAATTAATTGTGATTAATTGCAGTTTTAATCACACTGTTAATAGAATACCAATTGAAATTTATTATTTTTTTGGATTTTTTTTACATTTTCATATATAGTGTATTCTGTGTTGTAATTGAAATCAAAGTGTATTCTATTTTTGATTATAAATATTTGCACTGTAAAAAATGATAAAAAAAAGAAATAGTATTTTTCAGTTCACCTCATACAAGTACTGTAGTGCAATCTCTTTGTTATGAAAGTGCAACTTATAAATGTAGATTTTTTTATTACATAACTGCACTCAAAAACAAAACAATGTTGTTTTGTTCATGCTTCGACCACTATTTCAGAGAACATGCTTCCATGTTGATGACTCTTGTTAAAAAAAATGCGTTAATTAGTTTTGTGACCAAACTCCTTGGTTGAGAATTGTATGTCTCCTGTCCTGTGTTTTACCCTCATTCTGCCATATATTTCATGTTATAGCAGTCTTGGATGGTGACCCAGCACATCATTTGTTTTAAGAACACTTTCACTGCAGATTTGACAAAACGCAAAGAAGGTACCAATGTGAGATTTCTAAACATAGCTACAGCACTTGAGCCAAGGTTTAAGAATCTGAAGTGCATTCCAAAATCTGAGAGGGATGAGGTGTGGAGCATGCTTTCAGAAATCTTAAAAGAGCAACACTCTGATGCGGAAACTACAGAACCCAAACAAGAAAATCAACCTTCTGGTGGATCTGACTCAGATAATGAAAATGAACATGTGTCAGTCCGCACTGCTTTGGATTGTTATTGAGCAGAACCCATAATCAGCATGGATGCATGTCCCTTAGAATGGTGGTTGAAGCATGAAGGGACATATGAATCTTCAGCGTATCTGGCACATAAATATCTTGCGACGCTGGCTACAACAGTGCCATGAGAACACCTGTTCTCACTTTCAGGTGACATTGTAAACAAGAAGAGGGCAGAATTATCTCCTGCAAATGTAAACAAACTTGTTTGTCTGAGCGATTGGCTGAACAAGAGGTAGGACTGAATGGACTTGTAGGCTCTAAAGCTCTACATTGTTTTATTTTTGAATGCAAGGGTTTTTTTGTACATAATTCTATATTTTGTGACAGACCCAGACCAGTGGGGTACAGGAGTCTGGTAGAGGGCAAATATACTGGTCACTGGATGAGTAGTTTTCTGTTCCCTGAGTGACCAGAGCAGGGGCTGCACTAGAGTAATCAGGAACCTGCTAGAACCAGTTAAGGCAGGCAGGCTAATTAGGACACCTGGAGCCAATTAAGAAGAAGCTGCTAGAATCAATTAAGGCAGGCTTATCAGGGCACCTGGGTTTTAAAAAGGAGCTCACTTCAGTTTGTGGGGTGAGTGTGAGGAGCTGGGAGCAAGAGGTGCAAGGAGCTGAGAGTCAGAGGGTGTGCTGCTGGAGGACTGAGGAGCACAAGCATTATCAGACACCAGGAGGAAGGTCCTGTGGTGAGAATAAGGAAGGTGTTTGGAGGAGGCCATGGGGAAGTAGCCCAGGGAGTTGTAGCTGTCATGCAACTGTTACAGGAGGCACTATAGACAGCTGCAGTCCACAGGGCCCTGGGCTGGAACCCGGAGTAGAGGGAGGGCCCGGGTTCCCCCCAAACCTCCCAATTGACCTGGACTGTGGGTTCTTCCAGAGGGGAAGGTCTCTGGGCTGTTCCCCAACCCACATGGTGAATCTCTGAGGCAAGAAAATCCGCCAATAAGCGCAGGACCCACCAAGATAGAGGAGGAACATTGTCACAATTTGTAAGTTCAATTTTCATAATAAAGAGATTGCACTACAGTACTTGTATTAGGTGAATTGAAAAATACAATTTCTTGTTTTTTGTAATCAAAAATAAATATAAAGTGAGCACTGTACACTTTGTATTCTGTGTTGTAATTGAAATCAATATATTTGAAAATGTAGAAAACATTCAAAAATATTTAAATAAATGGTATTCTATTATTTTTTTAACTGTGTGATTAATCACACGACTGATTTTTTTAATCGCATGACAGCCCTATCTATCTATCCATCTATCTATCTATCTACTTTTGACCCTGAACACCATAGTATTTTTGCACTGTAGAAATTTGTTGCTCAAATGAAACACAAAACTGTGATCTTGATAATTTCTGGTAATTAAAAATCACATTGTATTGTATTTTTCTAAGAAGAAGAGGGGGGTTTTGCCCTGTTTTTCTGGTCCAACTCCAGTCTGGGTTATTTGGTGTAAAATGTAGTACTTTATATAGTTTATGATTCTGTAAAATGTTTTGATGCTTGCAATAGGCACTATACAGTCATTAATTTCAGCAAGTGGGGAACTATTTTAGTTCACAGTTTAGATGGAAATGTGAACAACCAAAAACCAGCCTCCTGTTTCTCTCAACAAGGAGAATTCAGCAAGGCAATATTATCATTATGCTCAGAAACAAAGGAGAGGAAAGGCCAAAGAGATCACTTTTAGCCATAAGCTATCTATTTTCAAAGAGGATTTTTTAGAAGTAAAGGTTAAAAAGAATCTAAGAATTCAATCCTGTTTCATCAAAGCAAAATACATTTTTACCTAAAGGCAGGGAGAAGGATTAGGAGTCATTATGTATAGCTAATTAGAAATGAGTCAAAATGTTGTATAATTTGGACAGCGGTAAACTTAAAGTGCTGGTTGGCTTGAAAGAAATGCTAATCATTACTCCCTATTATGCATTTGCCTAAATTGCCAGATCAGTCTAAATGGAAGGATAAAGGGTAAGGACTATCTGTGGTGCATGGCAATTATAACCACTAATTGTGTTTATTGTGAATGGAATTAGCATGTGGACTTATATGCAAAGGCAGTTTCTAAAATCTGGACAAGAACAGTTAATTTCCAAATGATCGAAAGGGAAAGGAGACTTTGGAATGCTTTTCCATGGAAATATGTTGTGTAACCAAACAAGCATTCTTTTGTGGAGTTTGATAAACCCTGGGTCATTGGGCTTCAGGCTGATAAGATTTAATTGAGATTCAGCGATAAAAGAGAAACATTTGCCCGCTGCCCCCCCCCTCCAAAAAAAGATGAATTTAAAACCCTAAAACTGATTATTATTTTTTCTGGAAATTTTCCCCTTTTCAGCGAGCACCCATGGTCACCTTAATGTCTATCTGGGGAGGTTTCAGCATAGTTCCTTTGTGATACCTTTCTGTCTCTTTCCTGCTCAGTATCTTTTCATATTTTTTGGAGAAATGGCACACTTGTTGAATTTATGTAGTCGTTTGTGATTCTGCTGACTGTCTCACTTTCTCTGTTATGCTCCCCTGAAAGGAGGAATAAGGAAAGAATATTTTAAATGGAAATGAAAAGAATACTAAAGAGTAATAGCTTAAAATCCATTAATTTAGACATTGATTTTATGCCAAACAAGAATTCCATCTTCTTAGGGACTTAAATGTGATTTTTCTCTATGGAATACTTCTAATATGAATTATTGTTTATAAGAGCCTATTTTTACTTTTGTATCCACACTGTAGACCTCTTCTCTGCTGACATCAGACTGAACCAGTACAGCAGAAGTGAGAAGCTTTTTCTAACAAAATATTTTTTAATTGGAAAATGCCAATTTATTGAAACTGAAGCTATCCATAGGAAAGAGTTGATTTTTGAGGAATTTCTGTTTTTGTTGGGGGGGAAAAATTGAAATTTTTTGTTTCACTTGTTTCAAAATGTTCCATTCTGACACTTTCAAAACAGAGTTTGTTTTCAGTTCAAAATAATTTTGTTAAAAATGTTAGTTAATTTATACTAAAAAAGTTAAAATATAAAACAGGCAAAATGAAAACAAAACATGATTATTGATCTGCTTGCACATTTTTGCAGACTATTCGTTGGTAAAAATTTGAGATTTTGAATGTTGTTCTGGTTCAGGATGGAAATAATGTTCAAAATCTTGAAAATTCTCACAGGATTAAAAAACCATTTCCAGCTCTATTGATTAGGCTGTAATAAATGCTAATTCCATTTTTTCCAATAGGTGGCTGCCAAAATACCTGCGAGAACTGCACCATAAGCATCTCTGAAATGGCTACATGTTTTACAAGAGCTTAAAAGGTCATCTTCTTTAGGTTAGCTTTGGAGCAAAGTCCATCTTATGACAGTTTCAGAAGGTTTGCATGCTTGGGATAGATTCTGTCACCAGGGTGGTATGTAGGTGTGCTGCCCAGGAGTATTCTACTGAATGAACTGTGGCTTGGGGTGCTAAAAGTCCTTCCTTGCACCAGCCTTGCTCAGTGGGGTTTGAGGGTGTGGTTAATTAATGCTGTTACAAGCTGACAGTAAATTACAAACAGTCACACACACCCTACCACCACGCTAGCTCAACTGGACTGCCCTAAGAGCAAGGAGGTGAAGCTAAGTCTTTACACATTCTTCACCCCAAACTGGCTCAACTGCTCCAGGTATGGCCTAAGCAGGCATGTAGCCCACTCAACTGTATGTGTCTTGACCTACAGTCCTAGTCCTTTGCATAGGGACATAAGACAGGGTTATTACTCATCTGTGCTGATGTGTAGGTCAAATCATAATCTATCCTTTAGTGATGCAATTGAGTATGGTGCAAATATCTGATAGGTGACATATTGCAGTTGGCCTCCTATTTCAATATGTTTATTGATGACAGATCCTTGTTCCAAAAATGTGCTTGGGCTAAGGATCACCTCGTTCTTGACAGCTTCAGTATTTTTACACTTTGATCTGTAATATGCATATGATTCAGTATTCAGTGCTTAATTTCAGTTGGAACTGTCCGAAGCAGAGCTCTGGCAAATATTTTCAACCCTCCTGGAGTTTTTTTAGCATGTTGGGTGGGGAGGAAGCCATGTGGGAGGAAGGGGTTTCAGGACATATTCTATGAGAATTTAAGCCCCGTCGATACTGATTTTGACTGATATCAGAGTTAGTGAGTGCAATGCCATTTAAGTAATAAACTACATTCTCACTGCCTTTTCCTTCCAGTTGATTTTTTGACCCTCTTGTCAGAAGCTTGGAAATAGTTCTGTGGTAATACTTGCATGCTGTGTGATTATAGAACTGTAGGGCAGGAAGGGACCTCAAGATATCATCTAGTCCAACCCCCTGCAGTGAGACCCAACCAAATAAAACTAGACCATGCCTGATAGGGTGACCAGATAGCAAGTGTGAAAAATAAAGATGGCAGGGGGGTAATAGGGTGCCTATATAAGACAAAGCTTGTAATATCAGGGCATCTGGTCACCCTAATCCCTGACAGGCGCTCTTAAAAACCTCTAATGTTGGGGATTCCACAGCCTCCCTTAGAAGCCTATTTCAGAACTTAACTATCCTTATAGTTAGCAAGTTTTTTTTCCTAATATCTAACCTAAATCTCCCTTGCTGCAGATTAAGCCCATTACTTCTTGTCCTACCTTCAGTGGACATGGAGAACAATTGATCACTATCCTCTTGATAAACAACCCTTAACATATTTGAAGACTGTTAGCAATTCTCCTTTCAGTCTTCTTTTCTTAAGAAGAAACATGCCAACTTTTTAAAATCTTTCCTCCTAGGTCATATTTTCTAAACCTTTTATCATTTTTGTTGTTCTCCTCTGGACTCTCTCCAATTCGTCTACATCTTTCCTGAAGTGTGGTGCCCAGAATTGGACACAATACTCCAGCTGAGGCCTCACCAGTACCAAGTGGAGTGGGACAACTACCTCCCATATCTTACAAACGACACTCCTGTTATTACACCCCAGAATGATATTAGCCTTTTTCAAATATTGTTGGCTCATATTCAGTTTGTGATCTACTCTAACTCCCCAGATCTGTTTCTGTAGTACTATCACCAAGCCAGTTATTCCCCATTTTTTATTTGTGCATTTGCTTTTTCTTTCTCAAATGTAGCAGTTTGCACTTTTATTTATGGAATTTCATTTGTTGATTTCAGACTAATTCCCCAATTTGTCAAAGTCACTTTGAATTCTTATCATGTCCTCCAAAGTGTTTGCAACCCCTCCCAGTTTGGTGTTATGCACAGATTTTATAAGCATACTCTCCACTCCATTATCAAAGTCATTAATGAAAATATTGACTAGTAGTTGACCCAGGACAGATCCTTGTGGGAACTCACTAGATAATTCCTCCCAGTATGAGGGTTAACCATTGATAACTACTATATGAGTTTGGTTTTTCAACCAGTTGTGCACCCACCTTATTGTAATTTCATCTAGAGTCAGACCACATTTCCTTAGTTTGCTCATGACAATGTCATGAGGTACTGTGTCAAAGCCTTACTAAAAATCAAGATGTATCACATCTACAGCTTCCTCCCCTCAGGAGCCCTGTCTTAGAAGGAAATAGAATTGGTTTGTTGACAAATCCATGTTGGCTATTCCTTTATAACCCTGTTATCCTCTATGTGCTTACAAACTGATTGTTTAATAATTTGTTCCAGTGTCTTTCCCGGTCACAAAGTTAGGCTGACTGGTCTATAATTCCCCGGGTTCTCTTTCCCTGCTCCTTTTAATGATAGGTACTATGGATGCCCTTCTTTAGTCCTCTGGGACCTCACCCATCTTCCATGAGTTCTCAAAAATAATCACTAATGGTTCCAAGATTGCTTCAGCTAATTTCTTTAGTACCTAAGGATGAATTTAATCAGGCCTGCCTACTTGAATACATCTAAGTTATCTAAATATTCTTTAATAGGTTCTTTCTCTGTTCCTTAAGTTCCTTCCTTCCTTGTTGTTGATATCATTTGTGTTGACTATCTACTCAATGTTATTTTTAATGAAGACTGAAACAAAACAGGCATTAAATGTTTTAGACTTCTTGGTATCATCTGTTATTAGCTCTCCTTTCCTGCAAAGTAGTGGACATACATTTTTCTTCATCTTTCTCTTGCTTCTAATGTATTTATAAAACTTATCATTCTTATGCACCCATATAAACACACTGATTCATTTCCACCAATATTTTAGCATGGTATCTTTCATCAATATTCATAATCCACAGAAAGACTCAGTCAGTAACTTGGTCAACTTTTTGAGAACCAATTTATCGTCATTAGAACCAGCAACACCTGCAGAATAAATTGCCAGGGCACGTTGTGAAGGCCAAAACTATAACTGAGTTCAAAAAAGAGTTAGATAAGTTCATGGAGGATAGGTCCATCAATGGCTATTAGCCAAGATGGTCACGGATGCAACCCCATGCTCTGGGTGTCCTCTAAGCCTCTGACTTCCAGATACTGGGACTGCATGACCAGAGATAGATAATTTGGTAATTGCCCTATTCTGTTCATTCCCTTTGAAGCATCTGACATTGGCCACTGTTGGAAGACAGGACACTGGCCTAAATGGACCATTGGTCTGATCCAGTATGGCCATTCTTATGTTTCTTTATAGCTTTTAACAGATTTGGAGCATCATGCATATCAGGCTATTCCACATCTGAAAACATTCTTCTATATCAACATTTTTTATAATATCTTTAGCCATTATGTAGATTTTATCAATTTTCGTATGACGAATAAATCTATCAGTTCGAACTGATACAACTAGAGATTTTTCTAGGGTCATGAACCAGGTGAAATGTATGACAAGTTGTCTTTTTTGAAGTCATTGACATTCTTTCTTTAGTAAAGCTAATCTGAAACCATTTTCCTGCTGCCCTTTGGCAAAGGCCAACTTCATGTAGATAAAAACCCTTATCCTGTAATCTGATGTAAGTGGACAGATGCTTCCACTCCTGTAGATTATTTTTGGAGTCCACGGAGAGCCAAATTTTTTTATAGTAATTTGATACAGTGCTTATCTTAGTGGATGAAGAGTCTGCCAAAGATCTTCTCTTCTCTGAAATATTTTGGGACACCGATGAATCAGTGACATACCATGACTGGGAAAGAAATGGAAACTCACACCCCATTTCTTTTGATGATACTAATTTGGTGGCAAATTCAAGAGATGAGGTTACTTACATTTCTTCGTTTTAAAAAATTTTACAGGCAACATCTTCCCTGCATCTTATAATTTCTAGTTGCTGTGCCAAACCAGAATGGAGTGTGTGTAAAATTGGAACAACACAACCTGTCACCGTAACTACTCCATCCTTCCTGTTCATTTATCATGCTGCCAAAATGAATAAATAAATTCATTAGTAAATTGGATCTTCTTTCTATTATACGAGTGCTACTGCCACAGCTTCTGTATTCAGTATTGTCGATCCCTCTGAGCACTGTCCTCGCTCAGATAATATAATTAATTAAGGGTGCTCAGCTCCTTGCTGGATTAGCTACTAAAAAAACAAGAAGTATGTTAGTATATTAAACACAGCTAATTGGTTCCTCAAACACGAGGTTAATTAAATTTAAAATATTCACTTGTAAATTCTCAGAAATATTTTGTAAGTGCTAGAGAGCAATACAATCCTTGCCACGTGCAGTATGCACTGTCTGATTCTTTATGGTTCAGTCATCTTAAGAAGCTGCTGCCTGATTGGTTAGTATAATGATGATTTTGATAGTGCTTCCTCCTTAGGAAGTAATTTCTGGTTCTAGGGCTGAATACAATCTTTTGGTATTTTATTGATTTTTTTTCAGGTAAATGTTGTTTATCTGCCTCAGTTGTAGAGAGTGGGAAGCTGAGGCAGCTTCTTTGTTGCTGGCAAACAATTTAAGAATTCATAGTGTAGGAACCAATCAACGCACTGGGATTATAGTAATTGATCAAAGCATAGAGATTTGTGCAATCACTGAGTGGTTATATATAAACAACTATACAAGAATAATACCAACCTCTGCACTCTGGCAAATAATGATTGTCAGCCAGCATCCTAGAACATACATAACTGTCTGGGTATTAGGAAATACTCATACAATGGGTAGGCAGATCAGATATCCAGTCAGAATGCACAAAATTAGATAATTCAGAGAAACTGTGCTGTTAAGGATCAGTATCTTTACAGAATCCCAGCAAAGTGATTGGTTGGGACAATTCACGTCAGCATAATGTTACATAATATTCTTCTGTGGTGTCTAGTTTCTAGCCTCCCTCCTAAATCTCAACTCCAATTCTGACAAAAATGTTAGTCATTGTGGAAAAGAATGATCCAATAATCCCAGACCGAAGTGTGTAATGTAATCCATCTCAATCTAATTTTTTGGAAGAGCAGAAGACAATAGTGCTCTGCTAAGGTGTACAGCTCACATGCATGTGCATAGGGGACTTTCAGGCACCTTTATGTTCCTCAATCCTGCAGTTATCTCCTGCATAAAATTAGAACAGCCCCAAGGCTGCTTTATTGTACACCAGCTTCCCATGGTATCCTGGCAGTTAGGGATCCTTGGCCTATGGATACCCTAGCCATGCCTTCTCTTCCCAGGCCATGTCCTCTGCACTGTTGCCCTGTGACATCCTAAGAGTCCCCCTACACAAGGAAAATCCTCCAGTGACTGACTAATCTAGATTTAGGGTAACTCTGTACCACCCCGTGCTATTCAAGGAGATGGGTCAAGATACTTTGCAGACTGCTTTAATAAGAAACTCACAATGAAAAAGGGAAGCTTCTTTTCTTCTGCTCTTTTATCCAGGGACCAGACTTTCGGAACGTTTTCCCCAATGACAGGGTAACAAAAAATAGCATCCAAAGGGGGTTAGTTTGGATAAAGAGAGAGATGTCCATTTACTTGTTGTATACAAACATCACTGTAGAAGTCTGAAGGATGCTTTCAATTGGATGAAATTTTTAAAAAGGGTGAGATTAAAAAAGACGGTATTTTTGTTTTGTTTCCTCTTTTGAACTTTTGACTATTTTTGTGCAAGATGCACCCTCAGTACTGCCCCATGGGAGGTACAGTCATCTGTGCAATGCTGGCATGGACAAACACAGCAGTGTTGAGTGATACATAAGTTCATTGGAAGGTGACAGAGGAGGAGTTAATATTTTTAGAGCTTTTCTATACAGCTATTCCACAATAGTTCCTCATGTGGATTCTTATTCTTTGGAAGTGGATTAAGCTAAACCACAAAAAGATACTCTGTGCGAAATAAGAGTGCTCACAGGCTGAGCTAGTGATGAAAAGCCATTGTATTTAAAATTCACACTCTAGCTTGTTTTGCAATAGTGTCTCTGTTTAGACATGACATTATGCTAATTTATATGTCTGGCAGGCACATTTCAAATGTGTGTGTTCCATTTTATCAAAACAGATAATTTGTCATAACTATTTTAAGTTACTGTGGCTAAAACTGGTTTGATCAAGGCTGACTATGACCAGCTATATTGATATTCAGAAGCCAGCAGCTTAAGCATATGTTGATATAGATTCATAGATTCATAGATTCTAGGACTGGAAGGGACCTC
>NW_020664464.1:23233056-23246119 GCF_002925995.2 Terrapene triunguis | reverse complement strand
CTTCATAGGTCATGTTCTCAAGTGGCAACAGCATCTAGTCTGTCATATCTAGAAATCCGGGCTTCAGGATGGGAAATCTCATTTCAATACCTTGACATTAATCCTGTAAGTACCTCTGTCTGCTTATTTAGATGTATCCAAACAGATCAAAGAATAAACAAGCACACACTTATCTAGGCATCCTTTACAATTATTGAAAAGCACAATCAAAGACAAAAAATAGCAGCAAACTTCATCAATTACAGCAATGACTTATTAGGCCTTAGAGTAAAAGAGGAAAAAAACAGAATTATTCCACTCTCCCTAAGCATCACCCCTCAAACAACATTCCTTTCCCCAAAATCTCCCATAAAAGATACACCCCTACACATTATGAAAACATGATAGGAACCTCCCTTAGCATCTCAGTAGGCCAGCTGAGTTTTTGAGGGAGAGTGGTTGCAGGAGCAGAAGGAAGAGAGGTGGAGTGCCAAAGGGAAAGGTGACTATCAAATATTTTCCTGTTACAGCTTTTATTTTAACTAGTAGGCAACTTACTGAAAAATAATCCTAAAGTTGCATTTTGTTAAATGGTTCTATTTGAAAATTATTTTAAGATGTTTCAAATGCTGCCTGCCAGTCATTCTGGCTGGACTCCAAGCCCTTTTGATTCTCTCTTTACATTACGAGCAGCTTAAAAACTGAGTGAAAGTCCCTCAAGAACCAAATTCTAAGGATTTGTGTTTTTTTCCCCCTCCATATTCTCTGTGAAATTTGGATCCTCTTAAATGAAAGCAGAACTAATCTATGAGCTTGCTTCACTTTCTTTTAGCACAGAACATATTTTTCTAAACATATATCTCATGCAAGCTTAGAAGGTGTTTTACAGACAGATTCCCCCCCCCCCCGAATTAGCAATTTAGTAAAAAATAACATCTCTGCTCAAAATGGTATTAACAATGGCTTGATGACAAGAAAATACAATCCTGTCAAATTGGACTTCATGAATAATTCACAAGGTCCAATTTCACGTGTTAACCCATCATTAGAGAGAAAGTGTCTCTATACCATACATGCTTGTTAATAACGACTTTCTGGTATTTGTAGAAATAACACTGAAAACACTTCTCTGAATTGTGATTTCATTTTGTTTTTATTTGAATTCTGATTTTGAATCTCACAGCATTGCAGGCCTCCATATTAAAACCAATAGTTCCTGCTAGACTAAATGACATGGTTGTTTACTCAAATGAATTAAAAAAAAATCCCTATGCTAATAATTTGATTTTGGATTGGAACATTGGAACCTTTGGAACCAAGGGATGTGGTAGATTCTCCATCACCTGAAATCTTTAAATCAGACGTGGATGTCTTTCAAAAAGAGATACTCTAGTTCAGTCCCAAGTTACTGGGCTTGATGCTAGAATGACTGGGTGAACTTCAATGGCCCACATTAGGTAAGAGGTCAGATTAGATGATCACAAAGGTTTTAGTCTATGAAGGTCGTTCTGGCTATGATGTGGCAAAGCTTTATCAAGTAGGAAGGTTTTCCAGCATTTCCTAAAATTAGCTAGACTGGATTATTTTTAAATCTTCTCTGAAAGCTCATTTCACAGCTGAATGCCCTCAACTCATGTGCTTTGTTGTGGGTTTTGTGATCCCTGTTGTTCTAGGGGAACGCAACATCTCCTCCTGCTGCAGAAAGATGGTCTAGTTCTTAAAGAACTAATCTGGGAGATCCAGATTCAGTTCCCTTCACTACCACACATTTCCTGTGTTTCCTTAGGCAAGTCATTTAGTCTCTGTGCCTCCGTTCCCCAACTACAAAATGGGGTTAGCTGTACTTCCCTATTCCAAACAGGTGTTGCAAGACAAACACACTAACAAATGTGAGTCATTAAGATACTATGGTAATCTTATCTGGAGCCAGAATAGACACACAGAAGTCTTGTGTTTGATAGATAAAGAAGTAGTCTGTAAGTGTGATGCATTAGTTTTTTGCAGATTAGGACCAATACTTTAAACTGGTAATGGAAGTAGAGTGGGAGCCAGTGAAAAGAATGGAGCCTGGGCTTGGTATGTTCATGGCTCCCTAAACTGTGCAGGTGGGCAGCTGTATTTTGCACTACCTAAAAACTTTGCATTGTTTTCACATTCAGTTTCAGATACCCTTTGAGACTGGTTTACTGTAATTGAGTGTAAGTTCCAGCTCCAATAGATGTGCCAGCATTACTTCTGATCCAGCTAGTGCTCTAAAAATAGAAGCATAAATGCAGTCCTGTGAGCAGCGGGAAGGGTCGCAGTCCTGAGTATCATCCCCTCTGAGATCATAAGTACATGCGCAGGTGGCTAACCCCTTCCACCACTCATGGTACCACAACTGAACTTCTGCTTTTAATGTGCTAGCTTGATCAGAGCTAGTCCAGGTATGTGTTATCCCTTCAGTGTAAGACACAGCCAAAATGACACATGCATGGATCGCTGTGCGGATGTCTTCAATGAGGAGCTGGAGGTGAAATAAAGCAATTTGAGTTACTAATGTTGCCTGGTCATCCAAGTTCAGTGATGAGTCAAATATAACACTCCGGTTAGGGTTGCCAACTTTCTAATTGCACAAAACTGAGCACCCTTGTCCTGCCCTGAGGCCCCGGCCCCGCCTCCCACTCACTCCAGCCCCCCTCCCTTAGTTGAACACTCTCCCCCCCCCACTTTCACTAGGTTGGGGAAGGAGGTTGAAGTTTGGGAGGGGGTGAGGGCTCCATCTGGGGGTGCGGGCTCTTAGGTGGGGCCAGAAATGAGGTGTTCAGGGTGTGGGGGGGGGTTCAGGGCTGGGGCAGGGTGTTTGTGTGTGGGAGGAGGTGTGGGCTCCAGGAGGGAGTTTGAATGAGGGAGAGGGCTGAGGGCTGGGGGTTGGGGTGTGGGAGGGTGTGCAGGAGGTGGTTCTGACCTGCGGGAGGGGGTTCCAACCTGGAGCAGGGGGTTGAGGGGAAGGAAGGGGTTCAGGTTCTGGCCAGGCAGCGCCTACCTCAGGCAGCTCCTGGTTGGTGGTGCAGCAGGGCTAAGGCAGGCTTCCTGCCTGCCCTGGCTCCATGCTGCTTCTGGAAGCAGATGGCATGTGTGACCCCTAGGCGGAGGTGCGGCCCCTAGGCGGAGGTGCGGCCAGGCGGCTCTGCATGGTGCACGCACCCGCGCCCAAGCACTGACTCCGCAGCTCCCATTGGCCATGGTTCCTGGCCAATGGGAGCTGCGGAGTCAGTGCTTGTGGGCGGGGGTAGTGCGTGGAGCTTCCCTGATAGCCCCTGTGCCTAGGGGTCACAGGGACATGCCAGCCACTTTCGGGAGCTGCATGGAGCCAGGGCAGGCAGGGAGCCTGCCTTAGCCCTGCAGCACCGCTGACTGAACTTTTAATGGCCTGGTCAGCAGGGCTGACCCGAGCTGCCAGGGTCCCTTTTCGACCAGGCATTCTGGTAAAAAACCAGACACCTGGCAACCCTACATGAAGTTTTTGCTCCACTTTTATTAATGGGGCTCTATGTTGTTAATGGAAATGGGGGAAACATTTTCCTAGCTAGTTCTTCGAAGCATTTTCCCCCTGCCAATCCACATCAGTTTGGTTTTGCCTGAGTTGAGTTTGAATTAGCTTCTTTTCATGCCGGAACTTATTTCTTGGGGTGTTGTGATATGTTAGGAGTGGAAGTACTAAGCCTTTTGATTAAGCATTCAACTTCTGGGTGCCTTGTCAGAACTAAACCTTTGACATTTTTGAAGTTTATCACTCTTTTTATATGCTTCAATTCAGAGTGAGATACCCAGTTGGTTGTTATCAGCATATTGTTGGTGTCTGAGCCCATGGAATCTCACACTCTCTCCTGCTGGTCTTGTATAGATATTGGAGATAAGACAGGATAGTATGAATCCCTGTGGGATTCCATAGCAGTCAATGCTAGGCCCAGATGCTAGCAGTATGGCTAAATCGTTAGAACCATGCTGGGGTTGGGGGTGGGGGTGAGATGTGTGGGACAGAAATCAAAGACAATAGTTGACACCAGAGTCAGGAACCAGCACCGAGAGTCCGAGCTGGAGTCTGGAACCAGGAACAAGGCTGGAGCTGATGCAGGACAAGAGCAAAACAGGAATAAAAGCAATTGCAACTGTGGTTTGAAGCACTGGACAGCCAGACCTGCTGCTGCTAACTGAAAAGCAGGCCTGCTGGATTCAGGAACCAGGCCTAACTCTCCTCGGCCAATCAGGCAGTCCTACGGCAACCTAGCTGAGCTGTTTAATCTGACTGGAGGCAGGGATGGCTAATCCTCAAAAACAGTTGAAGGTGTTTAATCCTGACTGTCACCATTCTGAGTTCTGCTGAAGCACCATAATTGGAGGCAATATAGTGCTGCACTATCTACTCAAGCTAAATCATAGAGGTATATTAGCAATGAACTTGGAAATAGTGCTTGTATCTATGGACATCAGGAAGTTGTTTTTTAGTGTTATCATGCCTGTCTCCATGCTGTGCCTTGGTTCGGAGACTGAGTGCAAAGTAGCCAGAATGTTGGCAGATCACAGGAAGAACCAGTGAATGTGAATATGGAGAATGAAAAAGGTTTCCAAAAAGAATATTGCAATTCATTAAATTTCCAGCTGCTGAAATTTTCTTAGGCTATGCTCTCAATAGAAGTGTCCATGTGTCAAGTATTAAAGGAGACAAAGTTAACCATTAAAACTGGTTTACAATTTGAATTTCAAAATCTGACAGAAAAAGGGGAGACATTTTACAATTGTTTTTTACAAAAATTGTTCCTGTTTTCAATTAGCTCTATTAGTCAACCAGAAATTGTTTCAATTAATCATTAGTTTGGATAAGATAACTGACTCAACCTTTTGCCTGAAATTCAAACAAAATATTTTTCAAATTCAAAGAAGCTCATGTACATTTTTCACAATTACTTCATGTTTTCTCATGCATCTCCATGTCCTGGCTCCAGACAGAAGCAGAAACGAAATTTCCAGCTCAATTTCTCTGACTCAAGAAGTGCAGACAGGCCAGATAAGTTTTGGTTAAGCCTCCAACTTCTGGGTATCTTATTCAAACTGAAATCTAGCCATTTTGGAAGTATATCACTTTTTCTCCATCCCACCAAAATCTGTGTACAGTCCAAGCCCTTATTCGAAGACTAATTAGTTTTCCCATTCGTAGCATCCATTTTCACTCTTGCTTCCCTAATTTCCAATTTTCTGCAAAACATAGGGCCAAAATTTAAAGCTATCCTCCAATTTTGAACTCATAATTTGTTAGAGTACAAATTTTTCAAGGAAAATGGCTGTGGATGCAAATTTTGGCAAGCATCTAACGTGGGGCAATCACATGCCAGAATTGGTGTTTACAAAATTATGCCCTCATTTGACTGTGGAGGCCATGTTAAGGCTACTTTAAAAATTGGGCTTATAATGAAAATGTTGTTCATCCTATTACATTATTACATATTTTCCAATATTAGTGGTCATATCAGTAAAGACATAGAATAACATATCCAAAAATATTTATTATATGCTTAGGACACTTACAAAAATATGATAAGCTTAAATTAAATTTATTGCTGCTTGGGTTTTACTTAGGGCTGTCAATTAATGGCAGTTAACTCACGTGATTAATTTAAAAAATTAATCGCGATTAAAAAATAATAGTGATTAATCTCAGTTTTAATCACACTGTTAAACAATAATAGAATACCAATTAAAATTTATTATAAATATTTTGGGATGTTCTTCTACATTTTAAAATATATTGATTTCAATTACAACACAGAATATAAAGTGTACAGGGTTCACTTTGTATTATTATTTTGATTACAAATATTTGCACTGTAAAAATGTAGATTTTTTTGTTACATAACTGCACTCAAAAACAAAACAATGTAAAACTTTAGCGCCTACAAGTCCACTCAGTCCTACTTCTTCTTCAGCCAATCGCTAAAACAAACTAGTTTGTTTACATATATGGGAGATAATGCTGCCCGCTTCTTATTTACAATGTCACCTGAAAGTGAGAACAGGCGTTTGCACGGCACTTTTGTAGCCGGTCGTGCAAGATATGCTAAACATTCGTATGCCCCTTCATGCTTTGGCCACCATTCCGGAGGACATGCTTCCATGCTGATGATGCTAGTTAAAAAACTAATACATTAATTAAATTTGTGACTGAGCTTCTTGGGGGAGAATTGTATGTCTCCTGCCCTGTGTCTTACCCACTTTCTGCCATATATTTCATATTATAGCCATCTCGGATGATGACCCAGCACATGTTGTTTGTTTTAAGCAGGGCTTTGGAGCGGAGCCCAGAGCTGGAGCATGGAGCAGCTCCGGAGCAGTAGAGCTGCAGGTTTTCACCTGGAGCTGGAGCGGAGCTGGAGCACAGCTCCAAAGCCCTGGTTTTAAGAACACTTTCACTGCAGATTTGACAAAAGGCAAAGAAGGTACCAATGTGTTAATTACAGCACTCGACCCAAGGTTTAAGAATCTGAAGTGCCTTCCAAAATCTGAGAGGAATGAGGTGTGGAACATGCTTTCAGAAGTCTTAAAAGAGCAATAGTCCGATGTGGAAACTACAGAACCCAAACCACCAAAAAAGAAAATCCACCTTCTGCTGGTGGCATCTTACTCAGATAATGAAAATGAACATGGGTTGGTCCGCACTGCTTTGGATCATTATTGGGCAGAACCCATCATCAGCGTGGACGTATTTCCTCGGGAATTATGAAGGGCCATATGAATCTTTAGCACATCTGGAATGTAAATATCTTGTGACGCTGGCTACAACAGTGCTATGCAAACGCTTGTTCTCACTTTCAGGTGACACTGTAACCAAGAAGCGGACAATATTATCTCCTGCAAATGTAAACAAACTTGTTTGTCTGAGCGATTGGCTGACAAAGAAGTTAGGAGTGAGAGGACTTGCAGGCTCTAAAATTTTATATTGTTTTATTTTTGAAAGCAGGTTCTTTTGTACATAATTATATATTTGTAAGTTCAACTTTCATGATAAAGAGATTGCACTACAGTATATTAGGTTAATTGAAAAATATTATTTCTTTTTTACAATGCAAATATTTGTAATAAAAATAAATATAAACTGAACACTGTACACTTTGTATTCTGTGTTGTAATTGAAATCAATATATTTGAAAATGTAGAAAACATCAAAAATATTTAAATGATATTTTATTTTTGTTTAACAGCGTGATTAATTGCGCAGTTAATTTTTTTAATCACTTGATAGCCCTAGTTTTACTATTAAAACCTTGCAGGAGATAGAAAAAATGACTCAATAGCTTATAAATAGAACACACTTCTCTGGGGTCACCATATGCTTGCAAGAGCACTCTGTTCTACAGTAGAGAAGAGTCTCCTCTAATCTATTTGATCTGTTGAGTGCTTGATCTTAGTCAAAGAATAGCTCACTAACATTCAAGTTTCTTCACTATGTCCACAGGTGTTTTCCCAATAGCATGTTTTCACACAGAGGTTTCATTATATCACTAACCTTCATTAGTCAAGGAGTAAGCAGTCACATGGAGAGAGCAGCTAGTGGGTTCGTTTTTCACAGGCATCATGCTGTTTTCTCTTCACTGATGGCTGGCTGCTTAAGCCTGAACATACCCAGCAATTTGGGTTTAATTTTTTTTCTTCCTTTACATCCATCCATCACCTATACAGTAATTAATGTCTATTTTTGATCAGTTTTAGTTATGACGTTTCCCTAGAAGCAGGGAAGATCAATGCCTAAAACATGTTGTGCTCACTTGATCGATTTCTTTAGATCAGCAGCATTGTAGGATAGCCAAGCTTGCAACAGAAACTTATCAAATTGCTTTCATATTTCAGCACCTTTTCTTCTCTTGGAAGTTTATTTCTTAAGGACTGTAGTTGGCTGGCTGTCGGCCTAGGCTTGTACATCATCTCTTTCTGTCTCTTGCCCATGGATCCCCTCTCAAACCTTCACTTGTGGGCAAGCTCATTGTTCATTGTAGGAGTTGAGCTCAGTCTCAGGGTTCTTTCGGAGTATAATTATCTCCAGTCCCTGCTGCTGCTCCTCAGATCCAGCTACAGGGCACTGATGGAGAGCAGACATCCACAGCCCCTCACAGGGCTGCAGTGTTAGTCTGCCCTAAATAAGGGTGGGGACCGCTAGCCACTGCCTCAAGCTAGGCTCCATAACATACTTCCCCCTATAATCTGTGGCCAGCTTCACCTTTTTAAGCTCCCCTTCTCAAAGTAGAGCATGTGATGCAAGTGTGCCTAATTGGCACTGCCTAAGTGCAGCGATGCTCATTAAGCTTGTAGTCATTGGGATGAGGGTGTTTGCCATTACAGGGACATCTTGCTCAACATAAATGTTCGTGTATTTAAAAGACTTTGAACTGCATAATAATCAAGTAACTTCCCACCTTCAGTAAGTGTATGGCAGTACTAAACACTAATGATCTTACAGTAGTGACATTGCTTCTATAGTAATACTTCCTTCCTTTCACTCTTTTGTTCTTGTCTATTTACATTGAAGCAGGGGCTTTCTCTTACATGTGTAGGGACAGTTCCTAGAACAATAGAGCCCATATCATAATTAGGGACTCTAGGTACTACCAATATCCAAATAATATTGATAAATGCCATACTATGCATTAGAGACAAACTAGTTGGAATATACACCTATTGGTATGTAAAAAGTACTTAAAAAGAGGTCATTCAAGCAGATGTTCCAATGTCAAAGGCTGTAAAAAGTACTTAAAAATGTCATTCAAGCAGATCTTTCAATGTCTGCCACATCATTCCCAGAACTGCTGATTTTAGGGGTGATATTTTCACTTATAAAGGCAGGTACCACATGGCGCACACCACAGGCAGATAATTGTATGGGTAGTAAAATGGCCACTTTATCCATAGGCATCTCCACACCCATCTTTTTTTAGCTTCCTGAAACATTCTAACATGGTTAACCTTGTCTCTGCTGTGCATCCTTCAATCAAAACTTGTGCTTTGTCCCTTAAATATTTTTGTACTTCATCTCACTAACACTAAGCTGATTTTTTACTCTCCTTTTCTGGGGGTTTGCAGTGATGAGAAATATGTAATTACAGGAGAATTGGGTTTAATCAATTAGTGAAGTGTTTTGAGCAAAAATCTCTTCCATTTTGCAACTTTTCCAACCACCAATTAGACATTTTTTCAAAAATCATGTAAAAATAACATAAGTAGTTTTTGTCATCCCAATTAACATTCTTCAGTACTGACACACAAACCTTCAGAAGAAACTCCCAAATGCCTGATAAGCTACTCTTCCAATACAGAGGATTTTAAAAATCAACAGCTAGTTCTTCCTCATAATCCTTAGAAAGAAATGCCACCAACAATTATTCTTGAAATCTTGTTCATGGGTAGCATAGTGTGACAAGCTAACTCCTCTCTGTTCCAGTTCAAGCAAGGTACACTGCATAATACATCAATAATCTCCTCTTCAACCGTGGACCACTACCTAAGATAAAAGTCCTGGCATTTGGGAAAGAGAAAGTAGTGGATCCAAATCCTCAGCAGGATCACCAGTCACAGGAATGTCAATTTGATAGTTGTTATTCATGCATTGGTTGAAGTCAGTTTTTGATTGCAAGGTCCTGACGTGCTTGACCAGGATGTCCCCTTCCCCTTAATAACACGAAGGCACAATTTCTTTTATACTGCACTTTCTAATTTCCCATTTGGAAGCTTAGGCTATATGAAAAAGGCCGTCTTTGATAAATTGTTCAATCCTGTGTTCTCCTCTCTGATGATCTTTAATCAGTTCCTGACTTTTTCTGTAAATTAGATTCCATGTATCAAAGGGCTCTTTTTTTCTCTCCTTATTTGATGCTTGCATCATGGGTTGTATCATCATTTTTTGATCCATTATTTGTTTTTCATTCTCTGTAAAGATCAGTGTAAACTTCCCCTAATCTATTAATGTCTTTAAATATTGTCCCAAAGGTATATTTTTAAATTGCTAAAAATGACAACCAACTAAATCACAATAAAATTTAGTCAGGTGCTTGGGATGAAAATTGTCAGGAAAAAATGCTTTTATTCCAGAGTGTTTCAGAACCAGCAGATGACTCTAGGCCCCAAAACATTAAGAGCCAGATTCTAAGCAGCTGTGAATTTAAAAGCACCATTCAATCAACTTATGCATATTTACAGTAGCTCAAGGTATTGTCCTTAATGCTGAATATGGTTGTGAAATCTTGGAGAAAACTGATGAGGCAAGCATGCAGTCTTGTACACACTTTGCTTCTTTTCTTTTAAATAAAGGACTGTAAACTAGTGGGGTTAGGAATGTATTTAACATATTATGAAAAAAATCTCTCTTACAGCTCTCCTGTCCCCCAACACATACTTTAATGTTTGTTCGTGTGTGTGTGAAATCACCAAACATTTCCCCCTGACTTGTTTCCATAAAATCACCAAACATTTTTCCCCTGACTGGTTTCCATCTCAGATTAAACAACTGAACTGATAAAACTGCAGGATGTTCTTCAAAGCATGGTAATAAAAAAATACTTAGCACTTTCCTTCAAATTGCTTTGCAAACATTAAAGCCCGGATCCTGTCAACTGCTGAACGTCCTCACATCTCATTGACATCATATGGAGGAAACAGATCTTATTAATCATGACCTAACCCCAGTTTTACACCTGTGTAAATTTCGGCACCAAGATAAGCTCTGCATAGCAAAAAGGGAGACTGCCAGGGAGCCAGTTGCAGCTCCTTTCATCTCAGACTGTCCTGAGATCTACTTACTTATTCAAGATGACTATGGGCCCTAAGGACAATATGTCAGCTGAAAATTGCTCTGTTCTGCTCTGCCCCTCATATACCCACCCTTTTCTGGCATGATCCCTGTTCTGTGGCTCCCCCAGCTTTACACCAGCTGATAATTTCCTCCTGCTTGGGAAATTCTCAACAGTCCAGCTGTGGCCAGATTATCTCTTCTTTGTGCTGCTCATTTTGGAAAAAGGGGAAGGAATAGGGCCAAGAAACTGATGTTACACTGGTACAAAACTGGAGTAGTATAGTGGTGAATCGATCTATAGCAGTTTTAGTAACTCACAACACTTCTGTGATGTAGGCAACAATTATTACTCCACTGAGACTGGGTAACTGAGGCAGAGGGGTTAAATGACTGGCCAAGATCCATAGTGTCGTGTCGTCAGAAAAGCCAGTGTTAGAACTCAAAACTTTCTGGCTCCTAATTTTGTGCTCATGCTACCAGACCATATCTGCTTTTCTAAAATACATTTAGTATTTTATAAAATAGCAGACCTGGCCTTGAGTCAAACATTGCAAAATGTTTTTTGTTTTCCCCTCTGTTGTTTCTTTTGCCTCATACAAGATTCAACTGACAAACTAATTTCTTAGGGGATGGGAATACATTTTCCAAGTATTCTTTATATAAAACGATTGTCAAAGTATCTCCATGTCTCTTGGGCAATGTGTTTGGAACAGGAAATAGGAAATTAGGATTCCTGGACTCTATTCCTGACTTCAGTAGTGACTCTTGTTGAACCTTTCTGATCCTCAGTTCAACCATCTGTAAAATGGGTATAACAAAAATCAGTTCACTAGTGTTGAGTAAGAAACTTAACTCCAACAGATCACTGAAAATAGCAGTAGCAGTGTGCTATTGAAATTGAGATAATTAACTAGGCCTCCGTACAACTAATCTTACCAGCAGCAGTAACTTGGATGAGTCTTGTTAGTTTTACAAGACTAGCAACTGAATGAAACTAAGGTCTTACTGGAATAAAAGTTAAACCTCTCCTTTCTTGCACCTTACAGAGCAACAGAAGAAGATAGTATTTTTGCTATTGTTGATACTTCTAGGGTTCTAAGCAAAGGCAAAGCAAAACTGACAAAAAAGTCTGGTTAGTATGCTGTTACTGTTCACAAGGCTATTGGGTACCAGTGAAATAGAGTAGAATCATCTGTTTCAGCCTACTGCAAATGGGGTGAAATATGAGTAGCAGCAAATACAAAAGGGTGATCGGGGGGGGGGGGAATCTGTAAGAGTGTAGGAGCTGGATTTTATAATGTACTATGAGAATTAATGTAGGAGCTGGATTTTATAATGTCACATAAGGACTAATGTATGATTTGATTTCATCCTGCCAGCCACCCTTTTTGAATAGCAGAAAGGAATGACAGACCAGAACAATCCTTATGACTGATTGTGGTCATCATTTTGTTTTAGGATAAGTTATAATGTCTACTATGGTTTCCTATATGTATTACAAATTAGGCACTCTAGTTAAATATACATTTCTTTGTTTTAAGGTTTTAGTAAGTAAGAGACAGGATCTTGTATTGTATCTATGTTAAGGAGATCAGAGGAATGTTGAGGGCCTGAAGCCCCAGTGTGAATTGTTTTAGTTATAAGATTTAGCAAGGCTTGATTTACAATGTATTCTGCTAAATATACAATACTGCTGTCTGTATACCTTTGAAGGTTTCTGTAAGAGATTGTTTGTGTGAATGAGGAATGCATGCATCAGGAAAAGATAAGGTGTGAAAGCCATCACAAATGTCCAGATGGTCAAGAAGAAGTGAGAAACTTGGAAAGACCAGAAGACAATCAGAAAACATCCAGTGTATCCGATGCTAAATATGTTAGCAGCATTGACGACCTCGGTGAGGCAGGCACCCCCGAAGGCGAGACAACAAATAGGAGATAACGATGGGAAGCCCGACAATAACCATCAAATGATAACACCACTTAAGGACTAATGATTACAGGATGACATTGCAAAATGCCTGGACTCAAATGGGAATTTACAACTATAAAGCTGGGGTGTTTTGCTATGGAACTCTGCGTTCAGTCCTGCAAAGCCTCGGAGCATCGGATCACGACCGACAAGAGCCCAGCTCCACATTCGTGCTCAGTCTAATTGGCCATTAGATTGACTTGAGCTACAACAGACTGGTAACTATAAACATCACTGGCAAAAGTCTGTGTGCGTGTGTGTGTGTGTGTGTGTGTGTGTGTGTGTGTGTGTGTGTGTGTGTG
>NW_020664464.1:23195942-23233046 GCF_002925995.2 Terrapene triunguis | reverse complement strand
GTGTGTGTGTGTGTGTGTGTGTGTGTGTGTGTGTGTGTGTGTGTGTGACTGAAAAGCATATGCTAACTGTTGTATTTTCAATAAATGCTGCGTATTTGCCCTCCTCTATAAAGATCCCGTGTGCTTTGTATAAGCATAACAAGAGTCCATGGAGAAGACAAACAGCATGAAAGACAGAGAATGGACAGGAATTTGGGAGGAGGAAATTCCCAAGAAGTGGGAAGAAGATCCTAGAATAGAAAAGGATGGAGATTGTCCGTGCTTGGTGTCTACTTGTAAGGTTTTATTTTTCTTTTCTTTTGTCTTTCTTTTTTTAAAATTTGAGCACAATCCCTTCAGCTTTCTGAGTTACGAGTCCTTGATGAAAATGCATTGTTCACATTTTACAAAAATATCTGGCCACTTTTTATTGCCCCATGCAATAAATTCAAAATTGATTGACATTTGAAACATCAAACTTAACGCACGTAATCATCCTCACCCAGGAGTGTGTCCTTTGATAGATTTGGAAAAGATAGTAATAAAGTTAGAAGCAATTAAACAAGTCATTTATGAGCATGCTCAGTGGCCTTCTGATAAGGATTTTAAACTAATGAAAGTTCATCACTTCTGAACACGTTCTTCCTGACTAGGGGCCCCGTCAAGGACAGGCTATTGCTTAAGACAGTTTTTATGAGTGACTCTCTAAAAATGTTTGATTTAAACACCACACAAACAAACCAAAAACACCACTGGAAACCACCTTAACAACTACTTTAACATCAGAGATGAGAAAAAATGGGCACTGTACAAGAATGTGAATAGACTCAAAACAATGGTATTAAAAAACCCTGGATCTGTGATTTTTTTAGGATCCCTCCACAATTTTTGATGTATTTGTCTTCTCTCTACAAATTCTAAACTATTGTTATTGATTTTTTTAGTTATGTTTTTGTCTCCTTCTGTTGCTAAGATACAGACATAAAGATCTACTATTAACACAGCTGTGCAGACAAACAACATCCATCTGTTTATTTCAGTTTTTAAGAGTGCCCCAGGTGCTCATGCAAAAATTAAAATGACAAGCGCATAAACAATTACTGCAACTGCCCAAGCCTCCTACAAATACACAGTCATTTGCCTGCTAATTAAAAGGACCTTAGCAAAAATTCCCCCAGACAAAACTTGGTTAACTTGTAGTTCAGGGTTCTTAATGCCATTCAGAACAAGGCATTACACAAACAATTACAAACTATGGAAACCCCAAACTAAGGTTACATATGCAATTATGAAGGTAGCCTTTAGTCACAATTTTTTCTCTCTCTCACACACATACATACCCTACCCACTCCTCACCCAGATACACCTTAATTCTGGTGCTGTAACAAAACACTCCCAACAACTACTAAAGCGTACAACCATATCTAGACTAGAGATTTACCCAAATTAAAGTATTTTGCTACTAGCCACTGATATAGCTGCATTGGGGCAGGTCCGAATTCAGACTGGCAAGTAGGGCTGGTTGAAATTTGGGAGAGGAAGTTCATGTGTTTTTTTTTTAAACAAATTGTTTTCATTTCATTCAAAAGTTTCCCATGATTTTCCCTGTTTTTTTTCCCAGTGAAAACATTCAAAATGATCTGTTTCCAAATGAAACAGTAGTGGTAGTAAAAGTGAACAGGAGCAAGATTTCTCCCCACCTCCATCCTTTCAAACCAAAACATTCCATAACTAGGGGGAGGGGTTAGTTCTATATTTTCTCTGTTAAAAAAAAAAATAAGAGAACAATGAAAAATTGATGTTGTCCTCCAAAACCTCTGTTGTCCTTGGGGATGTCACTATGGTGGGGGGTCCAGTAGAGAGAAAGTACAGCCTACCAAGTTGTCTTTTTGCCCTGACCTCTGCAGGACAGTTTGGGGGTGAGGATAAACAATACAGATATTTAAATTATTCAATGCCCCCCACCCCCAAGCTGAACCTTTCTTTCTAATAAGACACCAGAGTGTTCCCTGTTCTTTTTACTTTATCAGAGCATATTTGTTTTTAACCGAAGTGATTCAGATAACTGGGTATCTACTGTTTAATATAAATTGTCAGTGTACTGTATCTGAGACTTGTGGTTAAATCTTATTGTTTTGCTTTCCCTTTCTTGATTGCCAAATTCTCCATTTTCATACAGGTCTGCCACTCTAATATAGGATAATATCAGCCTCCCAAAAGATTACACATCAGTGAAAGATGAATGGAAGAAATTGTTCCTTAAAAAATTACAGGATGACTGCAGAAATGCTCATTGTAAAATACTACACTGTTCACCTTCTGTCTGCTCTTGTCAGTGATTTTGTTTGTTTGTTCTCTGTAATCCCTGGAAGGATGGCTTGAGTGCTTTAGTTCATTGGTCAATATTCTGAAATCTAAAGAGGCATCGTGATCTCTCTGTTTGTTGAAGTTTATTTTCGTTTACCTGATGGATCTATAGAGTAACAGGGGAAAGAATAGTCGCAGCACCAAGTATGATTACCATTACACTTCAGACAGATGGGTCTGTCATAAGTATATCAGTGGATAGAGCATTGGACTGCGACTCAAGAAACCTGGGTTCTGTCTCCACCTCTGCCACTTGTGTGCTGAGTGACCTTGGGCAAGTCACTTCCCCACTCTGGGCCTCAGTTTTCCCATCTGTAAAACAGGAGTAATGAAGGTGATCTCCTTCGTAAAGTGCTTTGATATCTACTGATGAAAAGCGCTATTTAAGAGCTGAGCTTATTATTATTTAGTATTATTATCTCTTCTTTCTATAAATTTCAATTAAATATCTTAGAATCACTAATATTAATTTATCTAGAATAAAGAGCACAAAGAGTTAAAGGTGTTACCATGACCTTGAAACGGTCCAACAAACAGTTTTAAACAAGGATCAGGGGTTGGTATACAGAGACATTAGCTTGCTTAGTAACACGGCAAACACACTATAAAATTCATGCCAAAGGTTAGTAATTTATTGATTGAACCACACAAAAGGAAAAGAATCAAAATGAGCATTGAAACTGAAATTGATTGTTTATGCAAAAGAAACTTAATCATAACCTGTCAAAGTCCTGTATTGGAGACAGTGCATATTGGTTAATGTCTCTTATTTAGTCAGAAAGTCCTTCTTAGTGGGGAAGAAATGGTTAGTTTTGTTGTTTAACTTTGAATCAGGAATGATAGCTACTTTATTGCTTTAGACAAAACAGACAGAAACAGAAGAGAGGACAGGAAAGATGAGGGAAATATGGCTTTGCTAATGTTCTCAGGATACAGGGTGGCTAATCAGTTACAGATGGATGCTTTCGTCTGGCAGGTTAGCTGCAGTCAGGGACATCATCTGATTGGTCCGGCCATGTCTCTCTCCTTCACAGGTCCTTTTTAGGCCGAGCAGAGCTGCATGCCATCTCATCTTGCTATGCTCTTGCCATGATTGAAGTTGATTTCCAGATTAGTTGAAAAACAGAGAGAGAGAGAAAGAATAGGGGGAGGAGGCAGAGCAGAAAGGAGCACACAAGGGTGGGGAAGACAGAGTAGGATGGCACATATATCCAGTTGGGGTCCTTGCTGGTACAGCAATGATTGTCAAGTGTCTCCACTTGAGTATCAAGGTCTGGTGTTATGTCAACAATCCTTCCTTTGCAGCCACGGTCATGGTCAAAGGTTATTTTTCCACAAGTCTCTTCTAAAGGCCCCATGTTGGACAACCAAAGGCACTATTTCATTCCTATGGACCCCAAATCAGAATTCAACATATATATATTTTATTCTAATACATTTATCAAAGTATTAATTAAATGTTAACTTGAGACCATGGGTGGAGACATTATGTAACCTTTTAACCATTGTCTACTGTACTATCTTGTCTTGCTGCTAGACCTATCCGGGGGTGTGGAACTGCCTACCCCGTCACTTTCCCCCACCTATGGAAAATCCATATAACTGATTGATAGTGTCTCTGAGCCTAATAAGCAAGATGACACTCCATCAGCGCTGTACGTAATAAACTCTTATGCTTGACTTCTACATGGTGTGGATTTATGTTCCTTCACCTCAAAAAGGCAATGGGTGGATGTGCATGCACCCCTGCATTCACACCCTAATCACTATTGTAATAATCTTTGTACAAGGTATGACTTGTAAGATACCATTTGAAAACTCATAATTTGCTGGTCAGTATTGTCCTGATAAAATGTGTGTGGTAACACTGTATGTAAAGTTGTAAGATTCCCCTGTAGGATGTAACACATGTTCCAAAACCTACAGCCCTGGCCAAGCAGACGTCAGCAGACAGATCTGCCCTAAACAAAGCAATGTGTGCTTGCCTTAATTTGCATTAAACAGTAAACATCAAGCAGGAAAGGAAAACAAAGAAAGCTCAAACAGGTGAAAAAAGCCAGCAGGGAACATCTTTCCACATACACTCTTTGGCTCCTGATACTCAGTTGGAAGAGGGTCTGGAACTATTAAAAAACAGTGGCAAACACCTCAAGACACCACCCCTTTCATTCTCTCCCTGCCCACCACATTTTCTGCACCTGAGAAGACAAAAGCAAAGAGTTTGGTCAGTAACTTTGTTGGAAGTATGTGGTGAGAAATTGTGCTTGAATCTAATATAGTTTTTTAGGTTAGGCACGAGTAAGTGTTTTGTCTTTATTTTTCTTATAACCATTTCTGACTTTTATGTTTCATTGCTTTTACTCACTTAAACTCTATCTCTTTGTAGTCATTACACTTGTTTTATTGTTTTATCTAACCCAGTGTGTTTAAGTTAAGTGTCTCGGTAACCCCATTTAAGATAATAAACTGGTATATTATCCCCTTAAAGTAATAACAGACTTAATATATTTGTACTCTCCAGGAGAGGGCTGGGCAGTACAGGACATACATTTCTGAGGGAAAATCCAGGACTGGGGTTGTGTTGGGGTCACCATGCAAGATAGAGAAGACTGGTGAGATCCAGGGTATAACTGGCAGTCTGCAGTTACACGGACGCTCAGGGTGGGGCTTGCATCCTGGCAGGCTGTTTGTGAGTGGCTGAGATGGGAGCTACTCAGCAAAGCATTGAAAGGCACCCAGGGTTGCAGGACAGGGGTGTGGACTGTACCCCAATATGTCACTATGGAATAATTATTCTTTCATTATTTTGTCCATCAATTAGGCCCTATTTCTGACACACCAATTTTGGTTCTGTGATTTCCTATCCTTTACTCCTCTTGTTTACCAGTCATAATCTTAACACAGTCCTTGAGTGATATCACTAGACCCTTTCTCTTTTGACATGGTCTCCCACAGTATTCTTGCCAGCAAGTTAAAGAAGTATGTGCTGGATGAATGGACTATAAGGTGGATAGAAAGCTGGCTAGATCTTCGGGCTCAAAGGTTAGTGATCAATGGGTCCATGTGTAGTTGGCAGCTGGTATCAAGCGGAGTGCCCCAAGGGTCAGTCCTGGGGCCGGTTTTGTTCAATATCTTCATTAATGATCTGGAGGATGGCGTGAACTGCACTCTCAGCAAGTTTGCAGATGACACTAAACTGGGAGGAGTAGTAGATATGCTGGAGGGTAGGGATAGGATACAGAGGGACCTAGACAAATTAGAGGATTGAGCCAAAAGAAACCTGATGAGGTTCAACAAGGACAAGTGCAGAGTCCTGCACTTAGGAAGGAAGAATCCATGCACTGTTACAGACTAGTGACCAAATGGCTAGAAAGCAGTTCTGCAGAAAAGGACCTAGGGGTTACAGTGGACGAGAAGCTGGATATGAGTCAACAGTGTGCCCTTGTTGCCAAGAAGGCTAACGGCATTTTGGGCTGTATAAGTAGGGGCATTGCCAGCAGATCGAGGGATGTGATCATTCCCCTCTATTCGACATTGATGAGGCCTCATCTGGAGTACTATGTTCAGTTTTGGGCCCCACACTACAAGAAGGATGTGGAAAAATTGGAAAGAGTCCAGCGGAGGGCAACAACAATGATTAGGGGGCTGGAGCACATGACTTATGAGGAGAGGCTGAGGGAACTGGGATTGTTTAGTCTGCAGAAGAGAAGAATGAGGGGGGATTTGATAGCTGCTTTCAACTACCTGAAAGGGGGTTCCAAAGAGGATGGATCTAGACTGTTCTCAGTGGTAGAAGAAGACAGAACAAGGTGTAATGGTCTCAAGTTGCAGTGGGGGAGGTTTAGGTTGGATATTAGGAAAAACTTTTTCACTAGGAGGGTGGTGAAGCACTGGAATGGGTTACCTAGGGAGGTGGTGGAATCTCCTTCCTTAGAGGTTTTTAAGGTCAGGCTTGACAAAGCCCTGGCTGGGATGATTTAGTTGGGGATTGGTCCTGCTTTGAGCAGGGGGTTGGACTAGATGACCTCCCTTCTTACCCTGATATTCTATGATTCTATGATTCTTCTATGATTCTTTCAGTCTACTGTCTCCTTACATCTTTTCTTAAACAGTTTTATATAACAGGTCATTATAAGAATGCATGAACTTTTATCCACTTTTCACCAGCTAGGCTAACAGTTGAAGTAGGTCTGCTAGGCCTCAGTTATTACAACACACTTTGTTAGTTCTAGTGAAAGGAGTAAAACATTTTTATCTGCTGATTTTCTCCCCTTTTGTATTCTGTTGCTATTAACCCACATAAGTGAAGGATGGTAGAATCTGAAAGATAAACTGATATGAAAATATGTGTTTTGGTAGGTAAACCTCACCCTCTTGTGCAAGGATTTATCCTTTTTTGCCCCCAAACATAAGTCAGAACTTGAGCTTGTAGAATGGTTAAAAAAATTGGTAATAAAAGCCCAGAGTTTGGCTATAATTAACAAGGACCTATTCATAATTTGTGAAATGTGAAGTTTGCCAAGAGGACATTAACTCTTTTTATAACAGCATGTGCTTTGCATTCAAACTGTGTTTCCATATGCAGAGAAGTTCTTTTTTTGTTTGTTTTTAATTTTTTGAAAAAAATGAGCTCAGAGAAATGCTTTGCTTTTTTTCTAAAACCCAGTAAAATATTATTTTATTGATACCTGTTTTACCAGCCTTCAGATTTTTTTTTAAATAAATTCTTAATACATTGGCATTATCGGCAAAATATTATAAGACTTTTTGATTGAGGGAAGGTAGTGAAATGTTTGACCTTTTTTTTCTATAATCTGTAGATTTATTAAAAATAATTAGACCACAACGTTATGTGAAAAACTATAATGTCTTATCTTATTTATTTGTATTGGGGTAGTGCCAAGGGGCTCCAGTCATGGATCAGGATCTAGTGTTAGATGCTTCATAAACATGGAACAAAAAGATGGCCTCTGCCCCCACAAGTTTACAATCTGAGTATAAGATGAAAGACAATAGGTGGAGACATAACATAGGGAGCACAAAGAAACCATGAGACAATAGTAGTCAGCATGATAAGCAGCAGCTGTAACACATCAGCTGCCTAACCACTGTCATTGGTTGAGCAATTAAATACAAGAAAGAAATGTCCTGAGGGTTAAAAGAAAATTGCAGAGGAACTGAGCTGGAGAATAGGTTCTCCTTAACTGAATCCATTCTTGACCTTACAAAAAATTCAGGCTCAACAGATGGGCTGAGGTTTCCAGCTGATTCTCATTTTGTAAGAACTAGTTCACGCATCTTATTATTATGTTGGCATGTCTTTATACCTCTTCATTTAAAGAGAGACAGACAGTGATATAACAGACAGTTCACAGAAAACTTACTGGACAGGCAAAGACAGTACTGTTTTTCCTTCCATTTATCTATTTCTTATGATCAAAGCTCATGCTTATTATAACACATACATAAATTAGGGCTAGGTTGTGCTTGGCCCAGCACAGGTGTATAAGAGATGAGAGAGAAGAAAGAAGTCTTTGCTTCCTGCTCCTTGAACTTCTGTGGGCTGAGTGAAATCCCAGTCCTTGTGCTCAGAGTAAGATGGCTCCAGCTAGTTAGTATTGTGCCAGTCTCCCCCAAGAGAATGGGGAAAGGAGGGAATCCTAATTTTGTCTCCCACTCTTCACTGGCCAATTGACCTGATACCACCAGGGCAAGAGTAGAGTCCACACTGCATCTACTCCAAGGGGATAGCAGTGCTCCTAAGTTCTGAGATGCGTTGCACCCATAATAGGTACATGCCTCTTGGAGGCCAGGATAGTGTCCCTCCACATTGTTCTTTACAGAAGGCAACAGCATGAAGCCAAATTCTAGCCATAAATAAACAATTAGTTCTTCAACAGTCTACAATAGCTGTTAAAAAAATATCCAGGGCTTCATGCTAATGGACTGGCACAATATAATTTAAAAAAACCCCAAGTTTTATTTTACACTTTGTGTGTTGTTTGTCTGTCTTATCTATTTAAAGTGTAAGAGCAGGGACTGCCTCTTATACTAGTACATATTTGTACAATGCCTTATACAATGGGATCCCGAAAATGACTGTAATACAAATGATAAATAATTCAGTTAGTCTGCACACTGCCAGAGTCTTCCTCAATGACGTTTAAAAGGAAAAAGCACTTGACTGTACTGTGCCAGACAACTCAAAGACCTCTGCCCATTAACAACAGAAAATAATAATAAGTAATAAAAGAAATAGCTGCTGGTAAAGAATGGCTCTAATCTCCATTAGGTACCTGTGACAAAAAAGAAAGTTGGGCAACTCCTCTAAAACATCAATTCTTACCTGGAAGGCAGGTCTCTTGGAGGAGGGAGAGGCGCTCTGATCTCTTTAAGGGGAGGTGTGAACACAATCAGAAGCAAAGAGGGGTTAAAAAATAGACTTTTTTCTTCCCTGCTTAAACATTTTCACTTGAACCTCATCAGCTGTGGGACTGGGTATTGTCCACTGAATGTTCTGTTGCATCCAAACACTTCACAAATCGAAAAAGAACAATTCAGCCATCTCAAAAGGTGATATTTATTAAAAATAGCATTAGAGAACTTCTGGTCATTGATCAAATTAATCCAAACACAATAATGATAACACCATCTGAGAGCTCCAAAGTAGGATTTATGAATTCTAGCTGTCTTTTCTGGTGTCTGCTTTTATAGGTACATTTTAATATGGGGGAACTATTCTTTTTTACATGACACTTTTGTATCTGAAATGTTTTAATCAAATATTTTTTGCCCGTCTCAACCCTCCCTCCCACTCCCTTTTCCCTTTTCATGCTTTAGGAAGGTAATAAATAATGAATCTAGAATAACATGCATGAAGGAATCATAGAATCATGCAAATCTAGGTCTGGAAGGGACCTCGAGGTCACCTTTTTCAGCCTCCTGCACTGAGGCAAGAACAGGTACACCTAGACCATCTCTGACAGATTTTTATCTTACCTGCACTTTAATACTTCCAATGACAGGGATTCCACAACCTGCCTTGGAAGCCTATTCCAGTGCTTCATTATCCTCATAGTTAGAAAGTTTTTTCCTAATAGCCCCCCTAAATCTCCCTTGCTGCAGATTAAGCCCATTACTTCTTGTCCTACCTTCAGTGGATATAAAGAACAATTGATCACTGTCCTTATAACAGCCCTTTACATATTTGAAGAGTGTTATCAGATGTCCCCTCAGTCTTCTTTTCTCAAGACTAAACAGGCCATTTTATTAACCTTTCCTCATAGGTCAGATTTGCTAAACCTTTTATCACCTTTTGTTCTCCAGTTAGTCCACATCTTTCTTAAAGTGTGACACCCAAAACCGGAAACTATGCATGCTGAGAACTCACCAGTGCTGAGTAAAGCATGACAATTACCTCACGTATCTTGCATATGACACTCCTGTTAATACAGCCCAGAATACTAGCCTTTTTCGCAGCTGCATCACATTGTTGGCTCGTATTCAATTTATCATCCCCTATAGCCTCAGATCTTTTTCTGCAGTACTACCACTGAGCTAGTTAGTCCCAATTTTGTCATTGTGCATTTGCTTTTTCCTTCCTAAGTATAGTGCTTTGAAGTTGTCTTAATTGAATTTCATTTCTTGATTTCAGACAAATTCCCCAATTTATCAAGGTCCTTTCAATTCTGATTCTGACCTCTAAAATGCTTGCAACTCCTCCAAGTTTGGTGTCATCTGCAAATTTTCTAAGAATATTCTCCACCCCGTTATCCAAGTCATTAATGGAAATATTGACTAGTACTGGACCCAGGACAGATCACTGGGAGACCTCACTAGCTCTCCCCCCCATTTAGGATCAAACCATTGACAACTATCTCACCGATTAAGTTTTTGTTTTAACCAGCTGTGCACCCACTCTGAGGTGGTAGTCTGCCCCCTTACAATGGTGCCTCCCCCTACAGGTGGCCTTGCTCTTTAAGATTTTGAAGATGTAAAAGGACCTAGGAGATATTGATTGAGAGGCAGTGGTCCTGAGAATAAGTGGTGCTTGTGAGGAAATCTCATCACTGTATCTTTAAGGACTTGGGGTCAGGAGCCTTGAAGAGAAGGCAGGACAAGGCTCCTCTCTCACTCAGCCAATTGGGAATGAGCTGGGAGAAGGGGACCAGCATAAATGCTGCCTCCTCCTGTATAGCAGGGTAGCTGCTAGCTAGAGGAAGGTGGTCTGTTGAATCCGCTGAAAACTAATTGAAGAAAAGGGGCTAACAGAGGGAGAAAGTGGCTAATTTCCTACAGATGGTTAAATTATAACCTTCCTGCACAGCTGGGGACTCCTGATTTAGAGGTAATAATTGCCTTAAGTATTCACCTCTAGGTGGTAATTCCTGTTTAAGAATAACAGAGAGGCTGCAAGGTAACACAAAAGGGACTGGGAATAGGGGGCCCAGAGAGTGGGTTTATTTATTTGGGGATTTTGTTTGGACTTGTTACCTAAAAGGGGATTGAAATCAGGGTGACCAAGTAACAGTGCTCAGTCCCTGTGAGAGACAAAAAAACACAGGGAGGAGGAAACTGATGTAGGCTCCATGGATCTTGAAAGGTGCATTGGGGAAGGGGAGTGTTGATCATTGTGGAAGTGGAGATACATTTACAGGTTTTGCATCTGTTGTTCTGGTAGACTGGTGTTACTTGGAATTGGTGTATTCTGATCTGTAGGGAGCTTGTTTCTGAGGAGGAGAATTTCTCAACATAACCAATACTTGAGTGAGTTGCACAAAATCTGGGTGAAAATAGGTTTTAAAAACTGAATAGTAGCTTTTGTGTGTTTGGTTTTTTTGGGTTTTTTTGTTTGTTTTTTGTTTTTTTAAAAAACAGTAAAAATTAATAAAAACAAAAAATGAAGGGTAGGTGTTAACACCAGTGTTCTTTTCTAACCTGGTTTGAGTATCTAACATGATAAACAACTGAGTCCTAAGTGACTTAGGGCTGGTCTATACTTAGCCGCTAGTTTGGAGGCTGGAAATTGAACTTCCTGGTTCGATTTATCGCGTCTGGTCTGGACGCGATAAATCGAACCAGGAAGTGATCCCCGTCGACTGCGGTACTCCAGCTCAACGAGAGGAGTACCGCGGAGTCGACGGGGAGCCTGCCTGCCGCGTGTGGACCGCGTCTGAACCGCGGTAAGTTCGAAGTAAGGTATGTCGAATTCAGCTACGTTATTCACGTAGCTGAATTTGGGTACCTTACTTCGACTTGGGGGGTAAGTGTAGACCAAGCCTTAGTAAAATGACTGTGAAAAAAGAACCAGCTGCTCCTGTCCATGGGCCAAATACTGCCCTTGATGACAGCATGCTGCTCTCTTTAAAGTCACACGTCAGAAGGAAGAATTGAATGCTCTGGGCATAAAATAGACTCCTTTTAAATGGGGATATTTTTCATAATTTCTTCCTGTAGACTCATTGTGTGTGTGATTTTTTTTTTCTTCTCTCCCCTTTCCCCCCCCCCCCAACCCCCTCCCCCCAAAAGGGAAGAAGCCTGAAATAAATCAAAAATATATTCTGCCCTTTAGGCTTTTGAAACACCAAGGTCTAAGAAACCCTATACGTTATATAATTGCATGGTTTAACAACTTAAAGAAATTACATCTAGTTGGCATGTTAATATGCCCACAAAGGGAGCAGCTGCTCCTATGTAGGGAATATCAAAAGCGGGTGATACCTTATTTGTGGTGTGGTTTTGTTTGTTCGTTTTTATGGCAAGGTCTGATTAATCAAACCTATTGGCAACAATGAACATCCTTTACTGGCAGAAAGTGGGAATGGAATGGGAACTTTGGCTCCAGACAAAGAATTTGGTATAATAAAACTATATATAAGCAGAGGTGAAACTTTAATAGATTTTTAAAAACACTCTTGAAAACATTGCAGAAGAATATAGAATCTCAGCTGGCCCTCAGTAAATCTGTATAAGTTAGTTGATTTAATTCACATTACCAAATGATCTGGCCCAGGAATTATAAATCAACTCTTTTTGGTCAATAGCATAGCATAGCATAGAATCTGTAATAATTGCTACCAAGACCATGCTTGTCCTTTGTGTTAGTGTGTATTTCTCAGAGTTTTCTCACAAGGTGGCAGGATTACTTATCTTCTGTGGGTTTTTTTTCTTTTCTTTTCTTTTATGATCTCCCAGATGCAAATGTGAACACAACACATCACATGATTCAGATTTAAGCTTGTGATTATTCTGATCTTCAGCAAGCAGCCCTCTCCATTCTTAGGAAACAGCTTTATTTTCTCGAGCAGCAATCTTCAGCAGCAATGAGTGGGGCCTGTTGGAGCAAAAAACATTTTTTAAACATCAAAATCACTTCTAAAAACAAGAATTCATAGGTTTAATGTGCAAATCTCGTCCTCCAGCTCTGCTATCCAGCTGCTATCTCTAAAATAATCCTCGTTGTTAAAAATTGGCAGTGACTCAAAATAATGCTCAGGGAAACAAATGCCTAATATAGCAAAACTCAAAGCACAATCACTTTGTAAAAAGATGTTTACACTTAAATAAGAATGTTCATGATACAGAGGAGTAACAAATTATACTTGTAAAAAGTCTCATCAGGGTCCTAATTCAAAACCCATTAGGTCCAGTGGAAAGACTCCAAGGATATGTCTCTCCTGAAATAAAAGATCTGTAGCATGGTCATGGCTGGCCCAGATCAGCTGACTTGGGCTTGCAGGGCTATAACTACAATTTAGATGTTCCAGCTTGGATTCTGAGACCTCACAGGGTGTCAGATCCTGGGTTCCAGCCCAAGTCTGAGCACCTACCATGCAATTTCTAGCCCCTGATCCTCCCTATCAGACTCTGGCCCTGTATTAGGATCTCTTTCTGAATCTATCCACAGTTTTGTGTGTGTGGCGAGGGAGGGGAAGGATAAGGTGCGGGAGGGAAGAAAATATGAGGGGAATTTTTTTTACATAAAATATTATCAGCACACTTAAACATTAATTCTTGTCTATCTCCTCTTAGCTCTAAAGGGATTTTTTTTATATTTTTCTAAAGGAAAATATATCTCTAGAGAGGATGGGGTGGGAGGGAAAGACAGATGAAAATGTTTTAGTACAAGCTCTCAGTAAACAGCTTACCTTGCTTTGTTAAATATCAGGCTTAGACAATGAGAAGGGGGCAGAGGGAATTTATCAAGAAATCCTATTTTAAATTACAAATTGAACATTTCATATTTTGACTCCAAACTTTGTTCTTCAGAATAACACTTGCCAGTGCCCTGCTCGGCTCTAATTTCTACATGTTTCCAACTAAGCTGAGTTTGTGGTGCAGTTTTGTGTGTGGTGTTTTCAAAAAACAAACCCCAAACTTGAACCAGTTAAGTTCAGCTGTGGAGAATTCCCCTTAAGTGTTCAAAATAACCTTGCATGTTAGGATTTGGCAAACTTGCATCCAGCCCATGAGAACCAAATGTATAGGTTTGGTTTGCAAATGCTTTGCCTAACTGCATCTCATTTTATGCATCTCATTCTATTCTATTCTATTCTATTCTATTCTATTCTATTCTATTCCTCTACTTATTTTAATCCAGAATAAATTCTAGGAACATAGAAATCACCATACCAGCTCAGGCTAGGTCTACACTACCCGCCTGAATCGGCGGGTAGAAATTGACCTCTCGGGGATCGAATTATCACGTCTCGTCGGGACGCGACAATCGTTCCCCGAATCGACGCTCTTACTCCACCAGCGGAGGTGGGAGTAAGCGCCGTCGACGGGAAGCCGCGGAGGTCAATTTTGCCACCGTCCTTACAGCGGGGTAAGTCGGCTGCGATACGTCTAATTCAGCTACGCTATTCGCGTAGCTGAATTTGCGTATCTTAAATCGACCCCCCCACCCCCGTAGTGAAGACGTAGCCTCAGACCAGTATCCTGGTCCACTATCCTGTCCCTACACTTACAGTATCAAATAATTTACAGAAAGGTCCTATCATTCTTATAATAGACAACCTTGTAATAACTTGCTCCTAGAAGTTTCACCATAACCCCTATCAGTTAGTAATTGACTTGTATCTAAAAGTTTGAAGACTTATACATATCCTTTGTCTATTTTTAGCCTATTCATTGCATTGCAGATGTTCATCAGTATATGCTTAGTTCTAAAATGGACTTTTTGTCATACAGAAAGTGGTCACAGATAAAATACAATTTAGACAGTGGGTTGTGTTTTTCTTTTCTTTGTGCTAAGAGAAGGGGGGGGGGGAAGGGAAATCAATAGAACAAGATGAAAAAAGGTGATATTTCCTACTGTGGGATAAAACTTGGATAAGCATAGAAATCTTGATAGGATTTTCATATGAATCAATCATGCGATCTTTCTCTCTCTCTCTCTCCCCTCTCAATGATACAATTGCTGATTTAGGCTCTAAGCATGATCTTGCGATTTCATACTCTTCAGCTTCTACTTTGCCTTCTCTAACTTTTTTGTAGAATATCTTTGTCCTGTATGAATACATCTCTCTAGAAATAAGAGAACATATATGCTTATGCTTAAACTTTTTTTAAAAAAAATCTTTGTTTTAATTCAATTAAGACTCTTTACTTATCTAAATTTATTTTTGACCTAGAATAGTCATGAGGCTCCAGTAAATTTCATGTGCAATGTAATGAACTACTTCTTAGTGTATGCCAATGTTTTTTCCAAAGGAAAGAATAGATTGTACATCTCAGTTTCCATCCTTCCTCATCTCTGATTAACAAATAGTCAATTACTGAGCAATTTAGTCAGTGGACAAATTTTACAAGTCAAAATATTGCTCGAACCATCATCAAAACACCATATATTAAGGCCCACCAGTTCTGAGTGGTAAAGAACAGATAACTGTTGGACCACACTTTCAAAAGGAGAAACCTTCTACTGTGGGTGCCATTTGAACCTGCAACAGCATTGCTTATGCAAATTTTACATGTATAAATCTGTATACTTGTGCCTCTAAATACCAGATTGCATGCAGAAATCAGTGATAGGGTATATACTCTGACTTACATTTACCCTTTGTTTTGTGGGTACCAAAATGCAGATGCAAGTGTGGGGGTGTGTTTTTTCCCCAGTAACATTTTTTTGCCTGCAAAGTTGGGTGTCAGCCATTTTGAAATTGTACCTCCTTGTTTACAATAGACTAACAAGATGGATTGGGGATACCATGAAAAACAATTAAATATCAAGGCCCTAACATTGAAATAGCCTTCAAAATGCATTCACAGGAAAACTTTTTCTAATGGCATTTTTGTAATGATTCTCAAATACAACTGGACTATGGGGGGAACAATGCTTTAATTTCAACTTATCTTTAAGAATCACCATATTTTTTATAACTCCCCATCCCTTTTTAATTAAAAGTACCACAGAATAACATTGATTTATAACATTGAAATATTAAAATGAAGAATTCTTAATTGCCATATTTTTAATTATTTGTAATTATGATAGTGACAGAATGCAGATGAGAACACTTAGCCCATGTCCTTGCTGACATAAGTGTGGTTATGCCAATTCTTTACATCACATTGGCAATCTGCTTAAAATGTTGCTGTTGACAGAACAAAGGTAAGAAAAAAGCTATACAAACACAATGATAAATAAAACTCATCTTTTTGGGAAGACCCAGGGCAGGGTGCCACAAAAAACATGTCCCAAACTGCAAACCCAGCAGGGTTGGGTAATTGAAGCTTGTGCATGCTTAATGTGTAGCTTACCTAAAACCCCAAGGGTTGACTGTGCAAAAAGCAGATTGGACAAAGATTACTTAATCTGTAATGTAGAAATGTATAAAACCCTTAAGTGAACATGGGGTTGAACTGGAGAGACACTGGACTAGAAACTGAAGAATGGGACTGAAGGAACCAACCAAAGGATCAGAGAAGGGGATGACTATCATGGAAGGTAGAAGAACTTCCTTGTGCTCCAGAATGTGGTAATTTGACCCTATTTAACAATTCTGTCTTGTCTGTTATTTGTCTGGCATAAATGTATGTCTATGCACTAAGTGACCATTCTGTCTGAAACTGTATAAATAAAAGCAAAAATTGATTAAACCTAAATTGGGTGGATTATGACTCATTTTCCAACTTTGACCACAATGCTGGTAAAGGCAAAAACATTTTATTCTATAAATTGCACATACATTCAATGATATCAAACTGGAGTCTAAACTTGATAGAAACAGATTGTGGCCATATTGCATGCTCCACAAGGAGGCCTAAGGCCCCTTCTTACTCCCTTGTGCTAGCTACCCAAATTGCAAGTAACAGCATAGGGAGGAGAGCAGCTTCCACAGTGTCGCTGTATCCTCTCCCATGCAAATGTGCAGCCTATGCAAGCTAGGGTTACCATACGTCCAGATTTTCCCGGACCTGTCCGGCTTTTTGGGCCTCAAATCCCCGTCTGGGAGGAAATCCCAAAAAGCCGGACATGTCCTGGAAAATAGGGAGGGGCCGGCGGTGCGGGGCTGGCGGCCGGCGGTGCTCAGCCGGGGGCCCGAGCCAGGTGGGAGACGCCGGGGCCAGAGCCTCTTGGCTTGGGCCGGCCGGCCGCCAGGGGAAGCCGCTCAGCCGGGGGGGCCGGACTGGGCCGCGCTGCGCCCCGCCCCAGCTTACCTGCTGCCTCCCTGTTTCAGGCTTCCCGTGAACATTTGATTCGCGGGAAACAGGGGAGGGGGAGGGGGAGGAGCAGGGGGCGGAGCGTTCAGGGGAAGGGGCGGAGTTAGGGCAGGGCTGGGCGCGGGGAAGGGGCGGAGTTGGGGCGAGGCCGGGGAGCCGTGGAGTGTCATCCTTTTTTTTTAAAATTAAAATATGGTAACCCTAAAGTGTGCAGCATTGCAGAGGGGTTGGACAGAGCCAAGGGTCTAGCACCCCAGTGTGCTAGCTTGTATAGCTGTCAGTTTGCCAGGGGAAGGACATGATGCAAGGTATTTCTTTGTTGGAATAGGGGGAATCCAGAAGGCACACTGATTCAGTCACAATCTGCTCCCTAGCCTGCTGCTCTAGGGGGAGAGCAACTATGTGCTGCCTCTTGCTTGGTGCTGGGAAAGTCTCACAATAGGGCCTTTAACCTTCACTATTTACCAATAATTGCTTTAAATCTGTAAAGACAAATCTTCCTCACTCTTTCTAGAACCTTTGTTTCCAAGCAAGAGGAACAATCAACACTGTACATAGTCAACATAATCAGTGACTAACTACCATTATGTTGCAGTGACAACATTCAATCATGTGCGCAGGTTGTCAGTCAACCAATAGTCTCTGCCTTTTTGCAGGTTGGATAAAGTTGTGCATCCAGCTCCCCTCTAATAGCAGAGACCTGACTTGCCCTGGCAAAGGGCAAGCAGGCCACACCACTGTAGATCATCCTCATTTAATTACTGCACCAAGTAGTAATGTGAAGTACAGGTGCATTGTTACTATAAAAGTAAGGTAATGGCCACTGATGGAAACTCTGGTCGTCATGTACTTACGGTGTTTGTTTCCCCCCATTAAGTTTATTAAAGTCACTAACTGACATAGGAAGAAAATACTATAACCTCTATTCTGCTTATTACTGGGCAAATCCAAGCAAGCAATGCTGACCACTAAGGTTAAGATTTTGTCATGGGGATTCTTAGGCCTGGTCTACACTAGGAGATTATGTCAAATTTAGCAGCGTTAAATCGAATTAACCCTGCACCCGTCCACACAAAGCTATTTAGTTCAACATAGAGGTCTCCTAAATTCGATTTCTGTATTCCTCCCCCACGAGGGGAGTAGCGCTAAATTCGACATGGCCATGTCGAATTAGGGTAGGTGTGGATGGAATTCGACGCTAATAGCTCCGGGAGCTATCCCACAGTGCACCACTCTGTTGACGCTCTGGACAGCAGTCCGAGCTCGGATGCTCTGACCAGCCACACAGGAAAAGCCCCGGGAAAATTTGAATTCCTTTTCCTGTCTGGCCAGTTTGAATCTCATTTCCTGTTTGGACATCGTGGTGAGCTCAGCAGCACTGGCAACGATGCAGAGCTCTCCAGCAGAGGTGACCATGCAATCTCAGAATAGAAAGAGGGCCCCAGCATGGACTGATTGGGAAGTCTTGGATCTGATCGCTGTGTGGGGCGATGAGTCCGTGCTTTCGGAGCTGCGATCGAAAAGACGGAATGCAAAGATCTATGAGAAGATCTCAAAAGCCATGACAGAGAGAGGATACAGCCAGGATGCAACGCAGTGCCGCGTGAAAATCAAGGAGCTGAGACAAGGGTACCAGAAGACCAAAGAGGCAAACGGACGCTCCAGATCCCAGCCCCAGACATGCTGTTTCTACGAGGCACTGCATTCCATTCTAGGTGCGGCCGCCAACACTACCCCACCATTGACCATGGACTCAGAGGATGGGATATTGTCGACGGCCGCTTCCTCTGAGATGTTAGCGGACGGGGAAGATGAGGAAGGAGATGAGGAGGACGAGGCAGTCGACAGCGCTTACAATGCTGATTTCCTCGACAGCCAGGATCTCTTAATCACCCTCACAGAGATCCCCTACCAACCGTCCCCAGGCATTAACCCGGACCCTGAATCAGGGGAAGGATCAGTCGGTAAGTGTTTTAAACATGTAAACATTTATTTTGAACAGAACAGGAACATTAACAATGGGTTTTTCATGATTAGTTTGCCCTAGGCGCTCTACTTTTCAGTCCTTGCCAGTGCAGCTACTGGAAAAGAAGGTCTATATGTCCGGGGATAGAGCTGAAATCCTCATGGGACATCTCCACGAAGCTCTCTTGGAGGTAATTGGAAAGCCTTTGCATGAAGTTCCTGGGGAGAGCGGCCTTATTGTGTCCTCGGTGGTAGGAAACTTTTCCGCGCCAGGCTATCATCAAGTACTCTGGTATCATTGCCTTGCAGAGCATGGCGGCATATAGCCCTGGTTTTTGCTGGCTTTCACGCAGCATGCGTTCTTTCTCTGTCTCAGAAATCCTCAGCAGAGTGATGTCGCTCATGGTGACCTGCTTAGAATTAGGGGAATTTTACTATTGGGACTGCTTGCCTGTTCCTTTACAGAACTGTAACTGGCGGTTTACAGCCACGCGGTGGAGGTGGGAGAGGGGCAGCATACAGGGATCTTTCCCGGGGACAGCCGTGAGGGGGTGGGACAGGGGCAGAGTTCATGCTTGCCGGATTGCCGGCAGCAGGAACTAGTCAACGCTAGGAGCATTGCTTTGAACGTGAAAGGAGGGCACTGCTATAATTTGTTTTAAGCAGCTAAAAGTCTACGGCTTACCATGTCAGCCTGCTACCCGAATTCCGCTGTCCTGCCCCGCTTGTCTGATCTCCACTGCAAGACCCCAGGCACTGAATGCGAAGGCCGAAAATTCGACCTTGTCCTGAGTGCGCATGTGATAGGTGCTGTGCATGGTCTTGTTCACAGAGAGAGACTATGTTCATTGTTCACAAAAACTTATCTTTTTGAGGAATTCACTCCCTTTTTCCCATCCCACAGCTGCAACTGTCTCCCGACCTACCCTGGCATCCCCCTCCCAGAGGCTGGCGCAGACTAGGCGGAGAAAGAAAAGGACACGGGACGACATGTTCTCAGAACTTATGGGCTGCTCCCGAGCTGAGGCGGCCCAGCAGACCCAGTGGAGGGAGAACATGTCGCAATACCATCGATCAAACATTGAACAGGAGGAGAGGTGGCGGCAGGAAGACCAGCAGGCGACTCAAACGTTGCTTGGACTAATGAGGGAGCAAACGGACACGCTCAGGCGCCTAATGGATGTTCTGTAGGACTGGAGGCAGGAGGACAGAGCCCCGCTGCAGTCTCTGTCTAACCGCCCTCCCCCGCCACAAAGTCCCATACCCCCCTCACCCAAAGTCCCAAGAAGGAGGGGCGGCAGGGGCCGTGAAAACTGTCACTCCACCCCTGCAGACTGCTCGAGTACCAGAAGGCTCTCATTCCCCAAAATTTGACAAGTCCTTTCCTTCCCGCCTCACCCAAGCCCCCGTCCCAGTTTCATTCCCTAACTGTGTAGTTGCTAATAAAAAATATGTTTCTGTTAATTACTGTTTCCATCATGTTCTTTTAGAGGACAGTGTGTTTGAAGGGTGGGAGGGGGTTGGTAATTGGACAGGACAGTCACCTTTACCAGGGTACAGACACGGGGGCAGGTTCAGCAGCAGGTCACACACTCACATTGCAGTCACTAGGCACCCTGGTCAGTCTGGGAGGTGGTTTTCATGTTCTGTGTGTGTGGAGGGGGGGGCGCGGTTAGAGATCTTATGCAGCGGTCCTTATCCTGGATCACAGAGCCACGCAGCAGGGGATCTGTAACCATCCTCCCCCGCCACAAAATCACATAGCCCCCACACACAGTCCCGAAAAGGAGGGGTGGCAGGCTCCGTTGAAACAACCAGTCCACCACTGCGGACCGCTCTAGGAGCAGGAGCCTGTCATTCCTCGAGTTTAGAAGCGTTCTTTCCATCACTACGCCCACTCGCCACCACAGTCTGCGTCCCAGTTTCAACAGTTTACCGCGAAACCCGTAATAAAGAAAACGGGGTTCATTAACAAAGTTCCATTTATTTTATTTTTAAACGTGGGTTGGAAGGGGGGGATGGGGTGAACGGGGTACGTAGCTGGAGAGGATAGTCAACATTAACCGGGTAAAGAAACGGGCAGGTTCAGCTTCGCTTTAAAGAAACGTAATAGTCACAGGTTACCCAGCTCACTGAGGAACCTAGCTTTCAAAGCCTCCCGGATGCACAGCGCGGCCCGCTGGGCTCTTCTAATCGCACAGCTGTCTGGCTGGGCGTAATCAGCAGCCAGGCTATTTGCCTCAACCTCCCACCTCGCCATAAAGGTCTCCCCCTTGCTCTCACAGAGATTGTGGAGCACACAGCAAGCTGCAATAACAATGGGGATATTGGTTTCGCTGAGATCAGAGCGAGTCAGTAAGCTTCTCCATCTCCCCTTGAGACGTCCAAAAGCACACTCCACCACCATTCTGCACTTGCTCAGACGGTAGTTGAAGAGTTCTTTTTCAGTGTCCAGGGCGCCTGTATAGGGCTTCATGAGCCAGGGCATTACCGGGTAGGCTGGGTCCCCGAGGATCACTATAGGCATCTCCACATCCCCAACAGTTATTTTGTGATCTGAGAAGTAAATACCTTCCTGCAGCCGTCTAAACAGACCAGAGTTCCTGAAAACACGAGCGTCATGAACCTTGCCCGGCCATCCGACGTTGATGTTGATAAAATGTCCCCTAGGGTCCACCAGTGCTTGCAGCACCATTGAAAAGTAGCCCTTTCGGTTAATGTACTGGCTGGCCTGGTGGTCCGGTCCCAGGATAGGGATGTGAGTTCCATCTCTAGCCCCACCACAGTTTGGGAATCCTATCGCGGCGAAGCCATCTATGATGACCTGCACGTTTCCAAGGGTCACTACCTTTGACAGCAGTAGCTCAACGATTGCGTTGACTACTTGCATCACAGCAACCCCCATGGTAGATTTGCCCACGCCAAAGTGGTTCGCGACTGACCGGTAGCTGTCTGGCATTGCAAGCTTCCAGAGGGCTATGGCCACTCGCTTCTGGACAGTCAGGGCTGCTCGCATCCGGGTGTCCTTGCGCTTCAGGGCAGGGGACAGCAACTCACAAAGTTCCAGGAAAGTTCCCTTCTGCATCCGAAAGTTTCGCAGCCACTGTGATTCATCCCAGACCTGCAGCACTATGCGGTCCCACCAGTCCGTGCTTGTTTCCCCGGCCCAGAATCGCCATTCCACAGCATCAACATGACCCATTGCCACCATGATGTTCACGGCGCGGGGTCACATGCTTTGCGAGAGGTCTGTACCCCTCTCAGACTTAATGTCCTCACCGTGCTGCCGTAGCCTCCTTGCCCGATTTCTCAGCATCTGCCTCTGGAAAAGGTGTACAATAAGGTGCGAGGTGTTGACAACGGCCATAACTGCAGCGATGGTCGCAGCGGGCTCTATGCTCGCAGTGCTGTGGCGTCCGCGCTGTCACTGACCAGAAAAGTGCGCGAACTGATTGCCCGCCGGTGCTTTCAGGGAGGGAGGGCGGGAGTGACGGTTGGATGACGACAGTTACCCAAAGCCACCCTCGACACATTTTTTTCCCCAGCAGGCATTGGGGGCTCGACCCAGAATTCCAATGGGCAGCGGGGACTGCGGGAACTGTGGGATAGCTGCCCACAGTGCACCGCTTCCAATGTCGACGCTTGCCCCGTTAGTGTGGACTCACAAAGTCGAATTACTGTCCTTAGTGTGGATACACACGTTCGACTTTGTAATATCGATTCCACATATTCGATTTAAGTAAAATCGAACTACTCTCGTAGTGTAGACATACCCTTAGTAAATCACAGGTAATAAATCACAGAAGCCTGAGCCCTCCAAGCTTGGGGTTGGAGCTGAAGCCCAACTGCCGTGGGGGGCTGACCGCCCCACCGCATGAGGCTGAAGCCAAAGCCTGAGTGGGGTTGAAGCCATGGGGGGGCTGTTCAAGTCATAGAATGTGTGACTAAATCATATCCTTACCTACCACCAATAAAGATGTTTAAGAAGGGGGGTGTGTGTGTGTGTGTGTGTATGTATATATTAAAAAAAAAAATTTAGGGACATTCCTTAGGGGCCTGATCCTCCTTCCTTTGAGGTCAGTGACTAAATGCCTATTGAGGTATGTGGGAATACAATTGGTCTCTTAGTCTCCCTTCTTATGAAGATCTTTAATAAAGTGAACTCTTTTTGGAAAATTGGTATTTAACTATCATTAGTCTAGGATACTCTTTCTATAATGAGCATTTTAAACAGATTCATCTCTTGCTCTAGAGAGAAACATCATAAGTAAATATATCCATTGCGGTCTCTGAATTCTGTATTTCATTAGACACACTATATTCTTAAGATATTGCTACTCCTTGCACTTATTAAAAAATGTAACTTGTGAAATGTGACAGCTTTGAGATATATTTGTATTTCTTTTAAAATTGAATCTTGAACATGCAATGAAGGAAAGAAAGAAGAAACAGACATTATAACTCTAAATTCTGGGCAAACCTCAAGAGCCAGCATTAATTGAAGAAGACCGAGTCAGGGTGTCCTAGGATCTTCATATGTTTCATTATTACTTTAGCAGGCTGATTGGTAACAACTATCAATTTAAATATCCCTATTTTATGCAGTAGTAACAAAGACCCTACATGAGGGACTTCTAATCAGTTAGTCTAGCCTTATCTTTCTAAGTTCAGAGACTAGATACAGAATAAAGCTCTGTTCCCGCAAAGCTAAAATTTATTCATGAATCATGTCATACATATGTCAATATAATTGCTGCCTATTATAACACTCCTCTTTTCAGTCAGGAAGCCAATTACTCTATATGTAAGAGAGAAGACTTAGATTTAATAATAAATGCATTGCACTTCTATAGAGTCTATCCACACATTTCAAAATACTCTAAGATACTAGAATACATTTTAGTCACAGGAGGCAATTTATGCTCAATATTTTGTAGTAATATAGTTTTTAAAAACTAGACTAGTTCAGTTTTATAAATAGCCTAGAAAGAGCCTAGCTCCACGAGACTTAGAACCTTGCACTGATTTACACCAGCTGACTCCATCACTGGAGTTTTTGGATCTATGATAGTTTACAGTAGTTGAGGATCTGACCTTTAGCTATTTAAGTGATCTGCTAATTCAAGACCCAGGTTGTATTAACTCTTACTACATAGCCTCTGTGGCATATGTCCTAACCAGGGTCTGAGAGACCTTGGTAATACAGCTCCAATATAAGAAGGTGTTGGTATGCACTGGAGCTGGTATGGGAATATGGCCTACAGGTGTCTTTTTCCCTTCTGATTCAAATTAAGTCTTGCATCTCATTGCCTGGATACCACAGTGATGGACAAATCCTAGAAATGGCCATGGGTGGCTAGGCAAACTTCTTGGCAAAAATCTACTGGGGTAAAAAAATAAAAGGAAATTGTTTGCCTTTATGAAACTGATCCAATGTTTGGAAGCAAAGCACCTTTATTAACTGGCGCAGATGGATTATTGAGGAACTGCATCTGAGATTTTGCAGGGCCTCAAGTTTGTGCCTTCTGTATATTCTGTTCATATATGGTCTCCTAGCTTTGAATCAGGTTTTATGAACAACTAGGCAAGTCCAGATCCTGTTTGGGTAGTCTGCTGTTGACCACTCCCCTCCCAAGTTCTGAAGGGAAAAAAAGTTGCAGAACTCCAAACAAATCTTTGACTTAACTAGGTCTTAAATTATTTAAGTGCTGCTATGGTCCACCCTGACCATATGCAAGTGTCTAAATAACCAAAAATAGCACTGACACCAACAGACTGGTCAACTTGTGTGTGACCCATTACATTTTAATGCCTCCTGTTAAATTATCAAGACAACCTATTTGTATGTGACTTTCAAAGAAATGTAATAGACTTGAATCTTTAATATGTTTGTCTGTATTGTTAGAGAATCAAGGGTAGACACTAATTGTATTTGTCTGTTTGTTAAACTTGTAACAAGATGATACAAGGTAATGTGACCCAATTAGCATGTAGATGCTAAAATCCTGTTCTTGTCTGCTAATGATTCATTACTATATTCTGTTGACTCAAAGGGTATGTCTTCACTACCCACCGGATTGGCAGGTAGTAATCGATCTATCGGGGATCGATTTATCGCGTCTCATCTAGACGCGATAAATCGATCTCCCGAACGTGCTCCCCGTTGACTCCGGAACTCCACCAGAGCGAGAGGCGGTAGCGGCGTCGACGGGGGAGCATGGCCGTCAATCCCGTGCCATGAGGACCCGAGGTAAATCGATCTAAGATACTTCGACTTCAGGTACGCTATTCACGTAGCTGAAGTTGCGTATCTTAGATCGATTTCTCCCCCCCCCCAGTGTAGACCAGCCCAAAGATAAAAGACATAAGATACTGTAGGAACTAATATTATTTACATTGTCTTCAGCTTAATTGATGATAAGGCAATTAACCATTTGAACTATGTTAATGAATCCAACTAGTTACTTGGGTATCCATAGGAAACAGAAGATTAACTTCAAAACAAAGGGCCTGTTCCGACAATTGCTGACCAGAGACTTATCAGATGGCTTCAGGCCTGAAGGTTCCTTTATAGTTGATCTTTTAAATCTCAGATCTGCTTAAACTTTTGATAGGGAAAGTCTAAATCACAAGACTGAGGCTTGGTCCACACTGGGGCGGGGGATCGATCTAGGAAACGCAACTTCAGCTACGAGAATAGCATAGCTGAAGTCGACGTTTCCTAGATCGAACTAAGTTTACTTACTGCAGGTCCATGCGGCGCAGGCAAGCTCCCCCATCGACAGCGCTTCCTCCTCTTGGCGAGCAGGAGTTCCGCAGTCGACGGGGGAGCGCTTCTGGGATCAATTTATCGCGTCCAGATGAGACGCGATAAATCGATCCCAGAAGATCAATCTCTACCCGCCGAATCAGGCGGGTAGTGTGGACCTAGCCTGAGGTCTCCGGGCTTACTCCAGATTCACCCTGGAATTCTCATGGAAGAATTTGAATAAACTCTGCACCTGGACTGCCTGTTGGACTATAACTTTTTAAAATTAATTCCAGAAAGACTTTTACAAATCATCAGCCTCACCATCTCTGCTATGAAAGTAACTAAGGACTTTATACACACTTGTATGTATATTGATCTCCTAACCAAAAGATAACTTTTTTAATTAATTAATAAATAGGCTGTAAGCATGTATTTGGATGAGGTCTGAAATATTCATTGACCTGGTGGGCAATGTGTCCTGTCTTTTGGGATTGGTAGAACTTTAATATGGTGAATAAGATTTTCAGTAATCTCTCACTGTATTAGACTTGGCTGTCTAAATGGGACCCAAAGACTGGATTGCATAAAGGGACCGTATTGGACTTCTTGATAACCAATGCGGTGTCGTAGAAGCTGTTTTTGTTACTAGCTTGGAATCTGATTATAGAATGGCCCATCATTTTTGGGGATTGTCTGCCCTATTCCCTGCAGTTTGCCCTAAGTAAGCATTCTCAGTGTGGCCCCTTTAGGCACCAGAAGCACCATTGTTGGTAGTCTTAATGTTACCCAGCTGTAGCTTATAAAAGTGTGTGTTTATTTTGGTGGTGCTGCTTATATTCTAAAAAACAAAATTGTAATTCGTAGGAAGACTTTTTTTTCTGACTAAGATATTGTTCTCTAAGGCTTTGTTTTAAGCTAGCCATGGGCCCAAGTCGCCAAATTCAGATCCAGACTTAAATGATTTCCCAGAGCTTGGTTGGAGATACTTCTGATTATAATGGGGCAAAGCAAAATCCGTAGAGCTAGAGTTCAGCCATAAGGTTAGTTTCTAGAACAAGACATACCCAAAGTATTTCTTTTAAGGGATAGTGAATGTTGGTTAGGTCTTATCCCTACCTATTAATGAACTCTAAATCATTCTCTTGGTATCTTAATATTTTGAAGTTCAGTACTTATCAACCTCATCTTTATACTAAAGACTTGACAATTGTTTGCTCTACTCTTGGTGGACCTATAGAGGGAGTCTTCTCACTTTCCTGAGTTTGGGGCTGAAATAGACTTTGGTCTTATTATGGTCATGGCTGTGAAGTGTATTAGTACCTCTAAGATATGACTAGTGCTCTCACTGCTATAGCACACTTTATCTGAATATCTCAAAGTGCTTCGTAATCCTTGGGAAAACATTTTGCCCTGGAATCTGGGGCCTCATCTGCATAGTAGTGACTGCCTTTGTCTCCCACTCAAGCCATTAGAAATTGAGTGCTCAGCATCTTTTAGGATCAGGCTCGTAGTTGCTCATGTACAGTGAAATACCAGCCTTTGTTTTCTATTCTATATACTACCTAGTCTAAAATTGCATTTTTTAAATCTTTAAACACTATTGTTGGGGAGGAGAATGGGGGGAAGGGGAGGGGAAGACATCCTTTGTTCTTAACACTTTTTTTTTTATTGATTTGTTTTTTCTTTTAATGTTTTCTGCTTCTTGATACAAAAGCACTTTGAGATTTCATGAAAGGCACTATAAATAGGGAAGTTCTTGTTGAAGGGCTGGCCCAGATGGCCGAAATACAAAGGCCAGAGGACTTCAGCAGGCTGCTGTAATCTTCATGTTGCAATCTTGAGGTTCACCTTGAATTTCTGCATAAGGCTGTAGTTTCCAATACAACAAAACTCACTTTCACTGTAAATGGCAGCGACACTATTTTAATCAAATACTATACTTTTACTTGAGCCAAAGTATAACTTGAGTGAAAAAACTTCAGACAGACCTTAAAGGAGCCAGTACCATAAGTAAAGCTACATATTTGTAGTGAAAGTCAGACAGATTCAATGACTTAGATATTTACTTTAAAAATAGATGATGTACATTTTGGAGAGTAAGATTCATAGATTCATAGATTCTAGGACTGGAAGGGACCTCGAGAGGTCATCGAGTCCAGTCCCCTGCACATTTGATAATGATAAACAGGTGAATCAGTTTTGCCTGCAACATTGAGAGTTGACCAGCTTAAACTCCTGGGTTACATGGCAGACGTACAGAGAATGTGAGTTTGGCAATAACCTTATAGGGATACAAATGACCAGAGTAGTGAGCACATTAATTTCTCCAGCAGTGCTATCTTACTCTCTCAATTATCTAGTGTATGGATTCTCAATGCATAGGTCTCAAATAAGCTCTTCTGGTGCTAATTGGGAAGGGGTCTTGGCAGAGGTGGATTAAGGTTTCGTGGGGCCTTGGGCCAGCGCAAGGGGGGGGGGCCTCCCTGACTCTTCTGCCTGCACCCCCGCCCATGGCCCCACTGCAGCCCCAACCCATATGCTCCTTTCTGCTCCCCCCCTCCCCACTGCAGTCCTAAGACCGGAGAAGCTCTGTCCTCCCTTTCACGGCCCCCTGGGCCACGGCTGGGAATGAGAGCGCCCGCAGCCTTGAGGCCACGGCAGGGAGCTAGAGCTCTTCCAGTTCTGGGGCTGCAGTTGGGATGTGGGGGCTTCCCCTGCCTAGCGTTTCTGCAGGGGACTGGGGTCAGGGTGTGGGGGCTTCCCCTAGCATGGGCCCTATTGGCTAATCCACCACTGGGTCTTGGCTAGATCCCAATTAGATTGGGGTTGGGGGTTTACAATATTGGGCAGTCAAGAATGACTGACCTAATGCATTCCTGTGCTATATTTTGGACTTGTATAGCACCAGGCATTGCACTTTATAGGCATTAAGCAATACTGAGTAGAGTTGATTGGAGATTCTTGGCTGAAATACAGATTGCTTGCTTGCTCACTCAGTTGAGGTGTGGCTTTCCACAATGTTGTGCTTAACTAGCAAAACTGCTATAAATGGGGGGCGGGAAGGAAAAGGAATAAAAACCTGACAAGAATGCAGTAGTAAGGCTGAGTAAACAAGCACATATTAGAATCCTTTATTTAAAAACAAACAAACAAAAAACCCCCCACCAATATGCCTAGAACATCTTAATGATTCTAATAGACTGGGTCTGTTTTGTGCTAGTAATAAGGACGAGGATCCTTTGTTTTTCATTTAAAAGCTAGTAGAGTAGCTGACACCTGCTTTTTCTCCTAATGAACTGACATCCTGATGTCAGCATTCTGTATGAAGCAAAATTATTTCTTCCAAACTCACAGCTTAACATTATCAGTAAAGAGTTGGGTGTCTTTTTTTTAAACCCAACCTAGTAACGTTGTAGAGAAAATAAAACTCTTACCCTTGTAATATTGCACCTCAGCTCTGACCCATCTGACACTGTCTTTATGATCCCATTTTCTGCACAGTTAATTCTGAAGTCACCTTAATTATTTTGTCAAGTCGAAATAAAGTCCTGCAAATGCTCATTTGTTGTATGCGAGAGTGCAGGAACAATATGGTCTGCTCTAATAAACATGGAAGTAACATTTTGACATGCCCTTCCACTTGTCAAAGTTGTGTCCTCCTACAATCATTAGGTATTATAGGGAATGCCTAGCCCCCAGTAATGAGAGGGTGAGCATGAGTTGAGAGAGAGAGAGTTCTCTTGCTAACAATCAAAAGTACTATTGCTAAGAAGAAATACAATTGAATGGCAAACTTTCTTATTTTTTTTTATCATGGAACTACCCATATAAAACCGTACCTGAAATTCAGGTATCTCATAAAAAATTACTGAAACACTTCAATGGCACAAGGGTGCATCTTTTGTAGAAATGTATCCTCCTCCATGTGGCACCCCATCAGTGTGAAGCGATGCATAAAAAGTGGGGCAGATCTGTACCCCATCACCTTTTGAGGCTTGTCAAGTCTGGGTAAATCCTTAAAAAGGGAGGATCAGGCTTGTAACTTAGAATTCCCTGACCCCTGAAAGAAGGGGGATGTGTGACTGGAGAACCAGTCTGAGGACCTTGGCCGCCCAAGCCATCTCAGAAAGGGGAAGGCAGGTACGTTACCTTTTTTGGCTTCCCAAAAGCTTTGAATTCTGCTTTTTTCGGGGGGGCAGTGGAGGCATACAGACTGCATTTGAACTACTTTAACCTCCATGTCACAGCTTGTGACATGCTACCTACTGATGATATCCATAACACACAAGAGTTATGGAAGGGAACTGGGAAACCAAGAATAAGGGAAATATACATAGGAACCATGAGATCTGCTACTGTGGCTATCAGTGATGCAAGCTACCACATCAGAAGACTGATCAGACATGCCATATTAAGATGTCAATACAATCAGCTATTTCTTTTGTCACAGATACATAGGAGGCAGGCTTCACTGATTTTGGGGGGAATAAGTCCACTGCATGAAAAGCATTCTCTTCCTCACACCACCACCAAACTGGCAGACCCAGTACTCTCCTCTAAACTATGCCAATCCTGCAGGTTAACAGTGGGTGTATCTCAGGCCATGAGTCCCTTTGAAACATTCCCCTGGGGTATCCAGTCCCTGACATTGACCACTCACAGAAATACCAGGTCTGCTGTCCCCAGGGAAATAAACACCAGCTTGTAAAATTCAGCTGAGGAGCCGCACTTTGCTTAACACCACAGCACTGAGATACTTGTAGTGAAAACAGGATTAAGTTTATTCCCAAAGAATCAAGTGATATTCTAATCAAGAGTAAGGTATTGGAAATTGATTAGAAAGCATGTTCTGATTTTTGTTTTATATGTAGAGACTAAACTTAACTTTGGAGGAGATAACATTTCTTCATACAGGAGGCTAGCCATGTTGCCAACAATGGTTGGCTGAGATTGAATTTTCACAAATGTGAAATTTACTGCCCATTTACTTCCTAAGCGCAGCATGAGGGGGGGTGTCTACTTTGCCTTCTACATATATCCCTCCCAACCTGTGTACACTCACACAGGTTATTCACCTATGGCTTGTTTATTTCTGTGTGTTGCTTCCCTGTTGACTTCACATCTCTTTACTGACTTTGTATGTAAACAGATATCCATGGTAGCTTACAATACTAAATTAGCATCTTGACAGAGAGAGGGGAATAAACATTTATTGTCTGTCAGACAATAGTTTTCCCCCTCTGCCCCCACTCTGCTGGTGCCTCATACCTTGATACAACTTTAAAACATTTTCAATGTATGTGTACACATACATTTCACAATGATAGATCCTAGCTTTTATTTAAGACCTCTCATGATTTTCTTTGGTGAACCAGAATGTACATACTAGCATCAGAACACTCCTGTAACCTCCTTGCCAGTTGGCATGAAGTGGGCCTGGGGTCACAGTGTGATTCCCAGCTTGAGGAGATATACTCACATGAGTGTTCACCAAGCTAGCATGCTAAAAATAGAATGTAGCTGCTGCGCAGCAAGCAGTGGGTGGAGCTAGATACCTTAGGTATGTGCCTAGGGTACTGGATGGGCATGTATTTGGGGCAGGTAGCTCATCCCACCTCTTGTGCTGCAGTAGCTATGCTATTTTTGGCATGCAAGCTTGATGAGAACTAGTGTGAGTTTATCTCCTCAAGCTGGGAATAGCACCCCCAGCTTGAAGTGTTGGCATCCCTCAAGAGGTGTATGCTTTTGTCAGTTTTTTGGCTGGCCACACAAGGGTAAGAGTTCAGCAAAATCTATGAGTCAACATCTACAAGCAAGTAACCTCTAGCCAATTATCAAGTCCAGTGATGTTAAGAAGCTAAGCCAAGAAAACCAATGACTAAGCTGTTCAACCAAATCCACCTTTGTGAAACTGAATGAAACCCAAGTCATGTCAAACATCCTGCATAAATATCCATCTTCTTGGTTTTGCTTTTTTCCAATTTTTAATAGTACAAGATTGCCTCACATTAGCATTTAAGCATTCTTTCGGGGGTATTTTAACTCCAGCAGATGACTCGGTATGTGCATATGCACATACCATCTATGTGAAGAAGAGCACTAGCAGAATAATTTCTCAAACACCTAAAACAGCCCTTTAAAAAAAAAAATGCTGTCCAAAAGACAACACACTTTATGGGTTAGGAGTTGTTATATATAAATCATGCTGTTTTTGCACCAATTATTTGCTAGTTAAATGCCATAAACAATGTCCTATTAAAATGTTTCATGTAACCCGGTGTTTGGGGGGGACACAGAAGCGAGACTATCACAAAACCACCTATAATTTGGGTAAGATGCCTTTAATTGGCAAGAGAGCTGTAATCTTAACATTAGCTTCAACCTGGGAGTGATTTGGGCCTAAAAGCAAGTGCATCCACTGCAATGTTCCAACAGTAAAGCCAAATGTGCTAAAATATGTTTCAACGGTAATAACAACCTCTCTTCTTTCCTTCTCATCTTCTCCACAAAAAGAAACCCACCATATGCTGGGCTGGTATAGAGGATACTTTAGAGAGAATCATCTTTGTACAAATTTTAAATAAATACTTTTCTTTTTGCTGCTATATCAGATGGAGAATTCAGTTTCTGAGAAGTTAATAGCAGCAGTTATGACATTTATTTTAATACAACTTTGAGTTTTATCTGTTTTTAAAAGTAATGTTTACACGGAAGGCAAATAATTTTAAGTCTGGATGGACAGAGATGACATTATGTTTATAAGTCAAACTCAAAGTATTTTTAGCATTCCTGATGATCATATTAAGCACTTAATCTTCTATCATACCTATCCTCTGCTCTTGCAAGATTCACTCATATTTCTGTGATATTGGCATATTGACATTCTGTGGCCTTGATGAGTCTTATTCCTTTTACTAGTGATTAGTGGTTTTCTGAACTAGACTGATCTATTGAACTTTATTGCCCCCTAATTATTTTCCATCATTTTAAAATTCTAGAAAGTATGTCAAATACCCTTTTTATACTCCATACAGTGAATGTAATTTTGGGAAAATAGCTGGATCCAAAGAACAATTACAGCACAATTACATAGAAGAACTATAAACAGAGTGGCAGGTTCCCTCTGATGCTGACAGACCAGATGCCAGCTCATGTGAAGGTCCCTAGGCCTAACTGACAAATACATAGCTGGAAACTGGTTTCCCTCTCCCATGTGTTAGTATTGTTAAGATAAGTTTTGGACTTATATCAATGTGCTTAGTATAGACTTTATGAAGTGCTTGTAAGTTGCTGCATGCATTAATCTCCCACATTGCCTTTCTATCTCTATGCTGTTTGAGCTATAATGATGATTTTTAAGCATAAGCAAGGGTTTGCCAGCTGTTTGAACTGGGAGAAGTGTCTGGCTCTAAGGGGACTGTCTGGGAGTCCATGTTAAGGCTATCATAGTGCTGTAGGAGTTCACGCTTGTTACTTAGTTGCAGAAAGGTAATTATAGAACACACAGCCAACTTTGGGATTTGTGCCCTGTTCCTGGACAGCTTCCCTTGAGTGGCACTCATGGTCATGAGCCACTCCAGACAGCGTGACACCCAACACTGCTTTTTTTTCTTCTGGCCTGGGGAAAGACCATTATACTAAAAATAAGACTAGTTCAGTCTTAGTGCCCCTTCAACTTTTTTTGCTTTGAGCACCTTAAAAGGTACCATTTGCCCAGTTGTTGTAACCATGTCGGCCTTAGGATATAAGAGATGAGGTAGGTAAGGTAATATCTTTTATTGGACCAACTTCTGTTGTGGAAGGTAGAAGCTTTCAAGCTTCATAGAGCTCTTCTGTGAGTCTGGGGAAGAAAATCAAAGTGTCCAAGTTAAATACACGGTGGGACAGATTGTTAGGCATAAGGGGTTAATACATGTTGTAGGAGACCATTTAAAACAAAAGTTGCAGGCAGCAGGGTGTGTTACAAATTGTTGTAATGAGCCATAAAATCAGTATCTCTATTATGTCTATGGCGTTTAGAGTCCAGCAGAGAGATGAATTTAAATTCTCAGGAGTGCCTAAAAGGTGTGAGTTAATACAAGTGTGTGTGTCTTAGTTAATGTGAATGGCCTATGAGGAACTGGACTGAGTTTGTGGCCTCTGGCCACGTAGGCTACTGAACAACAGTTTAACTCCCAATTTTTCTGAACAGTGCAAAAGCTGTATGGTTTCTCCTAAACTAGAGTTACTGAATGTGGCAGTCTCAGTGGTATATGCATGATAATACATAACTAGGAAACCAGAATGGAACTAGTAAGGGATGTCATTGTGATAAATTTGCTTTTATGCTAACTTCAAGAGGAAACTTTAAGCCTTGTCTAATTTATGCAGCCAAAAGGAATGCAAAATTTGTTTTTCTGTTTATATTTGGGCAAAAATACATTTGCTTAAATTTATTTGTAAATCAGGAATCAGTCTTGTTTTTCTTGCTCAAAAAAAAAAATCTCCTCTTTAGAAATGTATATTTGAGTATACAACTATAAATATAGAATATGAAACTACATTTGGGCTTATGTTTTCATTTTTCAAAAGTAAAAGCAAATGCGCATTTGTGTTTATATAAAAACAAGCTTCCTAAAATGCCATTTTAAACCTGCAGAAAGAAACTGAACAAAAAAGGAAGAAATAGAATGTGAAAAAACAGCAAGGGAGATGATGGGAAATCTAGTATGAGTTAATGTTACAGTAATCTCCTTTTTCTCATAGATTACATATTCAAAAATGGCCTCCATTTTTGGATTCCTCCATTTCTTAACTGCCCAGCTTGAGGCACTGTAGCCCAAACTTTCAGAGTACCTCAAGTTGGGCAGGCAAAACTTGCCTCTCCTTTTTGCATTTGCTGTCCTGGGACTGCTGTATGAAAGGCCTTTCTCCGAGTCTAAGTAAGCACAGCCTGATGTAAATTCTAATTTACACTGGCTACTATTGGCCCCAAGTGATCAAAACTGCAGATGGGAATTGGCATAACCCTCTTGTTTCCAACTATAAGGGGCCAGGAACATGGGCCATGGGCTGCTCTTGCGCTCCCTGCCCAGGACAAGTGGAGGGTCCAGAGCTCCCCACAGCAGCTGTGGCAGCTCTTACCATGACCCAGCTTTGGCCTCTGACCTGGCCAGGGAGAGGGTTGGGGGGGCGGGGGGTTGGGAGAAGAGGAGGGGCAGGGTCACGGAGTGGTATTCCCGCATGTGTCCCACTTTTGCCTTTTGAAAAGGTGGTCATCCTAATTATATACCTTTATAAGGTCAGCAGGGAGGAGATGGTTTCAGAACATGGAATCTATGCTCTTGATCTATGCTAGTATAAGATGGTCTTGCACTGGAGTGATGCTTTGTGGCTAGTTTCTACAGCCATGTGGTGCAGTGGTCGTATCTCATGGGAGGATTTGACCCAATATTTTTTTAGAGATATTATACCATAGAAGAGCATACGATTTACCCAAGAAACTGTAATGTCTCCATGAGAGAAGCTGGATTAAATTCACTACTATTTTGTATGGCTGATGTAAATGTAGAGCAACAACTATAATTTTACATTTAGATGGTTAAGCCAGATAATTGCGTCTGGAATAGCAGAGTGTATTGCTGTGATACCTCGTTTGTATTTGTGAGTCGGGCATTGAGTTGTTATATGTTCCATGGTCTGTTCTGGGTGACCACAGTCGCACATTGGAGTCTTTAATTTTTCATTTGTGCAACAAGTATCCGATCTGTCATAGTTTGTGCAGATACGGTTTCAGATAGACCATGAGCTTCATGGGAGATCAAAGCCAGGGATCTTCTGCATCGGGTCTTTCACAACTAAATTCACTATTAATATAAGGCTGTTCAACTTCTAGTTTTCAGGGGCTCAAATTGTCCAATTGTCTTCTGATGGTGCATTATATTATCTAGCTACTAGTGTATGATCCACTTTTCATCAAGAAAATTCTAAAATGTAAGTGCCGAATTCAGTCCTGGCATAAGCAGATGCAGCTTCTAGTGAATTTCATGAGAACTCCACATACTTACAGAAGGTCTGAATTTGGTTGTAAATTACTTTTTCATTTAAACAAGATTAAACATTTGGTCTTTAGTATCCGGAAACATTTGGCTCTCTGTTCCTGGTGTTGCACAGTGACTTTTCAGCAAGAATCTTAGAAATGCCTGTGTTTAACTGAAAAACTGAATTTCAAATACAATTGGAAATTTATATGGGGAAAAATTGTTCTGAATACTATCAACTTTGAGACAGTTCTGTAGAGCATGATAAGTGCGGCTCTCTTCAGTTCCGCTACTACAAAGAGAAATGCTACAGTGCAACCGTTGCAGTGCCTAGAACGGGTCATAGCTGAGACTACCAAACTCATGACAGATTGTCAGAAAATAGGGCAGATGCCTCCAAACTGGTGGTATATTCTATCATTAGATTCACCATGCCAGTAATAAGAGTATTCCTGAATCACTATACTAGTTTTACTACAGAATACAGACAATTCCCTTGGCATTCCAGCCCCCATTTATCACGCAAGCAACCTGGACTTTATGATGTAAGGTTATTAAAACCAAAATCACCATACATTAGGTTCCTCTAACCCCAAGGGGTTCATTACTTCAGACTAGCCCTAATAACGTTACCAAGTTGTAGTATTGTTGTAGCTGTGTTGTTCCACACCCCTGAGTGGCATAGTTAAGCTGACCTAACCTCTAGTGCAGACAACACTAGGTCGACAGAAGAATTGTCTACCATCTCTCAGGGAAGTGGATTACCTACACCAATGGGAGAACCTCTCCTGTTGGTGTAGGTAATGTCTATGTTGAAGTGCAACAGTGGCACAGCTGTGTTGCTATAGCATTCAAGTTACCAAGGAAGGGTGACTTCCTGCTTTCTTATGCAAAGTGACCCCCTGCCCATTTTGAGGGGGCAAGAGATGGGTGGAGAACCTTCAAATACCCCAGCAGTCCTCTACTTCCTTAGGGCTAGTCTACACTGGCAACATTAAAGTCACGGCAGACTCTAAAAAAACCCACCTCCACGAGGGGCGTAGCTACCAGTGCTGGTGCACTGCCTACAGTAGTGCTTTACAGTGATGAAACTTGCTCAAGGGAGGTGGTTTTTTTTCACACCCCTGAGCGAGAAAGTTGCAGCGCTGTAAAGTGGCAGTGTAGACAAGCCCTTAGAATCCTTTCATGAATTTTACAAGATGTCCCAAAGTGACACTTTTGGGGAGGGGAGCTCTTAGTCCAATGGCTCAAACTCTCCCTGTTTAAAGAGGTTTCAGAGTAGCAGCCGCGTTAGTCTATATCCGCAAAAAGAACAGGAGTACTTGTGGCACCTTAGAGACTAACAAATTTATTTGA